>NC_138771.1:410323134-410923134 GCF_965119305.1 Pelophylax lessonae | reverse complement strand
GGAAACCGCGCAAACGTCCCCCCACCCCAGAAATGGGTGAGGGCGCCCCTTCAGGCAGAGGCGGATTGACCCGCCGCACCGGGATTGCCGGACTTCTGCTTGCCCGTCCAGGGCTCCTTCTGGCTACCTTGGCCCTTGAAGGGCTTGCCCTTGGTTTGATTCCGAAAGGCACGAAAGGACCCTTGATTGGGTCGAGAGGCGGAACCCCGCTTGCCACGAAAGGACTTTTTCTTCGGGTTCTGGGGCAGCATGGTGCTCTTGCCCCCCGTGACGCCTTTTACCAAGGTATCCAACGCCTCGCCAAAAAGGCGAGAGCCAGCATAGGGAAAATCAGCGACTATGTTCCGTGATGTCTGGTCAGCCGACCAGCTCTTCCGCCAGATCAGTCATCGGTTAAGCACCGCAACACTAAATAGGCGTGCTACCAAAGGGGCCTCATTTAAGGCCGCATCGCACAAATACATGACTCCTTGGTGAATTTGATCCACCATAGCCAGCGTGGCAGGGGGGGCAGAACCAGACGCGAGGTTGCATCTAAGCACCTTAGTCCAATCAGCCACCGCCTGAGCCACCAGAACGGACGCAAAAACAGGTTTGAGCAAGGAACCCGCCAACGTGTAGGAATGGCAGGCTAGAGACTCCAACCTTCTGTCCGTGGGATCCCGAAAAACCGGGGTCTCCTCAGTAGGAATCAAGGTAGCCTTGTTTAACACGGCCACAGTGTGATCCACCAGTGGAGGCACACACCATCGCGATTCCGTAGCCGGCGCAAAGGGATAAAGTAGTTTAAACCGACTAGGAACCATGAATGGACGTTTTCAAGTGCGCCACAGTTTATTCACAGTTTAAAGAAACTCAGCGGAGCAGGGAAAAACCTGCACCGACTTGCGGGTCCTATGTGTACCGAAGGAGGACACAATGCCCGGAGGACTGGGCTCATCCTCCAAGTGTAGTGTTTCTTTTACAGAAACAATCAACTCATCCATGGTCGCGCGTTCTTCAGGCGACCCCGGGGGAGAAACATCAACCCCCTCCACCTCTGCCTCCCCCTCAGACCCCAGAGGGTCCAAGGATGAGCAAGACCCTGAAAAGGGCACGCCCGCCGCAGCAGCCACATCACCATCTGAATCAGAGGAGATAGATAATCTGGGTCTTTTCCTAGCAGCACGTTCAGCCATCAGTACCTCCATTTTCGACACTAAAGACGCCACTACGGCGGCCAAATCAGGTATAACAGGGGCCCCAGCAGGACTGGGGTCCCCCACCAGAGCTGGAGGAAATTTTCTATCCTGAGATTCCATTGCCCAAGTTAGAAAACAACAGTGCAATAAAAGGTACTGGCCCTTTAATACCGCTGCGGAGTGCGCAGCCCACCGCTTTATGTACAGTGACTAAAGAGCCCCAAAAGGAGAAGAAACTGAGCCAGGAATGACAAAACAGAAAGTTATGGAAGAGACAGTCTGCAGAGCCCCACAGAGTGTTACCACATCGATCGCTGCTTCAGAGGAAAAGGAAGTGAGGTCATAAGAGGCTGAACTATAAGCTGCAATAACCCAGGGAAAATGGCTGCCTATAGAACTGAATGGGAGGCTTCAGGAAAATGGCCGCTGAACATGTGCTCGGAACGATCGGTCTGCCACACGCAAGATGGCGCCAAAACAGCATGTAATGTAGCCCATAGTGAAGCCAGACATGCTTGCCCATATTACAAATGGTGGACTGCGCGGTTTTACCCCGCTGCGGCCGCCACACACATCGTCTGCACCCCCAGAAAAACACCGAAGTGACACAGGGCCCCCAACAATACACAGCACCACAGCGCATGTACAAAAGACCCCCGCAGGGATCGCCACCGGGAGCCCCACACAGGCACAGACATGGGGGACACACAGCAACACAGGACTGCCACCCCAGACAGAGGCCCCACACAGAAGTACTTACCTGTACCAGATGGCATGGAGTGCCTCTCAGAACGGAAAGCCGCTGTCCTCATCTGACAGGGAATGCCGTTAGCCAAGGACAACACACTACAGTATCGCAGATGAGTCCAGTGAGGTAGCCACCTCACAGCTGCATCCCTGCTGCGAGCAGGGATGGGTCGTTCATAATGCCAGGACGAACCATGGCTAAACGCTCGATGGCGGGCTGGGGGTCCCTCTGACCCTCTGCCCTGGAGAACCAGGGCGGTCAGTCCAATTCCCAGCTCCGCATGAATCCATCTTCATCCGAAGAATCGACTAAAAACTAAAGCTGACAAAAGAAACAGCTAGTATAACAAGAAAAAACTGACATCTTTAAAAGAAAATAAAAAAGAAGATTAGAAAGGCTGAGACTGTAGCCCCAGCACAGGGAAAGCCTAACTACTCCTGACGCTAGGCAGAAACAAACTGAGTTGGGAGTGATCACTGCAGGGGGGTATTGACCAGTGGGACAGCCAACATGGGTGTGTCTATGCAAATTCTTTTGTTCTTTTGCCTAAGTCTTATGCCTAGCTACTCCTGCGGAGCGGAAGTCAATACCCAATAGTGATGACTTAGAGGAGGCGGCGACTGTCGGAGGACGCAAGAGAAAAACCCATTTGCCATGGGGGCTACAAAAATACCATGCTTTAGCCTGCATTCACAGAACACCTGAACAGAGTGTATTTTGAAGCATCTCTTGAGGCATATTTACACATGTATAAAGCTTTAGGAGTTTGTTTCCTGTGCTAAACAGGGAAAGGAGAGAACAGTTTCAAAGGAGGAGAGAAATTCTTCCGGAATGAAAATGCGCAAGGTGTTTACAGGTGTTCCCATTGAAATCTATGGAGCCCAAAAAGCCAGGCTATGCTTAAAAGAGGCTCATGTACTTTTTCAAGTGTAGGGTGTAGAGCAAAGGGCCACTGAGTATACAAGTGTGAACAGGGACAATTAGAAGGAATGGATTTCTGCAAAGTAAGGCCCCTTTCACACATGCGGACCATTCAGATCCGCCTGTCAGATTTTTAGGCGGATTTAAACGGATGCCCCATGCATCTCTAGGGGGCAGCGGATGTCAGCGGAGACATGTCCGCTGACATCCGATCCTGTCCGTCAAACCCTATTTTCCATCTGTCTGGCGGACCGCATCGGATGAGAACTGACAGGTCTGCCGTTCTCATCCGATTCTACCATAGAGGACAGCGGGAACCTGACAGCTCTGTCTCCGCACACAGAGCGAAGACAGAGCTGCCATCTGCCTGCTCAGCGGGGGATCGGCGGATGGATCCCCCGCTGAGAAAAACGGAGTCCGCCGACGGGACGGACAGTGTGAAAGGGGAATTAGGTGTATTGAAGGTGTGAATAGGGGTTTAGAAAAAAGCTCCCCTTTTTTCACTAAGACACCCTTGACACACCCTTGACTGTTTCAGCAGTAGGACAGGAAGTTTCTATCCCACTGCCGGAATACAGAGCTGTATACTGTATGTAGCTGAGACTACACACAGTTCCTACAGTACTGAGAGCTTCTGCATGTCTTAGTGAAGTAAATTGCTTGTTTGGACCAGCTTGGTCTAAAGACTATTTAAATTTCACTAAAAAGCTGGAGATCACTTTCAAATCACTGCGAGAGTTGTAGCCAATAGGAGAATTGGGCCAAGAACTATCTGCAACAGTGTATTTTATCATTTAGAATAACATTTCTTACCTAAAGTCCATGTACTTTCATCACTTATTGTAGAATCATAAAGCCGTCCCTGGAGGAAAAAAGAAGAAAGAAAGACGTAATCAACAAGTTAACTCATTCTTAAAATAGGAGTGCGAAATTGTGAACATGATCTTGTGCACACGTTGAACCTAGATGTGCCTACAAGTACTTTCACATACCTTACAGAGCACCCTGAGAGCTTTACATTTGAAGGTGTTCTAATATACAACTACTAATTGCAGTCTTAAACCACTTCATGGCCAGAGGTCATTGAAGCCTGGTGGATTTCAAGACCTTGTCTAGCAGCATCAGTAAATTTGTTAACTCTCTAAATAATTTTTTAAGTTTAGATTTGTTTTTAAGGAGCATGCAGAAAGGGCCAGGAAAGGTTTATGTCACAGCTGTTTTCCGAAAGCAGACCATGTTCAGTTAAATGCTGGCAGCTGCAATTGGTTGTCATTACTTCACTGTAAAGATGGAGGAAATAAAAAAAAAAAAAAAAAAACCCACACACCATACAGTCGGTGGATCATTTCAACAATTTACCCCACAGTCTGCACTTACATGCCACCAACAAAGAAGTTTTATCAGTGACAGTAAAAAGGTTTTTACTAATAGTCATGGAGAGAACAGACCCAGAACAGAATATTCATTAAGCATCATCATGACAGCCATCGAAGTAGCATTTCAAAAACTAGGTCATAAATGGCAACCTATGTACATTTCCTATGACAGCTAGACTTTAAAGAGCAACTCCACTATGGTTGAGAAAAAAAAAAAATTCCCCTCTGAGTGACCAATATACTCCGTAGAGATTTTAACAAACTTTGTAGCATATTTCTTACTTTTGTTACTCTGAAGAAATAGCGGCTTGTTTGACCGTGTTTGCGAACTGATTCTGAATGGGACTGGTTCATTATAATTATCTGATGTACACTAAGTGTCCTAATGAGAAACGTTGCAGGGTCTGCATCCATTTACAAGTATTTACCAATGGGGGGGGGGGGGGCATGGCCAGCCACAATATATGCGATTTATACACACTTGCACCTTTCGGGTTCCCTTTTCCATGTTTACACATTTGTAACAGTATTACGCTATGGGACCCTTTTTTTCTTTTTTTCACATGTATGATCCAATAGTGGTTGAGGCCTTATGATCCAGGTTATTCGGAATACAGTGGATCACCATTTACAAGGGAGCCATTCGGTGTTGTTGAGAGTTAACTTTTGGAATTGGCTAATTATTCACCAATATCTGGTAAGCAGATTGTATGACTGGAAGAGGTCCCATCTTAGTTGAAGATTCTTGTTTATTGAGGAATACACTTGTGTCAAAAGACTATTGGGACTTTATATACACACACGTGTGATCACAGCACGTACTATTGTTTTAGCGCAGCTTGTTATAATTTATTTACTGTTTGGTGCTGTCACACTTGAAGCTGCTGCTTCTTTTTCTTTTACCTAGCGAGGTTATTTCCTCTTTTTCTTTATACACAGCCACAATATATGACAGCTGCAAAGTCTTGAAGCTCCTAGAGAGGACCAGCATTCACAGCCTGGTCTGCACAATGACTAAAAGGCACTGGTACCTGGCATCAACCCTGTGCTGCACAGCCCAGGAAACTGACCGATTTCTTTCCAGGCTCCAGCAAGGTGGCAGCATAAAGGGTCACTCCCTCCTCAAAGAGCATTGTGGCCTAAGCCTCTCACCCTAAGCTTCCACCAACTCCGTGCCGGCACAACCTGAAGAAGGTAAGGGAACACAGACAAGACTTCAGCTTCACCTTCAGCTTCTCTTCTCCCAAAGGGCTGGTGGGTAAAAACATGAACATCTGAGAAAAGGTTTTTCCGGTAAGACCAAAATCCAGTTTTCTCTTTCATTCAATGACGAACACAGCTTCATATCTTCTTGACCCTTGGGACGTCCCAACGCAAGTGAAGGATGGGAAGAAGACAGCAATAAACAAACTTCTCAAAGGCTAATTGTAGCCAGCCAGGTAAAACAGGAGCTCAACCAGAACAACTGGAGCTCCTCTGACAAAAAAGTACACCCTCAAAGAGGACAAATCCTCACCAACAGCAGCCTGGAGAACCTTGCGGCCAAAGGAAGCATCCATAGATGCTGACACATCCACCTTATACAATTTTGTGAAAGTGAGCACGGACGAGCAGGTGTCCGTTTTGCAAACCTGCACCACTGACGCCTGGCGACAGAAGGCCCAAGAGGCACTAAGCGCCCACGTAGAATGTGCCTTAACAGGGAAAAGGAGGATCCTGACCCTTGATGGAATAGGCCTGCACCACTGTCTGCCTGATCCATCTGGAAATGGTTGCAGCAAACGTGGCCTACAGAAATTGATTCCAGGTGATTGGTGCCTCAAATTGCCATCATCCCAAAAATTCGATGCTAAAAACTAACACTATACAGTGTTGATCTCCTCTGAGAAAGGGGAGGGATTTTTAAGGCAATAACATATGAAAAAACAAAATAAATAAAATATGATAATTTATTGGTTAAAAACAATATATCATGTCATGAATACATGGATATAACAGGTTCCCTGGCCAATTGTGGAAAACCACGGCAGGCCATGGATCACAAAAACATGTGACATATATCTAAGCCATACAAAAATGGAAATAGACAAGAATGGTGAAACTGTGCAAGAAAGCAAGGGATATAGTATCTCTCCCACACCGGGGTGCAACCCTAGGTGAAGGAGAGCATTAATCCAACGCGTTTCGAGAGAATAAACAAACTTTTAGTTCCAATCTTCGTCAGGGATTTGTCTATTAGTCCCTTTATTTTCTTACCTAAAGAAGAAAATTCCACAAACAAACACAGAAAAAATATACATTAGAGGCATGAATAGCTTGACCCATCCTGCACCTGTTTCCAAGGTCATGGATGTAAAAAATGAGCGGAAATGAAAATAACATGTCACTATATATATATATATATATATATATGTGTGTATACAGATATAAAAAAAATTTTTTAGCGCAGCAAACGTGGCCAGCCCCTTACGGGGGTCCATCCGTAAGGAGAAACAGTAAATTTGATTAATAGAACGACTCGTCGCCACCAGGTACACCCTGATTGCCTTACATTCTTTGGATGTGGTTCGGGCAATCTCTTTAGGGTGCTTAGGTTTAGGACACAAGGAAGGCAACACAATGTCTTTATTTAAATGGAAACCAGAGACGACATTAGGAAGGAACAACTGGCAGGGATGAAGCACCACTTAATCTCGGTGAACCACCAAGTAAGGTGAACGACAAGACAAGCAGCCAGCTCAGACACCCTCCGTGCAGAAGAAAAAGCCACCAAGAAAGCTACCTTATGGGAAAACGTAAGCAGAGGCATCTCACGAATATGTTCCAACGACGGTTACTGAAGAACCGACAGCACCAAATTGGGATCCCACAAGGAGAATGGAGACCGCACTGGGGGAGCCAAGTAGCGAACCCCCTGAACAAAGGTGCGAACCACAGAAGCATAGCCAAAGGACAATAGCAAATCGCCAAGGCCAAACCTGGCCCTTGATGGTACCCGAGGCCAGACGCTGCTCAACACCTCGTTGGAGGAAGCCAAACTCAGAGACACTGAAAAGGAGCGAGGGTGAATCCCAAGAGATTCACATCCCTAAAGTACGCTCTTCAAAACGCAATGGTAAATATACCTAGGAGTAGATTTACTAGCTTGCAAAAGCATGGGAATCACAGATTCAGACAACCCTCTATCCTTCAGCACCTGGCTTCTGACAGCCAAGCCATTAAAGCCCTTGAGCCAACAGATCTCCTCTCTAAGAGGAAGTTTCCAAGGAGTATCGACGACCAACCATATCAGATTTGCGTACCAAGACTGGCGAGGCCAGTCTGGAGCCACTAGAATGGCCATAATCCCTTCTGCCTCGAGCCTAAGCAGGAGTTCTGGAAGAGGAAAGACATATACAAGAAGATACTGGCCCCAAAAGAGACACCAGTGCATCTGTGGTGTGGACCAGAGGATCCCGAGACCGTGCCACAAACCCAAGCATCTTCCTATTGAGACAAGATGTCAACAGGACCAACTCAGGAGTTCCCCACCGCAGACACAACTGATGAAAAACACCTCCAGAGGAAATGTTCAGTATATTGATCGGTAGCCTGGATATTTCCAGAGTTAAGACACCCTGAGCACAATCCGTGCCAAAAAATGCCACCCCACTCGGAAAGGCTGGCATCCGTGGTGACCGCCATCCAGTACAGGGGAGGGGAAGGAAGCATTTACTCTGTCTTAGAGCAAGAGAGCGAAGCCACCAAACCAGGGACCCTCACGTATCAAGACTCAACGGGATCAGATTTTCTAGAGACTGTGGATTCTTGCTCCACATGGCAAGAATCTCTCTTTGCAGAGGTCTTGTGTGGACAGATTTTGGAACTCGTCCCATGGGAGGAACACCCTGGCTGAGGCCAAGTCCAGAACACACCCAGATAGGCCAAATAGGTGGACGGAACCAGAGCCAACACCTGGTAATTTAAATTTCCAACCAAACTCCTGCAGAGTCCGCACAGTAATCTCCCTGTTGTCTGTCCGAGCAGTCAGACTTTGCTCGCAGAAGGTCATCCAGGTACTCCAGTACCGCAATCCCCCGCTGGCCCATCAATGCCAACACCTTGGCAAACACTTGTGAAAATCCAAGGGGCTAAGAATAAGGCCTCTTGATAATGCTCCTTGCCCATGAAAAGCGGAGAAAGCGCGAATGACCGACATATATCGGAATATGAAGGTAAGCGTCCTTAATATCAATAGAGGCCAGAAGATCCCCCTGATATAGGGATACCACTACCATACAAATGGACTCCATTTGAAACATCTGTCCCCATACAAAGTGGTTCAGAGCTGGAGTACCAAGATTGGGCATAGCTCGCTTTTCTTCCTGGGACCTGCAAACATGTTTGAAAAAAACCCATGAAACAAACGTTCCGATTCTGAGACCGGAACAACCACCCTTTGTAGTGTCAAGTTTTGCAGCACCCTAAAAGAGACCTAACAAGTGGTCTGAGGATAAAACACAGGTTGGAAGGAAAGAACCTCTCTGGAGAAGAAGACCGAAAACGATCTTGTAGCTAGGCCAAATCAACTCGTGGACCCACTTATCTTGAATCAGGGAGGTCTATGGGTCCGGAAGGAAGCTAAGACGCCCCCCCCCCCCCAAATACGGATTATGGCACCCCTTCAGGCAGAAGAGGGCTTGTTTGCAGGTCTAGAAGTACCCACTCTCGGCATACTAGACCAGGATCTCAGGGAACCCCTGAAGGAGGTCCTTCCAGGCAGGCTCCAAAACAGGCATTTCCTCACAAAGAGAATATTCACATAAGGCCTTCTGGAAAGTCTGGTCCGCAGATATTAGCCATATCATGCCCTGAAGGATCATTGCTGTCACGGACAGCCCAGAGAGGCATCACAAAAACTGCAACCCCTGGACCAAATAGTCCGCCAGCCCCGCAAAGGCAGGTGGAAGCTGTTCCCCCCTTCAGATCCTGGTGCAAAAAGCTTTGCCCACTCAGGAAAGTCAAGGACACCAAAACTATGGTGAACACCGGTCTAAGGACCGAACCGGCCACAGTAATGTGGCGGACCAAAGTCTTAGCTCTCCTGTCAAAAGGATCTTTTAAAAACGGTAGACTCCTCCACCGGAAATAGCATGGATTTATTCAGCCTGGAGACCTGCCCATGTACTCAACAAAGACTCCAGAAATACCGTCTATCAAAACGCTTAAGCACCGCCATATTGCATTTAGAACAACTCCAATGACTCGCGACAATTTTGTCACAGTAGGCGGGAAAAATTGAATACCTTTGCCGCCTTAGAGGATCTGCGGATCCCAAAGGGGACCGGTCCCCCTGACGCAGCAGCAGCTGCATCCCCCATGTTTAAAGTTTCCCGCACCTAACAATCAGTGCATCCACCAGCGCCTTTTCAGGTGCATTTGCAGTAAAAGAGGAATCATCCTCTCAGAGCACTCAAAGTGCATGGGCGCAGACCAAGCAGGGTCGCTATTTACTAAGTTCACCCTGAAAACATAACAAGCAGGGAAGGCCGTCGACCTCAGTCCCGCAAGGAGACACCAGCCAAAGGTCCACAAAAAGGACCACCTATTAGACCCCACAAAAAAGCAAAAGGGTCGCCCTCCATAGAGGACATAGCCCTCTTGAGGAGGAGGGGGGTGCCACTCGGACAGCTTGGTTAGCAGCTCGGACAGCTTGGTCGGTCACTCGGACAACTTGGTTAGCAGCTCACAGTCACTCTGACAGGTTGGTTAGCAGCTTAGTCAGTCGCTCGGACAGCCGCTCGGACAGCCACTCGGACAGCAGCTCGGTCACTCGGGCAGATTGGTCAGTTACTTGGCCAGTCACTCGGACAGCTTGGTCAGTCATTCAGATAGCTTGGTCAGTCACTCGGTCAGTCACTCCGACAGCTTGGCTAGAGCTTGGTCAGCAGCTCGGACTGCTTGGTCAGCAGCTCAGCCAGTCACTCAGACAGTCACTCAGACAGTCACTCAGACAGTCACTCAGACAGTCACTAATGCCCCATACACACGTGCAGATTATCTGCAGACTTTTGTCTGCAGACTTACCAAAACCATATAATATGAGGTCAAACCTAAACACTTTCAATTTGTATGCAATCCGGCAGGCCCTTGCACTACATAGAAAAGGTAAGTCTGCAGACAAAAGTCTGCAGATAATCTGCACGTGTGTATGGGGCATAAGACAGTCACTAAGACAGCAGCTCGGACACCTTGCGAGGCGCGTACCCACAGATCATAAAACATCCGCTTTCCTCCAACTCAACAACCACCACAGGGAGCCCAAATGACATCACTGCACCCGGCCACTAACCTCCAGGAAGCAGGGAACCCACTCAAAACCCCCTGTTGTCCAACCCGGTTAGCAACAAGCACATCCAACCCCCCTTTAGAGCATGTGGCAAAGACAGCTCCTACCTCACCTGGGGAGAGGGGGGGTTGTGTGCCAAAAGACCCACCACGACTATTTAGAGGGGCTGGGAAACCCGGGGGTGCAAACATCCCAGGGAGGGGCCCACCTCCACCCTGAAAGACCACCAAGGGAGAGGGGAGGGGGGGGGGCGACACGCTACTTCCCACACCATGGAACGGGGTGGGCACCATTCCAGGCAGACCACCACACCATCTTTAAATGGGGGTGCTGCGGATAGAGGCGTGCTGCGACACAGGTCGTGACCAGGGCTATGCATCCTCACAGGGCGTTTTCACTCGCTGGCCAGCCCCGTCCAGTGGGGCTATGTCACGGCCAACCTAGCGCAGAGCTAAGTTCGGGTCACTCTTGCTGGCCAGACTGGGAAGACCATAAGGATCTAGGATATCCAGTGTGTCGTCCAGTCCGGCAGTTGACTGTAGTTCTCACAGAACAGAATATAATAAAAGAGAAGAAAAAATTCAGTTTAACCACTTGACGACTGCCCACCGCAGATTTACTGTGGCAGGCAGCCACTCCTGGGCAAACCGACGTAGTACTACGTTGTTCGCACTCAGGAGCCCAGGGGGCAGGCGCACGCCCCCTGCGCACTCCCGCCCCCGCTCGTCACCCGGGGAGCCAGTGCGTGTGTCAGGTGGCTCCCATTGCCGTCTGATACCGGCGATCTCTCCCTGCTGACAGAGAAGGACGGACGGCTGATGTAAACACAGCAGTCCTTCCTTCTCCCTCGGATGATCACAGAGGCTATGTGCTCCTGCTATATAGGATCACATGTCTCTAAACATCTCACAAGCCCAACCCCCCCCCCCCACACAGTTAGAATCACTCCCCTAGGCTTACATTTAACCCCTTTAACCCCTTGATCCCCCATAGTGTTAACCCCTTCCCTGCCAGTGTCATTATTACAGTAACAGTGCATATTTTTAACACTGATTACTGTAGTAATGTCACTGGTACCCCCAAAAGTGTCAAAAATGTCAGTTAGGGGGTCCGATCTGTCTGCCACAATGTCGCAAGTCCCGAAAAAAAAAAAAAAAAAAAAAGAATAAGATCGCAGATTGCCGCCATTACTAGTTAAAAAAAAAAAACACCAACAATAAAAATGACATAAATCTTTCCCGTAGTAAGTAGATGCAATAACTTTTGCGCAAACCAATCAAAATACGCTTATTGTGATTTTTTTTTTAACCAAAAATATGTAGCAGAAAACAAATTGGCCTAAAAAGTTAAAAACTTTGATTTTTAATTTTTTTTGGGAATGTTATATAGCAAAAAGTGAAAAATTGTTTTTTTAAAAAAAAATTGTCGCTCTTTTTGTTTACAGAGCAAAAAATAAAAATCACACAGGTGATCAAATACCAGCAGAAGAAAGCTCTATTTGTGGGGAAAAAAAAGGACATCAACTTTATTTGGGTACAATGACGTATGACCGTGCAATTGTCAGTTAAAGTAACCCAGTGCTGAATCACAAAATAGGGCCTGGTCATTAAGAAGGAAAATCTTCCGGTCTTAAAGTGGTTAAAAAGAAAAAACGCCAGGACCAGAGATCCCAGCAAGGAACTATGTTCTTACTAGGCAGAAAAAAACTGATGACCTATAACAGGAAGTGGCAGTATACTTCCTGGATCTGCCCTATAGGCGTAGTCAAATTTTCCGCCTAGTGTACTACTCTTGTAGGGGGCAGCAACACCGAAGGGTCAAGAAGATATGAAGCGATGTCCGTCAATGAACGAAAGAAACATGAATCTCAGGAGGAAGAATTCCCTGCTCTTTTTGTATTGAACACACTGGTTGATTTCCCTAACTCAGATCAGCCTGCCTCGGAACAGGTTAATAAAAGACATGCTGCTCATTAAAAAAAGAACATAAATAAAAATTACAGGCTGATCTCTGCAGAAATCTTTCTAGATTTTAAACTCATATTTATCAAATAAAGAAAGAAAGAACTGATCTTATTAAACATAAAAATGGGAACAATTTATAGAGTCATAATAATCTGGTGGACAGTTTTCAGGGACAGTAAGAGTAAAATTACAGACCTGGAAGATCGGTCTAGAAGGAATTACAAAGTTTAGTGGGATTCCGGAAAACATTTCCCCTCCTGCAACAAATATTGAAAGCTTTGCTCCCAGAAATAAAATAACAAATAAAGCTTTGCTCCCACTAGAACACCCTTGTTCATCATAGACAGAGCTCAAAAAAAAATCAAAGGCAAAAACCTTGCCAGACGCTGTACCCAGAAACGTGCTGGCCAGGATTTATTTCTTCTACATCAAAGAAGGGGCTATTGCAGAGACATGCAAAAAGCAGATGCCACCAGACCCTTTTTGCCTCCCCCCCCCCCCCCCATTTAAAAATTTCACTGATCTCCTGGCAGCAACTTTGTCACAATGTACACAATTTAACCCATTGACTACCACCCTACTGCTTATTTAGGTGGAATCACCCAACTAAACTGATAATTTCACATCTGGATCAAACTTTTGCTGCAATCCTCTGAAGAGGCTGTAAAACTTCCCCACCAATGGGGTCTACCCAAAACCTACAAGCAGGCGCCTCCAGCAACGAAGCCCCTGAAAACATGTGGCTGAGCACAAGTGTTGGGACACCCGATTTGTCTGTCTCTTTAGAATCTGGGCAAGGGCTAACCACTTGCCGTTAAGGTTTATTTTTTATACCAGGCCTCACATCTCACACCCATACACTTTAATGCGTAGCTGTGACACCCTCGTGGCTTTCTGAAACTCTGGGAAAATATGTTTTTTCTGTTGTTAACCTGTTTATTAAATACTGTATGGCACGCTTACAACTTGTTTGATTTTGCTGTATGGCTTTGCTGCCCTAGTTTCTACCCCGATAACTATGAAAATGTATCAACCTCAGATTCCATTCATCTCCTATGGCTTACCCAGTCTTCTATTGTAATGGTGTACCCTCTACAACTACCCCTGGAGGTACCCTAATCTTTTGATATTACAATAGATCTCTTTAAAAGTTTCCATGCAAAATGTGAAGGGACTAAACAGCCCCTTCAAAAGATCCATGATATGGAGTGATGCCATCTCTTAAATTGTGATTGCTTCTGTGCTCAAGAGACATATGTATGCAATATCACCCCGCCCCCTCCTCCCTGTGTGTCTCACACCATCTATTTCAATTTTTTTTTGCAATTCAGATAAAAAAAAAAAAAAAAAAAGTGACGATAATGGGATTTTTGAATTACCATGTGAGACGGTACTCACTGTCACTGGGAGCGAAAGACAGATACTTAATGGACACTGAGAAAATGGTTTGGATAACTTCAAATGGGAGAGTAATATTTATCAACAATATCTCAAGAAATATGAAGATTTAATCCCACTTTACACTGTGAGACCTATAGCCTGTTGCCATGAAGTCTGTGACTCCTAAATAATCAAAGCAATGCTTAGATGTGTATTCCATGTACTTCAATGTAGGAGATGGGACAGACTGTCACTGGCAGTCTTTTCCTATTGTCTATTGAGGTGTGATGTGGATTGTGTCAAGTCTGTCTGTTCCATTGTTAAATGTTAATGACCTCACATTGTTTCTGTGCAGAAGGCTAGATAATTAGATCAGGTTAATTCTATTTCTGTATACAACTTCATCTGCATAAGATAATGTAATCAGACAACCCCTGACCTGTGTGTGGTAAATTCTGTGTGACTGTTCAATAAACGGAGATTCCAGTACAAGCCGAGTTGTCGGCTAGCTTTGTATGGGGCAGCTGGGAAAATCTGATATGTTCACGACTGGGAGGAAGCCGTATACTGACGGAAGTCCACAAGTACAGTGTGGGTTGAGGTTCCGTTACACCGTAAAATTCATTTCTTTGATGTTCATTGATGGACACAGCTCCTGATTATTACCACTAGTAGGCACAACATATTTCATACCCGGAATAGAGAAACAGTTTGGTGGTGGGATAGGGGATTTGCGATTAAAATGAATCACACATAACGGAAAAATTAGATCACTTCGCGATTTAAACACAATTGGAAAGTTGACACTAAATTGCTGGAGTTATTTGCAACTAAAACACTTTGTAAGTTTTTTGCCCCAACCCATCAGATCAGAAAAAAAAAAGTTGAAACTTGTGGAAAAACAAATTCGTCACAAAATTAAGACATGGCCTGTCTCAGACATAAGATGTTAACCGATCTGGCGGGAACGAGGAAACTTACATTTATAGAAAGTTGGGAAAGAGAAACAGAAAATGGTTTGAATAAGCATGAGGAGAGAACCGTGTTGAGAGCCGCACACTGCACCGCTAGAGACATAAACACCATCAAGATGAATGATAAGTGCCTCTCGAAATGGTATATAACACCAGTTATAGCACACAGCTGTCAGCCAGTAAAGTCAAATCTGTGCTGGCGAGGCTGACAAGCAGTGGGCACAATGATTCATGTCTGGTGGGAATGTCCCAAGATTCGGGAGTATTGATTAAAGAAACAACAACTTATCAATAAAATTACAGGCAAGATTATTAGGGATAACCCCTAGACATGTCTATTCCATAGAACAAATAGATCTTTAAAACATTACAGAAACTCGATAGTCCCAAACCTGCTTAATGCAGCAAAGGGGACAATCCCAAAAAAATGGCATGAAACAGAAGCCCCTGCCATAAGGGAATGGTGTGGTAGAGTAGAATACATATATATGATATGGAATACTTGTGTAGTAGAGACGAAGAAGTAGACTGCCTATCAAATAGGTGAAGAAAATGGATTGACTTAAAAAAAAACAGAGAATACATAGATTTATGGAAAGATTAGAGGAGTGACTAAAGAGTAGGACATGCTAACTTATCTAAGAAAAGGAGAAGTAGGACTTCAATTCGAGTGGGGTAGATATGGGGGGATTGGGGAGAGGAGGTAGGGCTTTAGGGGAGAAAATATTTTGTTATATTTGAAAACCTGATTTTTCTTTTGATTTGTAACTGTGAAAAAAATGAATAAAAATTACTGAAAAAAAAAAAAAAAAAAAAAAAGAAGACGACGACTCGCAGCAAAATGCAGGATACACTTGCGATGCCATTTTTGCCTTTTTTTTTTTTTTTTTTGGCCATTTCTGTTGGTGATTGTCCAATCGGGCAACGCATGTCACCCAAAAGTAGTTCCTGAAACTTCTTTTGAGTGACACGCGTCGCGCAATTTGGTATGCATTATTGCAGCGCCAATAAGAAATAAAGACATCACAAACGCTTCCTGCGTATATCTGGAATTCAAGTCGCCTGTGCGAATAGAGCCTAAGATGTGGAGGTTGAATAACCGCTTATTGTAGAACTCTGTCCATGGGGGACAAGTCAACAAAAAAGAACTGGTGGATTTCTTTACCGTAATGAAAACTATTTGCTAATGTCAAATCCCTGGGGGATCGAAATGGGGTTCAGGTAAGTATCAGGGGACTGCACCCAGATGGTTGTTTTACCTTAATGCATAGAATGCATTAAGGTTAAAAACTTTCTGCCTTTGGGACCACTTTAAGAAGCTGAAGTAACTGTGTCATAAACTAACCCAATGTTTTATTTCCCAATATGACCTACATCTAAAAGAGCTCAAAATGAACTTTTATGCGATGGGTAATAAACATTTGACAAAACAAATTAAAAATAGAACTAGTAGAAACAGAATAGAATATCTCTTAGATTCGGTCTGCGTAGTACTACTCAGAATTAAAGAGTTTGACATGGGCAGATGGGAATGTGCCACAGTACTAAAAAATACATATAAATACATTTCGTTCATCACTTAACTTGCCTAAAATTTTGGCCATCACAACCTTCAAACACTCTTTGACCCTTTTTCAACCTTAGAAATACAAAACGCTATGAATAACTTGCCTTTACATAAAGCACCGGGACCAGACAGGTTCAGTAATGAATAATACAAATCTTTTCCATTCCATTGGGACTCTCTACCTTCAATGCATATATGACCAAGCAGCGCATAATGCCACATTTCTGAAGGCCCTGATCATTACGTTACCCAAACCTGATAATTCACCTACAACCTTTCATCCCATATCCCTACTGAACACTGATATTAAAATCTATGCAAACGTATGAAAGATATCCACCACCAATCAATCCATCCCTATCAAGTGGGTTTTGTGAAAGCATGCCAAACCTCTGACAGATTCTGAATATGTTGCAAGGGGCGAACCATGATTGGATGCCTTTGCTGATCTCTATGGATACAGAGAAGGCGTTCACCCAAGTACTTTAGTGGTACATTAACGAAGTGCTGCATATGTTTGGATTCTCGGATTATATGGATAATGCTATTTGTGCTTTCTATTCAGTCCCTAGTGCCAGAGTCTACAACCCTGGTTTGCCCTAAGGCAGGCGTGTTTTCTCCCCCCATGATTTTCACACTTGTGATGCAACTATTTGTTCAGGCTATTAGAATAAACCCAAACATTGCAGGTTTTAGGATAGGTACAAAACGCACACAAGATCGGCTTATAAACCAATGATGTCATCCTAACCCTCACCAATCCCCTGGTCTCAGTAACAACAGCAGTCACTAGTTTACTTAGGTCAAATCTCCTGTATAAAATCAAACACAACTAAGGCTACATGTAAACTGGACGTTTTAAAAAGTCATTTGAAGGCTGGAATTTTACAGCTATGTAAAGGACGTTTAAAACGTCCGTTGTGTCGCGTTGCAGCCGCGTTTAGGCTCAGATCCGTTTTTTAGAGGTCAAAAAATCATTCCCCTTTAAAATGGAAAAACGCAAGCACTAAACGCGGGTGATTGCGTTCGGTCGCGTTTGAAACGCCAGTAAACACACATTCTGAACATCCTGAACGCAAATAATTGCTTTCCAAAAAACGACACTGAACTCAACTGCCTCGAAATGACTGTAAACGACTCAGTGTACATGGACAGATAAGATAACATAAAGGAGGGTTCAGGGGCTTCTGAAAAAAACTCCCAACTGCTCAAAACGGTCGTTTAAAAGTAGCAGTGTACATGAGGCCTAAGTCTCATTATCTACTAGTTATGCTGTCTTCCAGAGTAAAAACTATTACTGCGTCTTCCAGTTTATCATGGACCCCCAAAATCGATAATTAACCACTTGCTGACCTTCGCAAGTACATTTACTGCGGCAGTCAGCCCCGTACAGGCAAAGTGACGTAGTACTACGTCGCTCGCCTACGAGCCTCTAGGGGGCGGGTGGGTGCTCCCACCCCCCCTCGTTCCCTGACTTGTCCGCGCGTGTGACCGGCGGACCCGATGTCCGCTGGTCACTCGCGATCTCCCGGTGGAGAGGGAGAAAGGCAGGCGGCTGATGTAAACAAAGCCGCCTGTCATTCTCCCTGATCTAACTGCAGAGATCATACGATCCTGCTATGTAGGATCGTATGTCTCTGTGGTTATATCACTAGCCACACCCCTTTACCCTAGGGACACACTTAACCACTTGATCACTAATAAAGTTAACCCCTTCCCTGCCAGTGTCATTTTTACAGTAACAGTGCATATGTATAGCACTGATTACTGTAGTAATGTCACTGGTACCCCAAAAGTGTAAAAAATGTCAGTTAGGGGTCCGATCTGTCCGCCGCAATGTCGCAGTCCCGTAAAAAAAAAAAAAAAAAAAAATTGCAGATCGCCGCCATTACTCGTTAAAAAAAAAAAAAACAATAAAAATGACAAAAATCTTTCCTTTAGTTAGTAAACGCAATAACTTTTGCGCAAACCAATCAAAATACGCTTATTGCGTTTTTTACCAAACATATGTAGCAGAAAACAAATTGGCCTAAAATGTAAATTTTTTTTGGGGAATTTCATATAAAAATAATGTGAAAAATATTGTTATTTTTTCAAAATTGTCACTCTTTTTTTGTTTATAGCGCAAAAAGTAAAAATCACACAGGTGATCAAATACCACCAAAAGAAAGCTCTGTTTGTGGGGGAAAAAAAAGGACGTCAATGTCATTTGGGAACAGAGTCGCACGACCGCACAATTGTCCGTTAAAGTCACGCAGTGCCGAATCGCAAAATAGGGCCTGGTCAGGAAGGGGGTAAAATCTTCCGGGGCTGAAGTGGTTAAACCCACAACAGTAAAATCAGTATAGAAACAAAAAATTAATTTTGCGCTATGGTAAATAAATAGTGACTCAAAAGTGCTGCTGTGCATAAAAATCAAAAGGATTTTAAATGTGATAGTGCAAGAAAACAGCGCAAAATTGATTGTGATTGGCAATGAAGTGGCTAAACCACTAAAGTGTCTTGTCTAAAGTGCCTTGTGAATAAATAAATAAATGAATGGATCCTTAATTATGGAAGACAAATATCATACAAAACCACTGTCAAAAGTGCTGCTGTGCATAAAAATCAAAAGGGATTTTAAACGTGATAGTACAAGAAAACAGCGCAAAATTGATTGCGATTGGCCACTTTATTGCCAATCACAATCAATTTTGCGCTGTTTTCTTGTACTATCACGTTTAAAATCCCTTTTGATTTTTATGCACAGCAGCACTTTTGACAGTGGTTTTGTATGATATTTGTCTTCCATAATTAAGGATCCATTCATTTATTTATTCACAAGGCACTTTAGTGGTTTAGCCACTTCATTGCCAATCAAAGTAAAATCAGTATGTTTATGCAGTAAAGCATGCTTGCTATTCTCATTGTGGAACCTAAGGGGTTAATCCTGTGCATTGTTTAAAAAGGCTGCTTGATCCTGTATGCACAGATCCTCCTCTTTTTTCACTGCCCCCAGAACATGTCCAGATAAGACAGAGCCTTTGGAGTCAGGCTGCACAGGCTAAGGTTTGGTGTGTATTGCTAGAAAGGGGTTGTTTTTTTTTTTCTTGGGAGAGTGCATGTGATCAGCACAGGGCCAATCAGCACTGTCCAGTCAGAGGGTCAGGGGAAAATGAAAACTTCTCCTCCAAGTTTTAACTAGGCACTGATAGAAGTCACAAGGCTGCTGAGAAAAGGTATTTATCAGCTTTTACTTACTAAAACTTTTTAAGAGCATTTCCATGTTCTGTGTACTGTGGGGAGATCCGATATAGTGAATGCAGTGTCCTGGGAACACTAAGTATTTCAAGATCAAAATAGTGTCACCAAACTGCTCTCTGGCTCGGTACTATGAGACACTACTGCAATCCGTATATATCAGCAAGCTACTGAACTCTCAAAATTCTAGGTCTCACAGGCATGAAGATTGGCAGTTTCTCAAATTGTCTTACTGATACTAGATCACTATATCATTTTAGAACTCATCAAATATATCAACTACCAATCTTAGGAAGCTACAACTAGCCAGCCATCAATCACTTTTTTTTTGAGGGGGGGGGGGGGGGGGGGGAAGGAAAAGGCCCAGATTCAAAATACTCCATCCTTTACAGACCCAAAATACAGTGGGTACGGAAAGTATTCAGACCCCCTTAAATTTTTCACTCTTTGTTATATTGCAGCCATTTGCTAAAATCATTTAGGTTCATTCTTCTTCCTCATGAATGTACACATAGCACCCCATACTGACAGAAAAACACAGAATTGATGACATTGTTGCAGATTTATTAAAGAAGAAAAACTAAAATATCACATGGTCCTAAGTATTCAGACCCTTTGCTCAGTATTTAGTAGAAGCCCCCTTTTGATCTAATACAGCCAGGAGTCTTTTTGGGAAAGATGCAACAAGTCTTTCACACCTGGATTTGGGGATCCTCTGCCATTCCTCCTTGCAGATCCTCTCCAGTTCTGTCAGGTTGGATGGTAAACGTTGGTGGACAGCCATTTTTAGGTCTCTCCAGAGATGCTCAATTGGGTTTAAGTCAGGGCTCTGGCTGGGCCATTCAAGAACAGTCACGGAGTTGTTGTGAAGCCACTCCTTCGTTATTTTAGCTGTGTGCTTAGGGTCATTGTCTTGTTGGAAGGTAAACCTTCGGCCCAGTCTGAGGTCCAGAGCACTCTGGAGAAGGTTTTTGTTCAGGATATCCCTGTACTTGGCCGCATTCATCTTTCCCTCGATTGAAACCAGTCGTCCTGTCCTTGCAGCTGAAAAACACCCCCACAGCATGATGCTGCCACCACCATGCTTCACTGTTGGGACTGTATTGGACAGGTGATGAGCAGTGCCTGGTTTTCTCCACACATACCGCTTAGAATTAAGGCCAAAAAGTTCTATTTTGGTCTCATCAGACCAGAGAATCTTATTTCTCACCATCTTGGAGTCCTTCAGGTGTTTTTTAGCAAACTCCATGCGGGCTTTCATGTGTCTTACACTGAGGAGAGGCTTCCGTCGGGCCACTCTGCCATAAAGCCCCGACTGGTGGAGGGCTGCAGTGATGGTTGACTTTCTACAACTTTCTCCCATCTCCTGACTGCATCTCTGGAGCTCAGCCACAGTGATCTTTGGGTTCTTCTTTACCTCTCTCACCAAGGCTCTTCTCCCCCGATAGCTCAGTTTGGCCGGAAGGCCAGCTATAGGAAGGGTTCTGGTCATCCCAAACGTCTTCCATTTGAGGATTATGGAGGCCACTGTGCTCTTAGGAACCTTAAGTGCAGCAGAAATCTTTTTGTAACCTTGGCCAGATCTGTGCCTTGCCACAATTCTGTCTCTGAGCTCTTCAGGCAGTTCCTTTGACCTCATGATTCTCATTTGCTCTGACATGCATTGTGATCTGGAAGGTCTTATATAGACAGGTGTGTGGCTTTCCTAATCAAGTCCAATCAGTATAATCAAAACACAGCTGGACTCAAATGAAGGTGTAGAACCATCTCAAGGATGATCAGAAGAAATGGAAAGCACCTGAGTTAAATATATGAGTGTCACAGCAAAGGGTCTGAATACTTAGGACCATGTGATATTTCAGTTTTTCTTTTTTAATAAATCTGCAACAATGTCAACAATTCTGTGTTTTTCTGTCAGTATGGGGTGCTGTGTGTACATTCATGAGGAAGAAGAATGAACTTAAAATGATTTTATCAAATAGCTGCAATATAACAAAGAGTGAAAAATTTAAGGGGGTCTGAATACTTTCCGTACCCACTGTATATGGCTGGCATGGGTACCCCTAATATTAAAGCTTACTACCAAGCAGTAATCATTACCCAAATGAAATTGTGGTGGATACAAACACATAATAACCTCTGGATCAAACAATCATTGGTGGGGTAATCACTTCAGGGCATGTTGGAAGCAATAACAACCTCCGATTTCCCCTTATCCTACGATATAGGCAGCCATCACAACTCTTGTGCAGCTCACTTTAGAAATTTGACAATGCCAAAGCCGATGGAACTCCCGTGCATGCGCGGGATTGATGTCATCCCCATCCAGTGAATGAAAGTGGCTGGCATTAGATACCCAGAAGCTGTTAATAGGCAAAAAAAAGAAAGAGAGAAAAGCGCCAAAGTATTCTTCATATTTATGAACTAAAAAAAAAAAAAAACAACAATAAATATGCACCCCTGCCTAGGGCCATTATCTGAGAGCAAACCAGAGTCATGAACTATGGCACTAGGGACTGAATAGAGAGCGCATAATAGCATTATCTATATAAAAATAAATAAATATGCACTTACATTTACAAGATATTAACCACTTCCCGAGCACCCGCCGCCTTTTTACTGCCGCAGTGTGGCTCTCCTGCGCAAACCGACGTAGATCTACCTCCGGCGGCACACTCCCGACCCCACTCGGCAGGAGGGAAGCCGATGCGTGTGTAAGGCGGCTCCGATTGCCGTCTGACACCCGCTGAGAGATGACGTAAACACAGCCGACCGTTCTTCTCCCTGCAATGATCACAGAGCCCATGTGATACTTCTATATAGGATCACATGTCTCTGTGGTCATTTCGGAAGCCACGCCCCCCACAGTTAGAATCACTCCCCTAGGCTCACATTTAACCCCTTGATCACCCATAGGGTTAACCCCTTCCCTGCCAGTGTCATTATTACAGTAACAGTGCTAAAAATATGCACTGATTACTGTAGTAATGTCACTGGTACCCCCAAAAGGGTCAAAAATGTCAGTCAGGGGTCAGATCTGTCTGCAACAATGTCGCAGATAGCTACCATAACCTCTGTATTTTTTTAATCTGCGGGCGGTCCTCTTTCACATAAGGGTGGTCCCAGCGGCGGATTCACCGCGGGATCACCATTACGTTGCGGCGGGAAAGGTCACCCCCTCCTGTCACTTCCCGGTCGTTTTCCCCACTTACCGGACCCGCTAGCAGCGGGGAAAACGATCTGGTCCGCGTTCCTCACAGATAGGAAGTCGAGTGAGGGCAAGATGGCCCCCACTCTAATCTATGGTCTTTGAGGACAGGTGCGACGTCAAACGTCATCTCCTAGCAATGTATTTAAAGAGCAAATTTTTTTTTTTTTCTTTTTTAGTATAGATGTGAGATCTGAGGTCTTTTTGACCCCAGATCTCACAATAAAAAAGGACCTGTCATGCTTATTTCTATTACAAGGGATGTTTACATTCCTTGCAATAGGTATAAAAATGATCAAATATTGAGAAAAAAAAAAAACTGTTAAAAAAAAAAAAAAAAAAAATAGATAAAATAAATAGGATAAAAAAATTAAAGCACCCTGTCCCGTTACGCAATGCCCGCCCACATATGTAAATGGTGTTCAAACCACACATGTGAGGTATCGCTGCGATCGTTAGAGCGAGAGCAAGAATTTGAGCCCTAGACCTCCTCTGTAACTCTAAGCTGGTAACCTGTAGAATCTTTTAAAATGTCGCCTATGGGGATTTTTATGTACCAATGTTTGTCGCCATTCCACGAGCGTGTGCAATTTTGAAGCATGACATGTTGGGTATCTATTTACTCTGCGTAACATTATCTTTCACATTATAGAAATAAAATTGGGCTAACTTTACGGTTTTCTTATTTAATTAAATAAAATTAGTTAAAAAAAAAATAAAAAATTGTGTTTGGAAGACCGCTGCGCAAATACGGGGTGATAAAAAAAATATTGCAACGATCTCCATTTTTATATAATGTTTGGGGGTTTAGAGCCGGTTCACACTTCTGCGTGTGCCGGGTTCGCATGTCATGTCGGAGCGCACTGCTCCGACATGACATGCGATCAGCTGTGCGGTGCGAGTTTAGCCATACAGTTTGTATGGCTAAATTCGCACCGCACCCGCAGCAAAGACGCACAGGAGGCATTTTTGCTGCCGCATCAGGATCGGATCGCACAGCGGTTCACACTTGTGCGATCCGATCCTGTGCGAACTGCACGATCGCACTGCGATATGCGATCAAACTGGGGGTGTCGTTAAGATTACATTGACACCCCCAGCGGATCGCATATGGCAGTGTGAACTGCCGGGGGTGCGTGTGCGATGCGGGAACAGGCTGCGAATTCGCAGCCTTCCCGCATCGCAATAGTGTGAACCGAGCCTGAAAGTAATTTTCTAGCAAAAAAAAAAAACATTTTATTTTGTAAACAACAAGTGTCAGAAATAGGGGCCCGGTCCTTAAGTGGTTAACCACTTGCCGACCAGTCACGTTGACTGTACTGCGGCAAAGTGGCTCGATTCCGTCCAGCGCCTCCGGAGGCTCGCTCCCGCTATGTTCAGTCAGTCACAGCGGGAGTCGGGCCAGGGGAGGAGCAGCGGTGATCGCCGCCGCTCTTCCCCGATCGTTGGGGAATCGAGTCTGGAGATCCACCTGCTTGTGTAAACAAAGCGGGCGGATCTCCTAAGTGACAGACAGTGACAGATTGCAGGGTTCAGCATAGCTCAACCTGCGATCTGTCCCTGTGTCACTCAGTCACCTCCCCCCACACACGTTAGTAAGCACCAGGCATACATTAACCCCTCCCTCTCCAATAAAATTAACCCCTTCCCTGCCAGTGTCATTTTTACAGTAACAGTGCATATGTATAGCACTGATACTATAGAAATGTCACTGGTACCCCCAAAAGTGTCAAAAATGTCAGTCAAGGGTCCGATCTGTCCGCCGCAATGTCGCAGTTCGGCAAAAAAAAAAAAAAAAAAAAAAAAAAATTGCACATCGCCGCCATTACTCGTTTAAAAAAAAAAAAAAAACACCAAAAATGACAAATCTTTCCCTTAGTTAGTAAACGCAATAACTTTTGCGCAAACCAATCAAAATACGCTTATTGTGATTTTTTTTTTACCAAACATAGGAAGCAGAAAACAAATTGGCAAAAAATTTAAAAAAAATTTAGATTTTTACATTTGGGGGGGGGGGGGGGATTTCATATAAAAAAAAAAGTGAAAAATATTGTTATTTTTTCAAAATTTACGCTCTTTTTTTGTTTATAGCACAAAAAGTAAAAATCGCACAGGTGATCAAATACCACCAAAAGAAAGCTCGGTTTGTGGGGAAAAAAAGGATGTAAATTTCGTTTGGGTACGGTGTCGCACGACCGCACAATTGTCAGTTAAAGTCTCACAGTGCCGAATCGTAAAAAGTGGCCTGGACGTAAGACAGCAAAATCCTCCGGTGGTAAAGTGGTTAAAGATGTCAGCAGCTGACAGAGAGCTCCTGAGCATTGCTGGAGCCAAGGTGAGTAGAGTTCCACTTTAATCACTACAGTATCATTACATGCAGACACTGATGATTTTAGCAGGAAACACACAGCTTACTTTTTATAGTACAGATCCATTGGGCTCAATAAACCTATTCACCATGAAACATTTTTCCATGTTAGGAAGCCACACTACATACAGTGGATATAAAAAGTCTACACACCCCTGTTAAAATGTCAGGCGTCTGATGTTAAAAAAAAAAAAAAAAAAGAGAAAAGAGACAAAGATAAATTTCAGAATGTTTTTCACCTTTAACCACTTGCCACCCACAGTCAAACGATGGCGGAGCGGTGCGGCTCTCGTTATGGTAGGACGTCACATGACGGTACGCACGGGTGTGCAGCGCGGTGATCTTTACCCATGTGATTGGCTGTGTCCAATCACTGCCGGTCACATGTAAAAGCGGAAGTGCCATTTAAATCGGCGCTCCTCGCCTCACACTAAGAGTGTGTGGTGAGGAGGGCCGATCAGCGGCTCCTCCTCAGAGGGAAGTCTAGGACAAGCAATCAGGGCACTGATCATCAGTGCCCTGGATTACAGTAAAGCAAAAGCAGTGCCCATCAGTGACACCAATCAATGCCCATCAGTGACCTCAGTGCTCATTAGTGATGCCAGTCAGTGCCTACTCATCAGTGCAGCCCATCAGTGCCACCTATTAGTGCAGCATATCAGTGTCCATCAGTGCAGCATATTAATGCCTCATCGTTGCCACCTCATCAGTGCCGCCTCACCAGCGCACATCAGTGAAGAAGAAAAACTACTTATTTACCGACAGAAACTAAGAAAAAAAAAAAACCCAGCAGTGATTAAATAATGCCAAAAGAAATCTCTATTTGTGTGGAAAAAAAGAAAAACGTAATTTGGGCACAGCATTGCATGACCACGCATTTGTCATTCAAAGTGTGAGAGCGCTGAAAGCTGAAAATTGGCCTGGGCAGGAAGGGGGTGAAAGTGCCCTGTATTTAAGTGGTTAATGTGACCTATAAACTGTACAACTAAGTTAAAACAACAAACTGAAATCTTTTAGGTGTAAGGAAGTAAAAATAAAATAAATATGGTTGCATAAGTGTGCTCCCTCCTAAACTAATACTTTGTTGAATAACCTTTTGATTTTTTTTTTTTACAGCACTCTTGGGTTTGAGTCTATCAGCATGGCACATCTTGACTTGGCAATATTTGCCCACTCTTTGCAAAAACACTCCAAATTTCTCAGATTGCGAGGGCATCTCCTGTGCACAGCCCTCTTCAGATCACCCCACAGATTTTCAATCGGATTCAAGTCTGAGCTCTGGCTGGGCCATTCCAAAACTTTAAATCTTCTTCAGGTAAAGCCACTCCTTTGTTGATTTGGATGTATGCTTTGGGTTGTTGTTACGCTGAAAGAGGACGTTCCTCTTCAAGTTCAGCTTTCTAGCAGAAGCCTGAAGGTTTTGTGCCAAAATTGACTGGTATTTGGAACTGTTCATAATTCTCTCTACCTTGACTAAGGTCCAGGTTCCAGCTGAAGAAAAACAACCCCATAGCATGATGCGGCCACCACCATGCTTCACTGTGGGTATGATGTTCTTTTGATGATGTGCAGTGTTAAGCTGGATACACACTGTCCAACTTTTGTGGTTAGAGT
This sequence comes from Pelophylax lessonae, assembly GCF_965119305.1. Taxonomy (NCBI): domain Eukaryota; kingdom Metazoa; phylum Chordata; class Amphibia; order Anura; family Ranidae; genus Pelophylax; species Pelophylax lessonae. Next base: position 410,896,265 of record NC_138771.1, on the reverse strand, counting down.
TCCTTCAGATTTACCTCTTCTATGTAGTGCAAGGGCCTGCCAGATTGCATACTAATTGAAAGTGTTTAGGTTTGACCTCATATTATATGGTTTTGGTAAGTCTAAAGGAAAAAGTCTTCAGAAAATCTTATAGTGTGTATGACCCATTAGTTTTGTGCCAAACATATCTTTTGGCACTATGGCCAAACAGTTCAACTTTGGTTTCATCAGACCATAACACACTTTTCCACATGCATTTGGGAGACTTCAGATGTGTTTTTGCAAAATTTACCTGGGCTTAGAGGTTTCTCTTTGCAAGAAAAGGCTTCCATCTTGCCACTCTACCCCACAGCCCAGATATATGAAGAATATGGGAGATTGTTGTCACATGTACCACAGAGCCAGTACTTGCCAGATAGTCCTGCAGCTCCTTTATTGTTGCTTTAGGCCTCTTGGCAGCCTTCCTGACCAGTTTTCTTCTCGTCTTTTCATCAATTTTGGGGGGACGTCCAGTTCTTGGTAATGTCACTGGTGTGCCATATTTTCTCCACTTGATGATGACTGTCTTCACTGTGTTCCATGGTATATCTAATGCCTTGGAAATTGTTTTGGACCCTTCTCCTGAGCTTTCTTTTGGTGGTATTTGATCACCTCTGTGCTTTTCATTTTTTGCGATATTAATAAAAAAATGTAAAATTTTGAAAAAATAACAATATTTTTCTACTTTGACAGTTAAAAAATATCCAATATATTCAATTTTTGTCATATATTTAGGCCAAAATGTATTTAGCTACATGTCTTTGACAAAAAAATTCTCAATGAGCGTATTTTTAACCGTTTTAAGACCTGAAGATTCCTGACCAGGCCATATTTTGCGATTCGGCACTGCGTTACTGTAATGGACAATTGCGCGGTCGTGCGATGCTGTGCCCAAATTAAATTGATGTTCTTTTTTTTCCCCACAAACAGAGCTTTCTTTTGGTGGTATTTGATCACCTGTGCGATTTTTACTTTTTGCGCTATAAACAAAAAAAAGCGACAATTTTGAAAAAATAACAATATTTTTCACATTTTTTATATGAAATTCCCCCAAAAAAATGTAAAAATCAAAATTTTTTTAACATTTTAGGCCAATTTGTTTTTTCTGCTACATATTTTTGGTAAAAAAAATTGCAATAAGCGTATTTTGATTGGTTTGCGCAAAAGTTATCGCAGCTACTAACTACGGGAAATTTGGAATTTTTATAGGTTTTTTTTTTTTTTAAACTAGTAATGGCGGCGATCTGCGATTTTTTTTGCGGGACTGCGACATTCAGATCGGACCCCTAACTGACATTTTTGACACTTTTGGGGGTACCAGTGACATTACTACAGTAATCAGTGCTATAAGTATGCACTGTTACTGTAAAAATGACACTGGTAGGGAAGGTGTTAACTTCTATTGGTAAACAAGAAGTTAATGTATGCCTGGTGCTTACTGACGTGTGTGGGGGGAGGGGACTGTGTGACACAAGCACAGATCGCAGGTTCAGCTATGCTGAATCCTGCAATCTGCCAATGCCTGTCACTTAGGAGATCCACCCACTTTGTTTACACAAGCAGGCGGATCTCCACACTCGAACCCGGACAATCCCTGCCGCCCCTCCCCTGGCCCGACTCCCGCTGTGACTGAATACAGCAGAAACGAGCCTCCGGCGGCACACGCCGCCCACAAGGGGAGGAGTCCAGCGACGTAGGTCTACGTCACTGGACGATAAACTAACCACTTTGCCGCAGTACGCTCATTGTGAGCGGTCGGCAAGTGGTTAGTAACACTAAAGCTGGATACGCACTATACAATTTTCTTTAGTTTTTTTTCCTTTAGATTTACCAAAACCATACAATATGAGGTCGAACCTAAACACTTTCAATTTATATGCAATCAGACAGGCCCTTGTACTACATAGTTGAAGGTAAAGCTAAAGGAAATCTACAAACAAAAGTTGTATAGTGTGTATCCAGGTCAAGTTCTGTGTACAGAGAGGAGGCAGAGTACATCCCATTCATCCTTCATGCTCTCTCCCCCTCTATGCTGTTATTTATCCTCCATGCTCTCTCCCCTCTTTATGCTGTTATCTATCCTCCATGCTCTCTCCCCCTCTATGCTGTTCTCTATACTTTTGTCAGCAAAAGTGAAAGTCTAGAGGTGCCGCTCGACCTGCCTTTAGCAACTGATGACGCCATTGGTTGGAAGAACATGGGTGGGCGGCTTACACTTTTGCCAGTATAGATAGCAGCATTGGGGGGGGGGGTTGGAAGAAAGACTGGAGAAGGGAACAGGATGTGCTCTCCTCCTTTCTGTACACGGAACTTAAAGAGGAGCTCCAGGCTTCCCCCAAATACTGTAGCTGCTGACTTTTAATATTAGGGCACTTACATGTCCAGGCATCCAGCAGTGTCCTCACCTGAGCCGATTATTTAATCAGCCATCAGGTGCTGTAGCCACCATCTTGACTAGGAGAAATCTGCAATGAATCCTTGTGGCTTCACAGTTGGTTTTCAGCTGCACTTTATGAATGGGGCACAGTCTTTTGGGACCTGTGAAGTGTCCCAGAAGGCTGTTGGGGGGGGGGGGAGGAGCAGGTACCCGCTTCCCCTAAAAGGTGCCAAATGTGGTGGTGGGAGGGGGGTAAGGTAGACAAGTAGAGCTTCCCCTTTTAGGGGGAGCTCTGCTTTCAAATAGTAACCCCTTCATGTGTTATTTTTCCGCAGAAACCGAGTTAAAAAATGCATCTTATTACTGTTTCTTGTTATTCATTGTATGCCTCAATCCTAAATAAAAATCTTTTGTGGAAAAAAAAAAAATGCTGATCTAATCCCAAAAACATAAAATGTAACATTTTGCAGCTTACTGGACCTTGGATATGGTGGCTGTGTTAGTTTCCTTTATTTTCACCTGGTGATCCTGCCAGCACCACACTTTTGCTGAGAGGAAAGGAAGTGTGAACAGGGAACACACAGGAAAGGAAGTGTGAACAGGGAACACACAGGAAAGGAAGTGTGAACAGGGAACACACAGGAAAGGAAGTGTGAACAGGGAACACACAGGAAAGGAAGTGTGAACAGGGAACACACAGGAAAGGAAGTGTGAACAGGAAACACACAGGAAAGGAAGTGTGAACAGGGAACACACAGGGAAGGAAGTGTGAACAGGGAACACACAGGGAAGGAAGTGTGAACAGGGAACACACAGGGAAGGAAGTGTGAACAGGGAACACACAGGGAAGGAAGTGTGAACAGGGAACACACAGGGAAGGAAGTGTGAACAGGAAACACACAGGAAACCCTTGTTTTCTGTGTGCCCTTGGTGTTTTTCTACTTCTATTCTGTGGTCTCACAGGGGACAACAGAGTCATAGCTGCTTGCTGCTATCAGTCAAATTTCTGTGAGGAGGGAACAGGGGAGTGGCATGCCGGTGCTGTGTGTGTCTATGGAAGCACATAGCCCTGCTCAGGGCATGCTAAAGGAGGCACCTGGATGAAGGAAGGGGAATGCCAAAGAGGAGATAAGGGGGCATTCTATACAAAGAACAGGTATGGCTCCTTTCTTTAAACACAAATAAAAAAAAAAGTCCTTTCAGATGACTTAAACCTTTGCAGCCCACTGTAAATAAGGATTCATCCTTTCCCTAGAGTTCTCTTTTAAAGTCTTGTCCACATGTGGGGACTGACAGATCTCCCCCTCCCCCGCCCTCACAACCCACCAATCAGTGAGCCCAGCAGCACCTCTAGAATCTGCTTGTCCTGCACGGCCAGCGTTATGTCTCTGATTCCCAGTCTACATCGGACGTGCCGGCTTTGTGTGCCGTCCGGCACCTGCACCTCAATGAAGACCTCCTCCATGGTCTGGTACCAGCAGCCCCACGGAGTTTTACACAGCACCACTCCGCTTTTCTCCTCGAAGTACGCCGACATCCCCACTGGAAAAACCTAGAAGCTGGGGCACATGCGCAGTCGCACCTCTGTAGAACTACATTTCCCGGTATGCACCAGCACTGAAGCGTCGCAGGACGCATCGGTGATTCTTTCTCCCTGCTCCAGTCATCGCACAGGGCTTTCCCTATTGGCTGTGCTGAGCTTGTTATTTCTCGTGTGATTGGGCTGAAGTTTAAATTTGAGGCGTGGCCATATGCTGGTTGGTGATTGGTGGAGGTCCCTGCTCGCAATTTTTAAAGAAGAGCTTGGAGCTGAGATTGCGTTTATAGGTTAGTGCGGTGTGTGTATTGGAGTGCCAGCGACCATGTCCTTCTCGAAGGCGCCTCTCAAAAGGTTCAACGAGGAAGTTGGTAAGTTCAGTACAGTGATAGGCTTTGTCTGTCCTTTGCATCTCTCCTGGGTAAAGGCACAGGGATACATTTTAGCTACTCTGTTCTCAGTTAAACTATCCACAAGGTATTAAAGCCGGACTTTATGTGTGTGTGTGTGTGTGTGTATATATATATATATATGTATGTATGTATGTGTGTGTGTGTGTGTGTGTGTGTGTGTGTGTGTGTGTGTATATATATATAGTGTATAGATAGATAGAGATGTGCGTATGTATGTGTGTGTGTGTGTATGTATGTATATATATATATATATATATATATATTCATACAAACACACTGCATAATTAGTTGTCACCAGGACAGGAATAGGGAAATCTTCCACTAGTTCTAGTGACCATCAAGGATTCTTTTCTATTGGAGGGATTACCTCTCCCTTCCTCTTGTGGCTATTGGACAGGAAGTAAATGGAAATCTCCCCATTTCGACAGGGGGGGGGGGGGAGAAATGTGACAGGTGGTATAATTCTCCCTTACCCGATACAAAATAAATTCCCCCCTCCCCCTCCTTTCCGTATAGCTTGGATGCTGTGTTTTCTGTGGCACACCTGGTACTGTGCCACTCCCTTCATCTGATGTCACCAGAGGATGCCGGTCGTCTCCTGAGTATTGCAGTGACCCTGTGCTAACGCACATCTGCTGTTTCATAGCAGTGAGGAACTGTAAAAAAAAAAAAATAGATGGCCAACACCCCTGGAATATGGAATGCTCCAGAGAGGATCTGGGCACTGTACACCTTATTCTGGCCCATGCTGAAAATGTAGCCCCCCCCCCCCCCTAAAAAAAAATTCTGTTAACAACTTTACCACTGGAGGATTTTACTGTCTTACGTCTGGGCCACTTTTTGCGATTCGGCACTGTGCGACTTTAACTGACAATTGCGCGTTTGTGCGACGCTGTACCCAAACGAATTTGATGTCCTTTTTTTCCCACAAACAGAGCTTTCTTTTGGTGGTATTTGATCACCTGTGCGATTTTTTTTTTTTTTTTTTTTTTTTTTTTTTTTTTTTTTTTTTTTTTTTTTTTTACTTTTTGCGCTATAAACAAAAAAAGAGCGTAAATTTTGAAAAAATAACAATATTTTTCACATTTTTTTTATATGAAATTCCCCCCCCCCAAAAAATCTAAATTTTTTTTTTAATTTTTGGCCAATTTGTTTTCTGCTACCTGTTTAGTAAAAAAAAATCACAATAAGCATATTTTGATTGGTTTGCGCAAAAGTTATTGCGTTTACTAACTAAGGGAAAGATTTGTCATTTTTGGTGTTTTTTTTTTTTAACGAGTAATGGCGACGATTTATTATTTATTTTTTTTTTTTTTTTGCGGGACTGCGACATTGCGGGGGACAGATTGGACCCTTGACTGACGTTTTTGACACTTTTGGGGGTACCAGTGACATTACTACAGTAATCAGTGCTATAAATATGCACTGTTACCGTAAAAATTACACTGGCAGGGAAGGGGTTAATTTTATTGGAGAGGGAGGGGTTAATGTATGCCTGGTGCTTACTGACGTGTGTGGGGGGAGGTGACTGAGTGACACCAGGACAGATCGGATGTTCAGCTATGCTGAGCCCTGCAATCTGACCCTGCCTGTCACTTAGGAGATCCGCCCGCTTTGTTTACACAAGCGGCGGATCTCCAGACTCGATTCCCCGATGATCGGGGAAGAGCGGCGGCGATCGCCGCCGTTCCTCCCCTGGCCCGACTCCCGCTGTGACTGAATACAGCGGGAGCGAGCCTCCGGCGGCGTGCGTGTGCCACCCACAAGGGGAGTCCAGCGACGTAGGTCTATGTCGCTGGACGGGAACGAGCCACTTTGCCGCAGTACGGTCAACGTGACCGGTCGGCAAGTGGTTAAAGTAGAGGGCAGGATGAGATTTGTATATAGTTGATGGGGAGTCAAAGTCCAGCTTTAACTTCTTGCTGATTTCAGACCGCATATAGGCAGTGGCAAGAAAAGTGGGCTTTAACTCCCTAGCAGCTGCATGGCGTCCTAAGGTTGTGTGTTGAGAGCACTCAGTGACCGCTTTTGATCAGGAGCCTCTCGGATAGGCTCCTGATCACATGAGCACTGTGAGAGTCAATCTATCATTACATTAAAAAAAAAAAGAAGAAAACTGTGCCACCTCCTGGGCATTGAAGCCCACATAAAGGGCTGTTGTGCCGTTAAAGCGGAGTTCCGGCCTCAAAATAGATTTTTGGGCCATCCGCTTGCTGAGGGTCACCTGAAAAAGAAATGGATGCTCCTGATTTTTCTCTTTTTTTTTTTGTTCACTTACCTTGTTTTTGAAGAAAATATACTCCCCTGCCTTCCACTTCCTCCCTCTGTGGCCACGGCCCGTGCCATCACTTCCGGCTTGCGATGACTCCTGGGAGCTGGACGTCATCGCTCCCAGGAGTCGGCACCGGTGTTCCGTGAGAATTGCCTACCCTGTGAGAATTACCTACCCCTCGTCACTTCCGGCCAGAAGCATCTGAGCAGCGCAGCAGTGCGCATGCTCAGAGCGCCGGATACCTAATGGCAGAACAGAGGAGCTTACTAGTGCGCATGCGCACTAGTATAAAACGATCACGGTGTACCGTGAAAAAAACCTACCGACGCGGCACTTACCTAAAACAGCTGTGCTGACATACGAGTCATCCCCGCTCCTGTCCCGGTCACTTCCCTGCTCACGGCAAGTAAATATAAAAGCGGCTGGCGGCTCAGTGATTTATGTTTTCATACAGCCGCCGCCGCTTTTATATTTACTATCCGAGAGCAGGGAAGTGACCGGGACAGGAGCGGAGATGACTCGTATTTCAGCACAGCTGTTTTAATGTAAGCGCTGCATTCCATACAGTGCCGTGAACCGGAAGTGACGAGGGGTAGGTTTTTCTCACGGGTAGGTAATTCTCACGGAACACCGGCCCTGCTTGTCACTTCTGGTGTAGACGCGACATTCCCTGCTAAACAGCTTCTGGGCATGCCCAGAAGCTGTGCAGGGATGCCGCGCCTGCATCGGAAGTGACGAGCGGGCCGGTGCAGGGCATTCTGGGACGTCACCGAAGAGGAGGCAGAAGAGGACGCGCTGGATTCAGCTGCCCACACCTGAGATGGCAGCGCTGGAGAAGAAATTTTAAAGGTAAATATTTCTTCTAAAGGGTAAGTGCGACCTGGGACAGTACAGAGGCTATCTGTTATGGAATGCACTAGCCCTGACTGTCCCAGGGTTATTTTTATCTAAAATTCACCCCGAGGCCGGAACTTCGCTTTAAGGAATTAATGTGGTTCTAAAGTAGTCTTTAATGCATTCAAAACCCAAAAGAGGAAGCTCAGCTTGTCTGCCTAATAGCCCTCCCCTTTTGCATACTTGACTCCTTATTTGGGAGTGGGTACTTGGTTTTGAAGTCTGGAGCTTTCTTCCCCCCCCACTGCATTTTGGGACACTTTACAGGTCCCAGAAGGCTTTACTGCTGGTTTCCCTTAGTCAAGATAGCGGCGCCAGCACCTGATAGCCGATTGAAAAATCAGCTTGAGTGAGGATACTACTGGATGCCTGGACAGGTAAGTGTTCCTAATTAGACATATGCCGGTTTTCGGTAATTCGATATATCGCGGTATTGCATAGCCACGGTATTGTTATTGTGGCATTTTTAAAATACCGAGTTTCTCTGTCAAGTCTGCCTGACTTGTGAATTGATACATTTCAGTGAGCTGGATGACTCATTCACTCACACAGCTAACACCTTTCAGCATTAAGTCTCCTAACTATAAACAAAAATGATTACATTTGTATCTTTTCCTTCCCTCTGCCAGGGAGAAAGGAAGTTTAACCTCTTAAAGACTGGATCTTTCTCTGACACTTGTTGCTTGCAAGTTAAAATCAGTTTTTTTTTTTGCTAGAAAAGTACTTAGAACCCCCAAACATTTTATATATTTTTTTAGCAGAGACCCTACAGAATAAAATGGCGATTGTTGTAATATTTTATGTCACACTGTATTTGCGCAGCAGTCTTTCAAACGCAATGATTAGACTTTAATGAATAAAAAAAAAAAAAAAAAACGTAACAGTAAAGTTATCCCAATTTTTTTTTTTGTTACACAGAGAATCGAGAGAGAATCGTGATCTTTATTCCAAGCTAAAAAATCGTGATTCTCATTTTGGCCAGAATCGTGCAGGTCTAATATACACACGCATAGCAGCCCACATTACATTATTATATAGCCATCAAGCAGTGTCTGGCCTACCTGGTGATGACTGGTCCTGGCGCTCTGATCCGATGGCCTGGTCTTTAAAGGGGCAAATCCTTGCGATCCAGAAGTGGTTAAACCTGCAGGAGGACCGGTGTTTTTATCTATTAATGACTTTACTATTGCTTTAGGCCTGGTTCACATGTATGCGGGTTGGTGGTTCACATGTATGCGGGTTGGTGGTTCACATGTATGCGGGTTGGCGGCCCACATTTGCACAGGCATAGCAGCCCATTGATTTGAACGGGCTGCTATGCCCTCATTTTCCGCAGAAAAAAGGTGCATGCAGCATTTTTTTAAAATTCAGTGGCCTTGAAATCCATCCTGCTTTTGCACCATGCGACTAACCTGCAGTTCCTGCTCTGGCAAGCTTTCTGCATTTTTTGTATACGTGGGCACGGCATTTAAAAATAAACAGTTTGCGTGTGCAGCAACAGCAGGTAAGTCGCATGGTGCAAAAGAAGGATGGATTTCATGGCCACTGCATTTTTTTAAATTCTGCATGCACCTTTTTTCAGCTGAAAACGCAGGCATAGCAGCTCAAGCCCATTCACATCAATGGGCTGCTATGCCTGTGCAAATGTGGGCCCCCAACCCGCATACATGTGAACAAGGCCTAAAGCAATAGTAAAGTCATTAATAGATAAAAACACCGGTCCTCCTGCAGGTTTAACCAATTCATGACTTTACTATTGCTTTAGGCCTGGTTCACATGTATGCGGGTTGGGGGCCCACATTTGCACAGGCATAGCAGCCCATTGATGTGAATGGGCTTGAGCTGCTATGCCTGCGTTTTCAGCTGAAAAAAGGTGCATGCAGAATTTAAAAAAATGCAGTGGCCATGAAATCCATCCTTCTTTTGCACCATGCGACTTACCTGCCGTTGCTGCACACGCAAACTGTTTTTAAATGCCGTGCCAACGTATACAAAAAATGCAGAAAGCTTGCCAGAGCAGGAACTGCAGGTTAGTCGCATGGTGCAAAAGCAGGATGGATTTCAAGGCCACTGAATTTAAAAAAAATGCTGCATGCACCTTTTTTCTGCGGAAAATTAGGGCATAGCAGCCCGTTCAAATCAATGGGCTGCTATGCCTGTGCAAATGTGGGCCGCCAACCCGCATACATGTGAACCACCAACCCGCATACATGTGAACCAGGCCTAAAGCAATAGTAAAGTCATTTATAAACAACACCTCCTTCAGGTTTAACCACTTCTTGACCACAAGGATTTGCCCTCTTAATGACCAGGCCATCGGATCGGAGCCGAGCGCCAGGACCAGTTATCACCAGTTAGGCCAGACACTGCTTGATGACCTATTTTAGGCCTGGTTCACAGAGTCTGTACTGACTGACTATATAATAATGTGCAAAAGTGAACCAAAGCCCCTAAATTCAGCAATGAAATTGAAGTGAGGTGGAAATTTTATAATTTAAATTTAATAGAATACCGTGATAATACCGTATACCGTGGCAAAACCTTAATCAATTAATCGCAGCATGAAAATCTGATACCGTCACAAGCCTATTCCTAATAAGTCATCAGCTGCAGTATTTGTAGCTGTTGACATTTAATTTTGTTTTGGGGGAGCCTGGCGCTCCTCTTGAAGGCTGTCTTCACTCTGATCCGCTTTTGTTCAGTTCTTCAGTTAAAAAAAGCAGAGGAAAAATGGATCTCTTTAAATTCTGTGTACTGGTTAGTTGCGCTTCAGTTGTGTTTGAAGAAAAAAATCCTGCTTGCTGCATTTTAAGTGTAGCACCCTCCTAGGTAGGTGCTAGGCAAAGAAAGTAGTTGCTCTGTCTGCTTATCAGGAGAGCCTGATTAATAGTTAGGCCTGTTGCATGTGTACAGGGTGTGATTCGTCTGGGCTGAGGGAGTGTCCCCACTTCATCCAATACGGGAGCCTGTTGGACAGTGGAGGGAACCCAGCCAGAGACGCACAGGCTTTTTTGGAACGATCTCAGTGGCAGTGGTGCATTCTGGGATACTTTATAAAAGCCAAAGGGCACATGTGACGAGGGGTCTTTTGGGTGAGAAGCCAAGTTCCAGAAGGAGGGTGATGGCTGTCTCCTCTTCTGCAGCTGTGAGGGTAGTTGTAGGCAGTCGGCCTAGTGAACCAGTGGTGTGGCTGAACCCAGAGGCCCAGTGAAGCTGACTGTGGAGGTGAAGGCAGAGCAACTCTGGAAAAAGTGTCCGTGAGTACAGGGGAGCTTGCCAACGGGTCTGCCCAGGAAGACGACCACTCCAGTGGCTTGAGCCAGCGGACAGGTGGCAGCACACAGGCAGTGAGTGAAAAGTGGGTGCCAAGTTGTTAACCCTGAAGAGAATATTCAAACGGGGAACGGTCAATTTAACTTCAGTGGCGGGGTGAAGCAGCGGCCTTGCCGCATTCTACAGTCAGTTGTTCTCAGAATTGTGCATAGGTACTAGTTGGAGTATCCCACTCATCCTTTGTCCCATTCCAGTTCTAAATAAAACACAATTAAATCCCCTGGACTGATTGTCTGTACCAAGAACTTTTAATGCCGTGTATCTGCTGTCAGTTGCTAATGGTAACTCTGGGGAACCCAAGAAGTGTAATTCTCAGCAGTTCTACATAAGTATGTTAAATGCAGAATTGGTAAGACCCATGATGATAAACGACTTTATTATGTAGTGACCATACTGGGATTTATTTTAAAAAAATAAAATAAAAACCCTATTTATCATATTTGATTAACCAGTTATGTGACCGCACAACTTGCTTTCCATTCTGCTTTTAGACAGGGTCTGATTGTTGATTGGGTCAAACACAGATAGGGATGTGTACTCCCTGTCTATGCTTTATCCCAAAAGTCTTTGTCTTCTACAGGCTACAGCTACAAACAGCAGCCTGTGATTGGCTAATGCTTCTCAGCTACTTCATACCCTGTAGAAAGAATGTGGAATAGCCTGAAATTGTGGTCATCCATTTTCATATTTTAAAACTCAGCAGCTCTACTAGTTTGTAGCAGTTTTGACAGTAAGGCTTGGGCTGGGAGTGCCCATCAGTTAACAAGGCAGGGTAAAGGGACTATGGTGGGGTAATTTATGTCGGCACTTCGTCCTGTACCTCCAAACAGCATGCCAATAGACACAAACCGACCATGCAGGCACAGATCTTCTGTTCTTGGCGTGATCAGTTTACGTAAAGGAAGGAAAGGGAACTAGCAGGATCAGTTGGATATGACATGAAAGGAAGCAATGAGAAACCTAGGTTGACAAACACAGGAAGAGAGGGAGGATATATTTTTAGGGGTAATACTTAATTCTAATCAAATTTTTTTTTTTTTTTTTTTTAATACAGGTTGTGCTCCTGCTCCAGGATCTTATGATGTAAAGAATTTGGATGGTCTTAAAGGACCGGTGTCCTTTGAGAAGTCTCAGAGGTTTAGAACAAAGAAAGGTGTGTATTATGCTGTGTTCTTAAAGGTGCACCAATACTGTGATAAAATAATTGTTATCTTGTATTCCATGCTTATGGTGCCATAGTTTCTAGACACTTGTAATATTCAGACATTAAATACTTTTGCCTCAAAGAAAAACTTGCTAAAGCCGATTTCTGGGAAGCTATAAAAAGTAGCCAATTAGTGATCATTAAAGACCAACTCTGGGCAAAGAAAGTACCTCCTCCCTCCCACCCCATTATGACTGCTCGCTAAAAAAAAAAAATTAATAGGTCTTATTTACTTATCACAAGTCGCACACAGTTTCAGGTGACATTCAGGTCCAAGGACTCCTTTCGTCTTTACATCGTGTGGGTCCATCTTCCAAGGGTCCACATCAGTCTGCGAGATGTAGACACTTCTGTTGATGAAGGTGCACGTTACTTTTTTTTTTTTTTTTTTTTGAAAATTTGTATTTATTAAAGTTTTCACAAAACAAACAGACAGATACAACACAATGCAACGCAGGGCAGCACTAGAACAAAACAATTAACAGGTAAATTTCAACGCCATACGAGGGGAAGAGTACAAGAGTGAAATCCACTTGCAAAACTTAGGACCAAACCCCATGCGCCGCAGCACCAGCCCCATGTACACCCAATCCACCGTGTTGAAGTCCTTGGCTTTGTCCAGGGACACCACCACTCTAGTGCCCACAGAAGCATGCGACACCTGTAAATGTGTAAACAAGCGGCGTAGGTTGGTGTCCGTGGACTTGCCCGGCATAAAACGGGTCTGATCAATATCTACCAGGGAGGGCAAAACTGCCAGTCTAGTAGCCAAGACCTTCGTGAGGATCTTGAGATCCACATTGAGCAGCGCAATGGGGCGGTAGGAAGAACAGAGGGTGTGGTCCTTACCCAGCTTAGGAAGGAGGACAAGACGCCTCAAGCATGGAACCCGGCAGGGCCCCCTCATCAAAACATGCAGCATATAAGGCCTGGAGCCTGGGAGCCAATGAATCCGAATACTGCCTATACCACTCCACCGGGAAACCTTCAGGGCCCGGGGGTTTATTGGAGGGAAAGGACAGAATGGCCTTCTCAATTTCCTTCAGTGTGATGTCATTGTCTAACCAAGCACTATCCTCACCCTCCCAAGACCGGCACCGGCAACTCAGACAAAAGGCGCTCCAGTTTCTCCAGGTCATACGCAGGCAGGGGTGAATAGGTGTCAGCAAAGTAATCCATAAAGACCTGAGAAATTTCCCCCGGATCCCTAACCAGCTCCCCAGTACTAGACGTAATACAGGGAACACTTACCAAAGTCCTCTGGTCCGCCACCAGAAAAGCCAGCAGCTTACCATTTTTGTCTCCCTTCTCAAAAAGCGACTCCGCTCTGTTTTAAGTTGGCATGCGCAAAGTCAGTATCCAGCAAGGCCAGCCGGCCCTGGAGCAGCCGAGTATTCCTTCTCCAACCTACTGACCTCCAGTAGAACAGCCTCTCTGGCAGCATTAGCCTCCCTACGGGTTGCCTTAATCGAAGAGATGTAATGACCCCGCATGACAGCTTTAAAGAGGTTGTAAACTCGTTTAAAACATTTTTTTTTTTTTTTACAACCTGCAAGAGAAAGACATAATGAGCTAGTATGCATCGCATACTAGCTCATTATGAAATACTTACCTTAGAACGAGCCCCCGCCGTGCCGCTCTCTTACCTGTATGACGGGCGACATGACATGTCGCCCGTCTTCCGGGATCGCGGCATCCGGTCATCTGATTGGCCGGAGCCGCGGTGACGTCACTCCCGCGCACGCGCGCGGGAGCCGACGGTCACGGCACGGGGCTCTGAAGGAACGGCACGATCAGCCGTTCCTTCAGAGCGCATGCGCCAGTGACGTCACTGGCTGCATTAAAGGTAAATATCTCCTAAACGGTGCAAGTTTAGGAGATATTTACAGTACCTATAGGTAAGCCTTATCATAGGCTTACCTATAGGTACAACTTCCTGAGGAGGGTTTACTTCCTCTTTAAAAGCATCCCACAAGACCACCCCAGCAGTGGAAGAGGCATTATCCTCCCAATACGCGGGCATATGGGGTTCCACCACTTGCACCACCTTCTCCGTCTGCAGCCAGCCAGGCGCCATGTACCCCCTACCCCCGCCAGCCCCCACCCGTAAAGTCAGCAACAGCGGATTATGATCAGAGAGGCCGCCCGCCAAGTAGGTGGCATCTTGTACCAGTGGAAGGCAAGACACCTTAGCAAAGGCCAGATCTATCCTGGACGCCGTCCTGTGCACCCCGGACCAACAGGAGTAGCCCCGCACCCCAGGATTTTTCCAGCACCACAACTCAGTAAGTTGAGCCGCGGAAGACCAGGACACGAGTTTGGGGGCCGACAGTCTTCCCGGGTTAGAGGAGTCCAGTCCGCCTTCCAGGATAGCATTAAAATCCCCTGCCAACAGAAGGGGGAAGGTGCATGTAAGGAGCCAAGGTCACTAGGAGATCCACTAGTAGCTGAGAGTGAAACGGAGGAGGCAAGTAGACACTCACCAGTACCACCTGTTGGTGATGTATGTCCAAGAGAACAATGACATATCGTCTGCCAGGATCCGTAATTACCTTTTGAACCGAGCAGGGTGCATTCTTACCAAGAAAAATAGATACCCCACGGGCATACGTGGAGTACGTGGCGTTGAAGATCCTTTGGCTCCAAGGCCGCTTCAAAGCGAGCACCCTGCCCCCATCCAAATGTCACTCCTGGAGGAGGATAACATGAGGTTGAACAGATTTAATATACCAAAATACTGCTGTGCGTTTCACCTTATCATTAAGACCCCGCACATTCTAGGACATCTTAAATAACTCAGCCATAGAACAGCAGAAGGGTAGATATAAGGAGGGAGCCGGAAGACCAGGCACAGCCCAAGGGCCAACCTGATCTGACCACTAGATGGAGCCTGGAGCCTAGTACAAAAACACCCCCGCTGTAATACCCAAAACTGAAAAAAGAAAAAACACAACAGAGTATCCAGCCTGATCCCAAAACCCAGTACAAAAATTTAAGGCATGGCTGCAACATAGAACAGCTGCCAGAAATACCCGCGTCCACAGAAGATAGCCCTAAAAAGAGGCCGTCAGTCCCAAAAAAAAAGGGAAGGGAGAGAAAGCAAAATCAAAAAGTGAAAAAGTGTACCAAACTCAAAAAGGGAAAAGTTCAACGACGTGTAGCAAACAGAGCTCCGATGAGTGGCAGGCCACTCCACAGCCCCAGGGACAGAAGCAGAGGATCTAATCCAGGGAACTCCAGAGCAGGGCAGAAGGTGCATAAACTAAAAAGGCCCCCCCTGTAGTGACTCAACAGCCAGGCAGTTATTAAGCAGGAGCATCAATTAGGGGGTACAGCAGGACAGTTCAAAAGAAACCGGAGACCTCAGGCAGTCCAAAAGAGCAGGCCCATGAATAGAGATCAAATAGATTCCAGCCAGTCCGCAGCCTCCCCCGCTGAGTTGAAGAAAAGGACGGATCCCTTATAATCCACACGCAGGCGGCTCGTGTACATCATGCCATACTTCAGGCCCTTGGCCCTCAGTTTACGCACTTCATTAAAGGACCTGCATTTTTTCTGCGTCTCTACGGAGAAATCAGGAAACAACATAATCTTGCTGTTTTCAAACTGCAACTCCTCCCGTCGCCGAGCTTCAGATGAAATACAGTCCCTGTCGCGAAAGATCAGAAAGCGAACCAGAAAAGGGCGTGGGGGGAGCCCCCGGCGGGCGAGCCCCAGTGGGAACCCTATGGGCCCTCTCCACCACATACGTTGGAGGAGGGGGAGGCAAACTGAGCAGATCGCAAAAATTTTTTTCAGCAAACAGAGTAGGATTGGATCCCTCAGCCTTCTCCAGCAATCCCACCACCCTGATATTGTTGCGACGCTGCCTATTCTCTGCATCCTCCATTTTATCTGCCATAGCATTCACCTGGGCCTGCACAGCAATGAGTTGAGCTGAATGAGAAGCAGTGACATCCTCCACCTCAGAAATGCGACTTTCAGTTTCAGTCAGGCGCCCCCTTATCTTGTCTAACTCATGCCGGAGCAGGGTGCATTCAGAGGTCAGGTTATCAATCCGGAGCATTAAGGCAGTCTTACAGCCATCTATAGCAGCCAGGATGGGAGCTGTAATATCCCCCCCACCAAGAGACCCCCCCAGGCTGTCCAGCGGTTCCCAGCAATGGCCCCGGGGTACCTGATTCTGCAGACTTCTCCACAGGAGGGTTCCCAGCCCCCGCAGACATCTTCCCCGATTTTGGATGAGGCTCGGGTGCCTGTAGCTGCCGATGGAGAAGAGGAGGCCTGCACAGGCAAGATGGCGGCGGCCGCACTCGCGCCTCACCGCGGGACTGTTCGTTGGGACCGAGGGGTAGGTACTGAAACCCCAGATTTTCTGCCCGGCATTCGTACCCCACCAGTGCCCGTTGCAGAGGAGGGCAAAACGGCCGCGATCCGAGGAGCAGGGGCCGCAGATGAAGCTGGATAAGTTCAGGATGGTGAGGAGCTCTGTGAAGACACGTCCGGCGCCGTCTACAGCCCGGCCACGCCCCAGAAGGTGCACATTCCTGTGGCAGGGTAAAGTTTTTTGCCTGGAGTTGTTTTATATGTGTAATTTGCCTGCATGAAGCAATATGCATGCGATAGTGGTGTCTGAACAATGGGAGCTTCCTGAGAGGAGTAGAGTGGGACCTTCAAGATTGCCCAATCACAGGGAGCATAACCTGAAACAGGTTGTATCTGTCAATTGCATTGTTGTCTGTAGGTGGATCTAAAAGTAAAGGACTGACATCACGTGACAGAGGTGCCTGTATTAGAAGACAGGCTGTATGGAAATTGGAAGCTGATCAGGTTTATATGCAGGGTTGCACCAGATTTTGCACGTTCCCGTTTTAGTAAATCAACCCCACTGTTCAAATTTTAGATGTTTTGAGGGCCTTCACTACGTGGGTGGCCCTGCCAGCTGCCTTCTGCCCCACATCTTTCGATTGGACAATTTTCTTCCTGGCCTCTTCAATTTTTTGATTAGATGCAGGCTTTGTTTAAGTATTCGGATATGCTGTGGCTGTTACAATACCAGCAGCATGCTCTGTATAGCATTGATGGAGTAATCTAATTATTTTTGTTCAGCCTGCAGGTTAAACAAAAACCTGTTTTCAGTTTAACCACTTGCCGACCGCCGCACGACTATCTACGTCGGCGGTCAGCCCCTCACAGGCAAACTAACGTAGGTCTACGTCGCTTGTGAGGGTCTAGGGAGCGAGCGCGCGTCGCCGGAGGTGCGCTCCTGCGTGGTCATGGACCCCCCCCCCCGCGCGTGACCAGCGGACCCGATGTCCGCCGGTCACTCGGCGATCGGCTGGGGAGAGGGAGAATGTCAGGCAGCTTGTGTAAACAAGCCACCTGTCATTCTCCTCGCTGTAAAGACACTGATCACACGGATCTAGTATGTAGATCCGTTGATCAGTGTCCTTACAGCTGAAGCCACAGCCAATCACAGTAGAAAGCACGCCCCTAGGGACACACACAGCCCCTCCCTCCCAAATAAAGTTAACCCCTTCACTACCAGTGTATTTTTACAGTAACAGTGCATATGTATACCACTGATTACTGTAGAAATGTCACTGGGACCCCCAAAAGTGTCACAAATGTCAGTCAAGGGTCCGATCTGTCCACCCCAATGTCGCAGTACCGCAAAAAAAATCGCAGATCGCCACCATTACGCGTTAAAAAAAAAAAAAACAACAAAAATGACAATCTTTCCCTTTGTTAGTAAACGCGATAACTTTTGCGCAAACCAATCAAAATACGCCTATTGCGATTTTTTTTTTTTTTTTTTTTTTTTTAACCAAACATAGGTAGCAGAAAACAAATTGGCCGAAATGTTAAAGAATTTTGATTTTTACATTTTTTTGGGGGGGGGAATTTCATATAAAAAAAAATGTGAAAAATATTGCTATTTTTGCAAAATTGACGCCCCTTTTTTTTTGTTTATAGCTAAAGAAGAAGTTCCCCTTGGGGTGGGACTTTGTAGGCACGTATGATAATAACTTCAAAAATAGTTTATTCAAAATATTAAATTTATTGAAAAATTACATATACAGAAAAGATTAAAAACATATGGCAAGCTGATTACAGATCATGTGGTCATGTGGCAAAGAAATGCCGCTGTGTTTGAAGGAGTGCCCGACGCGTTTCAGAGTTCCTTCTTCAGGGGCAAACTTTTAAATAGCGGTCTGTAAGTGATTAATCACAAAGTAATCAATCATTCAGTATGTATCAAACAAAGGATACACATTTACAAAATGTAGAGAAAATAAATAGAATACATAACATCAACCATCACTAGAAACATTTACATTGTGTGTTGGAACAACTTCGAACAAAAAATTTGTAATAATATAACACTTAAGAGTCTGCCGTATAACACTTTGAAGTGTAAGCCTGCCAGAGATAAAAGCAAGTAGCTGGATTGCTCTGTGCTGTCTAGAATGCCTTAGTAAAGGAAACGATTGGTATAAGGGCGGAATCATATCATGTATGCACGTTCCAAAAATGTATGCCCGTCAGCAAAAAGCTGAATGGGGACAGCTGGAACCCAAAAGGATGGGAGATCTGCCAGGTGGGGAGAGAGGAATAATTACCACAACAATTGTGACTATGATTGCTGCAGTGGCAATAATATGATGGTTATGCTGCATTGGTGTATATCAAGGGTGCTCAGAAAGTGCTGCATGCGCTCACTGAAATTTCTATAAAACATTAGGTTGCTCGTCATAGCAATAATGAGTAGATAGGTTGGTTAAAGACTAGATTGGATCGTCTAGGCCGGTGATCACTAAATGGCGGACCGCGGGCCACATGTGGCCCGCGTCATGTTTCCATTCGGACCGCCGCGGTACCGCTATTTAGCAGCCTTTTCTTCCCCTGCCGTCGCTCTGTAATCCATTGCTCACAGAGCAGACAGCAGAAGGCAGGACAGTTCTGGATGGAGGGCGGAGCTGCCCGAGTTTCACAAGCAGGGATTGGCTGCTAGGATGAAGGGCAGTCCTAGCAACCAATCACGATCTTGCAACGCCCCCCTCCATCCAAATATGCTGTGCCTGTGCCTCCCTCCAACCTTCGATCTGTGTAGGCAAGGTAAGACAGTAAGGGAGGGGGTGAAGTCCCAGGGAGTGAGGACACTAGTTTGAAAAGCTGTAAATGAGGAATGTGTGTGCTGAGGACAGTGATGTGTGTGTATTTGAGGACAGCGAAGTGGAAGAGCTGTGGTGTGTGTATGTTGAGGACATTACAGTGGACGACAGAGGATTTTAATGTGGGGTGTGGGGGGAAGGTTAGGACATTCAAGTGGGGAGGCTGAGGACTGTGATGTGGTGGGCTGAGGACATCATAGTGGGGGGGGGGGGGGAGCTAAGGACATTAAAGTGGAGCCCTGAAGACTGTGATGTTCGGTGGGCCCTGAGGACATTAAATTGGGGAGGCTGAGGACTGTAATGTGGGGGGGAATGATGACTGTAATGTGGAGAGAGCGGAGGAAAATAAAGTGGGGGACTGAGGACTGTAATGTGTGTGTGTGTGTGTGTGGGGGGGGGGGCATTAAATTGGGAAATTGGGGGAGGCTGAGGACTGTAATGTGTGTGTGTGTGCGGGGGGGGGGGGGATATTAATTTGGGGAGGCTGAGGACTGTAGTGTGTGTTTGTGTGTGTGTGTGTGTAGGGGGGGACATTAAATTGGGGGAGGCTGAGGACTGTAATGTGGGGGGGACTGATGATTGTAATGTGGAGAGAGCGGAGGGCAATAAAGTGGGGGACTGAGGACTGTAATGTGTGTGTGTGTCATTAAATTGGGGGAGGCTGAGGACTGTAATGTGGGTGGGCTAAGAAATGTAATGTGGGGGACAATAAGCAGAGTAATGTGAAAGGGGCTGAGGACAGTAATGCGGGGTAGCTCAGGATTGGATTGTGGGGGGGGGGGGGGGGGATTGTGGGGACAGAGAACAGTAATGTGGGGGGGGGGGGTGATGTAAATAGGGGCAGAGGATAGTACTGTCAAGGGGGGGAGGGTCGATGACAAGGAAGTGTGAGAACATTACTGTGAAAGGAGTGGAGGGGGGTGATGTAAAGGGGAACCTGAGGACCCTCATCAAGAGGAGATCTTAATGTGAAGGCGCGGAGGGGACTGTGATGAGCAGTGGGGACTGAGGGATTCAGATCTGTGCATGTGGCGCACACATCGCAGGCTGAACTACCCACGAGAAACATAGAGAAAGAAGTCCTTGACCTTTTTTTTCCAAAATCGCACAGAACTGAAATGCTGTTTGGCACATGCGAAAAGACACCACGGGTTCCGACATGATATTCGGGACCTCTGCTACAAGAAAATTTTACTGACCGGACCTCGATACATTTTAATTCAATACCCCTGGTCTAGGCAATTGTGGGAGCAAGAGATTTCCCATATATATTGGTACCAGGATGGAAAAGATACATTAACTAACTATCCGCAATACCAATAAACAAAAACTAATGTATGAGAAAAAAAAAAAAAAAGAAATTGGAATTCATTGAGCAGATGCAGCATTAGTGGCAAGCGGAACAACACCATAAGCAGGACCAGTATAGTAGTAAATGGAAAATAGATTACCTTAGTTGTTGCATGGGCTAATTTTGGAACTTGTGCATCAACCATCTATCTTCAGGCAAGTGAGCAATGCTGAACACTGCCCGAAGAGAGGGTGTTTATATATATATATATATATATATATATATATATATATATATATATATATATATATATATATATATATATATATATATATATATATATATATATATATATATATATATATATATATATATATATATATATATATATATATATATATATATATATAGTAGATAATTAATTCAATTGGAATTAGCTGAGTGTATTAACTCACCTTGCACCTGATCGGCAGTCTCCTGGTGGGTTCCCTGGTGCGCAGCCGCCGGACAGACTCCCCACCGCACATGTGTGCGCATAGTGCGGCGGAAGTCCGTGCGGCCGATGCGCTCCACCGGCACGATCACTTCCGCCGACGTGATACGCAGGCGGGGGTGAAATGGGCGAGACCAAAGGAACTCAAAGAGCCAATGGTGATCGCTCAAAAGGCGGACATCACATGGGGTGCCCGCCTACCGTGCCGGGCATGTCACCAAGGCATACTATGTAATTGGAAAGTAAAATTAAGGATTCTGGATAGATTTGAAATAATAATAATGAAGAATTGATGACATACCCCATTGTCATCAATTCTTCATTATTATTATTTTTTTTTCTCATACATTAGTTTTTGTTTATTGGTATTGCGGATAGTTAATGTATCTTTTCCATCCTGGTACCAATATATATGGGAAATCTCTTGCTCCATTTGCCTAGACCAGTGGTTCTCAAATCCGGTCCTCGGGACCCACCAACAGGCCAGGTTTGCAAGATAACTAAATTACATCACAGGTGATCTCATTTGCTTCTCAGTGATTGCAGTATTCTAGTCTGCATCCCCCAAGGTAATACTTAAAATCTGGCCTGTTAGTGGGTCCCGAGGACCGGATTTGAGAACCACTGGCCTAGAGGATCCAATCTAGTCTTTAACCAACCTATCTACTCATTATTGCTATGACGAGCAACCTAATGTTTTATAGAAATTTATAGCACTTTCTGAGCAGCCTTGATATACACCAATGCAGCATAACCATCATATTATTGCCACTGCAGCAATCATAGTCACAATTGTTGTGGTAATTATTCCTCTCTCCCCACCTGGCAGATCTCCCATCCTTTTGGGTTCCAGCTGTCCCCATTCAGCTTTTTGCTGACGGGCATACATTTTTGGAACGTGCATACATGATATGATTCCGCCCTTATACCAATCGTTTCCTTTACTAAGGCATTCTAGACAGCACTGAGAGCAATCCAGCTACTTGCTTTTATCTCTGGCAGGCTTACACTTCAAAGTGTTATACGGCAGACTCTGTAAGTGTTATATTACAATTTTTTGTTCGAAGTTGTTCCAACACACAATGTAAATGTTTCTAGTGATGGTTGATGTTATGTATTCTATTTATTTTCTCTACATTTTGTAAATGTGTATCCTTTGTTTGATACATACTGAATGATTGATTACTTTGTGATTAATCACTTACAGACCGCTATTTAAAAGTTTGTCCCTGAAGAAGGAACTCTGAAACGCGTCGGGCACTCTCCTTCAAACACAGCGGTATTTCTTTGCCACATGACCACATGATCTGTAATCAGCTTGCCATATGTTTTTAATCTTTTCTGTATATGTAATTTTTCAATAAATATTTTGAATAAACTATTTTTGAAGTTATTATCATACGTGCCTACAAAGTCCCACCCCAAGGGGAACTTCTTCTTTAGCTTTTCCATTACGGGATGTGGCACACTCGGGATTGATCCCACATGAGCACAATATACGTTTTTTTGTTTATAGCGCGTGATCAAAAAATCGCACAGGTGATCAAATGCCACCAAAAGAAAGCTCTGTTTGTGGGGAAAAAAGGACGCCAAATTCGTTTAGGTACAGCGTCGCACGACCGCGCAATTGTCCGTTAAAGTCACGCAGTGCCGAATCGCAAAATACCCCTGGTCAGGAAGGGGGTAAAATCTTCCGGGGCTTAAGTGGTTAAGCTGCTGCAACAGTTCTTTTTTTTTTTTTTTTTTTTTTTTTTTTTTTTTTTAAATTGACTTTAATGGATGTTTTTATACCAGTAGCATTGCTTCAACTGTGGTAGCTGCTACCTGCTAGTAATGGTACTGGTCTGAGGGATGAAGTCCCAAGTGCTTGCCCATACACTATGTAGGGAAAAGTCTCTAGGAAGATGTGGTTTTGGGGGTCACACCTATGCTGACAGGAATGATGTAGGGCACCCTACTTATCCCTCTTCCAAGCAGCTGTACCTGCTTGGGAGAGGGGATGTCAGTGGTTTCTTGCTACAAGAACAAATTAAAGCTGCACTCCAGGAATTCTTTATTGCTAACGTATGCTGGTCCAGTTTGGCGTGCTATAATCGAGCATCTCTTATCTGGAGAGCTGATGGGTATCCTGAAAATTTACTATAGTACATGCAGTGTTGGCCATGAATTTCTGGATCCTGCTTGATTGGCTTCTTCTCTGCACACTAAACACAGGGGGGTATTAGCTTACTACTGCTGCCATTCAGAGAATGCCTTGTAATTTTTTTATGAATACAAGGGATTTTCTGATTGGGTGTGGTGGAGACAATGGGCATATGATATCGCACTCTACCCTTGTCCAATCAGAGAGCCTTGTATTCATTGGAAAGAAAAACGCAAGCTGCTCTCTGAATGAGTGTTCAGTGTGCATAAGAGAAGCCATTTGAGCAGGACCTGGAATAATGCTGGCATGTAGTGTAGGCTACAACAGTGGGTTTTGACACCCCTATGAAATGAGAATACGTGGAATTATTTTATGATGACACTCATCATGTAAATTTGGCAGAGCAATATCCTGGGGTTTTGCTAAAAAAAAAATGTAATTCCTAGGATGTGGTCTAGAGAGAGGTTTGGGGGGTACATTTTTTATTCATTTCGGCCAGGAGATTGGTTTAAATGCAGTTGCCAAAGTGGTTTTACTCCCCTCTAAATGTGTGTTTTTTTTTTTTTTTTTTTTTCCGACGCTACCACAGAGGTCCTTATTCTGGCACTTACTGTTATTGGGTTGATGGCAGTCTCCATTTGTGTTTCTGCTCTGTCACCCAGTTGCATATGCCCCTGATAGGCTACAAGAGGTAGGGCATACATGGCATCGTCCTGAATTATTTGCATTGCTCATAGCACTCCAAAGAGATCTCTCTACATTAATAGGTGTACAGTACTAAACACAGTACAAGTTCTTTTGGCCACTGTTTACATCTGATTTTTAGATTTCCGGTTTGTCTTGAATGCTGGCTTTTGTAAGGGCTGTCCTGCAACTCGTTCCACCATTTCAAGGTGGATTGGGCAAATTCTTAAGTATGAAGTCTTACACCTTGAAAGATGGGACTCATTCAGTTAGTGCCTTTTGGGGATTTTCCGCACCTGATCCTGTTCACATTATGTGAGAACCTGGTTCCCTTATTTTTGGCCTGTTGATGTTTGCTGCGTTGCCCGCCTTTCATTTGTATTGCTTTGGGACACTGCATGGTCTACACTTTGATTTGTCTAAAATATCCTTAGAGTACAGTACAAAACGCAATCCCCTGTGTCCTGGTGTTACTATTTTATACATTGCATACATTGGTCTAGCTTGGACTATTGCAACTATGCATTGATTATACTTGCCTAATGCCCCTGGAACCTGGAAATCCACTGAAGTAGACGCTGCTATTCCAGTGATTTCCACTTGCTATGGGCTCCACACTGAGCAGCTTCCACTACTGCTTTCTGAACACAGAGAATGCTTTGCTTTTTCTGAATGAATACAAAGCCGGCCATCATATAGAACTATACCTGGGAAGCCAGTGTCCTGTATTGTACTCCAAGAAAGGATTTTACAGGCAAGTTTAATTGTAAAATGTGTTTGTATGCTTTGAAGTCTAATTTAGATAGATAGATCTCTATCTATCTCTCTCTCGGTTATTCTTTGGTGTTGGGTCTAAAATTTTTTTTTTTTTTTTTGTTTGTCTAGATTCCAATGGTGAAAGTCAGACCGAGACTGATAGAGATGAACCAGCTTCTCCTGTCCGTCTGCGCAAACATGCTTCTCTTGGATCAACGGTAACTATTTGTAACCAATCAGATTCATTTTCTTTCAAAGATTTTTTATTCCAATAAAGGCATATATTTGTAAAGCTGCCAAATATATGTGCACCTTTTCTATTACAAGATACTAATCTGAATTATGTTTTTGTAGCCGAACTTGAGACAAAAACCTGAAAAAGAGAGAGAATTCTTCAAAGAAAGGAAGAAACTGGATGCTCTGGAAAAAGAGGTGAGGTCAGGGTTAAAAAAAAAATGTCCTTTTTGAAGAATTGATTGATTGACTAAAACAAGAAATGTTAATGTCCTCTAGTTATGAGGGGGCCTGGAACATCTGTGTGCTATATGCAACCACAGAAACTTTGAAATCGCATATTCCAAATGATTGTTCAAGATGCACAAGACTTTCCCAGAGATATCCTATGCAAGTGACTATAATGTGCAGACTGAGGGGTCTACACAAGTTAGTGTTCATAATATTTCATAAATGCAGATTTCTCCTCTCCCTTTCCAGGACGGAAACTCATGAGAGAATCCACCCTACAGGAAACACAATCAGTTCACAGCTGTTAAAAGGCCCCACTTGTCCCTCAGTATTGATTGTGTTTCTCCTACAGCGAAACATTTATTTTTTGTCTTTTGACCTGAAGACTGTGTTGGATAGTTCCCTGTAAGGCAGTTTCAGCAACGCCAGTGAGGGCCGCACTCTACCTGCACGCCTTTTAGGCTTCTCACAGGTCGCCCCAAGATACTGACAGTTGGTCACAGTGGTGGTCCCTCTAGAGGCTGTGGCCTGCTCTTCAGCAGGGTCTCCTCTGGTCCTTCCTGCCATTCAGCTGGGATTCATAGCTGCGGCTTGGAGGAACTAGCACGCTCCAAGCCTCGTTTTCAATCCTGAACTTCTGGTTTGTGCAGCAAAGGCTGAGCATGTGCAGTGCGACCCGGAAGAGGGAAGCGAGTACGGAGGAGATGCCGGGCCCGAATGGCTGCGGTAAGGCAGGCTTTCCAGCCGAAAAAAGCCAGAAAGCTGCCAAAGACATGAAACCTGCCGCAACCCACCTCATGGAGAAGGGGGTGGGAAGGTTGGTGCAGGCAAGAGCAGATTGGAGCCCGGTAAGTGCCGTTTTCTCCTGGTTGGGGCTAATACCAGTGTCACTTAGTTCCTGGTAGTTCCCATGCTCTCCTCAGCGGGGCCTGTAGACAAGTTATTATGGGGCAGGAAGAGTGATCTTGTGTTAACTCCTCTTCTCTTGCAGAATCCCATGGTGTAACCCAGGAGGCCTCTGATAAAGCACCCACTGTCCAGTAGTACTAGCTCCTCTAAAAAATGTGGTAATTGCGGGGAGTGTGTTTAGATCTCACACCAAGCCCTTTTGTTACAGGTGTATTAACAACTGGCTGGTAGAGGCCTCAGGGTTGATGAAAGATTTCCTCAAGTCTGCGCAGGCAGAAATGCTAGCCACTATCCAGTCCTTCAGCACCTCTGTAGCTTCCCCCCATGTAACAAAGGCGGGTGAGTTAACCCCTAAAGGGGGCCCTTCTCAGGAGAGTTTACTTTCCAAGGCAGGCCCGTCTGCTCTTCTGCCTGGTTCGCAGGGTCTTCCGCCAAGCTTGGGAATGCGACTTTACTTTAAAGGTGAAGCTCTGTGGGCTACCTTTCGAAGGATCCTTACTGTTTGGCTCAGGCCTGGATGAAGAGTTGTCCAGGTCCTCTGAAAAAAGGGAAGAAATTTCCTAGTAAGCCCAAAAGGGAGAGATGTAGAAAATGGTTTCACGGCCCCCCAGGGTAAAATCAAAGGGCCAAAAAAGAGCCCAATAAGAAGTGGGGCTTTGGTAGGGGTAGGCAAAAGAGTAATTTGCTCTCCCCCCACCGGGTTCAAGCGTCAAAGATACTAAGTGACGCCAGGGTTAAAGTGGGGGGCAGACTGTCTAATTAAATTTTCCAACGGGAGGAAATTTCATTCTGTCCATACATTTATCACCTCATTCAGGGAGGTTTCTGCCTAGAACTTGCATCCATACCCCCACTAGAAGTGACTTTAACCTCCCTGGCGGTCTGATTATGTCAGGATTTCTATGCTAAAAGTGGTACATGCTTTTCCATGGAAATCTGTTTTACATTTTAAAACTCACCTTCCCCTGTGATTCCCCCGCCGTCCTCCCGCTGTGTGCTCGGCCGATGCCGGCACCTGTCTTCAGGTTCCCTTCCCTGCGAGCGCTGCGACGCAGGGGGGGTGGAACCGGGGGCAATTTAAAAATTGTAAATACACTAAATGACTTGATAAAAAGTTGTGATCCTAAGGGATTACAATGTATCATGCCATTTCAGCACAGGATTGCACCTGGTGACTTTTCCAGTGCCCTGCCTGTGCTTTCCTAGTGCTTTGAGCCTGGAAAATTGAGAACGACCATAGCGTCCAAAAAGCGTTCCTTTTTGCGTAAAAGCTCTTTTGGACGAACTGGAAAACAGTGATACACACTCCTCTTGAGCAGGAAACCAGTAACGAGGAAAATATACTTAGTTTAAAAACCTTTTGTACTTGGCGTAGGCAGAAGCAAATTTCTTCTGCCTCTGCCCCCATAATCTTGGATTTCTTACAAGATGGGGTAGAAAAGGGTGTGGCAGTTAACACCCTTCGGGTACAAATGGCACCTTTATTTTTCTAGACGCGAGACTTGCAACAGAACCTTTAGTTAAAAGATGTTTGTTGGCCAGGGATAGAGCTACCCCTGTCACTAGACAGGTTCCCTCCTTGGGACCTGACTAGGGTTCTAGAGGTGTTATCTAGAAGCCCTTTTGAACCTATAGAAGAGGTTTCCTTAAGTTTTTGTCCCTAAAACTAGCCTTCCTATTAGCGGTCTCTACAGCCAGAAGGGGTGGGGGACTTACAAGATCTTTCAATTAAAGATCCATTTATGTAGATCTCCCCAGACAGGATTCTTCTCAGGCCAGATCCCCTATATCTGCCCAAGGTAGCATCTTTCACAGGAAGCAGGAAATAATTTTACCATCCTTTTTTGATAATCCTAGAAATGAAAAAGAAATGAGGAGAAGCCTCTTCACTTATTTAGAGGACCAGGGAGTTTAGGAGATCTAATCATCTTTTGATCCTCTACGCTGGGCTGAAAAAGCAGGAGCTTCCTGGGAACAGATTCCCAGTGCAGCCACCTGGTCCAGCCATGACACTTTTCTGAAGCATTACTGAGTGGAAGTACTGTTCAGTAAGACCTAGCCTTTGGCCAAAGGTACTGCAGGCGGTGGTCCCACCCTAGGGTAGGCCTGTGGTTACTTTATTATCCTCATGTGTTGCCGTCCTGGAAGGTGAGAGGAGAAAACCGTCCATTAGATTTACCGGTAACGGTGTTTCTATGCACCTTCCAGGACGGCAGGCCTACTGCCTGCCCTGTTAAAACGGTGAGGAAAGAATGTAAACACAGGTGGTAAGTACCTAAGTGATTATACATCCCTTGTTGCTCGGTTGGCAAACTACTTTTTTACAACTGATTCACAAGGGGAAGGGTGGGGCTTTTTAACTGCTGTGAACTGATTGTTTCCTGTAAGGTGGAGCCTCTCTCTCATGTGTTGCCCTCCTAGAAGGTTCATAAAAAAACTGTTACCGGTAAGTCTAACGGACGTTTTTTTCTCTTACCTTAAAGCGGAGTTCCACCCAAAAGTGGAACTTCCGCTTTAGGTATTCTAACCCCCTGACATGCCACATTTGGCATGTCATTTTTTTGGGGGGGAGCGGGTACCTAGTTTTGACAGGTACCCGCTCCCACTTCCGCTTGGAGCGGCGCCCTGAACGGAAGTTCTCCTCTCCCCCTCCCTCCCTGCAATCTTCTGGGACATGTCAGAGGTCCCAGAAGATTGCCGGCCAATCAAGACGCGCAGCGCGACTCGCGCATGCGCAGTGGGTACCTGGCTGTGAAGCCGCAAACTGTCACAGCCGGGTGCCCACAGTAGTGATGCCGGCGCCGCCGAGACCAGAGGGAGAGGATCAAGGCTTCGGGCGGCCGCATCGCTGGACCGTTAGACAGGTGAGTGAAAAGGCTGGAACTCCGCTTTAAATGAGCAAATCTAAATCTCAAATGTTGCAGATTTTAGTTCCATTACAGAGGATTATTGGCGAGTGCCATAGGAAATCCCAAAAAAACTGCATAAGCCATTCCATGGTATACTAAAATGATCTCCCTTCCACTGCGGTCAATGACACAGAATGCTTAATGTTCGCTACAGTTGAACAGTCATTGAACAGGGGTGCACAGGTTATATTTGAAGATGGATCTAATATTCTTATACTCGTGTATCAATATCCCCAGTCTGCCAAGATATCAGTTTGTTGCGCACAGCCTTCTACCAATCTTTTCCGGCAGGCTTGTACTTGTGTGTCAGTTATTCCAGGGGAGAGTACATACTCTACACTCCAGAGTAGTAGGATTTTGAAGGGATTTTCTTCTTGGAAGATCATAGTTAAACCATGCACCAGCAAAGTGCAAGTATGCTTAGAACTTCGTGCAAAAAGGGTACTTTAAGCCCCTATTTATATTGTGAGCAGAAAGCACTGTCTAATGGATGCTGCAGTGTTCTGTTTTAACTCTCATGTTTGGAACTCATGTATGTTAGCAACAGTATGGCTTCGCTTTCGTTCATTGACAGACACAGCTTCAGATCTTCATACCCTTTGGGTTATACTGCCCCCTACAGGAGTAGGACACTATGCAGAAAGTCTGGCCACGACCCATGGGCAGTCACAGGGGGTATACTCCTCTCTGCTATAGGCACTTTTTTTTTTTTTCCTTCGGTCTAGTCAGGAGTAAGGACCTAGTTCCTTGCTGGGATCTCTGGTCCTGGCAATTTTTTCCTTTTTAGATAGAATTTTTTTTTTTTTTTTCCTGTGAGATCTACAATTGACTACCGGACTGGACGACTGGTTGGATAATCTAGGTCCAGTGGTCACCCCGGTCTGGCCAGCGAGCTGCCATTGGGGCTGCCATTTTGTTCTAGCCTATTTGTTTCTATACATGGCTGCCATATTTGTTTAGTCCAGGGGCCATTTAGCTGTGGTTTGCCATTAAAAATAGCAGTGGCCATGACGGTGGAGCCCTGTGGGTGGCAATTTCGGCGGTGGGAGCCCCTCCTCATCCCCTGGTGCTGACTCCTGGATCCTTTTCACTTCCTGATCGCTGCACGTGGAGTGCAAGTTATACTGGTGGCTGCAGGTGCCCGTTTCTGCTGGGTGGTGAGTCTGGTGGGGGTTCTCTCCCTCTCTGCTGACAATCACTTTGTGCTTGTGCCTGGCGACCAGGTGGTGCTGCCAGCATGATTTGGGTTCTCCCTTTAAAGTTACACTTTTTTTGTGGGGTCCCCCTGGTGACTCATGGAGTCTTTGGAGCACATCTCCCCACCTGACCCCTTCTCTGAGGCTGCGGGGTCCTCCTGGTCCCAAACATCCATCGATGCACGGACGACGGTCCTGGAGTCCTTTGTGTCCTGGTTGGAGGTGGTCTATGGGCTACCAAAAAGCGCCCCCCCCCCGCCTCATCTGTCATCAGATCCTGAATCTCATCCGGATGTGGGTCACCTTGCTGGGACTGCAACACACCCGGAATCTTCTGATAGTGAGGATGATTCCTCCACGTCTGCAACCGCGCACGAAAAGGCACTGGTGGAAGCACTGATTGTATCTGTGCAAGAGACCTTGAAGATGAGGATGCAGATGCGACGAAGGCTCAGGTTCCCTTTGGCACTCGCAAACCATCCGGAGTGGCAAGGTTTCCTTTCCCCGCCTATTTTGACAGAACTGTCTCTAAAGAGTGGGGAAGACCAAAGTGTCCCCGAGGGGTCCCTAAGCGCTTTACTAGGACTTACCCCTAGGAGGAGTCCTTAATGAAGAAGTGGACTGTTTCACTGGTGGTGGACCCTCCGGTTTCCAGGTTGAACAAGGCAACCATGATTCTGGTTGAAGAGTCCCCGGCTTTTAAGGATCTGGCTGGCAGGAAGGCGGAGGCTGTGGCCTGCAATATCTAGACTGTGGCTGGTTCGGCACTGAGGTCACTATTCACCATTGCCCTGGTGTTGCAAACTCTAACCGAGTGGGCCAAGCTTTTACACCATGACCTGACCTGGGAAGGGGGGGGGGGGGGACAGTTCCCTGCTACCTTTGCTTAGCTGGCTGACAAGCTGGTCCAGGGGTTACAGTTTCTGTATTTCCTCTTTGGCTGCGGCTCCCCTAGTGGCTCGGCTCTCAGTTTTGGTAGTGGTCCTTCGGTGTGTCTTTTGGCTCAAATGCTGGTCTGCGGACCAGACTTCTAAAAAAGGCCTTGACTAATCTTCCCTTTCAAGGAGATCGTCTGTTTGGAGCTACCCTTGATGACATTATAAAAGGTCTCACAGGGGCGAAGAGTACCTTTCTTCCACAGGCTACGAAGGGCAAGGAACGTCGTCGTAGATGTGGGCCTTCCTTTCCAGCTCATACATTTTTTTTTTTTTTTTTTTTTTTTTTCATCCCTCAGGGTCCACGGACAAGGGCTCAAAGCCTTTCAGGGCCTCCTGGAGGATCCAAACTAACCTTGTCTGGCATGCCGAGTGTGACGGGAGTCACTTCGGTTTGGGGGCCTGTGGAACCCAGCCTACCTTAGGTTAAGAAATCCCTCTCGGCTACCTAGGCCCCTCTTATGTGTAAGTCACCCTGTGTCTTTTATGGGCACAGGGTAACCAAGAAAATTATGGACTTAATAGACCCTGAGAATATGGTTTGGATTACTCAAATGGGTCAGTAATATTTATCAACAATAGCTCTCAAGGATTATATGAAGACTCTGGGACTCGAGGCCTAGGACTATGTTAAAGGCCTAGCTGCCTATTGCCAATAAAACTGCTTCACACAGTCACTCATAGCAGATGCTAATATCAGCTCAACCACCTGTCTTTCACACATTGTTGATTATGCTGATTTACTCACCTATTGTCTACTGTGGGTTCTGTGTTTTACTTGGGATAATGTGTATTGCACTTTGTTTTAGCCTTGTTGCAGTGCTGCGTTAATTAAGGTAACATTGTCTGGGGTCTGCATTCCCATTCACATATTGTTTCTGTCCAGATGGCTAGGTAATTAGTTCAGGTTAATTATATTTCTGTACACAATTTAATCTGCATAGGATAATTTAATCAGACACCTGACCTGGTGGGGTAATCTGATCAGGAGGGGGGGGGGGGGAAATGTCCTCCTGTGTGGTGTATATATTCGCTGTTTTTTTTTTTTTCTCGGCTAGTTTTATATGCCGGCTACAGTATCTGATATCTATGTTCAGACTGGAGGAAGCGATATTCTGATGGAAGCCTACAAGCAGTGTGGGTCGCAGTTTCGTTACATTGGGAGCGGGCTTCTCCAGACCCACAGACAAGGCTCCTTCAGCATGAAGGTGCACCCTCACCTGTATCGGGGGTGGGGGGGGTATGTCTTTGCTGGGTTCCAGACCTGTGGATTTCCCTAGTGCAAGACAAGTGGGTCCATAGTCATTCGATCCAGCTACGAGATCGAGTTTCGTTCTGGTCCCTCTGCAAGGTTGTTTCCTTTTGCTTGTCCCCAAACCCGACCATTTACAGGGTCTGTTTGGGGCGGTACAGGACCTGCTAAGTCAAGGGGTGAAGGTTCAGACTTTGAACGTTTTCAGGGTTTTTTGTTTTTTTCTTTTTCAAATGCACGTGTTTTATGTTGGTTGTCAGTGTAATATTGTCACAGTAGATATAATATATACTCTAAAAATCACACTTTTTTTTTGTTTTTTCACATACCTGGGGATAATATTTTGAGAGTCATCATTGAGTGATTGGATTAATATTTTTACTCAAATACTGACTCAAATTTCCAAGTCATTATTGAGCGAAGGGAGTAGAAATATTCCTCAAACACTGACTTTTAATTTTTAAGGAGAGATCCAAGAGAATTTTTTGAATTTAAGTGGACTTTAAGATCTTTTGAGCACATTTTGTTTTTACATATTCACGTTTTTAGTTTTATGGCTGAAGAATTTGACAAATTGACTATTGAATGGATGAACACTTTTTTTTTTTTTTTTTTTCTTTTGTGAACAATTATCTATTATCTATATATGGGCTTTTTGAGTTTAATACCTGGGAAGATTTGATTATATTGTTTTCATCAGAAGTTAAGTTGGCGGGTATCACCATCTGTCAATTTGCGCATAGAGCCTTTATATATTATCTGCCGATCTACACCTGAACAGCACGCACCCCCCCCCCCCTTTCAAATATTTTGATTATACAAGTTTTTGAGTACTTGTTCTGGTAAATGCTGCCTTCATTTTGTAGGTGTGGGAGGTTTTACTGTAGCAGCGCATCTTTTTCTTTACTTATTTGTTCCAGAAATTGCAGGCTGCAATTCGTCTCCTGCTCTCCAGCAGATGGTCATCCCACTGGACTTTCATACTGGTGCTGGGCCTGATGGTGCCTACTTTTTTTTTTTTTTTTTTTTTTGGCGGTTCCATTTTGCACAGCTCTAGAGGTCCCTGCAAAGGGAGATTCTGGCCAAATGGGACAAGACTCCGCAGTCTCTGGACAATCCTATCCGGCTTAGTCTTATCCGGCTTAGTCAGGGAATGAAGGAGTCCTTAATATGGTGGCTTCATTCTCTGGCGCTTCGGCTGGGCAAATCCTGCCTCCCCTTGTACTGGACTGTGGTCACCACGGATGCCAGCCTGTCTGGCTGGGGATGTGTCCTCGGCAAGAATTCTGTTTAGGGGATCTGGACGAGTCTAAACTACCGATCGATGTCTTGGAACTCCAACCCATCAGACTGTGTCTGGACCATTGGACGGATTGTTTTCAGGGTTGTCCAGTGCACATTCAATTGGACAGTGCCACGGCCGTAGCTTATGTCAATCACCAGGGGGGCACAAGTGTCCTGGTGGCTCTGGAGGTATCTGGCATTCTAAGGTGGGCAGAGCGGTTTGTTCCAGCCCTCTCCATTGTACACTTTCCTGGGGTGAAAAACTGGCAGGCAGACTACCTCAGTCAGCAGGTGTTGGACCAAGGGGAGTGGTCCCTTCATCTGGAAGTGTTTAAACAGCTGTGTCTCTGGTGGGGCACCGCCGAGGTGGATCTGTTGGCCTTTTCGGCTTAACAGAAAGGTGCAGAGGTTTTTTGCTCAGTCAAGGGATCCTCTGGAGGACGCCACAGACGTGCTGGGTGGCCCCGTGGGGTCAGTATCATCTGATTTCTACACAGGATCGAGGCGGAAGGGATTCTGGTCATTTTAGTTGCTTCGAACTGGTCTCGCCAGGCTTGGTATGCCGATCTGGTCGCCGACGTTCCATGGAAGCTTCCTCTCAGAAGATCTGCTGTCTCAAGGACCCATCTTCCATCCTGCTTTAGTCGCTGGCTTGAATGCCAGGTGCTGAAGGATAGAGGTTTATCTGAGTTGGTAATTCCTACACTGTTAAAAGCTAGGAAATCTACTTCTAGGAGGGATCTATCATCGTACGTGGAAGATATA
The DNA here is from genome assembly GCF_965119305.1 of Pelophylax lessonae. Lineage (NCBI taxonomy): Eukaryota > Metazoa > Chordata > Amphibia > Anura > Ranidae > Pelophylax > Pelophylax lessonae. The sequence continues at coordinate 410,861,960 of NC_138771.1, read as the reverse complement.
CATTGCGCGGTGTGAGTCTCTTGGAGTTCATCCTCGCTCCTTCTTGGTGGCTCAGCTCTTGACCTTCCTTCAATGGGGGGTTGAACAGAAATTGGCCTTGAGTACCATAAAGGGCCAGGTGTCTGATTTGGCCTTCTTCCAATGACCTTTGGCCACACGCTCCCTGGTGCTTATCTTTCTTCAGGGTGTCTGACATTTAGCTCCTCCAGTGCGGGCTCCGTTGCCGTCTTGGGAATCTCAATTTGGTGCTTTCGGTCCTCCAGAAGCCTCCCTTTAAGAATCTTAGGGAGATTCCTCTGCTTAAGCTGTCCCAGACGGTGGCCTTTTTTGTAGCGCAGGTTGTCGGAACTGGTGGTGTTATCCTGTCGTTCACCTTACCTGGTGATCCAGAGATAAGGTGGTTCTTTACCCCTGTCTTTTGTGGATCAGACAGTGATTCAGGCCTATTCCATGAAGGGTCAGGTTCCTCCTTTCCCTGTCAAGGCGCACACTACTCGGGCGCTTAGTGCCTCCTTGGCTTTCCGTCATCCGGCGTCGGTGATGCAGGTTTGCAAGGCAGCCACTTGGTCCTTGGTGCACACTTTCACAAAGTTTTATAAAGTGGATGTGTTGGCATCTGCGGATGCTTCTTTTGGCCGCAAGGTTTTTAGGCTGTTGAGAGGACCTGATCATCTTTGAGGGTGTATTGGTTTTTTTTTTTTTTTTTCAGGTGGGCTCCAGTTGTTTTGGTTGAGCTCCTGTTGTCTGGTTGGCTACTGTTTAGCCTTGGTAATTTTTTTTGCTTCCCACCCCTCATGTTTTAATACTGCTTTGGGACGTCCCAACGGTTATGAAGATCTGAAGCTGTCTCAGTCAACAAACAAGAGAAAATGGGATTTTCTCTAGCGCTCATCGACAGACGTAGTCCTCGGTGATACACCACCTTCGGGTTATGTTACCTCCGCAGGAGCAGGACTAGACAGGAAATTAAAAAGCTCTGGCCACACCCTAGGGGCAGTCCCAGAGGGTATATCCTCTCTCTCTCTGCCTCAGCAAATCAGTTATTTTCTGTCTAGTTAGGAGTAAGGACCTAGATACCTTGCTGGGATCTTAGGTCCTGGCAAGAATTTTTTTCTAAAAGGATTTTTGGACAGCTTTTTTTCTCCAGTGTTCCTGTGAGATCTTCAAGCAAGAAAGCTGAACTGGGCGACGGGCTGGATGTTGAGATCCGGTGGTCACCCCAGTTCAGCCTACGAGCGCGTGCAGGCCATAGCTCCGCGCTGGGTCGGCCGCGACAAAGTCCCATTAAAAGGACTGAACCCGCGAGTTAAACGTCTCGCTGAAACGCCAAAGACCATGAGTCACGGCGTCCGTATCGGTCGACAGCCCTCCCGCCCCGGTGGAGAGGGGTACTGTCAGGAGTTGGTGCCCGCCTGGTTCCGGTATGGTGAGTAGTATGTTCCCCCTTTTTCCCTGACGGGTTTTGTGGTGAACGCGGGCCCCTCTCTGTATGGTAAGAAAGAGTTCTTTCTATCCTATAACATGTCACAAATCCTCCTACTTTGAGTGTGATTTTATGTGTGCAAAAAGCCAGGAGGCTTGGTTTGGGAGCTAACAATCTATTGTATACATGTTTTTAAAGATGTAATCTGTGGCATTCTGGGAATCTTATGGGTTAAGTATAAGCTACCTACCAGTCAGAAGCCATGGACATGTAGACTGCCTTCCAAGTCAGATCTCCAGCTAATAGCAGGCCTCCCGAATGGCCATGCGGTCCGCCAGGGCCGGCACCGCCAACCACGCCATATCCCCATGCAGAGAGAGTGTTGTGTGCCTGCAGCACACCGCTAGTCAGCACAGGCCGCCGCCATTTTTTTTGCTGGATCGCACGAGCCGCCATTTTGGCGTAGCCTCGTGTCTCCAGCATGGGGGCGGCCATGTTTTAGGTGATTCTACACCTCGTGGAGCTTGGGGGAGGCGCCGGAAGGCGTACAGAGGGGCGGAGCCGCCTCCTTTCTTCCTGGGCAGCCAGCCAAAAGACTTCCTGTTTGTCTAAGACAGCGCTGTAAGCTGTTGCAGTTCAACTCTGAACATCAAGTGGTGAGCCTGGGGGTCTATCTCTCTCTCTCTCGATCGATAGGGATCCCTAGCAGGTAACACTAAGGGGTTTTTTTTTTGTGGCGCTGAGGGTCAAAAAAAAAAAAAAAAAAGTTTTTTCTTTACTTTGAATTATATCATCCAGGAAGTAACTGGAGTTATTATGGACCCTGCCACACAGATTCCCCCACCTGTTTCCCTCGAGGGGGCCTCGGGACCCGCCGGTGTACAGAGTATAGAGTCATTTACAGCAATTTTGGAGTCTATGGTGGCTCGGGTGGAGGCGGCCTGTCAGGGACGGGGGTCAAGGAAGCGACCCCCGCCTACCCCTATACTATCTGACACCTCTGACTCTGATTCAGAGATGGTCACTGCAGTTGCAGGTTCCTCTGCAAGGGCTGCTATCCCAGGTAAAGCCCCCTCAGACAGTGAGGAGGACGCTTCTTCTCCTGCTATAATTCAGGAAGAAGCATTGGTGGACGCACTAGTTGTGGCAGTGCAAGAAACCTTAAAACTTGAGGCTTTACCGGCAGAGGCAACTGAAACAGAAAGGCCTTTTGGGACTAATAAGCCCATCAAGACGGCGAAGGCTTTTCCTGTACCTAAATGTTTTGGAAATCAGATTAAAGGAGAATGGGAACATTCTAAACGTACCTTTACTATTTCCAAGCGTATTGCTAGACGCTATCCGTTTGAGGAATCCATCATTAAGAAATGGACGGTACCACCAGTCGTGGATCCGCCTATTTCCAGGCTGAATAAAGCCACGGTTATTCCAGTGGAGGACACTTCGTCCTTTAAGGATCCGGTGGATCGAAAGATAGAAGCGGAGTCCCGCACTATCTTTTCTCTGATAGGGTCAGCATTTAGACCAGTAATTGTTATTGGTCTAGTTTCCCAGACACTTACAGAATGGGCGAAAATGGTACGCCAAGATCTTAGGGGGAAAGATATTCCCCAGGAGACATCTGATTTGATAGAACAGATCATACAAGGGCTACGGTTTATCTGTGACGCAGCCTTGGACACTACTCCCTTGTTAGGGCATGCATCTAAGTTAGCAGTGATCCTCAGACGTGTGCTGTGGTTAAAATGCTGGTCAGCTGACCTAGGTTCCAAAAAGACTTTGACCAATCTCCCTTTCCAGGGGAATCGTCTATTTGGAGCCAACCTAGATGAAATCATTAAGGATGCCACCGGGGGCAAGAGTACTTTTTTGCCACAGGCTGCAAAAGCTAAGGAACCTCGCAACAAGCGAGGACCTTTCTTTACCGCCCATAAAGGGCGCCCGGCTGGTACTTCCGGGAAAGGCAAGACTCCTCCAGAAGGGTTCAAGAGGGCTGGTCGGACAAGCAGAGGACCAACCCAGCCAAACCCGGAGTAAAGGAGTACACAGCCTGAAGGTGCGCCCCCACCCGATTTCAGGGTGGGGGGACGTTTTCACCGGTATTCAGGACATTAGATCGAGCATCAACCACTACTACCGGTGCGATTCTTCCCTTCCAACATTTAAGTACAGGAAGCGGTAGTTACCGTTCCCTGTATAGATCTTTTCCTTTACCTTTTCCTAAGATCAGTCCCGATACCTCACAGGAATCGGATCTGATTGACCAGATAGGCCAAGTAGCCTCTAGTCGAGTGACTTCGGTTCCTGAGGTTCAACCAGAAAAGATCACCTTTCCTGATAACTATCAGGTATCTGATAAATGTGTGGGAACAGAAAACGACCAGACTTTCTCGGATGGTCGGGGCCAGATAGCTCTAGGGACGCCTGGTTCAGATCCAATCAGCGCCAGTGGTCCTAGAAATTCTAGGCTGGCCTCTTCAAGCCGGCCTGGCCGACTTGAATATGTTAGTCGCAGACGTTCCGTGGGAACTTCGTCTCAGGGAGTCTCTGTAGTCTCAAGGACCTATTTACCTTCGTGCTTTACAGTCGCTGGTTTTAATGGCCTGGCCATTGAGACCCAAGTACTGAAGGACAGAGGTTTGTCAGCTTCAGTCATTCCTACCCTTATTAAAGCAAGGAAAGCGACTTCCAGCAAAGTCTATTATCACACATGGAAGACTTATATTGCGTGGTGCGAATCTTTAGGATTTCCTCCACGTACCTATTCGGTGTCTCGAATATTGGCCTTTTTGCAACAAGGGGTTGAGCAGAAGCTAGCCTTGAGCACCATCAAGGGTCAAGTTTCAGCATTAGCAATCTTCTTTCAGAAACCTTTAGCTACCAAATCCTTGGTGCGGAATTTCATCCAGGGGGTGCGGCACCTGGCTCCTCCAGTCCGCGCGCCCTTACCGCCCTGGGATCTTAATTTGGTTTTGTCGGTTCTACAGAAACCTCCCTTTGAAAACATCAGGGAGATTCCCTTGCTTACTTTATCCCAGAAGGTGGTCTTCTTGGTGGCTATTACTTCTGCTCGCAGGGTGTCAGAACTGGCTGCATTATCATGCCAGTCCCCATACCTAGTGATTCATAGGGATAAGGTAGTACTTCATCCTAAGCCATCTTTTCTTCCTAAGGTGGTTTCAGATTTTCATCTGAATGAAGATATTGTACTACCTTCCTTGTGTCCTCAGCCCAAGCATCATCGGGAACATGCGTTGCATTCCTTGGATGTGGTTCGGGCAATCAGGGTATACCTGAAAGCTACGGAATCATTCCGTAAGACGGATTCACTTTTTGTGATCACGGATGGCCCCAGAAAGGGTTTGCCTGCATCTGCCGCGACCATTGCCAAATGGATTAGACAAACGGTGGTACAGGCTTATTCTATTAAGGGTCAGAGTCCTCCGTTCCCTGTTAGGGCGCACTCCACTCGAGCGCTCAGTACTTCCTGGGCCTTTCGCCATCAGGCGTCAGTGGTCCAGGTATGTAAGGCGGCCACTTGGTCGTCGGTACATACCTTTACTAAATTCTATAAAATTGATGTGACGGCATCGGCGGATGCCTCATTTGGCCGCAAGGTTTTGCAGGCCGCAATTTGAGGAGACCGGTGGTCTACCTCGAGGGTTTTTTTCTGTTTGAAAAATTTTTTTGTTGAGTCTCATCATTAAGGATGAGCATTGTAAACTTCTAGTTGGCACCGGTTGGGCCTTCTAGATTGGGATTTGATTTCCATTTTCCCACCCCTCAGTTGTGATACTGCTCTGGGACGTCCCGAAGGTGGTGTATCACCGAGGACTACGTCTGTCGATGAGCGCTAGAGAAAAATGGATTTTTGTAAAATCTTACCGTAAAATCCTTTTCTCTTAGCTCATCGACAGACGTAGTCCCCGCCCCTCTGTTTTGGAGTTGGGTTGGGTTAAATTCTCTAAGCACTGCTTTTTCACATAACTGATTTGCTGAGGCAGAGAGAGAGAGGATATACCCTCTGGGACTGCCCCTAGGGTGTGGCCAGAGCTTTTTAATTTCCTGTCTAGTCCTGCTCCTGCGGAGGTAACATAACCCGAAGGTGGTGTATCACCGAGGACTACGTCTGTCGATGAGCTAAGAGAAAAGGATTTTACGGTAAGATTTTACAAAAATCCATTTTTTGACTTACCGTAAAATCCATTTCTCTGATGTTCATTGATGGACACAGCACCCACCCCTTTGTGGAGTTGTAATTCTTCTGACACTGCTTGTAACTAAACTGAGTGCCTATAGCTTAGAGAGGGCGTATTCCCCTTTGGGGACTGCCTATGGGCGTAGCAAGACCTTTCCTCTGCCTAGTGTCCTACTCCTGTCAGGGGCAGTATAACCCAACGGTTGTGAAGATCTGAAGCTTTGTCCAACGAGCATCAGAGAAATGGATTTTACGGTAAGTCAAAACAAAAATCCAGCTTTTTTGCTTTAGGATTCCATATGGTTCTATATATATATATATATATATATATATATATATATATATATATATATATATATATATATATATATATATATATATATATATATATATATATATATATATATATATATATATATATATATATATATACACACATATACATATATATATATATATATATATATATATATACACACACACGGTACGGAAAGTATTCAGACCCCCTTAAATTTTTCACTCTTTGTTATATTGCAGCCATTTGCTAAAATCATTTAAGTTCATTCTTCTTCCTCATGAATGTACACATAGCACCCCATACTGACAGAAAAACACAGAATTGTTGACATTGTTGCAGATTTATTAAAAAAGAAAAACTGAAATATCACATGGTCCTAAGTATTCAGACCCTTTGCTTAGTATTTAGTAGAAGCCCCCTTTTGATCTAATACAGCCAGGAGTCTTTTTGGGAAAGATGCAACAAGTCTTTCACACCTGGATTTGGGGATCCTCTGCCATTCCTCCTTGCAGATCCTCTCCAGTTCTGTCAGGTTGGATGGTAAACGTTGGTGGACAGCCATTTTTAGGTCTCTCCAGAGATGCTCAATTGGGTTTAAGTCAGGGCTCTGGCTGGGCCATTCAAGAACAGTCACGGAGTTGTTGTGAAGCCACTCCTTCGTTATTTTAGCTGTGTGCTTAGGGTCATTGTCTTGTTGGAAGGTAAACCTGAGGCCCAGTCTGAGGCCCAGAGCACTCTGGAGAAGGTTTTTGTCCAGGATATCCCTGTACTTGGCCGCATTCATCTTTCCCTCGATTGCAACCAGTCGTCCTGTCCCTGCAGCTGAAAAACACCCCCCCAGCATGATGCTGCCACCACCATGCTTCACTGTTGGGACTGTATTGGACAGGTGATGAGCAGTGCCTAGTTTTCTCCACACATACCGCTTAGAATTAAGGCCAAAAAGTTCTATTTTGGTCTCATCAGACCAGAGAATCTTATTTCTCACCATCTTGGAGTCTTTCAGGTGTTTTTTAGCAAACTCCATGCGGGCTTTCATGTGTCTTACACTGAGGAGAGGCTTCCGTCGGGCCACTCTGCCATAAAGCCCCGACTGGTGGAGGGCTGCAGTGATGGTTGACTTTCTACAACTTTCTCCCATCTCCTGACTGCATCTCTGGAGCTCAGCCACAGTGATCTTTGGGTTCTTCTTTACCTTTCTCACCAAGGCTCTTTTCCACCGATGGCTCAGTTTGGCCGGACGGCCAGCTCTAGGAAGGGTTCTGGTCGTCCCAAACGTTTTCCATTTGAGGATTATGGAGGCCACTGTGCTCTTAGGAACCTTAAGTGCAGCAGAAATCTTTTTGTAACCTTGGCCAGATCTGTGCATTGCCACAATTCTGTGTCTGAGCTCTTCAGGCAGTTTGTTTGACCTCATGATTCTCATTTGCTCTGACATGCATTGTGATCTGGAAGGTCTTGTATAGACAGGTGTGTGGCTTTCCTAATCAAGTCCAATCAGTATAATCAAACACAGCTGGAGTCAAATGAAGGTGTAGAACCATCTCAAGGATGATCAGAAGAAATGGAAAGCACCTGAGTTAAATATGAGTGTCACAGCAAAGGGTCTGAATACTTAGGACCATGTGATATTTCAGTTTCTTTTTTAATAAATCTGCAACAATGTCAACAATTCTGTGTTTTTCTGTCAGTATGGGGTGCTATGTGTACATTCATGAGGAAGAAGAATAAACTTAAATGATTTTAGCAAATGGCTGCAATATAACAAAGAGTGCAAAATTTAAGGGGGTGTGAATACTTTCCGTACCCACTGTGTGTGTGTGTGTGTGTGTGTGTGTGTGTGTGTGTGTATGTATATATTATATTATATATAGCTTTTTTTTCTTTTTTTGTTTTTGTTTTTTTAGATTCGTGGCCTTTTAAAAGAACGTGCAGAGCAAGACAAGAAACTTCAAGCTTTGGAAGAAGAGTTCAAGAAGACTGAGCTAAAACTAGTAAATGCTACGAGAGAGAAGACTTCACTCAGTGCAAACATTGCATCTTTAGAGAGACAAATGGCTGACTTGAGTAAAGCTAATGACCTCCTAAAAGCTAAGGTGAGTTTAATTGTTCAATTGCAGTTGGAACTAAGAGGCTTGGTAGCCATTTTGACACTTCAGTTTGAGTTCATTCTACCTTTGAGTATTCCACATACTATTGATGGTGTTTATTAGGTACAGTAGTTGGCTTTGCACTGTGCTTGGGTTGGATTACATACTTTTATTTATTTAAACCTCAGATCTTGAGTAGGCAGAATGGAAACCGAGTGTACATGTCCCTATCAATACAGTTGTTTGACTATACTTACTCTAGCTCATTATCTAAGTTAGTTAGGACAATTATCCAGAGCTGCTCAGACTTTCACAGTTACTGCTTGGAAACCTGAAAACAACTGATTGTGTTGGATCTCCTAATTCTGTTCATTTACCGATTGTAAAAGTCCAACACATTTTTTCTGCAACTGAGCGCCACTCAAATTCTGAGAGTGGCCTAAAGGTAGATGTCTATCTCCTGGATCCCACTCAAGTGGTTCCCACCTCCATGCCACACTGTTCTGCAATGTGGAGCTCAGCAGAAGGAATCATTAAGCGCTGCCGGGATCCCTGGAATTGGCTAAAATTCATACTTTCCATTGTGAACCATTGATCAGTTGTCTTTCATTGCTGTCCACATATGTATTGAGGTCTAAGCTTATTGGTGTAAATTCTTAGGGGAGGATTAGAATTTTAGTTCAGATTTAACCAGATCGATATGAAAAGGTACCTTGGTACTCAGACAAGACAAAACAAGAAAACAGGGGTGCAATGACCTTGTGTATTATCTCAAGATTATAAATTTATAGTAATGGTCAATTATGCGAGCCACGATAAGGTAAAGTATACTTATCGGCTTTGCATCAGGGCAACAGGTCATGGGAGTGATGGTCTTTTGGTTCTTTAGTTGAGGGTAATTGGCATAACATAGTCAAATTATTCAGTGGCCATTATCGAAGGAAACTGATGCTTTTTATCAAAATAAAAGCCAACCAGAAAATTGGCAAAGGGCAATAAATTCTTTAGTTTGACAAAAAAAACTGTTCTAATGCACTCGCAAAAGGAAAAAAAAATATTTGCGTGTCTGTGACAAAGAACAGTCTTTCCAGTGAAGTCCAGCCTTTGTTTAATCGTTTGAGATATTTAAAATCAATATTCTAAGCCAGCTGTCCCCCCAGGAAAAAAGAGCATTTACGTTTTCCCATTAGAACTGTTTTCTTGGCTCTGCTTACATTTGAGTGTAGAGCCAATTTTAATTACAACAAAGCCATGTTGCATCTGCTTTACAATAGTAAATATCTACTTGACGATGCACATTGGATGGATGTTTTCAAAGTATTTGCAGTTTATGGTAGGTGGGATATAATCTATTTTCTTTGTAAAAGTACACAGATTTTATTTTTTAATTTCATGAGGTAATGTTTAAATAGTTGTATTGTAGAGGTTTCAGAATTGTACTGTGTTTTTCTGTAATAGACCAGTTGTGGCAAGTATAGAAAAGCTAGTAAAGACATGTAATCTGTAGACTTGTTTAAATCTGCTGTGTCAGCCCCTATCCCCCATGAAAAGTTATGACACTGAAATGGCATAGATTTGAAAGTAATTCTGAGAAAGATAAATTATTTATTTATTTTTTTCTCCTATTAGTTTTCTGATGACAGCTCGAAGAGAAAAATTGACAACCTGTGCATAGAACTAATGGAAGCTAAAAATAAAATGGATGCGAAGAATAAGGTTTGTGTGGCTTATTGTTTGAGGAAATGTATAGTGCATTATTTTAACATTTTGCAGTGTGGTGTTCAACATAGTGCCCTAAAAACAAACACTAGTGCTGTGTAGGTGTTGACTGTTGAGGTACCATTTGGAAATACTGCAATGTGTGAAAGTGTAAAAAATAGATTTTTTCTGTAAACGGCAATCATGATATTCCTACCTGCTCTATACGATTGTTTCCCCACATCGGAGTGCCCCCATAGCAAGCTGCTTTCTATGAGGGGAATTCATGTGGGCTCAATCCTGAGCCTTGGGCTTTCCTCATAGGTTAGGATTGACTGCAGCAGGAACTAATTGCTGCTTCCATGGCCAGTGAGGAGAGATCCACTACTCTTGTGCAAAGCGATGGTTTGAGAGCAGCTATTCAAAAGTAAGGTATTCTCAGAAACTGTAGTAACCACTTTGCTTTCTAGTAAAAAGAAAGTAACTAGAGCGATTTACGCTAAAGTTTGGAAGGTCTATAATGACTGGTGTCATTTGACAAATCGAACCTTGGAAGATATTGTCAGAGTAGAAATTCCTACAGAATGGTGCAGACTAACGTCTGGCAGTTAGTACTCTTGAGGTGCAAGTGGCCACCTTAGGAATATTCCTGGAGAGACCAATTTCTTCAGAAGCCTTGGTCACAAGTTTTTTTTTTTTTTTTTTTTTTTTTTTTTAGGGTACTTACTCGTTCAGACCAGTGCCACCTTAACATTTTCCTACGTGGATTTGTCAGCAGTTCTACAAGCCTTCACAAAGGAGCCTTTTGAACCTTTTAGAATCTATTTCTTTTAGGAATCTTACCCTCAAGACAGTATTTTTAGTTTCTTTTACATCCGCAAGAAGAATCAGTGAACTGCACGCGCTATCAAATAAGGAGCCTTTCTTGTCCCATCTACCTAGATAGGATTATACTCAAAATGGATCCAGGTTTTTTGCCAAACGTAGTGAAATAAATGTGGGGTGGTTTAGGACCTCCCTTATTATAAACATGCATTTTCTTGTCTATTCCTATGATAGTCTATCAACACTCTGATAATGGAGGGTACAGTAACAATGCTTGCTATAAAAATACACACTGCTTAACCAGTTGCCGACCGCCGCACGACTATATACTGCGGCGGTCATGTCCCAGCCATGTCCCTTTACAGTTAGAAACACGCCCCTAGGACACACTTAACCTCTCCAATACAGTTAACCCCTTCCCTGCCAGTGTCATTTTTGCAGTAACAGTGCATATGAACAGTGCATATGTATTGCACTGATTACTGCAGTAATGTCACTGGTTACCCCTAAAGTGTCAATGTCAGTCAAGGGTCCGATCTGTCCGCCGTAATGTCGCAGTACCGCAAAAAAAATCGCAGATCGCCGCCATTACGCGTTAAAAAAATTACAAAAATCTTCCCCTTAGTAAACGCGATAACTTTTGCGCAAACCAATCAAAATACGCTTTTTGCGATTTTTTTTTTTTTTACCAAACATATGTAGCCTAAAACAAATTGGCTGAAAATGTTAAAACATTTTGATTTTTACATTTTTTTTTTTTTTGGGGAATTTCATATAAAAAAATGTGAAAAATATTGTTATTTTTGCAAAATTGACGCTCTTTTTTTGTTTATAGCGCATGATCAAAAAAATCTCACAGGTGATCAAATACCACCAAAAGAAAGCTCTGTTTGTGGGGAAAAAAAGGACGTCAAATTTGTTTAGGTACAGCGTCGCACGACCACGCAATTGTCCGTTTAAAATCACGCAGTAAAAAATCGCAAAAAAAACCCTGGTCTTTTAGCAGCCAAATCCTCTGGGGCTTAAGTGGTTAAATAAGCAAGGATCGAATTTATCATAAAGAAAGTAGAAACCCTAAAAGGATACTACAGAAGACAAAACAAGCACAGAAAATACTTTACATATGGCTGTGCTCGGCTGGTCTCAAGTGCAAAAGAGGCAGAATTCTAGCTGGCGATTACTTTTAAAGTCCACTCAGGCACCATCCACATAAATACCCACTGTCTACTTGTCCAATGACCATTCATAAGAGGCCATCCTTTCCTAATCAACAGGAAGTATCTCCTCTTTCCAGGAAGCATGTAATATTCTCCACTAGGGGTATCATTCTTCAATGATCACTGTTTTTGACCCAGATCATCTTTCAGTAACAGCTGGCCTTTGATGTTGATTTAACCTCCCCAGGAGGTTTTATCTGAAGCTCCTCTACCCCCCTACCTCAAAACGGGAAACCTATGCGAGAACATCCTGTGAGGATATGAATTACCGTTTATGACTCCTTGTCACGAATACCCTGCTGGGTAAACTTGCTCTGCAGGTATTCCAGGTCAGGCCAGGTGTAATCGGGTTTCAACCTTTAAGAAACATCTGATGTTAGAACAAGAATTATTCCTTCCAACAGGTAGCGTCAGTTCAAAACTGGTCTCAGGATATTATCCTGCAAACTTTTTGTTCTAACCCTTTAGGGATTAAGTAGAGACTTTCACAATCTAGATGTAAGAAGAATTCTATTACTTTACCTGGAGGTAATAAGTGACTTTAGGTCTTCGACCTCTGTTTGTTCTCTTTTCGGTCAACAAAAAGGGCCATCAGGTATCTAAAGGGTCAAAGCTAGATGGCTTAAATTGGCTATTTTGGAGGCTTACTCGCAGATGAAACGGTTTCCTGTGCTGGAAATCCGAGCACTCTACTAGGGCTCTTGCCACTACATAGGCAGAAAAAGCTGGTGCCACCCCAGATCAAATTTATAGGGCAGCTATGTGGTCAAGTTTTTTTTTTTTTTTTTTTTTTTTTTAACGTTTGTCCGTCATTATAGACTGGATCTTCCGTCAGCAGAGGATCAGGCTTTTGGCAGAAAGGTCTTTCAGGCTGTTCTCTCCCTAGTTGGTAGTCTTGTTTTTGCCTCTCAGGTGCTGTCCTGAAAGACGTTAAGGGAAAATCAAAGTTGGACTTGCAGGTAACTTGTTTTCCAGGAGTCTTTCAGGACTGCATCAACCCGCCCCTGTTCTTTTGCTGTTAAGCATATTTTGATTATGCGTTTCAGCCTGGGTCGGAGGTACTCTACTACAACTGATATCTGTGGGAAGAATCCTCCTTCTTTTTAAAGTTTGTTGGAAGTGATGTTTCCTGGGAGGAGCCATCTCATGTGCTGTCCTAGAAATCAAGTTGGAAACGACAACAAAGAGCGCACAGACCTAGTGCATTACCTCTAAAAACATTAAACATTAAAATATTAAGTATATATTATACTCACAAAACAGGTGTGAATGTACACACATCAACATGATGTACATGAAATCTCCAAGGTAGCCAAGGTACTGTGCGATGCTGGCTAGCATGCAGTGTACCGCATTAAACTGTTGTGGCTAGGCTGACACGTTTCGGGGGCGAGCCCCCTTCCTCAGAGCCGCTGCTGAACCAAACTCTGGACAGGCCAGGGACTAAATGGAAGCTGGCCACACCCATTCCTGTCCCGCCCCAAAAAGGGGGGGCATGGGTCAACAGGTGAGGGGATAGGAGGTGGACCCACCTGAGCCAGCATCATCCACCCGCCTCCCAGAGCCATAACAGACAGTGTCAGCAGCATTACAATAAATGGGGATCCTCTGGATCCCAGCTATCTACCGATGCAATTTTGGTGGTCCTGGAAGCATTTGTGTCCCAGGTGGTAGTGGTCTTTAAAGGGCAAGGTACTAAGAAATCTCTCCGCCTACCCATGCCTCATCTGATGCCTCAGATTCTGAGTCTGACTTGGCCACAGCAGACGCGAGGCTCCCTGCCGTGTCCGCTACCTTGTGCCCTGTCTCCTGACAGTGAGGATGACCTTTCTACCTCCGCTGCCGTGCAAGATAAGGCGCTGGTGGATGCACTAGTTCTGTGCGTGAGACCCTGAGAACGGAGGCTGCAGCTATATCTGCTACTTACGGCATGTTTGGCACTCAAGCCATCCATAGACATCAGATGCCTACCTTCACATCAAATCTGTGCAGGACACCAACGGTTTCTCCATTTTTCTGTGGGAGAGGATCACTATCCATTTGTGCTGTTGCCCTTTGGTCTCTCCTCTGTTCCTCGGGTCTTCACAAGTGTCATTTGACTCGGTGTTACAAGGTCTCTAGTGTGAATGGGTAGCAGGTGTGGTAAATTTGGTGTTATCGCTTTCACGCTGGTCACTGGAAGTTTAACATGGCACCTCATGGCAAAAGAATTCTGAGGATCTGAAAAAAGACTTGTTGCACGTGCTCAGCGTTCTATCCAGAGGTTGTCTTTGGGAAATATATGTATGTATGAGTGCTGCCAGCATTGCTGCAGAGGTTGAAGGGGGGGGGGGGGGGGGGTCAGCCTGTCAGTGCTCAGAACAGACGCCGCACACTGCTTCAAATTAGTCTGCATGGCTGTTGTCCAAAAAGGAAGCCTCTTCTAAAGATGATGCACAAGAGCCCGCCATCAGTTTGCTGAAGACAAGTAGAATAAGGATGTTGATTTACTGGAACCGTGTCCTGTGGTCTGAGACTAAGATTAACTCATTTGGTTTGAATGGTGTCAAGCGTGTGTGGCGGCAACCAGATGAGGAGTACAAAGACAAGTGTATCTTGCCTACTGTCCAGCATGGTGATGGGAGTGTCATGGTCTGGGGCTACATGAGTGCTGCTGGCACTGGGGAGCTGCACTTAATTGAGGGAACCATGAATGCCAACATATACTGTGACATACTGAAGCAGAGTATGGTCCCCTCCCTTCGGAAACTAGGCCGCAGGGCAGTATTTAACATAACGACCCCAAACACCTCCAAGACCACCACTGCCTTGCTAAAGAAGCTGACGGTGAAGGTGATTGACTGGCCAAGCATGTCTCCAGACCTAAACCCTATTGAGCATCTGTGGGGCATCTTTAAACGGAAGGTGGAGGTGCGCAAGGTCTCGAACATCCAGCTCTGATGTCATGGAGTGGAAGAGTACTTAATGCCCAAGAGGGTTAAGGCAGTGCTGGAAAATAATGGTGGCCACACAAGATTGACACTTCTGGCCCAATGCAGATATTTTCACTTGGGGGTGTACTCACTTTTGTTGCCAGCTGTTTAGACATTAAAGGCTGTGTATTGAATTATTTTGAGGGGACAGCAAATTTACTTATACAAGCTATACACTCACTATTTTACATTGTAGCAAAGTGTCATTTCTTCAGTGTTGTCACATGAAAAGATAAAATAAAATATTTACAAAAGTGTGTGTGTGTGTATCTGTGTTTTTTTTTTTTTTTACATTTTTTTTTTTTTTATTGCAGCGACCCTATGGAACAAAATGGCGATCATTGCAATTTTGTATGTCGCACTGTATTTGCGCAGCGGTTTTTCTGTAAAAACGGCCCTCAAATGCCTATGCAAATGATACAATGGACAGCACATAGTGCTGTTTACATTATAAAAACCTGAAGCTTTAGCATTGCTTTGCTTCAAAATTGAATCCTCAGGAGGGGTTTGAAGCTGTTCGTTGCCTCCCTTTCAAGTCTATAGTAACACTTAGCAAACGCTATGGCAGGAGTTTGCAGCGGGGTGTTTAAATTAGTTTTTTCTGTCATTTTCCATTGTGGAGCAGTTTCATTATCAAATGCTTCAAAACCACGCATTGGACTTTTAGGAGTCATTAAAGCTTGTTTTACACCCCATACTAAAGGTCATTGATGCCAGTCTTGACGCCCATACTAATGCCATACACACTCTATAGGAGCTTTAGGAGTTTGTGAATAAGCCCTTAGTCTTCAGAAAGCATAAAAAGAATCAGTCTCCGGGGAGCATACTGCTTATCGTTCCATCGGCAGGTAGATTTATACGGTTATTGTTAAAGCCTCTTTCCTACAGGATAGACTACTCCAGTAGGTTGTGGAAGTTTCTTGGGCCTTTTAGCATTAAGCATCTGTTTTGAAGATTTGTTAGGCTGCCATATGATCGGCTGTTCACACATTTAGGCTTTATGCACACAATGATTTTTTTAACTCTCCTAGAAGCCATCAGCGTTTTTGCAGAAAAGAAAAATGCCTGACGCTTGTAACAGGCGTTAGGCTCTTAGGCATTCATTTTATTGGCAGAATAAATCTGGCAATTAAAACAAATTAATGCTCAAGCACTAGCTTTTTAGGTGCATTTAGCAGCTTTTAGTAGCATCAAGTGCATTTTTTGCCATAACTCCTGCTCCTGGACGCACTTGCAGTTTTTTTTTTTTTTTTTTTTCCCCTGCTTCTGAAAGCATCTAAAAGCTCCTGCTACTAAACACTGCTAAAAGCATGTGTGCAGCATAGGCTAACATGAAGGGGCATTTTAGAGGCAGGGAAAAAAAGCCAGATGCCCCTAGAAGCAGATGTCAAAACGTCCAGTGTGCATGAGGCCCTAAAGTTTACCAGGTGTGGTGTTGTTTTTTTTTTTTTTTTTTTCTTGTCTTTGGGGGGCATCAGTTGCCTAAGCAAATATACCTGTACTGGATAATCAGAAGAGGATTTTGAGTTGCCGCCGACAACGTGTTTTTTTTTTTTTTTTGAGTACAGTAGAGGACCCTCCCCTCTGTTTTTATCATTGCTTGCTAAAAAAAAAAAATTGGGGGCTTTGGTGGGTTAAATGGGGGGGGGGGGGAGGGTGGGGGGGGGGCCTTTTCTGTTTACCAGTGTCCAGTCACCTGAAGGTACCAACACTGTACTGTAAACCAAGGAACATATTTTAAAGCTTAGCCTGGGTTCATACAGCTGCGACTTCAAAGTCGACATCTCTATACGATTTCATCGTGGCTTTCATACTACTTAACAGAAGTCACTACAAGTCATATCGAAGTTGCACTAAAAGTAGTGCAGGAAGCTTTTTCTAAGTTGGAGCGTCTTGAGTCACACCGATTTAGAACGTTTATATTGCAGTTAATGGGGCTTGTCATGCGACTTTGAACTCCATAACTCGCATGACAAGTTGTGGCAGTGTGAATCGGGGTTAAGTTTGAAAAACTTTTTTCCCTCTGCTTAGCAGAACACATGGTTGTAGGGGTCAGAGTAGGAACACACTCCTTCCCTATCACTTCTCCACATCCAATTCGCAGTGTGACCGACTCTCAATGGAGCCAGTTCACACACCTCTGGGGCGGCCATGGTCCGCATTGGAGAAAAGGCCTGTGCATCTATGGCTCAGTTTTAGGTCTGAATTCAGGCAGAAATTTGGACCCGATTCACACCAGGCACCCTGCTGTGTGCCGCAGCTAGTGTCAACCCGGCCTGAAAGGAAGAGTAGTGTATGGTGTGCTTCTACTTTGTTTTCCAGTCACAGGCTGGGGTAGGTCTTAAACAAGGCTGTATTGCCAGTTGCAACTGTATTGTATAGAATTCAGGATGCTAATAAACTGCAGTGACATACTGCAGGCCAGGCAGAGATGTCTGTTTTTTTTGTTTTTTTTCCCCTTTCAGTGCCGGTTCACATTTGTGCACTGCTCCTAAAATTACATGCGATCTCTGTGCGGTGCAAATTCAGCCATACAGTTTGTATGGCTGAATTCGCACCGCAATTGCACCTAACACGCACAGGACCTTTTTTTTGGTCCGCAGCAGAATCGGATCGCATGGGGGTTCACACTAGTGCAATCCGGCCCTGTGCGAACTTTCAGATCGCACTGCGATCTGATCTGGGGGTGTCGTTAACTTTTAATTGACCCCCCGGCGTATCGCATATGGCAGTGTGAACTGCCAGGGGTGCGGATTCGATGTGGGAACACGCTGTATATTCGCAGCGTTCCCGCATCGCAGAAATGTGAACTGGCACTCAACCAGCTGGTTTAACAAAAAAAATTGAATTCCCCCATGAACACTTGTGGATGAGGAAATACCTCTGAGTGAGCAGTTTTTTATTTTGGCAGTGGGGAGTTTCCCACTGTCAGAATGCAATGATAACTGTTGGCTATAGCTGGGGGCACTGATCAAACAGACAGGCTGGTTGTACAGAAGTCACTGGAGAGATCAACTTCTGTACAACTAGCCTGTCCATAGATGGATTGAAATTTGTTCGGTCCCTGCAGAAACTGCTAAATTTTGATCCATCCTATGGCCAGCTTAAAAGAAACAATAGAAAGTGTTTTGTTTTGTTTTTTGTGATGAGCTAGTTGTCGACCTTTTTTTAATGCAGGCTGCAAACTTACGATCAGCACTGCAGTTGCTGCAGCCTCTCATTAATTTTTAATCGTGTGTCAAATGGCTGGAAAAACATGACTATTGAATGTTTTGGCTTTGTTCAGAGTGCAATTGCAATTTGTTGATTTGCAGGAGATTATCAGTCTTCAAGCAAGCTTTGAAGAACAAGTGGAAACACTGCAGAAAAACTTGGCAACGTCAAAAGCAGCTTTGGAATCCCTTAAAGAAAAGAACGCTCTTCTCGGTAGGTGTTGAAATTCCCTAGAACAGGTTGTGATTTCTATATATTTGTCTATATTATTTTTATATAAAAAAACATGTTTTGTGACACACTTTCCATTTTATTCTACATCACCATAGAGCTGCATGGTTAATCGTTAAAAAATCGCGATCTCTATTCACCCCCCTCACGATCTTAAAATGACAGGTCCTCGATTCTTGCAGAGCTGTTCTCTGCTCACTCAGTTGTAAAGAGTCTCAAAAATGTTTAACATTGTTAAAGCTGCTTGATAACTATAAACACAATGTTTTACAATGTATCATTTTGTTCTTTTAGATCCAAGGAATCAACTTTGTAAGGGAGGGCAGTTTAACCTCTTAAAGACAAAGCCTTTTTTCTGACATTTGTTGCTTACAAGTTAAAATCTGTATTTTTTGCTAGAAAATTTCTTGGGACCCCCAAACCTTATGTATTGTATATATTTTTTAGCAGAGACCTTGGAGAATAAAATGGCTATTGTTGCAGTCTTTGTCACACTGTATTTGCGCATAGGTTTTTCAAACTGTTTTTTGGGAAAAATACACAGAACGAATTGAATGAAAAACTATACAGTAAAGTTAGACCAATTTTTTTGTAAAATGTAAAAGATGTTACGCAGAGAATCGTGATCTTTATTCTAATCAAAAAAAATTGTGAGTCTCATTTTATCCAGAAATGTGCTGCTCTTGTACGCATGCACATGTGTATCAAATAGTCATCCAGCTGCATTTGGAGATATTTACAAATGCATCTGGAAGCATGTAAATGCTTTTGCTATGGCTGAATGCATCCCTAGACATTCAGTAGTGTTGTGCATTCATTTTTCTCAGTTGGGATTGTGCCTTCTCACAATGTAGAGCTTGTACAGTACCAACATGTTCCTTCCCCCAAGACAGCAGACCTCCACTTACTGTACAGGAAAAACAATACAATGCGCATCTTTAAGATCAAAACCGCCAGCCTGATCACCACTACACTCATACAGTGACAAGATGCCACAGGCCCTCCTAGACACATTGTGCCCTCCAATTGGGCTTCCTCCTACAGTGCTCAGCATAAATAAGTACACCCCAACAGAAACCTTTACTTTCCTTTTTGGAATTAACCTTTCCTATGGGACTCTGTACTACAAAATACTCCCACAAATGCGGGCTATTGATTGCAACCGAGATTTGTTAATTTGCACGCACACGAAACATTTTCCAACAAATTCATTCAAGCCCAGTCTAGTCTTAGGAGCAAAGCTACCTTTTTAGACAACAAAATCCTAATTAACAAGAATTCAACTACAGCTGCGTATAATTCATTAAACAGGTGTCCAGCAAACAGTTGATTATAAAAGGGCATTTCTTAACAAAGAAAACCTCTTCCCATTTCATCCTTTCGACAATGGCACCACATGGAAGAGAAATGTCACAAGACCTGAGAAAAAATAGAAAAGATGATCAGCAAAGCATTACTTATCAGTCAGAATACTGTAGCAAAAGTGATAAAAATTTAACAAAGATGGAACTACAACCATCTCAGACCACACTAAAGGGCCATACACACTATAAGATTTTCTGAAGACTTTTTCCTTCAGATTTACCTTTTCTATGTAGTGCAAGGGCCTGCCAGATTGCATACAAATTGAAAGTGTTTAGGTTTGACCTCATATTATCTGGTTTTGGTAAATCTAAAGGTAAAAGTCTTCAGAAAATCTTATAGTGTGTATGGCCCATTAGTTCTCTTGTTGTGCTGGTAACTCATCCTGCTCAATCAGACTTGTACTGACAACATCATTGCATCAAAAAAGGGACAAAATTGTGTTATTAGCTATACACTGTTTTTGTCTTTAATTTCTATTTTAAACTGAAAGGGTTGTTTTACAAGGTGATTGTTTACAATAACTTTAACTATTATAGCCCTGGAAAATTACTGGTGCAGGGTATGGGAGGGGGCAAGTACAGAAGATTTTAACAAAGACAGCTGGAAACTGCACAGGGAACACTTCAGATTAGGCAACAGCCCTAGTGCTGATTTTTTCTTTTCTTTTTTTTTTTGTCTTTTGTTTACAACCTGGGCTTTTAAACATCGGTTTACATTTTTGAATAATAGTAGTATTTATCCATTTTAGAGGAAAACCATAAGGAAATGGCAGAACGGAATGAAAACTTGGCAGAGGAACTAAACCAAACCCAAGGTATGTAATGTGATTTGGTTGGGTTTTTTTTTTTTTTTTGTTTTTTTTTTTTCCCTTCCCTTCCCTAAAGCAGAAGTATGGCCAAAGCTCTTTTGACCCAACTTCTACTGTGAGTCAAAGGTGTACTCCTGTGACCAGAGTAAGCCGAAAGCCAGCTAAATTCTGTTGTAGTTTGACATCAGAGCCAGCCCAGGCTGTGCAGGGTTCCTCTACCATGTCCGGATCTGCCCAGCTGCCTGACCTATAGGCTCGCAGAGACCTGAGCCAGCCACTCACTTCCTCTCTACCGTCTGTAGCTCCGGTGAGCACTGGGGGGGGCAGAGCAGGGACTGACAGTCTATGTTCAAGTTGGACTCAAGAACTGAGCGATCAGAACTTTGATGGCTCAGTTCTCAGTGCAGAGCCAGCATCGGATCGCTGTTGCATCTACATAGGTGAGTATAAATGTTTGTTGGGTTTCTTTTTTAAACCCCATACTTCTCTTTAAATTGAATGGATACTCAAATTGTTTTTCATTACAGCTGTAGTTAAAGAGCTCAAAGGAGAAAATAAAAACCTGGAGGATTATCTATCAAATGCCCAAGAAAAAATGCAGGTAAATATTTGGCTGTGTTTTTTTTTGCTAAAACAATGTGCTTACAATTCTTATAGCTACAGACCTGAATATACAATGTACATACTTAGTATGCATAGGGCAAAGGTTCGCCTTAAAGGAGAAGTGCACTTTTGTAGAAAATATGCTAAATTTTTCATAACACCCCCATGCACCAAGGCACTTTTCTCTGCTGATCACCAGGGCTGTACTAAATGCCTGTGCACTTTTTTTTTTTTTTGTCAGGATTCTTGCCACTGTCCAATATTCCTCCCTATTGGACCAGTGTGAAACACTTTAGACAAACTGAGCTGCACCATGAGCACACCTCACTAGCAGATCCTGCTCCTCTGGTAGGCAGAAAGCAATATAAATATAAATTTAACTGGCAATCTCTCTGGTAAGCAGAAAATGTCTTAAAACGATATTCTCTCTTCTAGCACCTACCTAGGAGGGTGCTACTTTAGTAGACGCTTTATTCTCTTTTGTTCTTTGACAGTTACAGCTACTGATCTTAACCATTGGGTTATGCTGTCCCCTAAGGAGAAGGACACTAGGCAGAAAAGTCTGGCTACGCCTATGGGCAGTCCCAGGGGGTATACTTCCTCTGCTCTAGGTACTGCCAGACTGGGCGACGGGCTGGATAATCTAGATCTATTGGTCACCCCAGTCTGGCCAGCAAGCGCGCGGGGACCTCAGCGCTGCGCTAGGTTGGCCGCGACATAGTCCCAGTGGACGGGCTGGCCTGCAAGTTAAAACTCCTCAAAGGCCGCATACAACTGGGTCTTGGCTTGAGTCGCAGCATTCCTCCTGGCCGACAGCCCCCCCCCCCCCCCCCATTTTGATGGAGAGGAGGTTCTGTCTGGAGCGGTGCCCGCCTGGTTCCTGGTATGGTGAGTAGCTGTCTCCTCTCCCCCTGGAGGGTTTTGGGGTGGACGTGGGCCCTCCTTGGGACGGTTGGACCCCCAGGTTCCCCTCCTTCCCCCTCAGGCACCCCCCTTCATCTGTCCCCCCCATCCTACCCCCCCTCCACTTTAGTGGGTCTTTTGGCTCAAATGCTGGTCTGTGGACCAGACTTCTAAAAAGGCCTTGAATGATCTTCCTTTTCAAGGAGATCGCCTGCTTGGAGCTACCCTGGATGACATCAGAAAGTGTCTCTCAGGGGGAAAGAGTACCTTTCTTCCACAGACTACTAAGGGCAAGGACCCTCGTCGTAGGCGTGGACCATCTTTCTCAGCTTATGTTTTTCATCCTTCAGGGGGACTGAAAAGGGATAAAAGCCATTCAGGGCTTCCTCTGGAGGATCCAAGCGAACTTGGTCTGGCAAGTCGAGAGCAGGCTCTTCCAGACCCGTGGACAATTCTCCTTCAGCATGAAGATGCTCCCTCACCCGTATTGGGGTTGGGGGGGGGGGGTGTTTTCACTGTTTTCCCCGACCCGTGGACTTCCCTGGTACAAGAAAAGTGGGTCCACAAAGTTGTACGGCCTGGCTGTAAGATCGAGTTTTGCTCTTACCTCCCGACAAGCTTCTTTCCTTCCAACTTGAGCCTGTCCCCAGGCCGCTTACAGGGTCTGTTTTGGGACGGTACAAGACCTGTTCAACGTGTCCCGGTTCAGACATCGGAACGTTTTCAGGGTTTTTACTCCAACCAGTTTACAGTTCCCAGGAAGGAAGGTAATGTGCGTCCAAACCTGGGCCTCAATGTGTTTCCAATCCTCTGGTATTAACAAAAGTGTTAGCTTTGTTACTGGCATTGTTACGCTAATGGGGGATCGCAGTACTGGGTTACTTGCGCAGTCTCCTACTGCTCTGGTGGAAAACCCGGAAATCACCATACCAACTCTGAGGGAGTTCGGCTGGATTCTGCATTTTCAGAAGTCTGCTCTAGTTCCCGTCCACAAAGCGTGACTATCTGGGTCTATCTCTGGACTCTGCCTTAGCCAGAGTGCTCCTTCCTCTGGACAAACTCCAGAAACAGCAGGCTGAGATTCCTTTCCTGCTCTCCAGCAGTGGTCATCCCTCTGGACTTGCATGCGGGTGCTGGGCCTGATGGTGTCTACCTTTTTTTTTTTTTTTTTTTTTTTTTTTTTTTTTTTTGAGGCGGTTTAGTTTGCACAGTACCATACAAGCTCCCTGCAAAAGGAGATTCTGGCCAAATGGGACAAGACTCCGCAGTCTCTCCACAATCAGATCCAGCTGAGCCGGGGAATGATAGTCCCTGGTATGATGGCTTCGTACGCTGGCGCTTTGGCTGGGCAAATCCTTCCTCCCCTTGTATTGGACAGTGGTCGCCACGAATGCCAGCCTGTCCGGGGGAAGGTGTCCTCTGCAGAAAATCTGCTCAGGGGTTCCGGACACTGGAAGATCAATGTCTTGGAACTCTGAGCGATCAGACTGTGCCTGGAACATTGGACAGATTGTCTTCAGGGATGTGCAGTGTGCATTTAATCAGGCAATGCCATGGCTTATGTCAATCACCAAGGGGGCACAAGAAGTGTCCTGATGGCTCTGGAGGTAGCCAGCATTCTAGTGTGGGCAGAGCGGTTTGTTCCAGCCCTCTCTCCCGTACACATTCCCGGGGTGGAAAACTGATAGGGGGATTACCTGTCGGCAGGCATTGGACCAAGGGGAGTGGTCCCTTAATCCAGAGGTGTTTCATCAGTTGTGTCTCCGGTGGGGCATTCCTGAGGTGGATCTGTTGGCATCCCTGCTCAGCAGAAGAGCAGAGGTTTGTGGCTCGGTCACAGGAACCTCTGGCGGATGCCACAGACGCGCTAGTGGTCCCGTGGGGGGTCATTATCGTCTCTGATTTATGCCTTTCCCCCCTCAAGCTTTTGCCAAGACTTCTACGCAGGATCGAGGCAGATGGGAGTCTGGTCATCTTAGTGGCCCCGGGCTGGCCTCCATGGGCTTGGTGCGGGTGGTTGCCGACGTTCCTTGGAAGCTTCCTACCAGGGAGGATCTGCTGTCCCAAGGGCCAATCTTCCATCCTGCTTTAGTCACTGGCTTTGACGTCTTGGCTGTTTGAATCACTGACTCAGACAAACCTCTATCCATCAGCAACCTGGCGTTCCAACGCTGTTGAAAGCTGGGAAATCTACTTCTAGGAAGATCTACCATTGTACGTGGAAGTTGTACATTGCGTGGTGAGTCTCTTGGGGTTCACCCTCATTCCTTTTCAGTGGCTCAGATCTTGACCTTCCTTCAATAGGGGGGGGGCCGCAGAGAGCCTGAGCCAGATGCTCCTGCCCCCTCCACAGCCCAGTGCTCCAGTAAACGAGATACACAATGTTAACAGGCGCTTGATCACATATCGAACCAAAAGTCCATGGAGTTAAGTCATTAATGGCACAGGGGGAGAAAAAGTCCACCACGTAGGGCAGCCACCCAGAAACCAAAAGCCAGGGGTTCCACAGGGCTAAAACAAAGACAGACAGAGGCTTCTCTAAGTGTAGACTTTATGCAACAGGTTTAATGAATAAAATTATGCACTCACGTTAGTAAGTATATATTCATGCCCATAAAACAGGGTTCCAGTGTGGAAGTGTACATCATCCGGTCATGGACATCTGTCCTGCTGGAGCCAAATCCTTTCGCTGTGGCCGGCTTGTACGGCAAGGTTAGAATCGGGAAGTAGGCTCGGTGTATTTGCTTGACAGCAAGGCTTGGTGGATAGTCGAATCCAGGTTCGACTATCCACCAAGCCTTGCTGTCAAGCAAATACACCAAGCCTACTTCCTGATTCTAACCTTGCCGTACAAGCCGGCCACGGCGAAATGATTTTGGCTCCAGCAGGACAGATGTCCATGACCGGATGATGTACACTTCTCCACACTGGAACCTTGTTTTATGGGCATGAATATATGCTTACTAACGTGAGTGCATAATTTTATTCATTAAACCTGTTGCATAAAGTCTACACTTAGAGGCGCCTCTGTCTTTGCTCCCGTAAACGAGGGCAGAGCAGGGAGCTGTGAGAACCGAGTGATCGGCGGCTTTTGAGCGCTCAGTTCTCAATGTTTAAGGTGCCGAGGGACAGATGCAACATCAGTTCGAAGGCTGCATCCACCTAGCGAAGTATGAATTCAGAAAAAAAATTAAATATCTGTTTGAAGGATAAATTCACTTAACTATTGCACATTTTTTGCAGGTAAAGTGCATTACATTTTTTTTTTTTTTTTTGAAGTCTGTAAAGCATTCTCCCAGTGTTCAGCAGATTGCTGGTGCCATGCAGGTCTCCGGCAGATCTGCTTGCCCGGATGTGATGTACGGGCACACATACTGACAGGAAGAAGCAATGAAATACCACGGTGCTCCACAGGACTGTTAGTTCATAGAGATGGACTTGTAGTTCATTCATACACCGAGCTCTCTGGGACTTCAAAAACTGATTGTTGGTATCGGGGGTTACTGTAGCATTTGAAACATGTTCCACTCGACTGTCGATGGATCAGAAGGCTACTTTTATATCAAGGCTTTGTGGAAGGCACAGTGTTTACAGGTAGGCATTTGAAGGAAGCTTTTTCTCTACAAGGCTGCTTGATTTGTATATTACTGGGACCCCTTGGCTACTCTGAGAAATTAAAACTAACTCTTTCAGTCTTATATTATGGGCTTCCCAAGTGTCGGTCTAATGCTGTTTTAAAGCATTGGGCAACTGTACACATGCCTAGGACGGTTTAGTGTGTAGGATATTAACCGTCCAGATGCCTTAATGTTTTGCATTTTTGTTCTTCCCATCTATAGCCATTTAATTCATTTTTATTTTTAAGGACCTTCGATTGGAACTAACCAGCAAAGAACAGGAATATGAGCGTAAACTGGAAACTGCAACATCTCAGATAGCTGAACAGAGCACGGTAAGAGTGCCCATTGATGCTCTTTTCAGGTTTATAGATTGTTGGATCATTACGTCTAAAATTCTATAAACTGTCTCCATTATGCATGTTTTTCCCAATCCATCACCGGAGGATTATTTGTGTTATGCTGCTACCTTCAGTTGAATGGACATTGGCCAAAAAAAAGCACAAAACCCTGATTAGGTTTAAACACATCCAGTTCCGCTAAGCCTCAATTTTTTAACTAGTGTCCTTGGTTGTGGATGTGACTCCCTGTATCTCTGAAGACTGACTTCTTCTGATGGGGTGCCTAGTTGGGAGTAAGGACCTAGTTCCTCGCTGGGATCTCTAGTCCTGGCAATTTTTTTTCTTTTAGATAGAACTTTTATTCTCCTGTTCGTCCCACTGGACGGGGGTTGGCCTGCAATTTAAACGCCACGCGAGGTCGCATATGTCCGGGTCTCGGCCCAAGTTGTAGCGTTGCTCCTGGACGACAACCCCCATTTCGATGGCAAGGGTTTCTGTCTGGAGCGGTGCCCAGTTGGTTCCTGGTATGGGGAGTACCCCCCCCTCCCTTCCTCTCTCCCTGCAGGGTTTTGGGGTGGACATGGGCCCCTCCTTGGGACAGTCGAACCCCTGGGTTCCCTTCCTTCCCATCAGGCATCCCTTTTTCATCTGTCTCCCATCCTACCCCTCCACATGCGCTGGGGCTGTGTGGGTGGTCTGGTCCAACTCCTGGGTTAGGGGCAGTGAGCTATGCTGGGGATGGGGGGGGGGGTGCCAATTCGCTATTCGAGGGGGGGGGGGGGACTTGTACCTGGTGGAGGATCCTGCCTGGGCCTGTCCTTGGGGCCTAGGGATCCCTCCTGGGTCCCTGGAGGCCACGCAGGGCCTTCATTTTGCTGTAGCATGTGTGTTTTCTTTGCACGGCGGCCATGTTTGTGTAGTCTGGCGGCTTTTTTGCAGTGGTTTGCAGCTGAAAATAGCAGGGGCCGCGACAGAGGAGCCCTGTGGGCGGCAATTTCAGCGGTGAGAGCCCCTCTTCACCCCCTGGTGCTGACTCCTGGATCTTTCACTTCTGATCACCGCTCTTGGAGTTCAGATTATCCTGGTGGTTGCAGGTGCTGTTTCTGCTGGGTGGCAAGTCTGGTGGTGTTCTCTCCCTCTCTCCTGAGGATAGCTTGGTACAAGTGCCTGTCGACCGGGTGGTGCTGCGAGTGCTGTGGGGTTTTCCCTTTGCAGTGTTTTACACTTTGTGTGGTCCCCCTGGTGACTCATGGAGTCTTTGGAGCACATCTCCCCACCTGATCCCCTCTGAGAATGCGGGTCACAGCCATCAATCTATGCACTGACAGCGGTCCTGGAGTCCTTTCTGTCCCGGGTGGAGGTGGCTTTCTGGCGACGGGCTAGCAAAAAAGCGCCTTCCCCTTCCTCATGTGTCTCATTCAGATTTTGAATCTGATTCGGCTGCCACGGACGTGGGTCACCCTGCTGCACGATAAGGCGCTGGTGAAAGCACAGATATCTGTGCGTGAGACCTTGAAGATGGAAGACGCAGCCACAGCTGCGACTAAGGCGCAGGTTCTCTTCGCCACTCTGGATAGCTTGTGAGGGCCAAAGGGGTTTCCTTTCCTCCCCTATTTTGACAAAATTGTTGCTAAAGCATGGGGACGACCAAAACGTACCTTTTGGGGTCCCTAAGAGATTTTCTAGGAGTTACCCCTATGAGGATTCCCTTATTAAAAATGGAACTGTTCCACTGGTGGTGGAGCCTCTTGTTTCCAGATTGAACATGGAAAACTTGATTCTGGTTGAAGAGTTCCCGGCCATTAGGGATCTGGCTACCAGGAAGGCAGAGGCTGTGGAGATGGATAGATAATATTTAATATTGTACCCTGCCTTTGCTGAGCTGGTGGACCAGCTGTTCCAGGGGCTGCAGTTTCTGTGATGATTCTTTGGATGCGGCTCCCTAGTGGCTCGGCTCTTTTTCGGCAGTGGTCCTTCAGTGTGTTTTTTGCCTCAAATTCTGGTCTGCGGACCAGGCTTCTAAAAAGGCCTTGACTGATCTTTCCTTTCAAGGACATCGCCTGCTTGGAGCTACCCTGGATTACTTCATTAAAGGTCTCACAGGGGAAGATTGCCTTTCTTCCGTAGGCTACTAAGGATAAGGAACCTCGCCGTAGACTGCCCTCCTTGGCTCAAGTCTTCTTCTTTTTTTTTTCCGTCCCTTAGGGTCAACTGACAAGGGCTCGTAGCCTTTCAGTGCCTTCTCTGGATGATCCAAATGAACCAAACAAACGAATGAAGAGCAGGCTTCTCCAGACCCGCAGACAAGGCTCCTTCAGCCTGAAGGTGCTCCCTCACCTGTATCTTAGCTGGTTCCTGGCCCTGTGGACTTCCCTGGTAGAAGACAAGTGGGTCCAGAAAGTAATTCAGTCCGTCTACAAGATTGCGTTTATGCTCTTGTGCCCCAACAAGATTATTTCTTTCCAACTTGTGCCTGTCCTTGGACTGCTTACAGGGTTTTTGGGGCGGTACAAGACCTGTTACTTCAAGGGGTGACTGGTCCAACTTCTGAACGTTTTCAGGGTTTTTACTCAAACTTGTACAGTTCCCAGGAAGGAAGGCAAGGTGTGTCCAATCCTGGACCTCAAGGTGCTGAACTGCTTTGTGCAGGTGCAGAAGTTCAGAATGGAGTCCATTTGTGGGATGGTGGCATCCCTGCGTCAGGGGTATTTTCTTGCCTCTAGCAACATCAAGGATGCTTACCTTCACATTCCAATATGTGCCGGTCTCCAGCGCTTCGACTTTGCCGTGGGAGAGGAACATTATCGGTTTGTGGCATTACCCTTTGGTCTTGCCTCTGCTCCTCGGGTTTTCACAAGAGTGTTGGCCCCGGTGCTAGCTTTGTTACACCAATGGGGAATCGTGGTAGTGGGCTCCTTCTGAGAGTGCAGTCTCCTACTGCTCTGGTGGACAGCCTGGAAATCACTATACAAACTCTGCGGAGGTTCGGCTGGATTCTGCAATTTCAGACGTCTGCTCTGGTTCCATCTACAAAGCTGGACTATCTGGATCTGACTCTGGACTCGGCATTGGCCAGAGTGCTCCTTCCTTGGACAGTAGGGATGTAACGATATCAAAATCTCACGGTACGATACAATTTCGATATTGACCTCACGGTACGATATTTATTGCGATATTGTGGAAAAGCTCATGGTATTGTTAAATAGCTCATGATAGTGTTTGTGATGATAATAGCAAAAAAATACCGACATTTATTCTGCTTTTGCCAGTCAACAGGCAATTTATTGTTGTATTTATGGATCCATGACAACATAAAACACTGATTTGTTCCGCGGGACTGTGTTTACTCCTCTTGCTTTTTGACGGACACCTGTCCTTTTAATATTGTAACCCAACCACGACGATATCGCGATACGACCACGACGATATCGAGACGACCACGACGATACGATATCGCGATATCTTCGATATTGTTACATCCCTATTGGACAGTCTCCAGAAATTGTAGACTGCAATTAGTTGTCTGCTGTCAAGGAGATGGTCATCCCTCTGGACTTGCATGCGGGTGCTGGGCCTGATAGGGTCTACCTTTTTTGAGGTGATTTCGTTTATCACAGTTCCATAAGAGGTCCCTGCAAACTGAGAGTCTTGCCAAATGGGACAAGACTCCGCAGTCTCTGGGCAATCACATCCAGCTTAGCCGGGGGAACGAAGGAGTCCCTGATATATCATTCTCCGGCGCCACATCTGGATAAATCCCTCCTCTCCTTGTATTGGACAGTGATCACCACGGATGCCAGCCTGTCCGGTTGGGGAGGCGGCGTCCTCAGCAAACGTTCTGCTCAGGGGATCTGGACACTGGAAGAGTCGAGACTCCTGATCAATGTCTTGAAACCGAGTGATCAGACTGTGTTTGGACAGTTGGACGGATCATTTTCAGGGATGTCCAGTGCGCATTCAATTGGACAATGCCACAGCCATGTCTTGTGTCAATCACCGGGGGGCACAAGAAGTGTCCTGGCGGCTCTGGAGGTAGCCGTCATTCTAAGGTGGGTCAAACGTTTCTTTCCAGCTGTGCACATTCTGAGGGAGGAAAACTGGCAGGCAGATTATCTCAATTGGCAGGAGTAGGACCAAGGGGTCCCTTCACCTGGAGGGGTTTAATCAGTTGGGTCTCCGGTGATTCTGTTGTCTCAGCTCAACAGAAAGGTGTAGAGGTTTGTGGCATGGTGACGGGATCCTCTGGCAGATGCGCTGGTGGCCCCTGGGGTCAGGATCGTCTGATTTACACCTTCCCTCCGCTCAGCTTCTGCCGAGACTTCTACACAGAATTGAGGCAGAAGGGATTCCGGTTATCTTGGCGGCTCCGGACTGGCATCGCCGGGCTTGGTATGCCAACGTTCCGTGGAAGCTTCCTCTCGGATCTGCAGTCCCAAGGACCAATCAATCCTCCATCCTGCTTTAGTCACTGGCTTTGAAGGCTTGGCTGTTGAACGCCAGGAATTGGAAGGGTAGAGGTTTTTCAGAGTCTGTGTTTCCTAGGCTGTTAAAATCTAGGAAATCTACTTCTTGGAAGATCTACCATCGTACGTGGAAGACGTACATTGAGTGGTGTAAAGTCTCGGAGTTCATCCTTGCTCCTTCTCGGTGGCTCAGATCTTGACTTTTCTTCAATGGGGGGTTGTACAGAAATTGGCCTTAAATGCCATAAAGGGCCAGGTGTTGGCTTTGGCGATCTTCCTCCAATGACCCTTGACCACGACCTCCCTGGTACATACCTTTCTCCGGGGTGTCCGATGTTTGGTTCCTCCAGTGCGGTCTCCGTAGCTGCCTCGGGACCTCAATTTGGTGCTTTGTCTTCCACAATCCTCCCTTTGAGAATCTTCGGGAGTTTCTCTTGCCTAAATTGTCTGATTTTATTTGAATGAAGGCATGTTGCCTTCCCTGTGTCCCTGGCCTAAACATTTAAAGGAAATTGCCTTGCATGCCTTGGATGTGGTCTGGGCAATTAGGGTGTATTTGGCAGTTACGGAGTCTTTTATAAAGTCCGACTCCCTATTTGTGCTCCTGGATGGGCCTCAAAGGGTTGACCACTTCCTTTTGCAACCTTTTCCCGATGGATCCGACAGGAGGTTATTTAGGCCTATTCCATCGGGTCAGGTTCCTCCTTTCCATGTCAAGGCGCACTCTACTCGGGCGCTTTGTGCCTCCTGGGCCTTCCGTCATCAGGAGTCGGTGACACAGGTTTGCAAGATGGCCCCCTGGTTGTCAGTGCACGCTTTCACAAAGTTCTATAAAGTTGATGTTGGCATTTGCGGATGCTTCTTTTGGCTGCAAGGTTTGGCAGGCTGCTGTTGGAGGACCTGATCCTATGAGGGTGTATTGGGTTTTTTTTTTTCCAGGTGGGTTTGTTTTGGTTGAGCTCCTGTTGCCTGGTTGGCTAATATTTAGCCTAGGGAATTTTTTTTTTTTTTTTGCTGTTCCCACTTCTCATGTTTCACTGCTTTGGGAGCTGTCTGTCAATGAACGAAAGAGAAAATGGGATTTGACTTGGCGTAAAATCTATTTCTCTGATGTTCATTGATGGCCACAGCACCAACCCCTCTGCGGAGTTATAATTCTTCTGACACTTCTTGTAACTAAACTGAGTACCTATAGCGGAGAGAGGGAGTATACCCCCTGGAACTGCCTATAGGTGTAGCTAGATTTTTTTTTTTTTTTCTGCCTAGTGTCCTCCTGTAGGGGGCAGTATAACCCAATAGTTATGAAGATCAGGAGCTGTCCGTCAATGAACATCAGAGAAATTGATTTTACAGTAAGTCAAAAATCCTTTCTATTTTATTTTTTTGCGGAATAGATCGGACCCTTAACTGACATTTTGGACACTTTTGGGGGACCAGTGACATTACTACAGTAATCAGTGCTAAAAATATGCATTGTTAATGTAATAATGACATTTGCAGGGAAGGGGTTAAATTTGAGCCTAGGGGAGTGAGTCTAACTGTGGGGGGGGGGGGGGGTTCTGAAATCACCATAGAGACAGGTGATCCTATATAGAAGGCTCTATGATCATTCCAGGGAGAGTGGTCAGCTGTGTTTACAACAGCTGACCGTTCTTCTCTCTGTGGGAAACTATCGCAGGTGTCAGGTGGCAATGGGAGCCACCTGCCCGCTGCATCGGCTTCCCCGCTGACGTGCGGGAGCGTGCTTGCCCCCTTGCCGAGTGCTGTACATGTATGGTGATTTGCCCGGGAGCGGCTACCTGCCGTAGTACATCTGTGGCGGGGCGGTCGTAAAAAGGTTAATGATGGTTACGCAGGGGTGGGAAATGAGGGTAATCTCCCCACTGAGAAATAAAGGGGGTTGTCTAAAGGCCAACACATGTATCTGCTTTTAATCTATATTACCTGTAGGCACTTTGCGCTCCACTGAACCAGGCTTTTTTTAGCCAGGTACCAGTGTTGCAATGCACTAGTGCAACTGGATCTTTGGAGTTGAATAGGAAAGTCTTAACCCAACCTTACAGATAAAAAAAATTACTTGCCCTAAGGTTAGGCTTTGGTGTTGTCAAATTTTATGGCTTACATAGTTGGACTAAATATAATGCTAGGATAAATTTTGCCTATTCAGTCTACTTTTGCCTCATGTTAATTTCTCTATACAGCCCCATTTCATGGTAAGCCTTTTAGCTTTGCAAACCTGTTTTGGGTTTGGTGATCTTGTTGAATTCCAAACACCTATCCAGAAAACTGGATGGCTGAGCTTGTGTACTGTGTATATCCATGTGGGAAAAAAATCGGTTTTGAGTGAGTTGACCCTCCCCTTTATTGTTTTTAGGCTTTCAGCTCCTTACGTCTGGAACTGCAGAATGTACAAGAGGAGATGATGAAAGAGAGGCGCCTTTTGGAAGAGGAGCTCGAAGGAACCCTAGATGATCTTGATAAATTACAACAAGAGGAGGAGGCAGCAGAGAGAATAATCGTGCAACTGGAGCAAGAGAATAAGCAGAGAGCAGAAGAGCTAGCACAGTTAGAGCAAACTCTTAAAGGGTATTCCCAACTGAAACCCCCCCCATTTATTTTATTTTTTTTTCCCCCCTTAACTGACTGTAGAAGGGTTTGGTTGTGTGGATATATAAAGGGAACCCCCCCCCCCCTTCTCTCCTTAAACCAGGAAGGCTGGAACGAGAACAGGAGTCCCACCCGGTAGTCCCCAACTGTGTGGTTGTGATGGCTCCATTTTGGATTTATTCACTTTTAAGTCCCAATGATTGATGTCACTGGGGCAAATGGAGAGGTTGAATCTCTAGTGAGGACATGAGCAGTAGTGTTTACCAGCTTTCCATACCAAGCGTGACTCTCTACCCAATGGGGGGAGTTCATAAAGTGTTTTTTGTAGAAACTGCATGGGACTAAGGATAGATTCCTGTGTGGTACAGTGTCATATTTACAGCTCCCAAGAACATGCATGCTCCACTCTGAATCAAGAGTGGAAAAGAATCCGCGCTTAGGATAATATCGAAGGGAGGGGGTAGAAAAAAGCGATTGGCTGCAGCCCACTTCAGAATATAACCCACTAGAGATTATATTAGATATATAGAGGAAAAAGGAGAAGTGCTTGGCGCTGCCAATATATGCGTTTAGAAGTGTGGAAGGTAGAAGCTAGTATAGACAACACAGATGTCACAAATATTATAACTATTATGCACGTTTGAAAAAATGAATATTAAATAAATAAGTGAGGTTTTAAATGAGGTAAAAACAGGAATAAAGTGTAAGAGCA
This sequence comes from Pelophylax lessonae, assembly GCF_965119305.1. NCBI lineage: Eukaryota > Metazoa > Chordata > Amphibia > Anura > Ranidae > Pelophylax > Pelophylax lessonae. The sequence continues at coordinate 410,828,376 of NC_138771.1, read as the reverse complement.
TAAAACCTAGAGCCCAATATTTAAATGTATAAAAGTAAATAGGTATGCAAAAAAAGAAGGTGACATATACATCCACAATATACTCTAATAAAGGATATATATATATATATATATAGTGCCCTTCAAGTGAGGGTGAAGTGGTGGTGTATAAGTGATAATAAAAAGGTAGAGTAGAAAAAATTAATATATATAAATAATTTTACAGTGACTTGAGTGACCATAAAGTGACATGTGCAAAAAAGGAAAAGAGACCTCAATCCCAAGCCTGGGAAGAGAGTGCCCAATGTGGTTCCCCAAAAATGACAATGGGGTGGGCCACAGATGGAGGAAAATAAATCCAAAAAATAAATAATAAAAAATGCTGAAAAAAATATATATAAAATGGTGGCTAAGTGATTGATACACAGAATATCTCAAAATCAATAGTGTGCTAGTGAAAAAATGCGCAAAGAAAGTGGTCAAAAATGCATAAGAAAAAACATCCACTGAGTCCTTAAGAAGCGCATAGAGGTATATCAGTCCAAAATAGTGGTGAGGTGCCAAAATCACAGGTGCGACCGGTTGGATGATTCTTAGAGTGAAGACTAAGGTGCTCCCCTATTCAGTGGGTCCGGTGCTCCCCTTTCTAGTAAATACCGAGCTTACCAGAAAGTACTACCCCTACAGGGGTAGAGCGCAGGTCGATAATTGTAGGGATCGCTCCCAAAGCAGAGGGGTCCGGTCACCTGGTCCACTTCTAATATTCCAATTGCCCGAGTCACAACTAATTGGCGTGTTAGTAGGGGTGTTCCAACATTAATGCTCCAACCAAGCCATTCCAGGACATGTATATAAATAAAGAAAGATGCCTCCAAATGGTGAAATACCGCTAGACTTTTATTAAAAACATCCAAGATAAAAGCAGGTACTCACATAAAAAACAGTGCTAACGTTCCCTCAGGACTTAGGAGCCGCAAGGTCCTCTCTGGCGGTGGGGTGATGAACGGTAAGCGTTCTCCCGACCGGAGCTGCGTCCCAAGCCGATCAATACAATGCAAGCGGAAGTGATGCGGTGCGCACTCTACATGTTTCGTCGTATGACGTCATCAGGAGTAGCGCTGGCCACATCAATTCCGCTTCCTTAAGTGTAGAGTGGTTGCCAGGCAACCCGATTCAACTAAAAACGCCTATTGGTCAACGGACCAATCAGAAAAAAAGCTATAAGTATGATCATCAGTTGCTGGGAAGAACCTCTTAATACAATGCACATTAATCCGAGGGCCAATCAGAAAAAACGGTTGTCCTTTGTCATCAGTTGCTGGGAGAAAACTGATGCTGATTGGCTCCTACGATAAGTGGTGAGGATATTCACTGCACAGGGGAATTCCGGTTGGTTAAGCCAGCCCCGGAACTATCTGCAGACTAGGTGATGATACTTATTCATAAGGGACGGTGTAAATTAAGCAATAAATGATGGTGAACAGTTCTAAATTGGTCCGAAAAAACGGAGACAAAAAGGAAACAAAAACCGGAAATAAAAAACGGAAATAAAAAACAAAAAAACAAAAAACTGTGGTACAAAAAATCTAATACTAGAAAAATGCCCTCATTATGACTACGAATGAATCAGATAATCATAATGAGAAGTCTGGTAGCCTGGCAATCATTCCATGTCTGTGTAAGTATAGCAAATCTATCCAGTGCATATAGAACAAACAAGGAGAAACTCTAATCATATATGTCTATGGACAATAATTTCACAAAACAGCCGATTCCCATATATAATCTTAGGGAGGCATATATAGGGTTCATTAGATCTCAGATATATGGTATAAAATAGATTAAAAGGATAATAATACTAATAAATACAGTCTCAAAAATGAATATATATGGAATGGTAAAAAATTAATATATTACTGGGTAAAAAGGAAATTGGTGTCTAATAAATATATATAGTGAGAAGTCAGATGTAAGTAAAATCCAAGATACATATCGTAAGTGAATAAAAATGTACATGTTTAGTAAATATATATTGGTCTATAAATCAAGGTGGATCAAAATATTTAGTAAAAACTGGTGAGTATTGTCCAACTGTGTCAATGGAGAGTGACATCTGGAAACATGGGAAATTAGTCAATGGCCCAAAGAGAGGGAACAGAGACTACGCCCCAAGCGTCGCCAACCTATTTATGGATTTACTGGAAGAGGAGCTAGTTTACAAAATAACAAGACCCAATTTACGTTTTTATCGGAGATACATTGATGATGTTTTTATGCTATGGAAGGGATCACAACATACTTTGGACATGTTCATTGAAGAATTAAATAATAACAGATATGGGATCAAATTTACCGGCAATCAAAGCACGACTCAAATCGATTTCCTGGACCTACAACTATATAAAGAACAGGAGAAGTTGCAAACAAGGACTTTTTTTAAAGCAACTGACAAAAATGGCTATATCCCGATAACAAGTTGCCACCATCCCAAGTGGAAACAGAACATACCCAAGGGCCAATACATGAGACTCCGACGAAACTGCGGAAAAATTGAAGAATACGAAGAGCAAGCTAAAATTCTTACGGAAAGATTCACGGAAAAGGGCTACAAAAAAGAATCACTAGAGATCACTAAAAACCAAGTGAGGGATATGAACAGAGAAACTCTACTCACTGAAAAAGTAAGAAATAAAAACACTGACTTTGATTATGCTTTTGTCACTGGATATAATAACCAACACAGGAAGATGGAAAAGATTATCAAAAAATATTGGCCTATCCTGAAATCAGACAGGACTCTGGCTAAAATCCTCCCAAGTAGGCCCAAATTTATATACCGCAGGGCACCGTCCTTACGAAACAGACTAGTGCACAATGTGGTAGATCCACCGAAAGAGGTACGGATTTTTCCCGATATGAAAGGGTTCATACGGTGTCGAAGATGCCTGGCCTGTAAGAACAACACACGACAACCAAGGAAGATCACAGAATTCAAATCATGCGTAAATAGAAAAAACTTTAAAATTAACAAACTTATTACATGCTATAGTACACACGTGACTTATGTTGTGGAATGCCCATGCCGACGGCAATATGTAGGAAGAACAACCAGGCCTCTATACGTCCGCATTAGGGAACATATCAAAAATATTAAAAAGGGTTTCCCCAAGCATGGCCTATCGAGACACTATTTAGAGGCACATAATAAGAATCCACAAGGCCTAATTTTTTATGGCATCGACACCATAAGAGAACACTGGAGAGGGGAAAACAAGACCAGAAAAATATCTAAAAACGAGACTAAATGGATTTATCAATTGGAATCGCTACAACCTGGAGGTTTAAACTTAGATATAGACCTGAACTGTTTTATATCCAATTTTTAATTATATTTATCTTTGATTCAATTTCACCCTCACTTCAGATCGAGTCTCTACCTCCCTTTTATCTTTCCAGATTTTAGACTCTTTTAGATCCCTGAGGACACTACATTATCAATTTTATACCCTTCATAGCTTTCTAGGATCCATAGGGAGCTCAAGATTTTTATTGTTTAATATAGGATGACTATAAATATGAACTTCTTACCATCTCTTCTGTTTGATGCCACCCTTCACTTTTATATTTGCATGTTCTTGTGCCTATTCTTTTACCACCCATATGGCACCAACCCAACTCTCCAGGACTTAGTTCCTGTATATACACCTTTTCTCAAAGCACTGTCACTTTATCTATATCATCTCACGTCATAGTCGTTTAATTATTGATTGTCACTATGTTTATCAATGTTTTCTGAGTATTAATCAAGGGGTGGGTATTGGTCTCTGTTCCCTCTCTTTGGGCCATTGACTAATTTCCCATGTTTCCAGATGTCACTCTCCATTGACACAGTTGGACAATACTCACCAGTTTTTACTAAATATTTTGATCCACCTTGATTTATAGACCAATATATATTTACTAAACATGTACATTTTTATTCACTTACGATATGTATCTTGGATTTTACTTACATCTGACTTCTCACTATATATATTTATTAGACACTAATTTCCTTTTTACCCAGTAATATATTAATTTTTTACCATTCCATATATATTCATTTTTGAGACTGTATTTATTAGTATTATTATCCTTTTAATCTATTTTATACCATATATCTGAGATCTAATGAACCCTATATATGCCTCCCTAAGATTATATATGGGAATCGGCTGTTTTGTGAAATTATTGTCCATAGACATATATGATTAGAGTTTCTCCTTGTTTGTTCTATATGCACTGGATAGATTTGCTATACTTACACAGACATGGAATGATTGCCAGGCTACCAGACTTCTCATTATGATTATCTGATTCATTCGTAGTCATAATGAGGGCATTTTTCTAGTATTAGATTTTTTGTACCACAGTTTTTTGTTTTTTTGTTTTTTATTTCCGTTTTTTATTTCCGGTTTTTGTTTCCTTTTTGTCTCCGTTTTTTCGGACCAATTTAGAACTGTTCACCATCATTTATTGCTTAATTTACACCGTCCCTTATGAATAAGTATCATCACCTAGTCTGCAGATAGTTCCGGGGCTGGCTTAACCAACCGGAATTCCCCTGTGCAGTGAATATCCTCACCACTTATCGTAGGAGCCAATCAGCATCAGTTTTCTCCCAGCAACTGATGACAAAGGACAACCGTTTTTTCTGATTGGCCCTCGGATTAATGTGCATTGTATTAAGAGGTTCTTCCCAGCAACTGATGATCATACTTATAGCTTTTTTTCTGATTGGTCCGTTGACCAATAGGCGTTTTTAGTTGAATCGGGTTGCCTGGCAACCACTCTACACTTAAGGAAGCGGAATTGATGTGGCCAGCGCTACTCCTGATGACGTCATACGACGAAACATGTAGAGTGCGCACCGCATCACTTCCGCTTGCATTGTATTGATCGGCTTGGGACGCAGCTCCGGTCGGGAGAACGCTTACCGTTCATCACCCCACCGCCAGAGAGGACCTTGCGGCTCCTAAGTCCTGAGGGAACGTTAGCACTGTTTTTTATGTGAGTACCTGCTTTTATCTTGGATGTTTTTAATAAAAGTCTAGCGGTATTTCACCATTTGGAGGCATCTTTCTTTATTTATATACATGTCCTGGAATGGCTTGGTTGGAGCATTAATGTTGGAACACCCCTACTAACACGCCAATTAGTTGTGACTCGGGCAATTGGAATATTAGAAGTGGACCAGGTGACCGGACCCCTCTGCTTTGGGAGCGATCCCTACAATTATCGACCTGCGCTCTACCCCTGTAGGGGTAGTACTTTCTGGTAAGCTCGGTATTTACTAGAAAGGGGAGCACCGGACCCACTGAATAGGGGAGCACCTTAGTCTTCACTCTAAGAATCATCCAACCGGTCGCACCTGTGATTTTGGCACCTCACCACTATTTTGGACTGATATACCTCTATGCGCTTCTTAAGGACTCAGTGGATGTTTTTTCTTATGCATTTTTGACCACTTTCTTTGCGCATTTTTTCACTAGCACACTATTGATTTTGAGATATTCTGTGTATCAATCACTTAGCCACCATTTTATATATATTTTTTTCAGCATTTTTTATTATTTATTTTTTGGATTTATTTTCCTCCATCTGTGGCCCACCCCATTGTCATTTTTGGGGAACCACATTGGGCACTCTCTCTTCCCAGGCTTGGGATTGAGGTCTCTTTTCCTTTTTTGCACATGTCACTTTATGGTCACTCAAGTCACTGTAAAATTATTTATATATATTAATTTTTTCTACTCTACCTTTTTATTATCACTTATACACCACCACTTCACCCTCACTTGAAGGGCACTATATATATATATATATATATATCCTTTATTAGAGTATATTGTGGATGTATATGTCACCTTCTTTTTTTGCATACCTATTTACTTTTATACATTTAAATATTGGGCTCTAGGTTTTATGCTCTTACACTTTATTCCTGTTTTTACCTCATTTAAAACCTCACTTATTTATTTAATATTCATTTTTTCAAACGTGCATAATAGTTATATTTGTGACATCTGTGTTGTCTATACTAGCTTCTACCTTCCACACTTCTAAACGCATATATTGGCAGCGCCAAGCACTTCTCCTTTTTCCTCTATATGCTCCACTCTGAGCCCTGGCATCTTTCTGTATGCCCCCTAAGAGTTGATCTTTATTTTAGCCAGTTTCCTAAACTGCAATCTGACGTTAAAAGGAAACGCCAATCAAAAATATTTATTTTGTTCATTGACGGACACAGCTCCAGAATCTTCTTGAACATTGGGTTATGCAGTTATGCAGCCTCCGAGACACTAGGGACTTTGTTTTTTCCTGGGACACTAGGCAGGAAAAAGCTTTACTATGCCAATGGGGCAGTCCTAGGGGATATACTCCTACTTCCTTCTATAGGCATTTTTTTTTTTTTTCTGCCTAGTTGGGAATAAGGATCTAGTTCCTTGCTGGGATCTGTTTCTAGCATTTTTTTTTTTGCTTTTTTAAACTGAATTGTTTCTTTTTGTTCTGTGAGAACAGAATCAACTGCAGGACTGGATATTCTAGATCCTTATGGTCTCCCAGTCCGGCCAGTGAGTGCGCACAGGCCTCAGCTCCGCGCTAGGTCAGCCGCGACATAGCCCCACTGGACGGGGGCAGGCTGGCAAGTTAAATGTCTCACGGCGGCGCACACGACCTGGTCGTGCCTCTGGCCTGCAGCACTCCTATTCCAATGGTGCGGTGGTGCCCACTCGGTTCCATGGTGTTGTCAGTAGTGTTTGTGTCAGCTCTTTGAACGGTCACTGTGGGTCTTCCGGCCCCACCTCTCCCCTTCCCTTGTCACGAGTCAGTGGGATTGTCCTAAACGCAATATGGCGGTGCCTATGCATTTGGATAGACTGTATCCCTTGCAGAGTCTGTTGAATGCCCAGAAGCTGTGCAGGGATGACACGCCTGCCCCGGAAGTGATGAGCGGGGCCGGTGCAGGGCATTGTGGGACCGAAGAGGACGCGCTGGCTTCAGCTGCCCACACCTGAGATGGCAGCGCTGGAGAAGAAATTTTCAAGGTAAGTATTTCTTCTAAAAGGGAAGTGCGACCTGGGACAGTTCAGAGGCATCCATTGTAGAATGCACTAGCCCGGACTGTAACGGTTATTTTTAGTGAAAAATAGTTTTCCGAGGCTGGAACTCCGCTTTAAGGTCATCAGAGGACAAGGGGGCACTCTTTAAGTCTAGAGGAAAAGAGATTTTGTCTCCAAAAAGGTTTCTTCACAGTAAGAGCTGTGAAAATGTGGAATAGACTCCCTCCAGTGGTGGTTCTTGCCAACTTACTAGATTGCTTTTAAAAAAAGCCTGGATTCTTTCCTAGGTGTAAATATAACTGGGTACTAATATTTATAAGTAAAGTTGATCCAGGGATTAGCCGATTGCCTCTCGGGGGATCAGGAAGGAATTTTTTCCCCTGCTGTAGAAAATTGGATCAATCTTTGCTGGGGTTTTTCTCCTTCCTCTGGATCAACTGCAGGTATAGGATTGTGTATATGGGATTGTATGGTTGTCTTTTCTTTACTGTTTATTAGTTGAGCCAGATGTACTTGTGTTGCATAGTTAGGTTGAAAAAAGACACAAGACCTCTGCAAAGAGTTTCTTGCCATGTAGGGCAAGAATCCAGTCTTTAGACAATCTGATCTGTTGAGCTGGGGTACGAGAGGGTCCTCGATTTGGTGGCTTTGCTCTCCCTCGCTTCGATGACAGGTACAAATCTTCCTTCCCCTATACTCGATGGTCACCATGGATGCCAGCCTGTTTGAGGGAGGTTGGGGTTTTTGGCCGGATTGTCAGTTGGTCTGACTCTGGAAGAATCCCAGACTACTGATCCATATCCTGGACATTTCTTCAAGAGGTATTTCCTCAGTTGTCTCACAAGGTGGTCCTTTTGGCTTCTCTTCTCAACAGGAAGGTGCTTGGGTTTGTGGCGATGCCACAGACACTGGTGGCTCCTTGGGGCCAGTATCGTCTGATATACGTCTTTCCTCTTCTAGAACCTCTGCCAAGACTCCTGCGTTGGATCGAGGCAGAAGAGATTCCAACCATCCTAGTGGCTCCAGACTGGCCTCGCCTGTCTTGATACAGAGATCTGATTGTTGGTCGCGGATGCTCCTTGAAGACTTAATCTCAGAGGAGATCTCTTGGAGACTTCCTCTCAGAGATCTGTTGGCCCAAAGGGCCAATCTTCCATCTTTCTTTAAAGGCTTGGCTGTCTGAAGCCAGGTGCTGAAGGATAGAGGGTTGTCTGAACCTTACATATTAGCCGTGTGTGGGGAACTGTTAAACACTTGCAAAATCCCAAGTATACTACATCCACAGCCACCCCTCTGTCCAAGGTTTTACTTCTCTCATAAAATCAGGTTTGTTTGACAACTTCTGTCTTTCATGAATCCATACTCTCTGTTGCTTAAAATATATTTTTTTCCAGCAAGAACTCATCTATGTTTTTTATTAAACTCTCCAGTATCTTCCCGACTATAGAAGTTTAACATGTCTATAGTTACTCGGCAAAGACTTTGATCCCTTTTTAAATATAGGCACCACATTTGCCCTACGCCAATCCAGTGGTACTATTCCAGTCCTTAACGAGTCCCTAAAAATGAGAAACAAAGGCTTTGAAATTGCAGCGCTCAATTCTTTTAAGATGCATGGGTGGATGCCATCTGGCCCAGGCGCTACTCCACCCTTATTCTGTCTAAATATTTCTGGACCATATAACTTTGGAGCCATTGTGGATCATTTGGGGCTGTGTCAATACCATCCTCCGTTATGGTCATGAGCTCCCCCATGCTCCTTTGTATACACAGAGCTGAAAGTATTTGGTAAATTTGCCTTCTCTTTGTCCCCAGTCACTCACTCCTCCTGATTATTTTGTAAAGGGCCTACATGCTCAGACCTAAGCTTTTTTACTTTTAATATATTTGAAGAATTGTTTGGGGTTTGTCCTATTTTGAATGTTTGTGTCCTTGATTTCCTTTTTACATATTCTGTTATATTCTTTGTAACAATTCAACAATGATAGTTTTCCTTTTATTTCATATTTTTAAAAGCTCTTTTTATCTATAGCTTTTTTAACTTTGGCCGTGAGCCACACAGATTTTATTTTTAGCCTTTTAAACTTATTGCCCATGGGAATATACTTTGCAGCGAGTTTACATAGTCCTTTTTGAAAATGTCCCATTTTTGTTCTGTGCTCATCAATGCCAATATTCCCTCCCAGTCTAAATCCTGGAGAGCAGCCCTCATCCTTGAAAAATTTGCTCTCAATGTGTTTTTATATTTCCTGTATGTTTGTTGTTGCTTACAGCTAACATTAAATGAAATATTATGGTCACTGCTACCCAGATGTTCTTTATATGAGCATTTATTATTAAGCTCTGCATGGTTTGAGATTACCAGGTCCAACAGAGCATCATTTCTAGTGGGGGCCCTCTAACTGTACCATAAAATTGTCTTGTAATAGGTTAATACATTTTTGCCATTTAACCACTTTAAGACCGGAAGGATTTGCCCCTTAATGATCAAGCCACTTTTTTCACTTTGGCACTGCGTGACTTTTAACAATTTACGTCCTTTTTTTTTTTTCCCCCATAAATAAAGCTTTCTTTTGGTGGTATTTGATCACTATTTTAATTTTTTGCGCTATACACAAAAAAAGAGCAACAATTCTGGAAAATTCTGAAAGTGTGTGTTTTTTTTTTTTTTTTTTTTTTTTTTTTTAACATTTTAGTCCAATTTTTCTGCTACATATTTTTGGCAAAAAAAATCGCAGTAAGTGTATTTTGATTGGTTTGCTCAAAAGTTATTGCGTCTACTAAACTATGTTAATGATTTAATTATTTAATTTTTATTTTTTTTTTTGTGGGTCTGCGACATTGCGGTAGACAGATCGGACCCCCTGACTGACATTTTTTACACTTTTGGGGGGACCAGTGACATTACTACAGTAATCGGCACTAAAAATATGCACTGTTACTGTAGTAATGACACTGCCAGGGAAGGAGTTAACATTCTGGGTGATCAAGTGGCTAAATGTGAGCCTAGGGGAGTGATTCTAACTTGGGGGGGGGGGGGGGGGGGGGCTAGCTTGTGAAATTGCCATAGAGAACTGTGTTCCTATATAGAAGGATCACAGGGGGCTCCATGATCATTCCAGGGAGAAGAATGGTCAGCTGTGTTTACAACAGCTGACCATTCTTCTCTCTCAGCGGGGAAGGATCGTGGGTGTCAGGCGACAATCGGAGCCGCCTGCCTGCTGCATTGGGGGGCGGTAGCGCTCCAGTGCATGCTCGCCCCTAGCCTCCTGCTTGTGATTAAGGTACAGTTACGGCGGTTCGTGCAGAAGCGGCTGCCTGCAGCAGTACATCTGCGGCAGTCGTAAAGAGGTTAACTGTTCCAGCAGTGCCATTACTCCAGTCAATGTCTGAGTAGTTAAAATCCCCCATTATTGCTGTCCCAGCCCTTTCTATCTGTGCCAGGAGCTGAGTCTCCACCTCCTCATTAATACTGGGAGGTCTATAACAAACTCCAATGATCTTCTCACATTTCCACCCTTACTGCTTCACTCATTACACTCTCCATCAACTAGGTCCTCTTTCACACTCACTTTGAGATCACTTCACATAGAGACAGACACCACCCCTGTTTTACCCTGTCTTTCTGAAAGCGAGCATAGCCAGGAATATTAATAGCCCAGTCATGTGAAGAATGAAGCCAAGATTCAGCAATACCAATTAAATCAGTTCTCCTCGTGCACCAGAGCTTCCATCTCGCCTATTTTGCTTGGCAGACTTCTTGCATTAGTGAACAAACACTTTAATTCATTGTCCCATTTTGCACACTTATTTTGCATATTTTTTTTATTTTGGTACAAATGGTACCATTTCCAATGGTGGTTTGTAACATCGGAGCCTTCTGATCCTCTGCTATAACTACCCCCCCATCTTTCCCCGTTTCACCCACCAATAGGAGCTGAACCCTCTCTGAGCTGTCTGCCCCGTTATAATCAAATTCACCATGTCCCCCAATCCTAGTTTAAAAACTCCTCCAGCCTTCCCATAAACCCCTCCCCTAGCACAAAAGACCCCCTTCCATTTATATGCAAACCATCTTTAGCATATAGGTTGCACCCCAATGAAAAGTGAGCCCAGTGCTCTAAAAACCCAAATGATCCCTCCTTACACCAGGTTTTTAGCCATGCATTCAGCTCTCTAATCTCCCCCTGTCTTGCCTGTGCTGCACATGGCACAGACAATATTTCAGAGAAATTCACCTTGGAGATCCTTCCCTTCAACTTGCAGCCTAGTTCATTAAATTGGTTCTTAAGGAGTCTTCACCTTCCATATATTCGGTCATTGGTTCCAATGTTGACCAAGACAGCTTGGTCATGCCCAGCCCCTCCCAGTAATGTATCAACCCGGTCAACCACATGCTGAACCCTGGCACCAGGGAGATAGCAAACCATTCGGTTGAGGTGATCCTGGTGAAAAATCTCTGTCCTTATTATAGAATTGCCAATTACCACCAACTGTCTAGGCCTACCTACAGTCCCTTTACTAGATGGACTGCTCTCCCAGCTGTTAGGGATAGCAGTGACATCTAGGGCTGCCACCTCTGTGCTTGCCCCCCCCCCCCCCCCCATGTTGATACCGCTTTGGGACATCCCAAGGGTCTAGAAGACATGGAGCTGTGTCAGTGAATGAAAGAGAAAACTGGATTTTTGTCTTACCGTAAAATCCTTTTCTCTGAGGTTCACTGACAGACACAGCACCTGCCCCTCTGTTGGGTTGAGTTATGTATTCTTCTGACACTGTTACAAACTGAAGTCCTGTAGCAGAAAAAGATGGTATACTCCCTGGGACTGCCTCAGGGGCGTAGCCAATGTTTCCACCTGGTCCTACTCCTGACGAGAGCAGCATAAGCCCAAGGGTCTAGAAGACATGGAGATGTGTCCATCAGTGAACCTCAGAGAAATGGATTTTACGGCAAGACAAAAATACATTTTTTTTTTTTTTTCCATTTTGACACATCAGGCTGAACTCCGCTTACATTAATAATTGCAGGGGAGAATTTAAGGTATTAGGCTGTACTTCTGCTTTAATTTTGGATCCTGTTGAAGCCACAGTGACAGGCTCTTAAAGTGGAATTTGCGACAGTCTCCTTAACAGTACTGACAAGTGACAAAGGCTTGCCTGAACTAGGCAGAGGTAGCTTTAGAGACCTACTGGCGTATTGTGTTTAAATTCCCCAGAATGTGTTTTCTTTAAAGGCGAAATTCACCTTTCTCTGCATGTTTCAAATGACACCCATATTTAGAATGGAACATGATCAGCATGCACAGCCCCCACCCTCAAACTGCTCCCCCACTTAAATAATCAGTGAAGGTGAAGGGAATCTGGTCTGAAATCTGTTTTTTGAACTGTAGTCTTCAACCAAACATCCAGTCATCCCACGGAGTGTTGTGGGGAGTTGCGAAACCTAGCTCTGCAAAAAAGGTTTCTTCATGTGAATTTTGAGATAAATCTGGGCGTTTGGCTGAGAACTGCAGAATACTGCCAGTAGAGAGGTTTGAACAGCTTTCAGCATTCCATTGTAATTGGTCTCTGCATCCTTCTATCAGAGGATGAGATGGTTGAGAGGGGCCAAAATCTGTAATTTCCCAGACATTTAACTGAATTTTAAAAATTTAAATTGTTTGTTTTTCCAGAGCCTGTACAGGCATGGGGGAATGGGACTTGCAATCTATTTTAGAATGCTGTTTTTGTAGATTACAATAACCTATTTGCTTCCAAAGATGGTGTTGCTTCTAAAATAGAAAATCAGTTAAACAATGGCACAAAAAAAATGCACCAAAATTACCTGAATATGCTGCAATCCTATGTACCAACTGCACTCTGCACTGATGCTGCAAAGCTGTAGATATCCTTTTTTTCCTGTGGTTACCCATCAGATGGATGAGTGCCATAATCTTAAAAGAGGATTTTGAATTGTGCTCATGTAGCAATACGCTTGAAGGTACAAGAGGAAAGGTCACATGCTTGGAGCATAAAGTTGAGCTTGTTTATATTTTTTAGCAGATGGAGCTAGTATTTCATTCCGTCAACAAAATTGTCTCATATTGAATTACTTTTATTAATTTTTTCTATTTCAGCAAAAATGAGGAGCTAGAAAGAGCAAAGGTGATACACAAGAAGAAAATCTTACAGCTGAAAGAAGATCAGAATAACCTACTGCTACAGCTCGCTGAATATGAAAGGTATCTGAGTATTTCTGTGTGAAGCTCACTGGCGTTAGATATGATGTCTTATAATAATAAACTTTCATTTTCCGTCTAGTTTCAAGACTACAGCAGCAACAGAAATTGACTCGTTAAAAAAGACAAATATGTCCCTTATGGATAAAATTTCCCAGGCAGAAATGGATAAGGAAGCTCTGCACGAGCAGCTTGAGGAAAATTTGAAAAAAAGTGAATCCTTGAAACAAAACATTTTTAAACTAAAAGAAGAATCCTCAAAAACAAAGGAAAGTTTGGAACAAAAGCTACTTGCGCTACAGGACCACTCAAGAAAAACCGAGGAAAGACTGGAGCGAGAGCTTAATGATCTCCAGGAAACATCTTCTAAAATGAGGGAGAGATTGGAGCAGAAGCTCCTTGAGCTTCAGGAAACCTCAACCAAAACAAGAGAGGGATTGGAACAACAGCTTAAAGAGGTTGAGACTAGCTCCATTAAAGCAACGAAGGAACTAGAGAAGAAGCTTCTGAATGTTCAAGAAACCTCAGACAAAGAGAAAGAGGTATTGGAAAATCAGCTTCTTGAACTTCAGGAAACATCTGCTATTTTGAGGCAGCAGCTTTTTTACGAGCAGGAGACCTCCTGCAAAGCAAAAGCAGAACTGGAGAAACAGCTTATTGAACTCCAGGAGATATCTTTAAAATCTAAGAAGACTTTGGAAGACCAACTTTATGATCTACAAGAAACAAAGGAAGCATTACAGCAGGAATTTCTCAAAGTCCAAGAGACTTCTGCAAAAACAAAGCAATTATTGGAACAGCAGCTTCTTGACCTGCAGGAAAGTTCAACCAAAGCTAGGGAAGAATTGGAGCAACAGCTACGTGACTTGCAGGAAAGTTCAACAAAATCTAGAGAAGACCTGGAGCATCAGCTATGTGACTTGCAGGAAAGTTCAACCAAAACTAGACAAGAATTGGAACAAGAGATACTTGACTTGCAGGGAAGTTCAACCAAAGCTAGGGAAGAATTGGAGCAACAGCTACATGACTTGCAGGAAAGTTCAACAAAATCTAGAGAAGACCTGGAGCATCAGCTATGTGACTTGCAGGAAAGTTCAACCAAAACTAGACAAGAATTGGAACAAGAGATACTTGACTTGCAGGGAAGTTCAACCAAAACTAGGGAAGAATTGGAGCAACAACTACATGACTTGCAGGAAAGTTCAACCAAAACTAGACAAGAATTGGAACAAGAGATACGTGACTTGCAGGAAAGTGCAACCAAATCTAGGGAAGAATTTGAGCAGCAAATTGATGAGCTTAAGACTAGCACAACCAAAACTCTCAGAGGATTGGAAAAAAAACTTCTTAAGAATAAAGAGACCTCCACAAAGACTGTTTGTGAATTGGAACTGCAAGTGCTTGAACTACAGCGAGAGCTGGCAAAAACAAAGAATGATGCAGAGCAGAAGTATTGTGAACTAAAAAATAATGAAGTCATGGAAAAACAAATTCAAGAAATGAATAGCGCTTCAAAAAAAATAAAAGAACAGTTTGAGGTGCAACTACTTGAACTGCAAGAGTCCTCTAAGAAAACAAAGGAAAACTTGGAAAAACAGCTTCAAGAACTTCTTGAGACCTCTGCTATTAGAGACGAGGAGTTTGAGCAACAAAATAATGAGCTAACAATCCTTAAAATAAAGTTTTCTGAGTTGCAAGAAGAACTTTCAAGGTATGTTCTTTTAGGATTGATCTAAAGCCGACCCTGTTGTATGCTTAAGTTTTACCCAGTCACATTATGCAAAAGTGTTAATTTGCCCCTGCTGTCAGTGCCTCCCAACATTGAACATTGGGCAGTTTACTAGGAACACCAGTGGGAGAAGAGATCCCTGCTGCTCGGGGGGGAAAAACATTGCATAGAGCAGACAAGTATGACGTGTTTTTTTTTTTTTTTTTTTTTTATCCTCCATGTTTACAATCTCACTTTAATTCTTGGACTATTTGGTTATGCTCCACCATTAGGTTATTGGACACTGGCAAATAGCAATGCTTGGCACTGCCCTGAAAAACCCCTTCCCAACTAGCATTGCCTCCAGTTTTTTTTTTTTTTTTCCAAGTGTCTAAGTGATGGGACGTGGCTCTTATTCTGCAGAGGGGGTTTTTTCCAGGTTTTCCTGGTAGGCATGTTAGCCTTTTGCTGTTGCTTGACCTTCATGGGTTTGCCTTTTGGAGGTCCTAGTGGTCTAAGGCCCCTTTCACATGGGCTTTGCGATCTGGTTCGCCTGTCAGTTTTTCAGGCGGACCTTATCGGATGCTCCATGCAGCCCTATGTAGTAGCGGATGTCAGTGGTGACATCTCCACTGACACCTGCTGCTCTCCAATCCGATCTCCAGATGGATGGAAACCCTATTTCTCGTTCGTTCATTGACACTCTGCTCCATATTCTTCTTGAACGTTGGGTTATGCGGCCCCCTACAGGAGTAGGACACTAGGCAGGAAAAATCTTTACTACTCCTATGGGGCAGTCCCTTGGGGATACACCCATCGCGCTGGTGGAGGCACTTGTAGTATCAGTGCAGGAAACTCTAAAAATGCTAGATGATTCTGCAGCGTCAGGGACGCAGGTGTCATTTGATACTCGCAAATCCCAGAAGTCAGGCAATGTTTTTCCTTGTCTGGAACTTTTTGACAAAATTGTCTGTCCAATGGGGGGGGGGGGTGCGTCAAACAGATGTTAGTGGTGCCGAAGCATTTTAAGATGCGCTATGCATTTGCGGACACGGTATCCGCAAAATGGACCGTTCCACTGAAGGTGAACCATCTGGTCTCCAGACTGAAAAAATCTACTGTGGTCCCGGTGGAAGTCCCTGGTCTTTACAGACCCTGTGGATAGGATTGAATCTGTCCTGCCACTTACATGTGATAGCGGGCTCAATACTTAAAACTGATCTTTGTGATCACTCTGTCCCAGACCATAACGGAATGGGCAAAGTTAATAAAAAGTGACCTAGAAACAATACAGCTCCCTCCAAGCCTGGCAGAGTTAACGGACCAAATGGTCCTAGCCCTACTATTTATATGTGATGCGTCACTAGATGCGGCCCCTCTTGTAGCCAAAGTATCCGCAGTGGGGGTAGCTATTAGACACATGGTGTAGCTAAAAATCTGGTCTGCGGATCAGGCTTCAAAAAAGGCTCCATCAGGGCTCCCCTTTACGGTAACTGTTTGGATTCTTATTGGATGAACTGATCAAGGGTCTTGCAGGTGGGAAGAGTACTCTTCTTCGTCAATCCTCCAAGGGCAAGTCACCACGTAATAGGCGGGGGCCTTATTTTACAGCTCACAGACGGCCCTTTTGTGCCTCCGGCACGCAGGAGAAAGGATCTAAGCCATTTAGGTCTTCTGGGGGTTCCAAGAAGACATGGTCGGGTAAGCCGAGAGCAGGCCAATCCAGATCTACCGACAAATCCCCGTCTGCATGAAGGGACACCCTCACCCGTAACTGGGGTGGGGGGGACGTCTTGGCTTCGTTCCAGAATCATGGATCTCCTTGATTCGGGACAAATGGATCCACAAACTGATCTGATCGGGTTACAAGATCGATTTCAGGTCTCTACCATCCAGATTCTTCCCATCCAGTCTACGCCTATCTCCAGATCGGTTAAGGGATCTACGTGAGGCGGTACAAGATCTGCTGTCCCAAGGGGTTATTGTGCCGGTTACATCTCGGGAACGCTTTGGGCGGGTACAGAAGATTAGAATGAAGTCCATTCGCACAGTAGTTGCGTCCCTACACCAAGGAGACTTTTTGGCCTCCCATCGATACGCATATCTTCACATCCCTTTTTACGCTGGACATCAGCGTTTTCTTCACTTCTCCGTTGGAGAGGAGCGTTATCAATTTGTGGCGTTACTCAATGGTCTCGCCTCCGCTCCCGGGGTCTTCACCAAAGTGTTGACTCCGGTATTGGCATTACTGCGACAACGGGGATTGCTGTACTGGAGTACCTGGGTTATCTCCTCCTAAGAGCAGACTCTCATTCAGTTATGCTGGGCGACTTGGCAATCACTGTACGGACTCTGCAAAAGTTCGGTTGGAACCTCAATTTAAAAAAAAAAATCTGCTCTGGTATCATCTGCAAAACTGGATTATCTGGTCCTGACTCTGTACTCCACTTCGGCAAGGGTGTTTCTTCCCCCAAAAAAGCGTCAAAAGTTGCAGAGGGCGATTCGTTTGTGGTTATCCAGCAACCTGTCCTCTCTGCAGACTTGCATGCGAGCCTTAGGTCTGATGGTGTTGACCTTTTTGAGGCGGTTCAGTTTGCTCAGTTCCACACAAGACCCTTACAAAGGGGAAATTCTTGTCAAGTGAAACCAAGATCTAAAATTCTTGAACACTATGATTCAGTTGAATCGCAGCACAAGGAGTGCTCTACTGTGGTGGTTTCGCTCGTTGGCCCTACGCCAGGGCAAGTCCTTCCTTCCCATTGTTATGGACCGTGGTAACAACGGATGCCAGCCTGTTTGGGTGGGGAGGAGTGCTTGGGAAGCTGTGTGTCCCAGGAGTCCAGACTACCAATCAATATTCTGGAACTTGGAGCAATAAAGCTTTGCCTGAGTCACTGGGCAAGTAGTCTGCAGGGTTGTCGTTTCGATTCAATCGGACAATGCCACGGCCGTGGCTTACGTCAATCAAGGGAGCACCAAGAGGGTCTTGGCGGCCCGGGAGGTGGCAGAGATCCTGAAATGGGTAAAAAATGTTGTTCCAACCCTTTCCGCCATGCAGATGCAAGGAGTGGAGAACTGGCAGGTTGATTTCTTGAGTCGTCAGGTGTTGGATCAGGGGGGAATGGTCCCTGCACCCGGAGGTGTTTCACCTGCTTTTTGTCTGGTGGGGGGACACCAGACGTCGACCTATTAGCTTCTCGACTCAACAAGAAGGTACAGAGGTTTGTAGCCAGGTCTCAAGATCCTCTGGTCGATGCCACTGACTCACTGGTGCCTCCTTGGGGTCAGTATCGGCTGATCTATGCGCTCCCTCGGCTGAAACTACTGCTGAGGCTTCTGCGCAGAATAGAGGTGGAAGGAATTCAGGTCATTCTGGTGGCCCCAGACTGGCCTCGCTGGTCTTGGTACGCAGATCTAGTAAGGTTGGTCACCGATGCTCCTTGGAGACTTCCTCTCAGGGAAGATCTGCTATCTCAAGCGCCGATCTTCCATCCTGCTTTAGTCGCTGGCTTTAATACCTGGCTTTCAACAGCCACACTGTTAAAGGACAGGTGTCTTTCTGACTCAGTGATTCCTACACTGTTGAAGGCTAGAAAATCTACCTTCAGAAAGATCTATCATTGTTCGTGGAAATCGTACATCTCATGGTGTGAATCGCTGGTGGTGCACCCTTGCCTTTTTTCAGTGGCTAGGATTTTGACCTTTCTCCAAAGAGGGGTTGAACAGCAGTTGGCCTTGGGTACTATTGAAGGCCAAGTGTCGGCTTTGGCTGTGTTTTTCCAATGCCCTTTAGCTATGCATGCTTTGATTCACACTTGTATTCAAGGAGTTCGACATATGGCTCCTCTGGTACTTCGACCTAATCAGTCGTTTCTTCCTAAGGTGGTTTCTGAATTCCATTTGAATGAAGACCTTGTGCTGCCTTCACTCTGTCCTAAGCCCAAGGAAATTGCCTTGCATTCTTTGAATGTGGTTTAGGCAATTGGGGTTTAATCAGACTTTGTCCTCGCGGAAGAACCTCAAAAGGGATTGGCTGCGTCTGCAGTGACCATTTCCAGATGGATCAGGCAGACTGTGGTACAGGCTTATTCACTGAAGGGTCAGGTTCCACCTTTCCCTGTGAAGGCACATTCTACTTGGGCTTTTTGCAATCAGGCATTAGTAATGCAAGTTGGCAAGGCGGCAACTTGGTCATCTGTGCACGCGTTTTACAAAGTTCTACAAAGTAGATGTGTTGGCATCCTCAGATGCTTCTTTTGCAGGCTGCTGTTTAAAAGAGAAAATATTCTCTTTGAGGGTGTTTGTTTTCTAGATGAGCTCCAGTTGTTCCTGGTTGAGCTCCATGTTCACTGGTTGGCTAAGTTTAGCCTTTGGGGACTTCCCCAATGGTCAAGAATATGGAGCTGTCTGTCAATGAACGATAGAGAATTGACTTTTTAACTTACCGTAAAGTCCTTTTCTCTGAAGTTCATTGACAGACGCAGCACTCGCCTCTTTCTGAGTGGGATGGGGTTTTTTTTATTCTAAACACTGCTTGCAACAAAACTGAATTCTATAGTGGAGTGAGTGGGTGTATACCCCCAGGGACTGCCCCATAGGCATGGTAAAGATTTTTCCTGCCTAGTGTCCTCCTGTAGGGGGGTAGCATAACCCAATGGTCAAGAAGAATATGGAGCTGCGTCTTGTCAATGAACTTCAGAGAAAATTTTACGGGAAGTCAAAAATCCAGTTTGAGTTACTTGTAAAATCCAATTTCTTGGAGCACATCACAGAACATTGATCGTGCTACCCTTGCTTGTTTCAGACCAATATTGCTTTTTGACAAAACGGAGGTCCAAGATAACTAGGAGAGCTTTGAGATAACACAGGAAGTGTGGAGAGGACATAGGACAGCTTTGATGGTCAGGAGTGTTGTGTGGGGTTTATTTTTGCTTTAAATCTACCAAAAAGGAGCAAAAAGAGAAGTTAATTGTTATGGCTTATGTGCACTTTAAAGCGTAATTCCATGTTTACACCAAAAATGTTAGGATAAATTTCCAACACCCACCCTTTTCTGCTCTCCACTAAACTTGTCTTCTCTGCTGATAATATTCCACCACCTGTGGCTGCTGGTGTACTGATCTGTACACTTTAAACTCTGTAGCAACCTAATGCTGTGAATGGCTAATGGTCTTTAGTCATCAAGGTCACATTACAGCACTGACCAATGAGGCTCTTCTGTTCCAGAAGTAAGAGGACTTATTGGTCCACACTTGTGATGACATGTGACTGTTGACCAATGACCTAGCCATGAATTGGCATTATACTCCCAACACTGCCTCAGGGTCTTTTTTTTTTTTTTTTTTTTTTTATGGAGTTTAAAGTATGGATCAGTACACCAGCAGACATGGTCATCGGAAAATTCTAGGTTCAGTGGGAAGAGTGTTGGAAATTCATCTTAATGTACATTAAACCCCCCTCCGTTGCGGGGGTTACGTTCCGGACCCAGCCGGGAAAAGTGAAATTCCGCGAAATAGAAAAACCCTATTAAAATGCATTGTAGGCATGTTTTTTTTTTTTTTTACTGTCACTGTACGTGTAAAAGCATTTTAAGGTCTTTAAACATACTTTTAAAACAATAGAAACTCATTTAAACACATAAAAGATACTGAGAGGCATAGCAAGAGCTATGGAAACACAAAAATATTTCATTTTTAATGATTTATATAGTAAAATAACATTACAAAAAAAAACGCAATATACCGGGACCTCAAAAACGGAACCGCGATGGAGCGGGGGTTTACTGTAAAGGTGGAATTGCCTTTTTAAAGCTGAAGTTTAGCTAAAAATAAACTCACAACTTTATTCACATCACTTGCCTGTAATGAAGAATGCAGGCAGCTGGATCCTGGAGAAATCTTTAGGTAGAACAGCAGTATAGCTGGTTTAAGAGGAATCTACCCCCTCTCAGACAATACCTGCAGTGAAGACTGAAGATGTTGACCACTGGAGTTCACTGCAGGGATGCCTGTCCTCTTCCTGGCTCTGAAGAGTTCTCTACACTGCAGCTATGTACACAACATGGGACATGCCGCATTATAGGTAAGTGATGTGACTAAGGCTGTAGGGTTGTGCTTTTTTTTTTTTTTTTTTTTTTTTTTTTTTTTTTTCTTCTGCTAAACTGTTTTAAGAGGAAAAACCCAGAATTATCTTTTTGAGGAGTCCGCTTAAGTCTTTTAAGGAGATGGCTAATTCCTCATTCTTCAATTGATAACTGAAAACTATCAAAAGTTAAATGCT
This sequence comes from Pelophylax lessonae, assembly GCF_965119305.1. NCBI lineage: Eukaryota > Metazoa > Chordata > Amphibia > Anura > Ranidae > Pelophylax > Pelophylax lessonae. Next base: position 410,807,089 of record NC_138771.1, on the reverse strand, counting down.
GGCTGATCTCTGTAAAGATTGTGCTAGATTTATCAATGTTTTCATACAACACAGACCTCTTTTCACATCGGATTAAACCTTTTGGGGAAAACCTTGATAACTAGTATTGTCTGCTTTGTTCCAGTTGGTAACGCTGAATTTTTTATTTTTTTTTAATAGGAAAGACTGTGAAAATGAAGACACTATCAAATGGCGCACTTTGTATGAGGAGTTATTCAATAAAGTTAGACCCTTTCAGGTAGGTTTATAAATACTTTCCCATAGGGTTCAGTGTATTTCCATTTTTTTTGAGACCCCACATGTTTGGGCTTCATTCCTGATAATTTGACTCCTTTTTGAAGTGAAACAGAACTCAAAGGTAAAGATTTGCTTGTAATAGGGAATAGTTAACTATGCCTTAGCATTACCCTGAAAGAATTTACGATTTGTCTTGAATACTTAAAAAAAATCTGTGCTCCTGGTATATAAAGGTGCCTATGCATTCCTATGTATACAGCTTCATAGCTCTGTATGTCTGTGTGAATCTAAGGCATTGCTGACTGCTAGTCTCTGGACAGTTGAAGTGAAATTTTATGTCACTAGTGTGTTCTAACTGGAGGTTCAGGCTGAGGCACCAAGACCCTGCCTCTACAGAGATGACCACCCTCACACAAATATAAAGTGCAGAACATAGAAGGGCAAGTCGGCAGAAAGCTTTTGTAGAGCATTAACAAGATTTGAACAACACTGTGGGAAGCCAGGGACCTTACTACACACATTATCAATCGCTTACGGGCTACTGACAGATCCGGAGGATCAGCCGTAATTGTCGTGGCCGGGAAAATGGGGAAGGGATTTGGGATGTAATTTGACAAGTGAACAGGTCCAGTGGATATTTAGATTTACCTTTTAAACCTTCTGGATGCGTCAAAATCCAAGAACTGAATTACAAGCTTATAACGAGATGGTATATTACACCTAAGAAAATACATAGATGGTTCCCGAGGGAATCAAGTTTATGCTGGAGATGCAAAAAAGAGGAAGGTACATTGTACCATATTTTCTGGACCTGTACAGATATAAAACCATTTTGGGAGGGAGTAAAAAATACTATCCAAAAATTTACGGAATACAAAATTGAAGAAAATCCACTTTTCTTCTTACTACAGGGGACAGAGATACCAATAAGGAGATATGAAAATTCTATCATCCCGTATTTGGTTAATGCAGCTAAGGCATGTATTCCAGGTAATTGGAAAAAAACACAACCCCTCTCGATGGTAGAATGGATACACAGAGTAGAGGATATTAGAAGAATGGAAGAGCTAATTGCTTTTTCCCAAGATACAGGAGAAATATAAAAAGATATGGGAATCATGGAATCTTTTTATGGTCCCTGAGGAAGGGAAACAATTCATAGGAGGATAGATGGGAGGATAATGGAGAGGAGGGATAGTAGGTCCTCCATGCTGACGGCAGTGGAGCAATTAACCAAACTTTTTTCCTTCTTTTTTTTTTTTTTTTTTTTATTCTTGGGGGTAGGGGGGGGTAGGAAATGGGGGAGGATGGGGCACGGGATGAAAAGGAAAACAAGGAAGGAATATAAGCCAAGTAAAGTAAACATTGAAAGAATGGGAGCAATAAAGATTTAATTGATATTGTATTACTTGTTGAAGTGTTAATGTATTTAAGCTGTACTTCCTGAATAAAATTTATATTTGAAAAAAAAAAGGGCAAATCGGTAACTGGGGAAAGATCAGCTGTAGAGAGATCACAGGCAATGCTGATGACCTTTGCACTCTGCCAACCTTCTTTTCTCTATCGCTCATTGACAGACGTAGTCTTCTTGATTCTCAAGAGCTGGGTTATGTTGTCTCCGCAGGAGTAGGACTAGGCAGAAAGACAAAACGTTCTGGCTCCACCTTAGGGGCAGTCCCTGAGGGTATATCCTCCCTCTCTCTGCTACAGGGAATCAGTTTTTTTCTGTCTAGTCAGGAGTAAGGACCTAAGTTCCTTGCTGGGATCTTTTGGTCCTGGCAAGACTTTTTTTCTTTAAGAAAAAGAAATTTTTTAGGTAGTTTTCTCCAGTGTTTTTTCCTGTGAGATCTTCAAGCAAAAAATGCCGGACTGGGCGACACTTGTGGTCACCCCAGCCGGCCTACGAGCGCGCGCAGACCATGGCATTGCGCTTGGTCGGCCGCGACATATTCAAGTAAGTATGCGGGGCCGGGCGACGGGCTGGATGTTGAGATCCAGTGGTCACCCCGGTTTCTGCCTACGAGCGCGTGCAGACCAGAGCTCCGCGCTGGGTCGGCCGCGACGGAGTCCCAGTGAAGGGACTGACTTTGCGAGTTAAAAGTCTCGCTTGGACGCCAGGTACCAGAGAGTCGAGGCGTCCGGAGTGGTCCACAAACCCCCACCCCGGTGGAGAGGGTATTGTGAAGAGAGGGTGCCTGTCGGTTCGGTATGGTGAGTAAACGTTCCCTTTTTTCCTCGTTATGAGGCAGTATGTATTATGGGCCCCTCCATATATGGTCAGTATATATCTGATACTTACAAGTCCCCCTTGTAATACAGCATGTGTTTGTGGGAAGTGGACTTGGTTTAAGAGCTAACACTCTACCCAGCAGACTGTAACATTACAGCAGACATAGGAGGTATAATCCTACCTTATGTGTAGTGTATCTTCTGTAGATCCATATATCGCCTCTTAGCAGAGATGCAGGTGGATGTGCTGGGAAAACTATTTCGGCGGTCCGCCGCCATTTTGCCGTAGACCGAATGCATGTATGTCCTCAGGTCACGCCGGCCGCCATGTTTTTGGAGTCTTATGTCTCTTCTATGGGGGCGGCCATGTTTTGTGAGCCCAGCTACCTCGTGGAGAGCTGGGAACGCCGGAAGGCGTACACAGGGGGCGGAGCCACGCCTTCTACCCGGGAAAAAGCAAACAGCTCCTTCCAGTCTGTGTAAGACAGACGCTGACTGCAGTTGGTTGGAAACTGCACTGCATCGGTTGGTGAGCCTTGGGGGTCCCTCTCTCTCTCTCTGTGGGATCGAGAAGCAGGTACTCTGAGGGGCGCTATTGCGCTAGGGGGAGACACACAAAAAAAAAAGTTTTTTTGTTTTGCTGGCAAAGGTGTCCTGTATTAACATGGACCCTGCCACTCATGTATCTCCTCCGGATCCCCTCGAGGGGTCTGCGGGATCCTCCAGCACCCCACTGACAATTGAATCATTGTCAGCTATTATGGAAACTTTTGTGTCCCGGGTGGAAGTGGCTTGTCAGGGACAGGGCGCAAGAAAGCGACCCCCGCCTAACCCCTTATTATCTGAAACCTCGGATTCAGACTCTGAGCCTATTTCTGCAGTTGCAGGTACTTCATCTGGGATTGGTGTCTCGGGTCCTGTCTCTTCAGACAGTGAGGAGGATGTTTCGGCATCAGCCATAGCCCGAGAGGAAGCGTTGGTAAATGCACTCATTGTATCTGTTCAAGAGACCTTAAGGTTACAGGGTATTCCATCGGAAATAGCTGAAACTGAAATCCCTTTTGGGACTAAAAAACGCATCAAAGTGGCGAAGGTTTTTCCATTGCCCAAATGTTTTGGCAATCCAATCGAAGAAGAATGGCGTCTGCCAAAACGCACTTTTACTATTTCTAAACGCATTGACAGGCGTTATCCGTTTGAGGAAACCCTTATTAAGAAATGGACAGAACCACCTGTGGTGGATTCACCAATTGCTAGATTGAATAAAGCCGCGGTTATTCCTTTAGAAGACGCTCCGTCTTTTAAAGATCCAGTGGATCGCAAGATAGAAGCTATGTCTCGCACCATGTTTTCCTTGATTGGATCAGCTTTCAGACCTATAATAGCTATTGGTCTGGTTTCGCAGGCTGTAACTGAATGGACCAAGTGGTTACGCCGGGACTTAGAAGAGGTCCCTCAGGCGGTATCAGATTTGTTGGAACAAATGATACAGGGGTTACAGTTTGTGTGTGATGCGGCGTTAGACGCCACTCCATTATTGGCGCGAGCATCAGTCTCAGCAGTGGTTCTCAGGCGTACACTGTGGCTAAAAGGTTGGTTAGCCGACCAAGGTTCCAAAAAAGCATTGGCTAATATCCCCTTTTCAGGAGAGCGTCTATTTGGAGCCAACTTAGATGAGATCATTAAAGATCTCACGGGTGGAAAGAGCACCTTTTTACCGCAAAATTTTAAAGGTAGAGGAACTCGTCAAAGACGAGGGCCTTCTTTTTCTGCTCACAAGAGGTTTTTTCGTCCCGCGGGTGAAAAAACGAAGTCCTCCAAAGCTCCTGCAGGAGGCGTCAGGGGTCGTTGGTTGGGCAAGCAAAAGCCCGCCCCCTCCAGACCTGAAGATAAACCATCCAAAGCCTGAAGGTGCGCCCCCACCCATAACTGGGGTGGGGGGACGTCTTCGCCGGTTCCCGGATCCATGGCTTTCCAGAATCCCGGACAAATGGGTTTGCGAAGTCATAAGGTCAGGATACAAGATCGAGTTTCGATCTCTCCCACCGGCGCGATTCTTCCCTTCCAATATCCGACTATCCTCAGATCGTTTAGAAGATCTGCGGAGAGCAGTCACAGATTTACTACAACAAGGAGTGGTAGTCCACGTTCCTTGGACAGAACGGTTTCAAGGGTTTTATTCAAACCTGTTTACAATACCCAGGAAAGAGGGCAAAGTGCGTCCAATTCTGGACTTAAGAGCACTCAATTCTTTCGTCAACATAAGAAGATTCAGAATTGAGTCCATTCGCACGGTAGCAGCCTTCCTGCATCCAGGGGATGTCCTAGCGTCCATAGACATCAAGGACGCCTATCTTCACATTCCCATTTTCGCAGGACATCAGCGGTTTCTACGCTTTTCCGTAGAAGAGAACCACTATCAGTTTGTGGCGTTACCTTTCGGTCTCGCCACGGCTACCGGGTCTTCACAAAGGTGTTGGCCCCAATGTTGGCACTTCTGCGCCAAAGAGGTATATCGATCCTTGGTTACCTAGACGATCTTCTGCTTCATGCAGAGTCTCCTCAGACCTTGCTACAAAACATAGAAATTACTATGATTTCTTTACAGGAATTCGGGTGGCTGGTGAACCAGCAAAAGTCATTTCTGGTTCCCACCCAGAGGCTCGAATATCTGGGTCTAATTCTAGACACAGTCAGGACAAGAGTTTTTCTTCCGGTAGGGAAACTCCGAAAGATTCAATCAGCAGTCCAGTTGTTACTGTCCAACAGCTGGTCTTCCCTTCGGACTTGCATGAGGGTTCTGGGGTTGATGGTGGCTTCGTTCGAAGCAGTCCCATTTGCCCAGTCCCATACCCGAATTCTTCAGCAAGAGATTCTTCTCAGATGGAATCGGAATCCGGAATCCCTGGACAATCAGATCCGATTGAGCAAACAGACCAGAGAGTCTCTGGTCTGGTGGCTTCGGTCTCCGATGCTCAGCCAGGGAAAGTCATTTCTGCCAATATATTGGACGATAGTGACCACGGATGCCAGTCTATCCGGATGGGGAGGAATTCTCGGTCAGTTATCTGTCCAGGGACTTTGATCCCCGGAAGAATCCAGGTTACCGATAAATGTATTGGAACTGAGAGCGATCAGACTTTGTCTGATTCACTGGACCGAGCAGCTCCAGGGCAGCCCGGTTCGGATCCAGTCGGACAATGCCACGGCCGTGGCTTATGTCAATCACCAGGGGGGCACCAAGAGTGTCCGAGCGGCCAAAGAAGTGGCTTGCATTCTTCGCTGGGCGGAACGATTTGTTCCAGCAATCTCTGCGGTGTTCATTCCGGGGGTGGAGAATTGGCAGGCAGATTATCTCAGCCGTCAGACCCTGGATCAGGGGGAATGGTCCCTCCATCCAGACGTTTTCCACCAGTTGTGCCTACGGTGGGGCACCCCGGATGTGGATCTGTTGGCATCACGATTCAACAGGAAAGTTCAGAGATTCGTGGCTCGCTCCCGCGATCCTCTAGCAGAAACCGCAGACGCACTGATCGCCCCGTGGGGGCAATACCAGCTAATATATGCCTTCCCTCCTCTCGCGTTACTGCCAAGACTTCTTCGCAGGATAGAGGAGGAAGGAATCCCAGTAATCCTGGTAGCGCCGGACTGGCCTCGTCGAGCTTGGTACGCCGACATGGTCAGACTGGTGGCGGACGTCCCGTGGAGACTTCCTCTCAGGGAGGATCTACTGTCTCAGGGACCGATCTTCCATCCTGCTTTACGATCGCTGGCTTTAACGGCCTGGCTATTGAGACCCAGGTGCTGAAGGACAAAGGTTTGTCAGCTTCAGTTATTCCTACTCTAGTTGAAGCAAGGAAAGCGACTTCCAGAAAGATTTATCATCGCACATGGAAGTCCTACATTGCATGGTGTGAACCTTTGGGGTTCCGTCCTCGGTCTTATTCGATTAGTCGAATATTGGCTTTTCTGCAACAGGGGGTTGAGCAGAAACTGGCCTTGAGTACTATCAAGGGTCAGGTCTCAGCATTAGCCATCTTCTTTCAGAAGCCTTTGGCTACTCATTCCTTGGTGCGGAACTTCATCCAGGGGGTGCGACATCTGGCTCCGCCAGTGCACGCGCCGTTACCCCCCTGGGATCTTAATTTAGTGTTGTCGGTTCTTCAGAAACCTCCCTTTGAAGATATTAGGGAGATTCCTCTACCCACGTTGTCCCAGAAGGTGGCCTTCTTGGTGGCTATTACTTCTGCACGCAGGGTGTCAGAACTGGCCGCATTATCTTGTCGTTCACCATATCTGGTGGTTCATAGAGATAAGGTGGTTCTTCGTCCGAATCCATCCTTCCTACCAAAAGTGGTTTCAGAATTTCATCTGAATGAAGAAATTGTATTACCTTCCCTGTGTCCTAAGCCCAGTCATCCTCGGGAGTTTGCTTTACACTCCTTGGATGTGGTCCGGGCAATCAGGGTATACTTGAAAACGACAGACTCGTTTCGCAAGACGGATTCACTTTTTGTGATCCCAGATGGACCCAAAAAGGGGTTGCCTGCATCTGCCGCGACCATTTCCAGATGGATCAGACAGACGGTAGTACAGGCTTATTCTATTAAGGGTCAGGAGCCCCCGTTCCCTGTTAAGGCGCACTCCACTCGGGCACTTAGTGCGTCATGGGCCTTTCGCCATCAGGCGTCAGTGGTCCAGGTGTGCAAGGCGGCTACCTGGTCGTCGGTGCATACCTTTACTAAACATTATAAAGTTGATGTAATGGCATCGTCTGATGCCTCGTTTGGCCGCAAGGTTTTGCAGGCCGCAATTTGAGGAGACCAGTGGTCTACCTCGAGGGTTTTTTCCGTTGGAAAATTTTTCTTTAGTCTCATTCTTTGTTTATAATGAGCCTTTAAAACTTCTAGTTTGGCACCGGTTGGGCCTTCTAGATTGGATTTGATTTTGTCAATCCCACCCCTCATTTGTGGCACTGCTTCTGGATGTCCCAGCTCTTGAGAATCAAGAAGACTACGTCTGTCAATGAGCGATAGAGAAAAATGGATTTTTGTAAGATCTTACCGTAAAATCCTTTTCTCTTAAGCTCATTGACAGACGTAGTACCCGCCCCTCTATCATTGAGTTGGGTTGGGTTAAATTCTCTGTACTGCTTTAAAACAGAACTGATTCCCTGTAGCAGAGAGAGGGAGGATATACCCTCAGGGACTGCCCCTAAGGTGGAGCCAGAACGTTTTGTCTTTCTGCCTAGTCCTACTCCTGCGGAGACAACATAACCCAGCTCTTGAGAATCAAGAAGACTACGTCTGTCAATGAGCTTAAGAGAAAAGGATTTTACGGTAAGATCTTACAAAAATCCATTTTTTTTTTTTTTTTTTTTGGACAGCTTTCAGAATTGAGTTCCTTTTTTAAAAAGCCATAGTTCCAAGATTTTGAGGATACCTAGAAGAAATTTTATTGTAGATCTAAAAGCTACCCCCAGCTCTTTTGGTTAGCGTAAGGTGGGGTTTATAGCCCTTGCTAGTTTGTTGCCATATTTTTCTGTTGCATAACCGAGAGGGGATATCGCTCCAAAGTGAGGAAATCCCTGGGTGACCAAGGCTTACCAGTACTAGTATCCCCATTGAAAGATTTTCTTTTCTATTCCTGTTCTGGCGATAGCCCACATTGTATTTTCCGTCTAGAGGGTTAAAGTGAAATAGTGGGGCACAGACCGCAATAAAAACATTGAACCAATGAATGAGGAATGGGCACACTTTCCATAGGATGCAATCAAAACCTATTGAGAGAAAATAAAATCAATCACAGATGTAACAGGCATAAGTAGGGGACAGAAGGATTAACGCATTTGACACGACTTTGCGTGCTTTGTCAAAACCATCATTGGTTCAATACTTTCTGCAGTAGTGGCAGGGCGTGCACCCCATTCCAGGAGCCTGTTCATTTCCAGCCCAGTAGATCGACCTGGAGCAGCGATATCTGGTTTGGTCAGCAATAAAAACATGGTGTCTTCCCACCCCTGCCTTGAAAGAAGTTGTAAAGTCAGGTTTTTTTATCTTGATACATTAGGATAAAAAAAAAACACCTGTATGCGACAGCCCACCTAATTCTTGCCTGAGCCCCATCTCTGTCCAGCGATGTCCACTAGTCCCTCGGCCGTCCGGGACACTCTCTCTCCTGATTGGCTGAGACACAGCCGTGGCGCCCTTGGCTCCCGCTGCTGTCAGTCAGTTCAGGAGAGAGAGGGGGCGGGACGAACCACAGCTCTGTGTCTGAATGGACACCATGAGCTGAAGCTTGGCTTGTTTGCCCCCATAGCAAGCGGCTTGCTGTGGGGGTACTTGACAGGAGTAAAGAGCTTGGAGCAGTGAAGAGGGACACACGAAGAGGAGGGTCCAGGCTGTCCTGTGCAAAACCAACTGCAAATGGGCAGGTAAGAATAACACGTTTTGTTATTTGTAAAGTTGTGTTTTTTTTTTTTCACTTTAATTATACTTTAAGCCCAACTTTTGGCTTGCATTATGTGCTGCTGCTCTCGCAGTGTGAGTCCAGGGTGGAGGGGGAGGTGGAATTCTGATGCCCTAGGCTTGCCTGAAGTGGGTCGAATTTCGCCCAGCATCATTCATCCTGGAAGAGAAGCAATGCCACATCACTGAATCGGTAAGTCTGGGAGGAACAGTGCCAGATTGGTCAGTATAGCAGCCTTTGTTTTTACCTAGACAGGCATTTTTAAAGAGGATTTCTGGGATACACCTATCTAATCTTAAATTTGTTACCGTCCCCCCTTCTAATACCTAAACTAAGTACCCTGTAGAAGGAAGATGCACATGGTTACCTATTCTCAGGCTGCCCTGGTTATGTGATCTGATGTGTCTGCTGCGTGGCGACTACAGGGGACAGCAGAGAGCACTCCCAACGCTGGCTGACATGACGTGACATTACCAATAGGCCTACTATAGGCTATCCATCTTAGTACTTTCCTCTCCCCTGAAGCCACTTCTAGCTGACAGAAGGGAGCCAATCATGTGACCAAAGTGACCTGAGAATGGAGTATGTGCAAATTTTTTGTCATTCATTGAGGAAAAGCAGAACTAAACTCTCTCAATCAACATTAAAGCTGATCTCCAGCTTTTGCTACTTTTTTACATAGTTTGTTCAAATGAACTATGTCCCTCCCTAACATGTGAGGCCACTGTATGTAGCTGAGGCTACGCACAGCATCCTGCACTGTGTACCAGGTTTGAGCCGAGATCTTCATGCCTCATACCCGTAACACAATATTCTATCTGAGTGGCGCTCAGCCATTTTGAGAAAGCAATGTATTCTAGCAATGAATACAAAGCTTCCTGGCTGAGTCAGAAGTTTTGAACTCACCAGCCTGCCTCTGAGTCAGCCAATCAGAGTAAGCTTTGTATTCATTGCTTTCTCTGAATGGCTGAGTGCTGCATAAATACTGTGTTCCAGGTATGAGATGGGAAGGTCTCAACTCGCCCCCAGGACACAGTGCGGTGTGCTGTATGTAGCCTCAGCTACGTACAGTTCGAACGGCACATACAGCGGCCTTACATATTTCTGAGGGACATGGCTCATTTGGGCCAGCTTGGCCCAAAAAACTATGTAACTTGTATTAAAAGCTGGGGTTCAGCTTTTAACTATTTTTAAATCCTTAAGCTTTTAAAATGGTTAGGAAGGTGAATTACGTTTAATATTGTTTTAACTGCTTCCTGCCTGCGCCTATTAAAAATGACAGCCGGGAGGGAACCCTATTGATTTGGGAGGACGTCATAGCTTCCTCCTGCGAACGCGCCTCATGCCGCTCCTCCGGCGTGATCTGTCATCCAGTGTCCACTGGACACAATGGATGACCATGTGGCTGCTGTGACCAATTACAGCAGATCACATGAGTTGTAAAACAATGAATGGTTTCTTTTCATGACAATTGTGTTGCTAGCTGTGATTGGTCACAGTGATCACATGGTACAGACAGGGCCATCCACAGCCCGTTTGTATCATGTGATTAGCTGTGGCCAGTCGCAGCTAATTATGATAGTGTCTACACACTATCATTCGGGAAAAAAATATTTGCTTATAGCAGTGAAATTCACTTCTATATGCAATCACAGTGTAAAAAAAAACATTCCCGATAAACTCCCCAGAGTGGTAGTGTTACTATGGTAACGCTGTATTGCTCTGGTCACAGCATGTGAAAAATAAAAACTTTCACCAGTCTGTGTCCATGGTCACCGCTACAACAGTTATATGATGATGCTGTACTGCACTAGTGACGGTATGTACATTTTTTTTTTTTAAATAAAAGTGACAAATTACAAAAAAGTGCCATACCTACAATGTCTAGCCTTGGTTCTCATTAAACCTGATATGCTGCAAAGGTTGTGCTCTTCATCCTCTGTGAGAAACTTATTAACAAAGACTGAATATTTCAAGACAAGCAATCCCTTGTTTCTGCACCATTCCAGACACGAGTCGATTAAAACGAAAGAGTGGAACATCTGGTGCACCAGTGCATGGTAGCCAATTGGCTTCTAATTTCAGCTTGTATAATTAAGCTTTGACAGTAAAACCTGGAAGCTGATTGGTTTCTACACAGAGCTGCACCAGATTTTGCACTCCAGTTTTAGTAAATTAAACCCCACTATCTCTTTTTAGATTTTGTTGAAGGTCTACTCTTGAGGTTGGCCCTCTAGTGTCTCTTTTTTTGCAAGACACTGACCAGCCTTATCAAAGATTCTGTCATTAAGGCAATGCTGATAGTTGGATGTACTTAGTCAATCTATTCCTTAGTAAGCGTGACCTTTGAACCTTTACTATTCTTTCTTCCCAGACTTTAGCTACTTGGCCTAAATATCAAAGTAGAAATCGGGTGGCTACTGGTATGGATCCCAACTTTTCTCTAATTTGACCAGAAAAATGTGGCAAATTATATGTGCAACGTTGTACTGCATTGTGATCTGGCATTCCTTTCGTCAATTTATACTTCCAAAGCAGTCTGGCTTAAAGTAGAACTATAGACAACTTTTTTTTCTTCTATTGTTCACTGACAGACTCGGCTCCACATTCTTCTTAACCATTGGTTTATGCTGCCCCTACATGAGTAGGACACTAGGCAGGAAAAAACGTTACCACACCTATGGGACAGTCCCTGCAGGCATACACCTACTCACTTTGCTATAGGATTTTTTTTCTGCCTAGTTTAGGAGTAGGACCTAGTTCACGGCTGAGACTTCGGTCTTGGCTTGCTTTTTTATTTTAAAGGGAACCTTCTTTTTTAAAATTGTAATTTCTCTATTGTTTGACAGACGCAGCTCCATATCTTAGACCATTGGGTTATGCTCCTCCCATGAGGAATAGGGCAATAGGCAGGAAAAAGCTTTACTACGCCTATGGTGGCTGTTCCTGCAGGCATAACACCACACACTGCTACAGCCTCTATTTGTTTCTGCCTAGTTTAGGCATAGGACCTAGTTCCCTGCTTGGACTTTGATCCTAGCTATTAATAGGGAAATATTGTTATATTGTGATTTTCTTTCATTCTTTCCATGGCCTCTTGGATACTAGGCCTACCCCCTCCAAGCTTTTTCTCCTACCCTTAGTAGGTCCTACCTCCCAGGGTCGGAAATATTGCGGCCGCGGTAACATTTTTCTGTGGGGGTGGCTTTGTCCTGGTAGGGTCTCTTCCTAGGGACCCTCCAATGCCTCTTGTCTGGGACCCCCTCTGGGGGTCCAGGAGACCACATTGCGCGCCGTGTGGGCCAAATGTTTTTGCTGTAGATTTCATGCTTTCAATACTTCCATTGAAATGCATGGGCAGACATTTTTTGTTCCGCATAGGAATGCATGGGGCAGACATTTTCTTATAGTCCACGATCGATGGACAGGCAAACGGCATGAAACACAAATCTAGCAATGAACCCACCCTGTGCTTTCTATTTCCTGTGTTAATTGTTTTACTTTGTTTCACAGAACGTGCTGCCAGTCTCCTGAGCGGTTTGGTAACGTTTTCTAGGGTCCCCTGTAGGTTTTTCTCACTCACTCGATCAGATTGTATAGTATTGGGACTAGGTATACCTCTAAGTTGTGATTTAACGACTTTTTAAAGTGACACTGCATTATTTTCATCTCAGTGTAAAATGAGTCCCATGATACTATTTCACCTACAGACCCCCTATGTGCAGTTGCTGAACCTTCTGGAACCGTCTTGGAAAGCCTGGTGTCGAAGGTAGATTTTGTATGTAAAAGTGTTGCTAGCCGCAAACGTCCTCTGCCTTCACCTCCCTCGGTAGTTTCCTCAGATTCTGAGGCAGATATGGCCGCTGTAGATGTACCCCATCTTGAGGGATCGGTGTCTTCGCATTCTGATGGTGAAGAGGACCTGTCCTCATCAGCCGCCGCTCGGGAGCGTGCATCGGTGGAAGCACTTAAGCCCCGTACACACGCACAGATTGTTGGCCAACTGATCGGCCAACTTTTGTCCAGTGTTTGTTGGTTGAAATGTGCTCTAGACTTGCACTGGACTTTTGTTGGCCAACAAAAACCAACTTCAGAAGTGATGTCATGTGATGGTTGACTTTCCCTGTGTTTTTTCTTCTCTGAGCATGCCCAGTCTTGCTCATCTGATTTTTGTCTGCCGAAATCTGTATTGACTGAGGAACAATCGGCCGTTATTTGTTGGCCAACAAAAGTTTTATAGCATGCACACCAGATTTTTTTCGGCCGATAATTCGCAGTTGGTTGTCAGAAGCATCATACTAACAAGCCTACAATCGGCAGATCGGACGTTGGCCAACAATCTGTGCGTGTATACGGGGCTTAAGTCTCAGTGCGGGAAACTTTTAAAATTGGCAGATGAATCTACAGTGCCGGGTTCGCAGGTGTCTTTTGGATCCAGAAAATCCTGAAAATCGGGCAAGGGGTTTCCTTGCCGGAGCTTTTTGACAATATTGTCAGTGAACAATGGCAGTGCATCAAGCACATGCTAGTGGTGCCCAAGCGCTTTAAACGCAATTATCCTTTTGCAGATGCAGTTTCCACTAGGTGGACCGTGCCACCAAAGGTAGATCAACCGGTTTCCAAGCTGAATAAGTGTACTGTGGTTCCAGTGGAAGAATCGCCGGCCTTTGCAGACCCTGTGGATAGAGTGGCGTCTGTCCCTCCATCTACATGTGCTATAGCGAGTTCCATATTGAAACCAATATTTGTGAATATTATGGTGTCAGACGGTTATTGAATGGGTGAAGTTATTTAATGGTTACTTGGAAGCTGAGCAGCTTCCCCCAGCGGTGCTTGAACTAATGGACCAGATGGCTCAAGCCCTGGTGTTGATGTGTGGTGTGGTTTAGCTGGTCTGCGGACCAGGCTTCCACAAAGGCTTTGACGGATCTTCCCTTTATGGGGGGAGAGGTTGTTTAGATCCTCTCTGGATGAGTTGATCAATGGCCTTACAGGTGGTAAGAGTACTCTTGTTCCTCAGTCCTTTTCACGGCAAAACACCACATCATAGACGGGGGGCCTTCCTTCACTGCACCTAAGCAGTTTTTCGTACCTGCGGGTCGTAAGAGAAAGGAAAGCTGTTCAGGTCTTCTGGGAGTTCCAAGAAACCATGGTCAGGTAAATCAAAGTCCGGTCTGCATGAAGGAGTGCCCTCAACCGCTTCTGGGGTGGGGGGACGTCTTTGTTTCTTTCGAGAGTCTTGGACTTCCTTGATTCAGAACAAATGAGTTCACGAACTGATCCGATCAGGGTACAAGATCGAATTCGGTTTTGTCTGTGGGACAGATTTATTCAAACCTGTTTACTGTGCCCAGAAAAGAAGGCAAAGTGCATCCAATTCTGGACCCCAAGTCTCTGACCCGCTTTGTGCCGGTACAGAGGTTTCGCATGGAATCGATTCGAACGGTAGTGGCGTCACTAAACCAGCTAGACTTTTTGACCTCCATAGATCAAGGACGCATATTTACACATCCCTATCTAAGCCGGACACCAGCGGTTTCTTCGCTTTGCCGTAGCAGAAGAGCATTATTCATTTGTGGCGTTGCACTTTGGTAAACACCCTGGGGGCGGAAGCGAGACCAAAGTACTGGCCCCGGTTTTGGGATTGCGGTACTGGGGTATCTGGACGATCTCCTATTGAGCAGACTCTCATTCAGCCCTGATGAGCGACCTGACAATTACGGCCAGCTCCCTGCAGGAGTTTGGGTCGAACATCAATCTCAAGAAATCCGCCCTGATACCTTCCTTGAGACTGGATTATCTGGGCCTGACTCTGGATTCAGCTTTGGCGAGGGTCTTTCTTCCCTCGAAAAAGCTGCAAAAGTTGCAGGGGGCGATCTGTTGGCAAACAATCTGTCCTCTCTGCCAACTTGCATGCGGTTCTTGGGTCTGATGGGCTCAACCTTCGAGCCGGTTTTGTTTGGTCGGTTCCATAAAAGACCTTTGGATCCTTGTTCCATTTGACAAGAATCTCTTTGCAAAGTCCTTGGACACTTTGCTTCGGTTGAGCCACAACAGATCTGCTCTGTTGTGGCTCAACCTTCTTCCCTTTATTTTGGATGGTGGTAACCATGGACGCCAGCCTGCTGGGCTAGGGCGGGGTACTGGGGAAGCTCTGTACCCAGGGAACCTGAACAGTAGAAGATAAATGTTTTGGAGCTCAGAGCAATAAAGCTTTGTTTGAGCCACTGGACGACTTGTCTGCAAGATTGTCCGGTTTGGATTCAATTGGACAATGCCATGGCTGTGGCTTGCATCAATCGGGGGGGGGGGGGTGAACAAGAGTGTCTCGGCAGCCAGGGAGGTGGCCGAAATTATGGCCTGCGTGGAATCGTTTTGTTCCAGCCTTCTGCTGTACACATCCAGGGTGTGGAAAACTGGCAAGCGGATTACCTGAGTCATCAGGTGTTGGATCAAGTGGAGTGGCCACACACCCTGAGGCATTTCATCTTGTGTGTCTGGTGGGGGACACCTGAGGTCGATCGGTTTTCTTCTAATCTCAACTAGAAGGTGCAGGAGTTTGTAGCCAGGTCTCAAGATTTTCTGGCAGACACCACAGACGCACTAGTGGCTCCTTGAGGCCAGTTTTGGATGATTCATGCCTTTCCTCCCCTGAAACTCCCGCCTAAGGCTTCTATGCATGGTAGAGGTGAAAGGAATTCTGGTCATTCTGGTAGCTCCAGACTGGCCTCGCCGTTCTTGGTAGGCAGACCTAGTAAGGTTGGGCGCCGATGCTCCTTGGAGACTTCTCTCAGGGAAGATCTGCTGTCTCAAGGTCCAATCTTCCATCCTGCTTTTACAGTCGCTGGCTTTACCAGCATAGCTGTTGAAAGCCAGTTGTTGAGGGATATAGGTCTTTCTGACTGCGATTCCTACACTATTGAAGGCTAGGAAGTCGAATTCCAGAACGATGTATCATCGTACATTTCATGGTGTGAATCGCTGAAGGTGCACCCTCACTTGATTTCAGTAGCTATGGTTTTGGCCTTTCTGCAGAAAGGAGTTGAACAGCGGTTGGCTTTGGGCACTATCAAAGGCCAAGTGTCGGCTTTGGCTATATATTTTCAATGCCCGTTAGCTACGTTTGCCTTGATTCGTACCTTCAGGGAGTGCGCTGTTTGGCTCCTCAAACGGTCCCCGCTACCTCCGTGGGATCTAAATCTGGTATTGTCTGTTCTTCAAAAACCTCCCTTTGAGAACATTCGGGAGATTCCTTTGCTTTCAATGTCTCGGAAGGTTTCCTTTTTGTGGCAATTGCTTCTGCCCGCAGAGTATCTGAATTGGCGGGGTTGTCATGCCGCTCACCTTATTTGGTGGTCCACAGAGATAAAATGTTACTCTGACCAAATCAGTCTTCCTAAGGTGGTTTCTGATTTTCATTTGAATGAAGACATTGTGCTGCCTTCACTCTGGCCCAAGCATCCCAACTAAATTTGCCTTGCATTCTTTGGATGTGGTTCGGGCGATCAGGGTTTACCTGGGGGCCACTGAGTATTTTAGAAAATCGGATGCTTTTTGTCCTTACTAAAGGACCTTGTAAAGGATTGGCTGCGTCTGCTGTGACCACTTCCATATTGATCAGGCCGACAGTTGTATAGGCTTATTCGCTGAAGGGTCCAGTTCCTCCTTTCCTGGTGAAGGCACATTCTACTAGAGCGCTGAGTGTCTCTTGGGCTTTATGCCATCAGGCGTCAGTGATGCAACTTTGCAAGGCGGCAACTTGGTCGTCTGTGCATACGTACACAAAATTCTACAAAGTCGATGTCTTGGCATCTTCGGATGCCTCCTTTGGCCACAATGTTTTGCAGGCTGTTTTTTTAAAGTGATACTGCGCTATTCCAGGGTTCATATGGAGCCCCAGGAACAGATTTCACCTACAGATTCCCCCCCCCCCCCCCCTTGTGGATGCGGGGACCTCTGGGTCGCAACCCCTGTCTGCCTTAACGGCGGTTTTTAAAACCTGGTGTCAAGTGTTTTTGGTTTTAAAAAATATCACTAGTAAAAAGCGCCCCATGCCCTTCCCTGCCTCTCTTGTATCCTCAGATTCTGAGGTAGATATGGCCGCCGCAGACACAGGTTACCCTGAGTAATCGCACTTGGATGGCGACGACGACCTATCCTCGTCTGCAGCCACTCGGGAAAACGCACTGGTGGAGGCACTTGGTGTCAGTACGGGAAACTCTAAAAATGGCATTTGATTCTGCAGCGCCATTGACTCAGGTGTCTTTTGGCACGTGTAAATTCCAAAAGTCGGGCAAGGTTTTCCCTTGTCTAGAACTTTTGACAAAATTGTCTCTGACCAAAAGGGGAGCCTCAAACACATGCTAGTGGTGCCGACATTTTAATAGATGCTATCCATTCGCAGACACTGTAACCACAAAATGGACCGTTCCACCGAAGGTGGACCATCCAGACTGAACAAATCTACTGTGGTTCCGGTTGAGTCTCAATCCTTCTATCCACAAGGTCTTTAAAGAATGGAGTCTCTGTCCTGCCACTTACATGTGATGGCAGGCTCCATACTGAATCCCATCTTCGTGATCCCTCTGGTGTCCCAGACATAACAGAATAGGAAAAGTTACTAAAGTGACCTGGAAACAGAACAGCACCCTATGTATGTATGTATGTATGTATGTATATATATATATATATATATATATATATATATATATATATATATATATATATATATATATATATATATATATATATATATATATATATATATATATATATATATATATGTATATATATATATATATATATGTATATGTATGTATATGTATATGTATGTGTGTGTATATGTGTATATATATATATATATATATATATATATATATATATATATATATATATATATATATATACACAGGGCTTTTTTTCAGGGGGAACGCAGTTCCGGCACCTTCAGCACTGAATGTATGTAATGGCAAGAAGTGCTGGGTTGTGCTAAGCTGGCTGCTGAGGAACCTATTTTTGCTGGAGGGGATCTATTCCTGCAGGAGGATTTATTGCTGCTGGCAATATCTAGTGTGGCTGCTGGGGGATCTATTGTCTCTGGAAGAGATCTCGTTTTGCAGGGGGGTCTATTGTTGCTGGGGTGGGTCTTATGTTGCTGAGGGGTCAGTTGTTGCTGGGAGGGATCTACTGTTTAGGCAGCAGTCTATTGATGCTGGGAGATCTGTTGTTGCTATTGAGGGCTCATTGCGTCTGGCTGGATCTATTGTTGTTGGGAGATATATTGTTGTTGGCTGCATGGGATCTATTTTACTGCTTTTTTGTTATTGACAAATTACTTAGTACCACAAATGTTACTTTGTTCTGTATTTTCTAAAAGGGATGATACTGGGAGGTGTGTAGTGGGTGGATCCAAGGAGCAGTTCACGGAGGTAGGTAGGGGCGGAGACAAGGGGTAAGTCCGAAAGAGGGAGTTCCTGCACCTATTCTCTGAGGAAAAAAAAAGCCATGTATGTATGCATGTATATATAATAAACCTAATGGAGCTGACCTGATCGAGGGGCTTACAGGTGGGAAGAGTACTCTTCCCTCTAATTCAATCCTCCAAGGGCAGGTCACCACACAAGGGGCCTTATTTTACAGCCCACAGGCGGCCTTTTCGCGTCATGCGTTGATTTGCACTTTTATTCAAGGGGTTCACCATATGGCTCCTCTGATACGGTCCCTGTTACCTCTGTGGGATCTTAACCTGCCTTTGAGAACATGGAGATTCCCCTGCTTACACGGTCACAGAAGGTAGCCTTTTTGGTGGCTTTTACCCCACTCGCAGAGTATCTGAATTGGCGGCGCTATCCTGCCGTTCACTTTTATCTGGTGGTCCACAGAAATATAGTGGTACTCCATCCTAATCAGTTGTTTCTTCCCAAGGTGACTTCTGATTTCCATTTGAATGAAGACACTGTGCTCCCTTCACTCTGTCCTAAGCCCAAGCATCCCAAGGAAATTGCCTTGCGTTCTTTGGATGTGGTTCGGGCAATTAGGGTTTACCTGGCGGTTACTGGATCTTTCAGGAAAATAATCTTTTTCCTCACCGAAGGACCTTGAAAGGGATTGGCTGCGTCTGCTGCGACCATATCCAGATGGATCAGGCAGACGGTGGTGTGGGCTTAGTCACTAAAAGGTCAGTTTCCACCTTTCCTGGTGAAGGCGCATTCTACTAGGGCACTGAGTTTCTTGAGCTTTTCACCATCAAGCGTCAGTAATGCAAGTTTGCAAGGCGGCAACTTGGTCGTCTGTGCACACGTTCACAAAATTCTACAAAGTAGATGTGTTGGCATCCTTGGATGCTACTTTTGGCCGTAAGGTTTTGCAGGCTGCTGTTTAAAAGGGAACATATTCTCTTTGAGGGTGTTTCTAGGTAAGCTCCAGTTGTTCCTGGGTAAACTCCATGTTAACTGATTGGCTAAGTTTAGCCTTTGGGAATTGCGTTCTTTCTCTGCGTTTTCCCACCCCTCATGCAAATACTGCTTTGGGACGTCCCAATGGTTAAGAAAAATATGGAGCTGCGTCTGTCAATGAACGATGGAGAGAACTGGATTTTTGACTTAACATAAAATCCTTTTCTCTGAAGTTCATTGATAGACGCAGCACCCACCCCTCTATTTCTGAGTGGGTTGGGGTTTTTTCCTCGAACACTGCTTGCAACAAAACTGAACCCTATAGCAGAGTGAGTGGGTGTATGCCTGCAGTGACTGCCCTTTAGGTGTGGTAATTATTTTTTTTTTCCTGCCTATTGTCCTACTCCTGTAGGGGGCAGCATAACCCAATGGTTAAGAAGAATATGGAGCTGTCAATGAACTTCAGAGAAGGATTTTACGGTAAATAAAAAAAATTGGGATTTTTGATTTTGGATACAGAAAGGGAGTCTTATAACCCTTCCGATTTTTTTTTTTTTTCTTTTTTGTTCATTGGACACAGCTCCTGATCTTCATAACCATTGGTTTATACTGCCCCCTATATGGGAAATTCTAAGGGATTTTCTTGGACTCCAGGTCTCCAGAACTAGGGTCCCCAATGGAAGATTTTCCCTCTACTTTTTCTGGGACAACCCAAAATTTGGGGTTTTCTTTTACTTTTGTGATGATAAACCGGACAAATAAGAGGGGGCGAATCTCCCTAACGGGGGTACAGACAGCAATAAAATCTGACTGATTCTAATCCCTCTCTACTCTATCCAAAACAAGAAAAGTTTTGCCTTTAGTCTAAGGGTTAGCAGAACAGTAGTGTAAGAAGGGCTAGATATGACCAATCTTTTCAGTTCTGTGCTGGACACACTCCTTAAGGCTTCGCGGAGAAAGTATACTACCCATACCCTAGTTATGCAAAACTAAGGATTACCATGCTTGTTGGTCCTTTCCTATTGAACCTCAATGTTCCTATTGTTCAAGATGACCATGGCAATCGAACTCCAAATCCTGTGGATAAATTTGCACAGTTTTTGAAGTTCTCCCAGCAGCTCCATCTCAGGTGGGTGATGTCTGGTGGCACCTGTGTAGATCTGGAAAACTTGCTTTGGTGTGGGCAGAATTCTCCACAGGTTACAAGATAGTTTTCCTCTGTCCTCCCATCTCAATTTATTTTTTCTTGAAGTCTTCCTGTCTCTGCAACAGCACATGATCCTTTCAGCTGTTGAATCTGGTTAAAAAGGCAACATGAACAATAACTGCTCGATTCAACAAAGGGTTTTGAGGGCTTTACTCAGTCATGTTTACAATTCAAAAAGAGGCCTTCATCCCATTGTGGATTTGAAGGTTTTTAGTACCTTTTCCGAGCCCTCAAAAGATCTGCATGAAATCTGTGGTCAGTTTTTTGCCTCCTTTCATCAGAGCCTTTAGTATCCTTTGGAATACAGAGTAAAAATAAATAAAATCAATAAATGGTTTTAAATTGTAATACAAATACCGGTATATATTTGAAATCTAATTTTTATTTTGTGGAAATGGCATGTGACTGGCAGAAATCCACACACACCATGTTGTGCAACACCCCTCCAGCCTGTGTCTTAAAAGGAGGTGATTCCTCCATTAATCTACATGTTAAATCCCACCCCATTGTTTTAGCTGGTTAGAGGGCATGGAGAAGTAGGGAGTGGGGTGTCATTTACCACTGTGTATACACCCACATGTGTAACTTTGTCACAAGGGCTGCTCAGATGTGAAAGGGAGGAAATGCTCAGCATGGAAACTCCCTGAAAATTGAGCATGTGCAGAGTTGCCACCAGTGTTCCCTTTAAGGTGCGCGCGTGCGCGGACGCGCAGTGGAAATTACGTCCCGCGCAAGCACCTAGTTAGACGGCGCAGCCGCAGACGGAGCGGCCAGGGAGCAGAGCGTGCACCCCGAGAGCACGCCCATCGTGTGACAATAGCGAATGAAAATTCGCTATTGTCATACGGGTCCTCCTCCTGGCCAATCAGGGAGCGGGTCCTCCCGCTTCCTGATTGGCCGAAAGGCCAACTTCATGCCATTGGCCGAGGAGGAGGCGCCGGGACTCGGGAGGATGGAGACGCGGGAAGCTGGAAGCCGGGGACTGAAGACAGAGTGCCGTGACCGTCCGTGAGGTAAGTGCACGGGGTCGCGGGGGGGCATTGCTGTGGCACTCTGCAATTTATTGGGGGCATTGCTGTGGCACTCTGCAATGTATTGGGGGCAATGCTGTGGCACTCTGCATTTTATTGGGGGCATTGCTGTGGCACTCTGCAATGTATTGGGGGCATTGCTGTGGCACTCTGCAGTTTATTGGGGGCATTGCTGTGGCACTCTGCAGTTTATTGGGGGCATTGCTGTGGCACTCTGCAATTTATTGGGGGCATTGCTGTGGCACTCTGCAGTTTATTGGGGGCATTGCTGTGGCACTCTGCAATGTATTGGGGGCAATGCTGTGGCACTCTGCAATTTATTGGGGGCATTGCTGTGGCACTCTGCAGTTTATTGGGGGCAATGCTGTGGCACTCTGCAGTTTATTGGGGGCATTGCTGTGGCACTCTGCAATTTATTGGGGGCATTGCTGTGGCACTCTGCAGTTTATTGGGGGCAATGCTGTGGCACTCTGCATTTTATTGGGGGCAATGCTGTGGCACTCTGCATTTTATTGGGGGCATTGCTGTGGCACTCTGCAATTTATTGGGGGCAATGCTGTGGCACTCTGCAATTTATTGGGGGCATTGCTGTGGCACTCTGCAATTTATTGGGGGCATTGCTGTGGCACTCTGCATTTTATTGGGGGCATTGCTGTGGCACTCTGCAATTTATTGGGGGCATTGCTGTGGCACTCTGCAGTTTATTGGGGGCATTGCTGTGGCACTCTGCATTTTATTGGGGGCATTGCTGTGACACTCTGCAATTTATTGGGGGCATTGCTGTGGCACTCTGCAGTTTATTGGGGGCATTGCTGTGGCACTCTGCAGTTTATTGGGGGCATTGCTGTGACACTCTGCAATTTATTGGGGGCATTGCTGTGGCACTCTGCAGTTTATTGGGGGCATTGCTGTGGCACTCTGCAATGTATTGGGGGCATTGCTGTGGCACTCTGCAATGTATTGGGGGCATTGCTGTGGCACTCTGCAGTTTATTGGGGGCATTGCTGTGACACTCTGCAATTTATTGGGGGCATTGCTGTGACACTCTGCAATTTATTGGGGGCATTGCTGTGACACTCTGCAATTTATTGGGGGCATTGCTGTGACACTCTGCAATTTATTGGGGGCATTGCTGTGGCACTCTGCAGTTTATTGGGGGCATTGCTGTGGCACTCTGCAGTTGATTGGGGCAAGCTGGTCACTCTGCATTGACGTCCCCCCCCCCCCCCCCCCATTGCTCAATCTAAAGGTTTGCGCTCAGAAATTTTTTTATTTGCTCAGCACAGTAAAAAATTAGAGGGAACATTGGTTGCCACTACAGCTGCACAGCATGTATTACAGCATTTATTGATAGTATGTTTTTTGGATGTGGGTTAAGTGACACTTTAAGGATAAATATGTGCTCAAATTTTATATTTTTACTGAACGTATCAAAGTTGTACTACATAGTCGCACTGTAAGTCTAATCACAATCGAAAAGCAGTTGTGTGAAACCTAGGCCAAGTGATTTGGCACCTATTGCTGCATACCATGGACATCTGGCAAATTGTAACGTACATTTTTTTTTTTTTTGGATGCGGGGCTCACCCCTAGAGCATGCTATTTAGGGCCTCCGCAAACCTCTTGCAGTGCGCCTTGCATTAGACTCTAGGATACACGTTGGTGTCTTTTTTTTTTTTAACAGATTTTTCTTAATTAAAGCGGTAGTATCCCGCTTTTGACTTTTACCTACAAGTAAGCCTATACTAAGGCTTACCTGTAGGTACAAATAATATCTCCTAAACCGGCACGGTTTAGGAGATATTTGCAGTGCATGCAGCCGCTCACGAGAGCGGCGCATGCGCTCTGAAGGTCCGGCGGACCTTCAGCTTCCCTTGCCGGGAGCTTGCCGGAAAATCACTCCTGCGCGCATGCGTGGGAGTTATGTCATCGCGGCACCGGCCAATCACATCGCCGGAGCCGCCGAACCCGGAAGAGATGGCGAGGGATCAGCGCCCGCAGCGATGTCCGGGGGTCCGTGTCGGGGCTTTGTTCTGCGATGCATACTAGCTCATTATGCCTTTTGTCTTGCAGGTTTATTTTTTTTTGGGTTTACAACCGCTTTAAGAAGGAAAATAATGCAGGCAGTTCTGAGTCTTTATACCATGGGTACCCAGATATAATTTTTTGAAAGCTTATACCCTGGGTACTCAGATTCAATAGGTTTGAGAGCTATTTCCAGTCAGTGCCTGCAGAATTTTTTTCATATGCGAAGTGATTTTAGATGTGCTATATATGAATTTTTTTACTGTGGCTACTCAAAATGATTATTAATGATATTTGTATTACAGCAACAACTGGATGCCTTTGAAGCTGAGAAAAATGCCTTGCTTAATGAGCGTGGAGCAGCACAGGATGAACTGAACAAACTCAGTGAAGCATATGCCAAGCTGCTTGGTCATCAAAATCAAAAACAAAAGATAAAGCATGTTATGAAACTCAAAACGGAAAACATTCAACTCAAACAGGTACAGTACAAGTTTCACTTTCTCATTTGAACAGCAGATGGTGCTATCAAACTACTATATATGGTTGTATGTGAACAGAACTTATTTCATTTTTTTTTTTTTTTTTTTTTTTTTTAAGGTTAACTTTATTGTACACATACAAAGAAGTACAAAACATATCAGCAAAAGTATTGCATAGAGAAAGAACAAATAGTCCAGTCAGTGCATATAATACATAGTGAACATAAGGGATTCATCATAATATTCACATATAACAGCAAGGGTCATGTAAGCTGTGAACAGGTTATCAACCATTAATGTAGTATTATGGCAAAACGAATGTCACGCTTTTATTCATAGTATCTCATCTCCGTCTATGTATTAGGAGATATAGTGCTATCAGTGTTCACTCAAGTATCCCAGACTTTATGGAATTTACAAGGGCAGCCTTTAGCTTCATATGTCAATTTGTATAGTGGAAGTGTCTGATTGACCAATGTCAGCCAAAAGGCTACAGTAGGAGGAGTGGAGGATTTCCACTACATATGTATGGATTTCTTGGCATAATAGAACACCAGCCTCAAAAAAAGCTGAACATTTTTAGATAAGGATTCATCATCAATCTACCCTAGAAGTCGGCTCAAGGGATTGCATAGGTTAGGTAACCGGGAAATAGAGCTAATAAATGCAGTCAACTCCGACCAGAACGCCCTGACAGGTGGGCATTCCCACGCCGTATGAGAAAAAGTGCCATCAGCTATGGAGCAACGAGAACACGATGCCGATGATATTCTATTTAGTTTAAACAGATAGGGAGTGTAATATGCTCTATATAAAAATGTTGTTTGAATAGCCTTGTCCCTAGAGGAAATAACAGATACCTGCAGTGGAAGCACTTCTTGCTATATTTCCTCCGTAAGCTCCGGTATATCTGTACGCCATTTGGATTCAGTAAGATTGAGTCTGTCAGTTTTAGTGTAGTAGTGAGGAAAAGTATGTGGATACAAGTTTAGGATGATTTGGGTCTAATAAGACGCTCCGGATGAGTCCTGATTTCCCTGGTGGCCAGAGTTTTGGCTGTGGGGATTGCCCTACGGCACATGGTTTGGCTGAAGAGCTGGTTGGATGACCAAGCTTCCAAGAAAACCCTGACAGATGTCCCTTTTCTGGGAGAGCATTTGTTTGGCGACTCACTGGATGAGTTGATCAAGGGTCTGACTGGCAGGAAGAGTACTCTTCTTTCTCAATCCTCCAAAGGTAAAACAATCCGTGCTAAGCAGGGACCTTCCTTTACTGCTCATAGACGTTTTTTTTGTGCCCCCAGGGCGCAAGAAAAGGGTAAGCCATTCAGAGCTTCTGGAGGGGCTAAGAAGCCCTGGGACAAGCCCAAGACCAGTCAGTCTGGTGCTGCGGACAAGTCCTTTAAAGCATGAAGGGGCACCCTCACCCGTTTCTGGGGTGGGGGGGACATCTGCTCTTCTTTCAGGAACCCTGTACTTCCTTCGTTCAGAATAAATGGGTTCGCAAACTGATTTGTTCCGGGTACAAAATAGAATTTTGCTCCCGGCCGGGGAACAGGTTTTTTTTCAGTCAAATCTTCACCTGTCTCCAGAGCGTTTTGAAAGATCTTCGGGAAGCTGTGCAGGACCTCCTGATTGTGCCGGTTCCTCTGCAGGAACGCTCTCAAGGATTCCATTCAAACCTGTTCACGGTGCCCAGAAAGGAGGACAAGGTGCGTCCAATCCTGGATGAAAGCTCTGAACCTCTTTGTGCGGGTGCAGAAGTTTTGAATTGAGTCTATTCGTTTCGTGGCATCCTTGATTCAGGGGGATTTTCTGGCCTCCATCGATATTAAGGATGCGTATCTCCACTTCCCCATATTCGAGGGGCATCAGCAATTCCTCTGCTTTGCAGGGACAGAGGAGAATTTTCAATTTGTGGCTGTTAGCTCAATTCTCGTCAGGAGGCAATCACGATGATATACAGCCTTTCAGTTGCTAACCCCCCAATAGATAGTGAATTCTCTCTCGTCCAGCCGGGAGTTATGACACATGGCACTCAAACTTAGTGCAGTCACAACTGTTTATTTCAACTTTCGTGCTCCCATTTAAAGGATATTTCGGCAGCAAAAACTGCTTGAAACTGGTTTACAATTCGTAAGTCAATTGAACAGTACAACATCACTCACAGAAACAGTTACATGAAAAGGATTTTGTGTCCTATACATCTGTGTCAATATGGGGTGTCTTGTGTCTGAGATGGTGTTTGTGGACAAGGGCTGGTCCGTCTCTACTCAGCTGTCATGTGTTAATGCAAGCAATTGTCAAATGTGTTTAGGTGGTGTCAGTAATTTCCATGCGCAGACTTAACTTTGTCAAGTGTCCCAATGAATGAATGAACAGGTGTTTACATGTCGTCTAAATGCAAAATTGAAGTGTCTGATGTTCAAGGCCGTATGAATGTCAGTCAAACTCGTTACTATGTAAATGCAAGGGCCCACATTTCATCATAGGATGGGCATAAACTGAAATATATATCTGAAATATCATAAGGCATGTTCATACAATCTTTCACCCTTTGGTCTCGCCTCTGCTTCCAGAATTTTTACCAAGGTCCTGGCCCCTGTGCTGGCCTTGAGATTCCTCTCTGATGCAACAATTTTGGGATATCTGGATTATCTCCTGTTGTGAGCACACACTCTCTCATTCGGATCCATTGGAAAACCTCTTACAGTTCAGACCCCTAAAGAATTTGGGTGAACGATCAATTTCAAGAAACTTGCTCCATCGCCATCCGTACGGGTCCCTTATCTGGGGCTGACTCTCTAATCCGCTCTTGCGAGGGCCTTTCTCCCCTTTGAAAAGCTTCAGAAGTTGCAAAGGGCAATCAGGTTGCTGGTGGAATTCGATCAGTCCTCCCTGTGGGCCTGCATGAGGACCCTGGGTCTGATGGTGTCGACCTTCGAAGTGGTTCCATTTGCTCAGTCTCATTCCAGGCCTCTGCAGTAAGATTCTGCCAAAATGGGACAGGGATCCTCAGTCATTGGACCATAAGATTAGTTTGAGTCATCTCACGAAGTCTGCGCTATCCTGGTGGATCCAACCTTGTGCCAGGGCAAGGCCTTCCTGCCGTTGTCCTGGACGGTGGTTACCACGGATGCCATCCTGTCAACATTCTGGAGCTAATGGCGATCAAGATTTGCCTGTTCCACTGGACGAGCCAGCTACACGGTTCTCCAGTCGGACAATGCCACGGTTGTGGCTTACATCAATCATCAAGGGGGCAACAAGAGTGTCCTGGCGGCCAAGGTGGTGGCCGAGATTCTGGTTTGGGCGGAAGCCAATGTTCCAGCTCTTTCTGCAGTCCACATCCCGGGCGCAGGGAATTGGCAAGTGGATTACCGGAGTCGTCAGGTTTTGGATCAAGGGGAATGGTCCCTTCATCCGGAGGTGTTTTCACCTCCTGTGTGCCCAGTGGGGGACTCTGGAGGTGGATCTGTTTGCATCTCGCCTCAACAGAAAAGTCCAGAGGTTTGTGGCCAGGTCTCGGGATCCTCTCGCCGACGCCACAGACGCTCTGGTGGCTCCTTGGAGTCAGTATCGGCTAAGTTAAGCCTTCCCTCCGCTCGTACTCCAGCTAAGGTTTCTTCGCCGGGTGGCGGAAGGCATTCCGGTCGGTCTGGTGGCACCAAACTGGCCTCGGCGGTCTTGATGTGTAGACCTGGTAAAATTAGTCGTAGATCCTCCCATGGAGATTTCCTCTGCGGGAAGATCTGCTGTTTCGGGGACCGATCTTCCATCCGGCTTTTCGGTCGCTGGCTTTAATGGCTTGGCTGTTGAAAGCAAGGTGTTGAGGGATAGAGGCCTTTCTGACTCTGATTCCTACCCTCTTGAAGGCCAGGAAGTCCACATCTAGGAAGATCTATCATCGTACGTGGTAATCGTAGATTTCATGGTGTGAATCGCTGCAGCTGCACCCTCACTTGTTTTCTAGAGCTAGGGTTTTGGCTTTTCTACAAAAAGGGATTGAGCAGCACCTGGCGTTGGGCACTATCAAGGGTCAGATGTCGGCCCTGGCTGTTTACTTCCAACGTCTGTTGGCTACTAATAGCTTGATTCACACTTTTATTCAGGGGGGTGTCTCATCTGGCTCCTCCAAGGAGATCTCCGTTGCCTCAGTGGGATCTCGATCTGGTTTTGCCTGTTCTTCTTCAAAAGCCTCCTTTTGAGAATATTGGGAGATTTCTCTGCTTTTTGTCGCAGAAGGTTGCCTTCCTAGTGACTAACTTCTGCTTGCAGAGTATCTGAGTTAGCGGCGCTGTCCTGTCATTCACTTTATTGGTGGTCCCCAGGGATAGTGGTTCTCTGACCCAATCCGTATTTTCGTCCTAATGAAGACATCTTGTTGCCTTCCTTATGGCCTAAGCATCCAAAGAATTTGCCTTTCACTCTTTGGACGTGGTTCAGGCCATGTTTTTATCTGATGGTTACGGAGTCCATTAGAAAATCGGACTTTATCCTTACGGATGGTCCTCACAAAGGTTTGGCTACATCTGCTGTGACCATTTTCAGGTGGATCAGGCAGACAGTTGTTCAGGCTTATTTACTCAAGGGTCAGGTTCTTCCTTTCCCAGTGAAGGCGCATTTTATTAGAGCGCTGAATGCCAAAGTGTTTTTTTTTTGTTTTCTCTTAGGGGTCTTTTAACGTGGGTGAACTCCTGTTTGGTTGAGCTTCAGGTTACCCAGTGGGCTAAGTTTAGCCTTTTGGAGTTTACATTACTTTCTGGTTGCGTTCTTCTTTCCTCTAATGCCTACACTGCTTTGGGACGTCCCATTCAGCTAATGAAGATGGAGGCTGTGTCTGTCGATGGACAATAGAGAAAAAGATTTTACGGTAAGATCTTACAAAGATCTTGTTTCTCTATCGTCCATCGACAAGACGCAGCTTCATCTCTGTGAGCGGAGTGGGTTTATGCTCCTCCCATCAGGAGTAGTCTAGACAGGAAAATCCGAATACACATGCCCAGGGGGCTGTCCCACCAGGCATAAACCTCCACTGCACAACCAAGCACATCAGTTTGCTTTCTGCCTAAAGGAGTAGACCTAGGTTTCCTGCTGGGACTCCGGTCTAATTTTTTTTTTTTTTTTTTATTCTCTTCAGAATATTTTCTTTTAGTTCTCGTTACTCACTTGCTAGCTAGAGTTCAGGGAAGAATTTCCTGCTGATCTACAAGCAACAATGCCGGCTGGGGCTTCATACTAGATTCTAGATCCTTATGGTCCCCTCAGTCTCTTCTATGAGCGTGAGCAGGTTATAGTTCCGACCTAGGCCTAGCCACGGCGGTGCCCCCTTGTCCAGAGGGGGAACGAGCCTGCGAGACGATGCCTCACGGGGACGCAACGACCTGGAACGCCCTGAGTCGCAGCGTACCCCTTGGCTAGCAGCACCCCCACTTTGGGTGGGAGGCCTGGAGCAGAGCCCACCTGGTCCATGGTATGGTGAGTAACTGTGCCCCCCTTGCCCCTGTTGGCCTTGGGGGGGGTTGCATGTGAGCCCTCCCCTGGGGATAATGGGATTTGTGCCTCCCAAGGGATCCCCCTTGTCTGCCCGGTCAGTGTGTCCTTCCCTCTCCCTGCGGGTGCGATGTGATGTGTCTGGAGTGCCCTGGCACTCTGGGGGGGGGGGGATGTGACATGGTACCTTGGGCTGGGCTTGCTGGTACCTGTTGTTATTCCTGAGGCCTTCTTGTGTTGGTCCCTAGCCGCATGGTTCGTCGTGAGCGCCGCCATCTTAGGTGTGGGCAAAGGAGTTTTTTCCCCATAGACTTGTATGGGGCAGCCATTTTCCCTGCAGCTTCCTATTTTATGGGCGTCCCATCTCTGTGTAGCCCTGGTGCTATATATGGCAGTGTATCCCTATCAGGCGACATCCCTTCCTGTGTGGTCATTTCCTACTGCTGAGCAGAGTTCACTTCCTGCTTATCTCCATGCTGTGCAAGATTCAGGAGGCTGTCTCTGAGGTGGTAAAGTATCGAGGGTCCCTGCAGACCGCTGCTATCGGTGGTGGATACCGCGATCGGCGATCTTAAAGCTACAGTACTCGATTTTTTTGCAATTTGCACTATAAAGTCCCAAACTGGAATTTCACCCTCAGACCCCCTCTGTGCGACTCCTGGATAGTACGGATCGCAGTCGCTGGCCACGATTTCAACTGCCCTGGAAAGCCTGGCAACTAAAGTTGATTTATTCATGAAAAAGGTTGATAGCTGTAAACGGCCGCTGCTTTCTCCATCGGTGGAGGTGTCCTCTGATTCAGAGGCTGATGTGGTTGCCCCAGATGCTCCCCTTCTTGAGGGGTCTCTGTCCTCGCAGTCAGATGGTGAAGAGGACTTGTCTTCAGCTGCAGCGCAGGAATGCGCTTTGGTGGAAGCCCTGATTATTTCAGTGCGTAATGCTTTAAAATTGGGTGATGAGCCCACGTCGGCAGGGACGCGGGTGGCTTTTGGTTCCCAGAAGTCTCCAAAAGCTGACAGGGTTTTCCCTTGTCCCGACACTTTTCACGATATTGTGAATGACCAGAGGCGGCGCGTTAAGCATGCGTTAGTGGTGCCAAAAGACTTTAAACGCCGGTATCCTTTTACTGAAAAGTATCCAACCGTTGGCCGGTGCCACCTAAAGTGGTCCATCCTGTTTCCAGATTAAACAAATATACTCTTGTTCCTGTGGAGGATTCCCCAGTTTTTACAGATCGAGTGGACAGGTGGGTGGAATCCCTTTCCCGCCATCTTCATGTGCTGGCAGGTTCCATTTTGAAACTGGTTGTGTCCGTGCTAGTCTCAGACAGTGACGGAATAGATTAGGGGTTTGCAGGAGTCTTTTAGACCCCGAGACTGTTCCGGAACTGTTGGACCAGGTGATCCAGGCTCTGGTGTTCCTGTGTGATGCGTCTATGGATGCGGCTCCCCTGGTGGCCAGGGTCTCGGCCGTGGGCATTGTTTTAAGACTCATGGTCTGGTTGAAGAGCTGGTCAGCTGACCAAGCTTCTAAAAAAAAAGCCTTTGCTGATCTCCCCTTTCTGGGAGACGGGTTGTTTGATGACTCATTGGTTGAGTTGATTAAGGGCCTGACCTGGCAGGAAGAGTACTCTTCTTCCTCAATCCTCCAAGGGTAGGACTGCTCAAACATTTTTTCGTGCCTCCGGGGTGCAAGAAAAAGGTAAGCCATTCAGAACTTCTGGAGGAGCTAAGAAACCCTAGGGCAAGTCCAAGGCTGGTCAGTCTGGTGCTGCAGACAAGTCCTCTTCAGCATGAAGGGGCGCCCTCACTCGTCTTAGAGGTGGGGAAACATCTGCGCTTCTTTCAGGAACCCTGGACTTCCTTCATTCAGGACGAATGGGTTCGCAAACTGGTTTGTTCCGGGTACAAGATCGAGTTCTGGTCCTGACCAGGGGACAGATTTTTTTCAATCAAATCTTAGCCTGTCTCTGGAGCGTTTTGAGGTATCTGCGGGAGGCTGTGTGAGATCTCTTGGCTCAAGGGGTGATTGTGCCGGTTCCCCTACAGGGATGCTCTCAAGGTTTTTTCAAACCTGTTAACCATGCCCAGAAAGGAGGGCAAGGTGCGTCCAATCCTGGACCTCAAGGCTCTGAACCACTTTGTGCGGGTGCAGAAATTCCGAATGGAGTCCATTCGGTCAGTTGTGGCATCTTTTGAATCTGGCTTCCATTGATCTCAGATGTGTATCTCCACGTCCCCATATTTGAGGGACATCAGTGATTCCTCCATTTCGTGGTGGCACAGGAGCACTTTCAATTCGTGGCGTTACCCTTTGGTCTCGCCTCGGCTACCACAGTTTTTACCAAGGTCCTAGCCCCTGTGCTGGCCTTGTTGCGTTCCCATTCGGATCTGCTGGAAAACATCTCCACCATTCGGACCCTTCAGGACTTCGGGTGGACGATCAATGTCACCAAATCTGCCCTGAGTCTGTCTATGCGGGTCACCTATCTGGGGCTCATCCTCGGCTCTGCTCGGGCGAGGGTCTTCCTTCCCTTGGCCAAGCTTCAGAAGTTGCAAAGGGCGGTCAAATTGCTGATGGAGGCCGATCAGTCGTCCTTGTAGGCTTGCATGCGGGCCCTGAGCAAACTGAACTGCTTCGAAAGTCGACACCATCAGACCCAGTCTCACACGAGACCGCTGCAGAAAGATAGTCAGTGGAACAGAGATCCCCGGTCATCATTGCACCAGAAGATTCGGTTGAGCCATCTCACGAAGTCGGCTCTCATGGTGGATCCAGTCACCTGTCCTGTGCCAGTGTTTTTGGACGGTGGTCACCACGGATGCCAGCCTATCAGGCTGGGGTGTAGTGCTGGGGAAGCTCTGTGCTCAGGGGGCTTGGGCGTCAAGAGTCTTCCTTGCCGATCAATATTCTGGAACTGAGAGTGATCAAGCACTGCCTGCTTCACTGGACGAGTCGGCTACACCACTCTCCAGTTGGTGTCCAATCGGACAATGCCACGGCCGTGGCTTACATCAATCATCAAGGGGGCACCAGGAGTGCCCTGGCGGCCAAGGAGATGGCTGAGATTCTGGTATTGGCAGAACACAATGTTCCGGCTCTTTCCACAGTCCATCCCGGGTGTGGAGAATTGGCAAGCGATTACCTGAGTCGTCAGGTGTTGGATCAGGGGGAGTAGTGGTCCCTGCATCTGGAGAGGTATCATCTCCTGTGTCTGGTGGGGGACACCCGAGGTCGATCTGTTTCTTGTTTCAACAAGAAGGTGCAGAGGTTTATAGCCAGGTCTCGAGATCCTCTGGCCGATGCCACAGACGCACTGGTGGCTCCTTGGGGTCGATATCGGTTGATTTATGCCTTTCCCCTGCTGAAACTCCCACCGAGGCTTCTACGCAGGGTAGAGGTGGAAGGTATCCCAGTCATTCTTGTGGCTCCAGACTGGCCTCATCTGTCTCAGTACGTAGACCTAGTAAGGTTGGTTGCTGATGCTCCCTGGACACTTCCTCTCAGGGATGATCTGCTGTTTCAAGGTCCGATCTTCCATCCTGCTTTATAGTCCCTGGCTTTAACGGCATGGCTGTTTAAAAGCCAGATGTTGAGGGATAGAGTTCTTTCTGACTGTGATTCCTATGCTATTGAAGGCTAGGAAGTCGACTTCCAGAAAGATATATCATCGTACGTGAAAATCGTACATTTAATGGTGGGAATCGCTGAAGGTGCCCCCTCGCGTGTTTTCAGTTCAGTTACTAGGGTTCTGCCCTTTCTGCAGAAAGGGGTTGAACAGCGGTTGGCTTTGGGCACTATCAAAGGCCAAGTGTCAGCTTTGGCTATATATTTTCAACGCCCGTTAGCTACGCATGCCTTGATTGGTACTTTTATTCAGGGAATGCGCCATATGGCTCCTCCAAGACTGACCCGCTACCTCGGTGGGATCTAAATCTGGTATGATCTGTTCTTCAAAAGCCTCCTTTTGAGAACATTCGGGAGATGTCCGGCGCATTTTACTAGGGTGCTGAGTGCCTCTTGGGCTTTTTGCCATCAAGTGTCTGACAAGTTTGCAAGGCAGGAACTTTGTAAAATTATGCACAGACAATAAAGTTCTTCAATGTACACGCGTTGGCATCTTTGGCTGCCTCTTTTTGGCCGCAAGGTTTTGCAGGCTGCTGTTTAAAGAGAATCTTTTTTTGTTCTCTTTGAGGGTGTATGTTCTGGGTGAGCTCCTTTTTTTTTTTTTTTTTTTTTTTTTTTTTTACCTGGTTGGCTAAATTTAGCCTTTGGAGAATTACGGTCTTTTCGTTGTGGACAATACTGCTTTGGGACATCCCAATGGTAATGACGTTATGGAGCTGCTTCTGTCGAACAATAGAGAACTGGATTTTTGTAAGCACTTAACAAAAAATCCTTTTCTCTGAAGTTCGACAGACACAGCACCCGCCCCTCCTACTTTTGAGTGTATGGGGTTTTTTGTCTTCTAAACACTGCTTGCAACGAAACTGCAATCTGAAGCAGAGTGTGTGGAGTTATGCCTGCAGAGATGGCTCCCATGGGCATGGTAAAGTTTTTTTTTTTTTTTTTTTTTTTTTTTTTTTTTTTTTTTTTTTTTTTGGGGGGGGGGGGGGGTTTTTTTCCCTGCCTAGTGCCTATTCCTGATCGGAGGAGCATAACCCAGTGTTAATGAAATGCGGAGCTGCGTCTGTCAAATGTCAGAGAAAAGAATTTTATGGTTCTTACAAAAATCCAGGGCAATGAACCTGTTGTGGCTCTAATACAGCATACAGTGTCTAACTCCTTCTGGCGGTGCTTCTTCCTCAGAGACCCTGTGTCAAGAGGACTTTTCTGCTGCCTTACTCATGGTGCTGGGGCAATTGGTAGAAATCCTCAAGGATTTATAATGCAGTGATTAAAAGTAGTTTGGTCTGTCACCCCAAAAGCTACCTTGAGTTTCCCCTCCTCCCACCCCTTTTCGAGTTGGAGGAGGAAGAATCCTGGGAGATGGATGCCTCTGACAGAGAAATCCTCTGACTCTCAAGCCTCTAGCATTTCCCAAAAGCAATAGCGCATATTGAGTTTACTCAGAGGTGGGGGGGGGGATTGCTTTTTAGTGGCCATGCAACCCCTACTACTGCACCTATTTGAGTGCATCTGGGGTTTGCTGGTAGAGGCAAACCACATGACACAAGAGCACCTGGAGCCCTTTGGTCCAGTTCATCAGCTATGCAGCATTTGGAGATTTCCTGAAGCGTAGTTTTAGTTTGGAGATTATATCTGGCCTGGGGCTTATGTCTGTGCACATGAGGCAAGTAGTGTGGGTAAAATGCTGGTCAGCTGAGCTCGCCTGCAGGAAGCAGTTGGCATACATGCCTTTCAAGAGTTGACACCCCTTTGCCAATCTTCTGGATATGTTTATCCTGAAGATCACAGGTGGAAAGATCGCTTTTGCCTCTAAAGCTGGAGTTTCGTGTCTTGCCTCCATCGCGCTTTATACCGTCAAACAAGACCACTGTGTCTGCTCCGGACCAGTTGCCTTTCAGGGAGTAATTGCTTCAGTTTCAGAACCAGTAAGGTTTCATGATTACCATTCCAACCTTTTCATGGTGTTCCAAGTTCTTGAATAAATTTTTACTGGTTCAAACATTCTATATGAATTCTGTATGGTCATTGGTTGCTTCCCTCCATGTGGGGGATTTCCTAGCCTCAGTGCACATTAAGGATGCTTACCACTATATCCATAATTTTTTACTTAATCTGTGATTTGCATTAGGGGAACATTTTCAGTTTGCGTCTTTTTGAAGGTGCTAGCCCCAGTTTTGGGTCTTCTGCAAGCCAGGGGGATCCCCATTCTAGCCATTCTAGGATATTTGGACAATCTGTAGCATCCTACAAGGTAGATGCTAGGCAAAAGTATAGTGGGCCTTGGCTGCCTAACAGCAGGGCCATGATTTTCAGCTGGGCTGTCATGTCTCCCAGGTGTGACTGCTGAGAGGGGAGTCTCCCCACTGGCTCCATGAGAGGATTCTCATTGGGCAGTGGGGGAAACCCAATCAGTGGCTCATTCATGCCTGTATCTACTCCAGAAGGCAGATTTTGCCACAGAGGATTCTGGGAGTGGGTATAAGTTTGAGGGGGAACACATGACGCAGAGTCCCAGGAGGGAGAGTACGGCTGTATCTCATCCTGTCAGAAGGATCGGGTGTCTCTGGTGGCTGCCTGAGGGTACAGAGAGCTGAGCTGCAGAGAGGATCTGGTGTGCCGAGGATCAGCGGAGATGGAGGGGTTCAGTTCCAGGAAAGCATTCCAAGTTCGTAAGTACTGTGAATGGCCCCTGAGGGTCTGCCTAGTGTAGAGGTGACCACTCTGGTGAAGGTCCCAGGGATCCAGGAACCAGCTTGTGTTAGAGGGGGTGCCTAGTCAGAGGACCCTGAAGTGTAAAGGGGGCGCCAGCAGTTGGGCCCCGAAGAGTTAGGTGTACAGTGTTAAGAGTTGCAGCAGCACAAGCCGTTACAAGGAGCTACCTCAGTCAGTGAAGGCCTGGAGGGAGCTTATTCGCAGGACTTTTGAGCTAGACAGAGTGCCAAGAGTCAAGTGTTACTACAGCCCTTGTTCTTCTGAGCTAACCAAGGAGTTAAAGTCGAAGTTTTAGCACAATTGGGTTTTCAACTTAAATGTGTTGGAAGTGTTACCGGTAACAATGGCAGACTTGTAATCGAGCCCAATGCCTGGAAATCCTGCTACATGTTCTTGTGGAAGAAAGAATCTCATTGGCTTGGTTCACTTATATGCAAATTGGATAAGTCTTGAACCGTATTCAGTTTGTGTGACATGTTAACCGGCAGCCTTCTTTATGGAGCCAGTTCACTTATCTGCGGCCTGGCTGCGTTCTGTTTTTAAAGTCCTGTGCGTTCTTTCAGGTGCGATTTTCAAGTAAAAATTTGCACCTGAAGCGGTGATCAAAACGGCAACAGACGGATTTAAAAAAAAACAATGCAGAGAGAATGTGGCTGGACATATGAGAACCAAGCCTAAGAGCCAGTATGAAACAGACCAACAGGCTTTCAACTAGGTCCTCGAAGAAATAAATCCTGGAACCGTCGCACTGCCTAGAATATCTGGGGCCTTATCCTGAACAAGGCCCTGGAACAGGTTTTCCTTACCTAGGAAAAGAGATATGGTGGATTGAACATGTTAAGCAGCCAGCTAGAGGAGGTGACAGGGACTGCTGCCTTCTGTGTTGAGGCCGATTTTCATTTATACTCTTTTCACTGTACAACCAGGTGGACTCGGCTCCAATTTAGTATTTTGCATGCTTTCTTGAACGACAATTTTTTCCATCTGAGCTTACACACGATTGGTTTGTTTTATCAAGACCTTTTGTGAGTTTCCTTTATTCTCTCCTTCCCATCAGATCCTAGGCCATTCATGTCCATTGCCTACAGTTAGAGATCGTCCAGGTCGTGCTGGAGACAATTGTTACGATGCGTCTTCCTGTATGGCAGTTCGGACTTCTGTACTGAAGACCCCTCCTGATCTTTCATACATTCTTATGACCTTGACAGTGGGAAGGAGAGAAATTCCTGCTTCAATATTTTCTTTTGTTGCCCCCCACTTTCTTTTTTTCCTTTTTGTTTCTCTTATTTTTTTTTTTTCCATCCTTGGTTTTTTCTTTCTGTTTTGGTTTTATTGTGTTTTCCTTGCTAGCTATAGTCTGTTCAAATCTCAGCCGGTTCAGCAAGGAGTGGCTGGGATTTGAACCATGTGTGGGCAGGCTGATTTTACCGAAGTTCATCGGTCGAATAAGTTGGGTATAACCAGCCTGTCGGCTTTTTCATGCAATTATTGCCATGCTAATAATCACTGTTTTTTCCTGGATGGGACGACTGCTGTTTGATATTCTATTATGGTTGGGCTATGTGGATAGTTCCTTATTTCTTTTATTTTTGGTAGGATTCTGATTACCTATTGGGTCAGTGGGTAGGGGATGTTGCTTTTTTCTTAAACTAAATTGCTGGAGAGCACTTAAAATACTGTTGTACACATTTATCACATACCTGATAAAGGGGTCCTGAGTGGCTCTGAAATATTGCCCTGTCCTTTTGTGATGTGATCGTTTTTTAATAAAGATTTTTGATGTTACTCCATGATCCATAGTGTGCTGGAGAATGTGCATTCCCCATAGACAAGCACCTTGAGGCTTTTTGCAGGCCTGTTGGTATTCTTTAGTTCTGCTATGCAGCCAGTGTCTGTCTGAACTACATCAGAGCCCTTGGTCTTTAGATGTAGGGCACAGCAGATCATTGGAGACTGCGTGTCACTGGAACAGTTAATAACCCAGTGATTTTTTTTTTTTTTTAAAGGGCACATTGAATTTGAGGGGTTATCTTTTCTACAGTATTCTGCAGTCATTAGCTATAGCAGAGTTTTATGTATGTGGACAGTAATGATCATATTTGCATTACGGATTATCCGTTTTTATTATAACAATTACTTTTCTTTTTTTTTTTCCATTTCGGTCGCTTTGTTGAATCTTTCAGGAACTTGCAAGGGTGAGATCTGAATTGTCAAAAGAAAAGCAGCTACAAGCCCAGCTGAGTGATTTGAAGGGAACAAAGCATTTTGATCCAGCCAAAGCTTTTCAGCATGATGTCAAAAGGAACATTCACCAAAGAGCTCCACTAAAAGATGGTAAGAACGGTAAAATAAAAACTTGCATGCACAGAAAAAAGGGACAGACATGATCTGTCTTGCTTTGTGGTTGTGGTCTTGTTAAACCTGAACAAAATTTAGTAAACGCCACCCAGAGGGCAATGTAATATTCCACAATACTGGCCGCCAACTCGCCACATTAAAGTGGTTTCTAAAGGCTGAAGATTTCTTGCCTTTATGCATATTCTATTCATGAAGGTAAAAAACCTTCAGTATGCAGCCCCCCTTATACTTGCCTGATCGGAATCCAACGATATTCGCAAGAGCAGCTGTTCCCACAGGTCTCCGTCGTTTCATTGGCTGAGGGACAGCAGCAGGCGCCATTGGCAATCCACTACATTGTCATTTACAGCCGCAACAGGTGGTAGGGCCACGCCCTATTCTGTGTGTCTTATGGACACAGTGGGGCCCGGGAGTGAACACACATGAGTGCCACCATAGCAAGCGGCTTCTCTGCTTGGTGAAGAGGAGGAGCAGGGAGTGCTGGCGGGGGGCCAAGAATGGCACAATCAGGCCTGCTGTATGCAAAACCATTGCCCAGAGCAGATGAGCTTAACATTTTCTTTCATCATTTCATTTTAAAAAAAAACTTACCTTTTCTCTTTCGTTCACTGACACAGCTTAAATTCTTCAGACCAGTGGGCTTTATGCTGTCTGTCTTCAGGAGTAGGACTAGGCAGAAACCTTTCTGGTTACACCCTGGGGCAATCCCAGAGGGTATACCATCACTTCCTGCTGTATGAGTTTTTTTTTCTGCCTAGTCAGGAGAAAGGACCTGGCCTTCTGCTGGGATCTGCAGTCCTTGCATTTTTTCCTATTTAAATTTAACTTTCAACTTTTTTATTTTCTTTTTTGTTCCTGTGTGAATTACTTACAATCAACAGCCGGACTGGGCGGCGAACTGGATATCCTAGATTCTTAGTCTTCCCAGTCTTGCCTGCGAGTGCGACCCAACTATTAGCTCCTTGCTAGGTTGGTCGCGACCTAGCCCCACTGGAAGGGGGGTGACTGGCGAGTAAAATGCCTTGTGGGGTCGCATAGCCCTGGTCAGGACAGCAGTCACGACCAGAGTCGCAGCGTACCTCAGGCTGCAACAACCCCATTCCAAGATGATGCGGTGGACTGCTGGGAGTGGCGCCAGCCTGGTGACCCGTGGTATGGTGAGTAGTGCCCCCTCCTTTCCTGCAGATTTGCTGGATTGGTCGCGGGCCCACTGCTGGGGATAGTAGCCCCTCCCCGTGTCCTTCCTCCTCATCTTTTGCGGGGTTACCTCCTGAGTAGGTTCCCTCATCTGGCCCCTTTTGGGGGAATGGCTGAATTTGGTTAGGGGGGGTGCATGGTGCTGGGTCAGAGGAGCAGTGGGGGATGCCGTTGTCAGCCCCTGTAAGGGTGTCCGTACCTGGGTGCTGCCGGGAGGGGGGGGGTCCACTCCTTGGGTCTGTGAAACTTTCCGTGGGAGCCAGGGCCCTGTTCAGCGCCCCGTGGTGCTGCCATTTTGCCGTGGATTCTGGATTCTCTAGCGATCTATGTGTAGTCCAGCGCCCATGTTTTTGGTTTCCCCAGAGTTTCAATAGTGGCCATTTTCCTGTAGTCTGATGCAGTGCTGAGGCTGCGGGGGCCTCTAGTGTCGGGTCAGCATTTCCTTTCTCTTTTCAGCAGTCTGGCAGACCGTTTTGGCGCTCTCCAGCTCGGGTGGTAAGTCTCTGGGGGTATACATCCTTCCTCTGCTTATATGTGGGTGCGATGATTCTTGTGGTGCACAGAAAGGAGGGGCCTCCCGTTTTTTCAAAAATAAAACATTTTTCTCTTACGTCCTCCGACAGTCGCCGCCTCTTCATATTCGTCACATATGGGGGTATTAGACTTTGCTCCGAAGGAGTAGCTAGGCAACAGAATATGTTAACATTAAAGCTTTTAACATATCCCACCCTCAAGGGGTGGTCCCCTCAGTCAATACCCTCCTACTTCCTGCAACCATATCTCAGTTTTAATGTCTAGCTTGTCAGGAGTGGCTGGCTTTTCCTGTGCTGGGGCTTTCTGCCCCAGACTCTTTCTTCTTTTTGAAATTTTGTTTGAGTTTTCTCTCTACCTTTACTTAGCTGTTATTTTTGTCAGCTTTAGTTAGTTCTTCTGATGAAGAGGATCATGCGGGCTGGGTCTCGGGCTGATCCCCCTGGTCGCAGGTCGTGGGTCAGTGGCTTCTTAGCCTGCCATCGAGCGTTCAGCCAGGTAACGCTCCTGGCACAGTGAACGACCCATCCCTGTTCGGTGCAGGGATGATTGGTGAGGTGGCTACCTCACTGGACGCTGTGCGGTTTCTTAACCCACATTTGGTGCGTCTTGAATTGCGACTCTCCCTGCCTCATGTGCAGCGGCTTGTTCGCCTGTGCGGGTCCCCCACGCCATTGAGAGGTAAGTGTATCTATGTGGGGACCTGTCTGTCTGGGGGGGTGTCAGTCTGGGACTGTGTAACCTGCCTCTATTCACACTGCTTGTCTCCCTATCTCTCGGCTGCATGCTGTGGGCTGCAAGGGGGGGGGAGCTGTGTGACACTGTGTGTGTCAGTCTGGTCAGTGTGAGAAGCTGTGTGCTGTGGGGCATGTTTTTTTTTGGCATGTTTGGGCATATACAGCGATCGCTGCGGCGATCTGACATGTATTCCTATACAAGGATGTCACGTGTGCTTTGCTGCACTGTGGAGCGGCGGTTTCGTCGCCAAACGGCGCCATTTTGCCTACACTCGCTCCGGCCGCATGTTTTACATGCATGGCGGCCATTTTCTTGTAGCCTCCATAGGCTTTCATAGAGCGCCCTGGCAGCATCACTTCCTCTTTCCAGGAACACCGATCGAGGCGGCAGCAGCAGCGGCGAGGGTCTCCTCAGGTTTTATCCTTCTGTTCTTGCTATCCATTGCCTGTGTTCAGTTTGCATATTCCCTGTGGGGGTCTCATTGTGCTTGAGTGTGGTGCGGTGGGCTGCGCTTGCCGCGCTTGCTTAAAGGGGCAGTTAACCCTTTATTGTCTGGCATTACAGGGGCAATGGATTCTCAGGAGGGCAAATTTCCTACCGCCTTGGTGGAAAGCCAGGGGACCGCTGTTTCCCCCCCAGGGGGGGATTTAGCCACTATTGTGGCTGGCCTTGCTGCTCAGGTGCAGATGCTGGTGGCTGCTCAATCTACTAAAAGACCCAGAATTGCTCTTTCCTCTGATTCTGAGGGTGAAGGTGATGGGGTTATTATGGCGGGGGCCTCCTTATCGGGGTCCCGCTCCTCCCTAGATCTAGTGGGGTCCGAGGTGGAGGCTGAAGTTGAGGGGGTTGATAACTCTCCCCCTGACTCGCCTGAAGAGCTTGCAATCATGGATGAATTTATTGCTTCCATTAAACAAACACTGCGTTTGCAGGATGAAGTGTGTCCCCCCGCTGCCTTGGCGACCTATGGGACGCAGAGAAAACGCAGGACGCCGCAGGTTTTCCCCTGCAATGATGATTTTCAGCGCGCTGTTAAGGATCAATGGCGCAATCTGCGCAAACCTTTTGCTGTACCAAGTAGGTTCAAGCTGCGTTATCCTTTCTCGTCTTCCACTGATGAAAGGTGGTGTGTGCCTCCCCCAGTGGATCACGCAATTGCGGTTTTAAACAAGGCCGCTGCGATTCCTGCAGAGGATTCCCCTGTGTTCCGTGATGCCACGGATAGGAGACTGGAGTCTCTTGCCCATCATACTTATTCTGTTACGGGTTCTATGCTTAAAGCTCTGTTTGCTTCTCTCATGGCGGCCCAGGCGATCGCAAGTTGGACGCAGATGCTTAGGCGCGTCCTAGTGGCCGACTCGGCCTCGCCGGCGACCCTGGATATGGTGGATCAAATCCACCAGGGTGTCATGTATCTGTGTGATGCGGACCTGGACCTGATTCCATTGGCTGCACGTGTGCACAGCGTGGCGGTGTTGTCTCGCCGCCTGGTTTGGTTAAAATGTTGGTCGGTGGACCAATCTTCACGTAAGACCTTAGCCAACCTGCCTTATGATGGGTCTCGCTTTTTTGGGGAGTCCTTGGATGTGTTGATTAAGGGGATCACCGGGGGTAAGAGCACTCTCTTGCCCCATTTCCCCAAGGCTAAGGGGGCTTCTGGGAAGAAGCATGCTCATTTTCGGCCCCCTCAGGGGTCCTTTCGTGCCTTTCGGCCGCACTACAAGGGCAAGCCGTTCAAAGGTCAAGGCTCTCAGAAGAAGCCCTGGTCTGGGAAACACAAGTCCGGACAATCCGGATCTGCAGCCCATAACAGTTCGGCCTGAAGGGGCGCCCTCACCCAGTTTTGGGGTGGGGGGACGCTTGCTCGGTTTTCTTCAACCCTTGTTGGCCCGTGTGCGGGACAGATGGGTTCAGGAGATCGTTCGATCTGGTTACAAGATCGAGTTTCTCTCTCGGCCGGAGAGCAGATTTTTTCCCTCAAATCTTCAACTGTCTCCAGAGCGTTTGCGGGACCTGCACCTGGCGGTGCGGGACCTGAGGGCTCAGGGAGTGGTGGCTCCGGTGCCTCATCGGGACAGATTTCGGGGGTTTTATTCCAATCTGTTCACCGTGCCCAGAAAGGAGGGCAAGGTTCGTCCAATTCTGGACTTGAAGGCTCTGAACCGCTCTGTGCGGGTTCGCAAGTTCCGCATGGAATCCCTGCGGTCGGTGGTGGCTGCCCTGGTTCCGGGGGAATTCATGGCCTCCATCGATTTGAAGGATGCGTATCTTCACATCCCCATTTTCGAGGGTCACCAAAGGTTCCTTCGATTTGCCATTGCGGAGGATCACTACCAGTTCGTGGCGTTGCCTTTTGGTCTCGCCTCGGCTCCGCGGGTCTTCACCAAGGTGCTTGCACCGGTTCTGGCGTTATTGAGGGCCCAGGGCGTTTCTGTCCTGGGGTATCTGGACGACATTCTGGTTCGGTCTGCGACCAGCCAGGGTCTGGAGAAGGACCTGGCTGTCACGATGCAAACTCTGCAGGAGTTTGGTTGGACGATAAATTTTCCAAAGTCGACACTGAGTCCGTCAGTTCGTCTTCCCTACCTGGGAATGATTCTGGACTCGGTGCAGGCGAAGGTCTTCCTGCCGGAAGACAAACTCAGAACTCTTCAGGAGGAAGTC
Organism: Pelophylax lessonae; assembly: GCF_965119305.1. Classification (NCBI taxonomy): domain Eukaryota; kingdom Metazoa; phylum Chordata; class Amphibia; order Anura; family Ranidae; genus Pelophylax; species Pelophylax lessonae. Next base: position 410,763,694 of record NC_138771.1, on the reverse strand, counting down.
AGGTCCCTCAGGGACGTTCCGCACTCGTCTCTGCGGACGTGCATGAGATGTCTGGGATTGATGGTCTCGGCCTTCGAGGCGATTCCCTTCGCCCAGTTTCACACGCGGGGTCTCCAAGCGGAGATCCTGTCCAGGTGGGACGGGCATCCTCCATCTCTGGATCTTCAAATCTCGTTGAGTCATCGCACCAGAAGAAACCTTCTGTGGTGGCTCCAGTCCCCGATGGTGTCCGGGGGCAAGTCGTTTCGTCCTGTCTCGTGGACGGTGATCACCACGGATGCCAGCCTGTCGGGCTGGGGTGGTGTTCTGGGCGTTCTATCCGCCCAGGGAACTTGGTCGGAGGGGGAGTCTTCCCTTCCGATCAACTTTCTGGAATTGCGTGCGATAAATCTCTGTCTTCATCGCTGGACGGACCGGCTGCAGGGCTGCCCGGTTCGGGTGCAGACGGACAATGCCACGGCGGTGGCCTACATCAACCACCAAGGAGGCACCAGGAGTGCCCGAGCGGCTCGAAGTGGCCGACATTCTGTCTTGGGCCGAGACTCGTGTCCCGGCGATAACGGCGGTTCACATTCCGGGAGTGGAGAATTGGCAGGCGGACTATCTGAGTCGCCAGACCCTGGATCAGGGGGAATGGTCTCTCCACCCGGCTGTCTTCCGGATGTTGTGCGTGAAGTGGGGCCTTCCAGATGTGGACCTGTTCGCGTCTCGTCTCAACAACAAGGTGAAAAGGTTCGTGGCAAGGACGCGTGACCCTCGGGCAGACGCGTTAGTGGCCCCGTGGCATCAGTACAGGCTGATGTACGCGTTTCCACCGATTCAGTTGCTGTCCAGGTTCCTTCGCAGGTTACACTCGGAACGCAGCACGGTGATTCTTGTGGCACCGGACTGGCCTCGCCGGTCCTGGTACGCAGACCTCGTGAATCTGGCGGTCAACGCTCCGTGGCGTCTGCCTCTTCGAGACGATCTACTGTCTCAAGGACCGATATACCATCCTGCTTTACAGTCGCTGGCTTTGACGGCCTGGCTGTTGAGACCGAGGTCCTGAAGGAGATGGGTCTCTCTCCTGAGGTCGTTCATACTTTGATCAACGCGAGGAAGTCTTCCTCGGAAGTTTTATTACCGTACTTGGAAGGCCTATTTTGCCTGGTGTGAGTCCAGGGGGTTTTCACCCCGCACGTACTCGGTTTCCCGTGTGCTGTCTTTTCTTCAAACGGGTGTTGATCAGCGTTTGGCGCTGGCTACGATAAAGGGTCAGGTGTCTGCTCTGGCCGTTCTGTTTCAACGTCCCGTGGCTTCCAACTCCTTGGTTGGCACTTTTGTTCAGGGTGTGCGGCATCTGGTTCCTCCTAGGAGGGATCCTTTGCCCCCTTGGGACTTGAATCTCGTTCTGTCTGTGCTGCAACGTGCTCCTTTTGAACAGATCAGGGAGATCTCGTTGTCTATGTTGTCCAAAAAGGTCGCCTTTTTGGTGGCGATCACTTCGGCTCGCAGAGTGTCGGAGATGGCAGCTTTGTCCTGCAAGTCTCCGTACCTGGTTGTTCATTTGGATAAGGTGGTCTTGCGACCTAATCCTTCTTCTTTTCTTCCGAAACGAGTTTCGGAATTCCATCTTAATGAGGATATTGTCTTACCTTCGCTGTGCGCGAAGCCTAAACATCCAAAGGAGGTGAGATTGCATTCTCTGGATGTTGTTCGGGCGATAAGGGTTTACCTTAAATCGACTGAGTCTTTTCGAAAGACGGACTCCTTGTTTGTTCTTCCAGAGGGTCCTCGGAAGGGCATGGCGGCTTCGGCCTCTACCATCGCAAAATGGATCAGGCAGACCATTGAACAGGCCTATGCTTTGCAGGGGAAGGTTCCCCCTGTGCCTGTGAAGGCGCACTCTACTAGATCTTTGAGTACGTCTTGGGCCTGTCGTCATGGGGCTTCTGTAGCCCAGGTGTGTAAGGCGGCGACCTGGTCGACCGTACACACGTTTACAAGATTCTACAAAGTAGATGTTCAGGCATCGGCGGATGCTTCCTTTGGCCGCAAGGTTCTTAGTGCGGCGGTTCCCTAGGGTCCCTTGTTGGGGACCTCTGGCTGTTGGGATAAGTTTTGTATCCCCTGGTTTTTTGTCTTTTCCTGGGTTGTTGCTCCTGTTGAGCACTTGTTTTTTTCTGTTGCCCAGCTGGTTTCCTTCCTTTGGTAAGGTTCCTTTCTTTGATGCGGAGACTGCGTTGCCTTTCGGCGCGGATGCGTTTCCCACCCCTCATGTTTGCACTGCTTTGGGACGTCCCCATATGTGACGAATATGAAGAGGCGGCGACTGTCGGAGGACGTAAGAGAAAACGGAATTTTTGTAAAATCTTACCTGTAAAATTCCTTTCTCTGAGTCCTCCGACAGTCGCCGCCCCCGCCCCTCTTTTGGGGTTTGGTTGTATACTCTACTGCTATTCCACTAAAACTGAGATATGGTTGCAGGAAGTAGGAGGGTATTGACTGAGGGGACCACCCCTTGAGGGTGGGATATGTTAAAAGCTTTAATGTTAACATATTCTGTTGCCTAGCTACTCCTTCGGAGCAAAGTCTAATACCCCCATATGTGACGAATATGAAGAGGCGGCGACTGTCGGAGGACTCAGAGAAAGGAATTTTACAGGTAAGATTTTACAAAAATTCCGTTTTTTCTTTGCGGAGCAGCCATTCGGAGGTGGATTTGGCCGCCACGGACGAGAGTCAGCCCACTGGGTCTGAATCCACGCACGCTGAGTGCTACAATGGTGAAGATGAGGAGACCTACACAGCCGCGCATGAAAAAGCGCTGGTGGAGGTCCTAATTGTTGGAGTTGGGAGGACTCAGCTAAGTCAGCGATGTCTGGCAACTGCAGGTCATCCAAGGTGTTTCCCTTTCCTGCCTATTTTGACGAGATGTCACTAGTCAGTGGGGTTCCCTGAAATGCATGGTTGGAATACCTAAGCGTTTTGTTAGGAGATATCTCTTTGAGGAGTCTCTTCTGAAGAAGCGAAGAGTTTCACTGTCGGTGGATTTTCAGGTTTCCAGGCTGAATAAGGCCACACTTTTGCCGGTGGAGGATTCCCTGTCTTTAAAGGACCGCGTGGACAAACGAGCTGAGACTGGTCCAGTACCTCTTCACCGTGGCTGGTTCAATTTTAAGACCGGTGTTTACTATCACTTTGGTATCCCAAACCTTAACAGAATGGGCTAAGATTTTGTGCCAGGATCTGGAGGGCAGTCGACACACTTCTGAGCTGGCAGATCAGTTCATCCAAGGGTTACAGTATATTTGTGATGCATCCCTGGATGCCGCCCACTTAGCCGGCAGGGTTTCTGTGACGGCGCTAATCCTTCCCCGCATGATCTGGTTGAAGTACTGGTCAGCTGACCAGGCTTCTAAAAAGGTGCTGACTGATCTTTTGTAGGTGACCGTCTGTTCGGTGCCTCTGTGGAAGAGATCATTAAGGGTCTTACGAAGGGTAAGAGTACATTGCTTCCGCAAGCTGCTAAGGGAAAGGAACCTCGACCTAAGCGGGGTTCCCTTTTCGGCTCACAAGCGGCCCTTTCGTCTGTCTGGATCGCTGAAAAAGGGCTCGAGATTCACCCGTAACTTTGCGGCAGGCTCCAAGAGACCCTGGAATGGTAAGTCCAAAGTGGGCACTTCTGGTTCCACAGATAAGCCTTCCCCAGCCTAAAGGGGGGCGCCCTCACAAGCGTTTGGGGTGGGTTGACGACTTTGCTTCTTTCCAGATTCGTGGACCTCGATCATTTAGGACAAATGGGTCCACAAACTGGTTCGGTTACAAGACAGAGTTTCAGTCCTTGCCTCCGAACTTAAGCCTGTCTCCAGGGCGGCTACAGGGCCTCTATGGAGCAGTGCAGGACCTGTTGGCACAAGGAGTTATTGTGTTTGAGGCGGAGCATTTCTAAGGTTTTTAATCCAATTTTTTTTACAGTTCCCAAGAAGAAAGGCAAGGTTTGTCCAATCCCAAGGCTCTGAACCACTTTTGTGCAGGTTCAGAAATTTTGAATGGAGTCCATCCACACAGTAGTAGCTTTCCTTCATCAAGGAGATTGCTGGCTTCTATCAATCTTAAGATGCTTACCTTCATATTCCAATATATGTAGGGCATCAGCGTTTTCTTCGTTGTGCCATGGGCGAGGAGCACTTTAAATTCGTGGCACTACCCTTTGGTCTCGCCTCAGCTCCTCCGGTGTTCACAAAAGATTTTGGCCCCAGTGTTCGCCTTGTTACGGCAGAAGGGGATTGCTGTACTAGGTTACCTGGATGATCTCTGGACGGCTCTAGAAGCCGACTTTTCCGTTATGGTGCGAACTCTGCAGGAGTTCGGGTGGACACTGGATTTTCAGAAATCGGCACTGTCTTCGTCCAAAAAGCTGGACTACTTGGGGCTGACTCTGGATTCATAGTTACATAGTCAGGTTGAAAAAAGTCCACAAGTCCATCCGGCTCAACCAACAAAAAACAGTAAATATATTTTGAAGAATTTCTTGGTTTGTCCTATCTTTTGCAATCTGTCGTTCATTTTGAATTTTTGCGTCCTTGATTTCCTTTTTTACATGTTCTGTTATATTCTTTTATAACAATTCAACAATAGTGTTCCCTTCATTTCTATATTTTTTAAAGCTCTTTTCTTATAGCTTTTTTAACTTTGGCCGTGAGCCACAACTCACCTATTTTGCTTGACAGACTTCTGGCATTGGTGAACAAACACTTTAATTCATTATCTAAAAAGGTGCGTATATAACCACAGGCCCATATATGCACTAGCAGCGCTAATACGCCCTTGTTTCCAAGAGCAGTGAATATGTCGGAAATTCAAATAAATGAATAAAATAAAGTATGATCTTAATCAGCATAATGTCCTGTTGGCTAGTCAGCATGCAACAAATGGTAATACAAGTCTTTGTCCAAGGCAATGGGAAAATTGAAAATAGTGTGGGATAGACCCAAGACGGATCCTCTTCATTTCACCAAAATACCACAAAGAGCCTTCACCACACCGCCGTGCTCCCCTAGGTATTGAAAACGTACCCTTGTTATAAAGTTCAAGCGCTTGGAACAAATCAAGTGATCCTCCACTATCCAATGGCAATCCGCCTCCAGATCCTGGCATTAGCTTGTCAATAAGGGTCAACGCTTCCTCATATCAAGATCACATGTAATGAAAACAAGGGGGACCCATAGCGTAACATGTACCACACTAAAACATTTATTCATTAAAAGGAATCGCACTTTAATTCATTGTCGCATTTTGCACACTTATTTTGCATATTTATTTTAGTACAAATAGTACCATTTCCAATAGTTGTTTGTAACATGGGAACCTTCTTATCCTCTGCCATAACTCTCCTCCCATCTTTCCCCATTCCACCCACCAATAGGGGCTGACCCCTGTCTGACCTGTCTGCCCCATTATAATCTAATTCACCCTCAGCCCTGGTGTCTGATTCAGCATCAGCCTGGGTGTTTCTTCCTCAGACAACTATAGGATGCTGTTCGGCTCATGTTGTCCAACCATCGATCATCACTCAGGACTTGCATGCAAGAGTTGGGTCTGATTGTCTCCACTTTTGAGGCATCTGGGCTCGGGAGGAGTCCAGGTTGGCGATCAACATTCTGGAAATTCGGGAGATCAAACGTTGTCTCAATGGACGGATCGTCTGTATCCGCACAGAGCCTCCCTACAATCAGACAATGCTAACAGCTGTGGCATCCCTACAATTGGACAATGCTAACAGCTGTGGCATATGTCAATAATCAAGGGGGCACAAAGAGTGCCCTGGCAGCCCGGGAAGTGGCAGGCATCTTGAGTTGGGCAGAGCGATATGTTCCAGCCCTCTCTGCTGCGCACGTTCCGGGGGCAGAGAATTGGCAAGCCGACTGTCAGTCGGCAGACGTTGGATGGTCTCTTCACCCGAAGGTATTTCATCAACTGTCTTCTTTGGGGGACCCTGATCTGGACCTGCTGGCTTCCTGTCAACAGGTAGGTGCAGAGGTTCGTGTCAAGGTCTCAGGATCCTCTGTCCGATGCCGCAGACGCTCTGGTGGCCCCTTGGAGGCAAGGCATAATTCAGACAATACTGACCCCAATACAATTTGTCGAGACTGCTACGCAGAATCTAGGTAGAAGGGATTCCAGTCATTCTGGTGGCACTAGACTGGCCTCGCCGGTCTTGTTCCGCAGGCCTGGTAAGGCTGGTAGCAGACGTCCCTTGAAAACTTCCTCTTAGGGAAGATCTTCTGTCTCTGGGACCAATCTTCCATCCACTGGCTTTAATGGCCTGGCTATTGAAAGCTAGGTGCTGGAGGACAGAGGGCTGTCTGATTCGATGATTCCTACGCTGTTGAAAGCTAGGAAATCTACTTCTGGGAATGTTTCTCTCAACCCCTTTTCTGTCTCTCCCCTGTTGAAGTTTCTACAACTAGGTGTAGATCAACCCAGGCAGCCCCCCTCCCCCTTTCTCGGTGGTCTTCTGCAGACCATTTGCCCCTCCCTGGGGTTGACCTAGCTTTTAAGGTCAGCCTGGGGTGTTGAGCTGGTGATTGGGGGGAAAACACCGGCGACCGAACGATCAAACCTTGGGAGGGGGATGGGTCTGGTGGGGGCACCTGCCAGGGCCCCCCTTCCTAGCTGGTTCGAGCTTCTGGGGTGCCCCCTGGAGCCGCTTGGTGCCAGCATTTTCTTATAGCCTTTTATGCTACAGATCGGCCGCCATGTTTGTGTTGCTTCGGCGGCCATTTTCTTGTGGCTTCCCATTGAAAATAACGGCGGCCATGTTTAGAGCCGGATGGGCGGTGGGAGCCCCTCCTCTGCCTCTTATTGCTGATCCCTGGATATTCCTCTTCCTAATCGCTGCATGGAGTGCAGTTACTTTGGTCCTGTGAGCACCTGACCGGTGGTGGGTCTGTTTTCTGGGTTCTCGCTCTCTGCTGTTGCAGCAGTAGTGCTCTGTGCTGGGCCTTGTGCTGCCGCCGGCGCGGTGGAGTGTCCTTTGCAGTGTTCTACACTTTTTTTTTTTTTTTTTTTTTTTAACTGTGTGGGTTCCCCTCTATATTCATGGAGTCCCTGGTGCATTTTTCACCACCTGATCTGAGGCTGTCGGGCCCTCCCAGTCCCAACAACTGACTGCACTGACGGCGATCCTGGAGTCCTTGGTGTCCAAGGTAGGTTTGGTCCTGGGCAAACGGGCTAGCAAAAAGCATCCCCTGCCTTCTCCTGCTACCTCTCTCCAGATCCAGAATCTGATTCGGCCGCCGCGGATGTGAGTTACCCTTCAGGGTCTGCGTCCATGCACCCTGTGTGCTCAGATAGTGAGGATGATTCCTCTGCTTCTCTAGCCGCACATGAAAGGAGCTAGTGGATGCGCTGATTGTATCAGTGCGGGAAACCTTAGAGATGCAGGATGCGACTAACGCAGCATCGGAGACGCGGGTCACCTTTGGCCCCCACAGGTCCTCCAAAGCGGCATGGGTGTTCAACCTTCCTGCCATCTTTGACCATTTTGTCACAAAACAGTGGGGGTGCCCGAAACGCACTTTTGCAATCCCTAAGCCTTTTGCAATGCGGTCACCTATGAAGATTCCCTCCTTTAAAAAATGGATGGTTCCTCCTGTAGTGGACTCCTTGGTTTCCAGGTTGAATAAATCCACTGTAATCCTGGTTGAAGAGTCCCTGGTCTTCTCAGATTCGGCTGATAAGCTGTCGGAGGCCTTGTCCCACCATATTTTCACTGTAGCTGGTTTGGTGCTTAGGCCTGTATTTACTATTGCCCTGGTGTTGCAAGTTGTGACAGAGTGGGCAAAACTTCTACGCCAGGACCTGGAGGGGGAAACAGCTCCCCCCCTGCCTTTGTGGAGCTGGTGGATCAGTTTGGTCCAAGGTCTACAGTTTGTATCTGACTCCCCTTTGGATACAGCTCCCTTGATTTCTAGACGGTCTGTCTCAGCAGTGGTCCTGTGGTGTATTATCTGGCCGAAATGCTGGACCAGGCTTCTAAGAAGGTCTCATCTTATCTTCCATTTGCGGGGGATCGCCTGTTTGGAGCTTCTTTGGATGACCTCCTCAAAGGCCTCATGGGGGGAAAGAGTACTCTTTTTCCTCAGGCTTCCACAGGCTTCCAAGGGTAAGGCGTCCTGTCGCAGATGGTGGCCTTTCTTTTCAGGACAAGTGATCTAAGCCCTTCAGAGCCTCCGCCAGGGGTTCCAAGAGGACCTGGTCTGGCAAGCCACGAGCAGGTTCTACCAGACCTGTGAACAAGGCTTCCCCTACATGGGAGGGGCGCCCTAACCTATATCTGGGGTGGGGGGACGTCTTTGCAGGTTTCCAGATCAGTGGACCTCCCTGATGCAGGACAAGTGGGTCCACTAAGTCATTCATTCCAGCTACAAGTTTGAGTTTCGATCATATCCTCTGGACAGGTCTTCCCTTCCAACCTGCAGGATCAAAGCAGGAAGGGATTCTGTCCAGTCTGACCTCGCCAGTCTTGGTACGCTGATGGGGTATGGCTGGTTGCCGATGATCCTTGGGGGCTTCCGCTCAGGGAGGATCTGCTGTCCCAAGAACAAATCTTCTATCCTATCCTAGAAGGTTGGATGGAGAGGTAAATGGCACTGTCAAGTGTCTGAAGGTGTATAAATTCGATAAATTATGATTGCACTGTCCCAAGCAGATAAGTGTGTTGATGAAAACTTATAAACACTTAGTATAAAATATATCAATAAAACCTCAAATAAATGCAGCACCTGCCCCTCTTTGGGGCTTGCTCTATTGATGGGAGGTTATTCACTTCTGTTCCCTTTCTTTCATGCGACTTTGGAATCGCATCGCTTTGCACTATTAATTATTAGCACGTTTTCATTTAGATTATAATTTGTGACACTACTCAGTATCTATTTGCACCTGCCCCTTTGAGGCTTGCTCTATTGATTGGAGCTTATTCACAATCAGTCACTATAGCACTTTTCCTTTGTACCCTGATTGCTATTTGCACTTGGTTCACAAAGTATATTTGAATTATCAACTGAAGGCACTTAGTCACTTTATATTCTTGTAGGAGGATCACTTGTATTTATCACTATTGGCTATTTGTTAAACCTGCATTTATTTGAGGTTTTATTTGATATATTTTGTACTAAAGGGCCATACACACTATAAGATTTTCTGAAGACTTTTTCCTTTAGACTTACCAAAACCTTATAATATGAGGTCAAACCTAAACACTTTCAATTTGTATGCAATCTGGCAGGCCCTTGCACTACATAGAAAAGGTAAATCTGAAGGAAATCTAACCACAAAAGTTGGGATAGTGTGTATCCAGCTTAAGTGTTTAAGTTTTCATCCATACACTTATCTGCTTCGGACAGTGCAATTCTAATTTATCGAATTTATACACCTTCAGACACTTGACAGTGCCATTTACCTCTCCATCCAACCTTCTATTTGCTGTTCACTTGTGTGACAACAATAAAGAGGTAGGCTGCAGTCAAAACGTCCACATTCTCACTTATCCTAAGCATGGATTTTCCCCTTTTTCTTCTATCCTATCCTGTTTTACAGTCACTGACTTTGACGGCTTGGCTGTGAAAATGCCTGGTGCTGAAGGATGGAGGTTTGTCTGAGTCAGTGATTCCTACACTGTTGAAAGCTAGGAAATCTACTTCTTGGAAGATCTGCCATTGTACGTGGAAGACGTACATTGTGTGGTGTGGGTCTCTTGGAGTTCATCCCCGCTCCTTCTCGGTGGATCAGATCTTAACCTTCCTTTAACAAAGGGTTGAACAAAAATTGGCCTTGAATACCATCAAGGGCCAGGTATTCCCATCAAGGGCCAGGTATCGGCTTTGGTGGTCTATTTCCAACGACCTTTGGCCTCACACTCCCTGATGCGTACCTTTCTTCAGGGTGTCCGACATTTGGTTTCTCCAGTGCGGGCTCCGTTGCCGCCCTGGGATCTTAATGTGATGCTGTCAGCTCTACAGAAGCCTCCCTTTGAAAATATTCGAGAGGTTTCCCTGCTTGCGCTTCACGGAAGGTGGCCTTTTTTTGGTGGCTATCATCACTGCGCGCACGTTGTCGGATGTCAGACAACTTTAAAAATGGAGTAGGCGGCTGCGTCTGAGTCGCCGGTCCCTTTTTGGTACCTGCAGCTCCTCAAAAGCAGCAAAGGTATTTTCTTTTCCCGCCTACTTTGACAAAATTGTCACGAGTCAGTGGGGTTGTCCTAAACGCAATATGGCGGTGCCTAAGCGTTTTCGCTAGACGGGATCTCTTTGAGTAGTCCCTGTTGAATAATTGGGACAGCCCCACCTGTTGTGGACTCACAGGTTTCCAGGCTGAATAAATCCACCCTAATTCCGGTGGAGGAGTCTCCTGCTTTTTAAAGATCCCTTTAACAGGAGAGCCGAGACTTTTGTCAGCCACATGTTTACTGTGGCCGGTTCAGTTCTTTAGGCTGGTGTTCACCATAGCCTTGGTGCCCCAGACTGTCGAGGTGGGAATTTTGTGCCAGGATCTGGAGGGGGGGGGGGGGGAGGGAAACAGCTTCTCCTTGCCTTTGCGGAGCTGGCAGGCCAGTTGGTCCAGGGGTTGCAGTTCGTCTGTGATGTCTCTCTGGATGCGGCTCCCCTAGTCTCCAGGCTGTCCGTTACAGCAGTGGTCCTTCGGTGCAGGATATTGCTGAATGCAGACCGGACTTCCAAGGCGGCCTTATCTGATCTTCCTTTTGTGGGGGGATTGCCTGTTTGGATCCTGCCTGGATGATATCATTAAGCAGGATCTCAAAACAAGGGATCGAAGTCTATAAGCACCTCCTCCTGGAGGTTGCAATAGGTTCTGGTCTGGTCCCTCCCGGACCCGTGGACCTCCCTGATTCCAGACAAGTGGGGTCCACAAGCTGATTTGGTCTGGCTACAAGATCGAGTTTCGGGCTTATCCTCCCAGAGAGGTTCTTTCCTTTCAATCTGCGTTTATCCCCAGACCGCCGGCAAGATCTCTTCAGGGTGGTGCAAGACTTGCTACTACAAGGGGTGATTGTTCAAGTCTTCATAAAGTGCTCAGGTTCCATCCACCAAGTTGGATTATCTGGGTGTGCCTCTGGACTCGGCCCCAGCCAGGGTGTTTCTCCCTTGGGACAAACTCCCAAAGCCACAGGATACAATTTGGCTCCTGTTGTCCAGCAGTTGATCACCTCACAGGACTTGCATGCGGGTGCTGAGCCTCATGGTGTCTGCCTTCGAGGCGTTTCACTTTGCACAGTTCCACTCATGACCTCTGCAAAAGGAGATTCTTGCCAGCTGGAGCAAGAATCCATAGTCTCTAGACAATCTGATCCTGTTGAGCCGGGGTACAAGCGGGTCCCTGATTTGGTGGTTTCTCTCTCCGGCGCTTCAACAGGGAAAGCTCTTTCCTTCCCCTGTACTGGACGGTGGTCACCACAGGTGCCAATCTGTCTGGGTGGAGTGGCGTTCTTGACATCACTTTGTCCAGCTTATTGGACGAATCGCCTTCAGGAATGTCCGGCAATGTTTCAATCGGACAAGGCCACCGCCGTGGCTTATGTCAATCACCAAGGGGGCACATGAAGTGTCCTGGCGGCTCTGGAAATAGCAGACATTCTAAGGTGGGCAGAATGCTTTGTTACAGCCCTCTGTTGTGCCGTTTCCAAGGGTGGAAAATTGGCAGGCGGATTATCTGTCGTCAGGCATTGGACCAGGGCGAATGGTCACTTCATCAGGAGGCGTTTTCTCAGTTGTGTCTCCAGTGGGGAACTCCCGAGTTGGACCTGTTTTGCCTCTCGTCTCAACAGGAAGGTGCAGAGGTTTGTGGCACGGTCTCGGGATTATCTGGCCAACGTCACAGACACACTGGTGGCTCCTTGGGGCCAGTATCGTCAGATACACCTTTCCCTCTCTAAAAACTTCTGCCAAAACTTCTACCAAGACTCCTGCGAAGGATCGAGACAAGAGGTTCAGGTCAACCTAGTGGCTCCAGACTGGCCTCACCAGTCTTGATATGGTTGGTCGCCGATTCTCCTTGGAGATTTCCCCCTCAAAGAAGATCTGTTGGCCCAAGGGCCAATCTTCCATCTTGCTTTACAGTTGCTGGTTTAATGGCTTGGCTGTCGAAAGCCAGGTGCTGAAGGATAGAGGGTTGTCTGAATCTGTGATTCCCACGCTGCTAAAAGCTAGCAAATCTAACTGTAGGACGATTTACCATTGCATTTGGAAAGCGAAGCGTACATTGCATTGTGAATCTCTTGGTTCATCCCCGCTCCTTTTCGGTGGCTCAGAGTTTGGCTTTTCTCCACCGAGGTGTTGAGCAGCGTCTGGCCTTGGCGGTTTTCTTTCAAAGTCGTTTGACCACGCATTCTTTGATTTGCACCTTTTATTATAGGGGTTCCCCACTTTGGCTCCTCCAGTGCAGTCTCCGTTGCCTCCGTGGGACCTCAGTTTGGTGCTGTGGTTTTTCCAGAAACCACTTTTCGAAAATTTGTGGGATTCCTCTGCTTATTTGTTCCAGAAGTTAGCCTTCTTGATGGCTATTACTTCTGCATGCAGGGTGTATGAGCTGGGAGCGTTGTCTTGTCGTTCACCTTGCCTGGTTGTTAAGAGATAAAGTGGTGCTTCACCCCTATCAGTCGTTCCTTCCTAAGGTTGTTTTTGGTTTCCATCTGCATGAAGACATGATGTTGCCTTCCATTCTCTGGATGTGGCTCAGGCAATCAGGGTGTACCTAGTGGCTATGGAGTAGTTTAGGAAATCAGACTCACTATTTGTACTTACGGATGGACCCCGAAAAGGGTTGGCTGCGTCTGCCATGACCATTCCCAGATGGATCAGACAGTGGTGCAGGCCTGTACAATCAGGGGTCAGGTTCCTCCTTTCCCTGTTAAGGCACATTTCTACTCAGGCGCATAGTGTCTCTTGGGCCTCCCATCATCAGGCATCAGTTATTGATGCAGGTTTGCACGGGGGCCACCTGGTCGTCTGTGGCACACTTTCACAAAATTTTATAAAGTGGATGTTTTGGCATCTGCAGATGCTGCTTTGGGCCGCAAGGTTTTGCAGGCTGCTGTTTATAAGGATCTGGTCCTCTTTGAGGGTGTATTTTTAGGTGAGCTCCAGTTGTTCCTGGTTAAAGCGGAGTTCCGGGCACAAAATCGATTTTTTTTTTTTTTTTTTTTTGTGCCCATCCGCTAGTTCAGCATAACCTGAAAAGGAATTGGATAGTTAGGTTTTTTTTTTTTTTTTTTTTTTTTAAAAACTCACCTTGTAATTGACGATCGTAAATACTCACCTCAGGGTACTTCCTCCCTCAGCGCCGCAGCTCCGCTGTCACTTCCTGCGCTGCGATGATTCCTGGGAGCTGAACGTCATCGCTCCCAGGAATCAATGCGACGGCACCGGCCCCGCTCGTCACTTCCGGGCGACGCCGCATGCCCAGAAGCTGTTTAGGAATGCGGCGCCGCACCGGAAGTGACGAGAGGGGCCGGTGCAGGCGCATTCTGGGACAAGAAGACGCGGAAGAAGACACAGAAGAGGACCGCGCCGGCTTCAGCTGCCCACAAGAGAGATGGAAACGCTGTGGAAGAAATTTTATAAGTATTTCTTCTAAAAGGTAAGTGCGAACCGGGACAGATCAGAGGCTAGCAATTGTGGAATGTGCTAGCCCTGACTGTCCCGGGGGTATGTTTGTTAAAAAATGACTTCTGTGCCCGGAACTCCGCTTTAACCTCCATCTTACCTGGTTGGCTAGATTTAGCCTTTGAGAATTTTTTTCTGCTGTATTTTTCCCACTTATGTTTAACACTGCTTTGGGACGTCCCAATGGTCAAGAAGATTCTGGAGCTGTGTCCGTCAATGAACGAAAGGGAAAATTGGATTTTTGTCTTACCATAAAATCCTTTTCTCTGATGATCATTGATGGATACAGCACCCACTGCTCTATTGGGTTGGGTTTTTCGTCTGACATTGCTTGCAACAAAACTGATTGCCTATAGCAGAGAGAGGGAGTATATCCCCCGGGACTGCCCCATAGGCGTGGTAAAGCTTTTTCCTGCCTAGTGTCCTACTCCTGTAAGGAGCAGCATAACCCAATGGTCAAGCAGATTCTGGAGCTGTGTCCATCAATGAAAATCAGAAGGATTTTATGGTAAGGCAAAAATCAATTTTTTTTTTTTTTTTTTTTTTTTTTTTTAGCTTACAATACATTTCTGACCATTTTTAACTTAACTTTTTTTTTTTTTTTTTCTGCTTTATCTTAACAGGGAACCGAAATATGTCCTGAGGAGCCTGTTGCTAATGCAGATTGCATGCGGTTTTTTTTTTTTGTTTTTTTTTTTAAATCCTGTTAAAGCACACCTGTGATGTTAAATCATGTAGGCGGCCATTGTTGGTCTTTGGCTAGTGGCTTGGCTTTACACTGAGTTGCACAGTAAAACTGCTAGCAGACAGGGGAAAGATGGTCTCTATCTACTACCAGTTTTTTCACATTGCAGATTTATTTCCTCTTTGCATCATATGATTCACACATGCTTCACAAATACACAAGCTGAATTGAAAATCCCTAATTACAAGAAAATTACACCACCTGGTGTATGCAGTTGTGCTACTTTATTTTTTGCGCAATCTGTATGTTTGACGGATGCCAAATTACAGGATTGTTCATGTACTTGTGCGGTTAAAAACTCTACAGAGTAAATTTCCTTATTCTGTAGGGGTAAAATCATTTTAGATTTTAAAGCAGAATTGTAAAAAAAAAATGTATAAAATAAACACATGAAACAAGATTGGTGTTTTTTGTTATCAAAATGCGTTTTGTATCTATGTATTGCATGTTTCTGTCACTTGTTGGTTGTAATCTATGCACTAACTAAATAGCTTTTTTGCTTATATAACTATCCAGAGAATATAATCTTTTATAAATGTATGATATAGTATATAATATTCACTATGCAAAATTGTTTAGTTTCCGATGCTTGCAAAAATGTATTCCAAGCACCACAAACTGTCTATGTTCTATTTAGTGTTTTTTTTTTTTTTTTTGTTTTTTTTTTTTTTTTATTCTGTCAATATTTTTAACTTGCAGTGTGTGGTCTTCTGTAGCTTTGTTTTTTAACGGCAAATTGTGTAATTTGTACCAGACCTGACCTTTGATTTATATACTTGGTATATGTTTTTTATTTATACAATTTACTGTACTATACTTCATAATAAAACATTTAACCCTCCTATGTTGCTATGAATAAAAGCATACATTTTGATTCCAAAACTTTTAGTACATTATGTGCTAGGGTTGGAAGCCTGCAATAAATCCAACACCTAATTATCTGCACCTTTATTAAGATTGGTGTTAAATGGAGGTGTGAAATGTGAGTGGCACAATCGCACATTGAGTTCTCTGCGCCCATATCATGTACATTGTAGAAATTATGGTAAATGGACTACAAAGCTGGGGAATTCTGTACCATCTAATCAACTTAAAAAGCATTTTGAATGAATGGTGGACTATTCAAGAATTAATAAACTTAGTTGCGCATAACTGTATGTCCTCATCTTAAGGGGAACAGGATGAAGTGAACTTATTCAGGTACATTAGTTTGATGTTGGCTTTAGAAAATATCAAGATTAAGTTTAAACTAGCAAGTTTCCTTAGTTGCTCCAGAGCCAGAAAATGCTGATTTTTACCTAAACCACTGTCCTCTGCCTGAGTCGCCACTCCTGTCTTCCTTAAATGCCTTCAGGGGAAGAACATTCCATAAGCCTAAGTACACACTAGTAGTTTTATTTTCTTTAATTTTTTTTTCTACCAGCAGGCTGACTGCCGTACACGGGGACCAAATGTCAGCCGGTTTCTATTGAACCAGCTGATGCTGCCTGACATTTGGACCATGTGTACTAGGCTTTAATGTGAACAAGGGAAGAATTCTGACTTGTCTTCACTTTTATGGGAAAAATTGCAGCAGTGATAACATTCATGATGCAGAGGTGTACGTGTGCTTCCATGCCTTCTCCTTCAGGGTCTTTGATTCTCCTGGGTCTGCAGTATCTTTTGCACAGTCAGCTGGGGATGAGGTGGATTGTACCTTTTTTCTCAAAAAAAAAAGTCTCATTCTGCAGATCTAATTCCTAAATGCAATTTTGGTCAATTTTTAATGCAGCTCATACATGCTTTGACTTGGAGCTCTGTTAACCACGCCTAAGTCTACAACAAAATAGTGCCTCCTTTCACACTAAAAGCACACTGGTCGGGGTCGGATTAAGAGCACCATGGGCCTGGTGCTGAAGATTTTGGTGGGCCCTTAAATAAAAATAAAATAAAGCAAACAATTTTTTGCTAAAACCAATTAAATTTTTTTTCACCAGTAACACTAACTGTGCAGCCTCTTAGCACCAGTAACACCTACTGTGCAGTCTCTCATCAGCAACAACACCATTAACAGCAACTGTGTGCGGTCTCTCACCAGCGGCAACACCAGTAACAGCTGCCATGCGGTCTCTCACCAGCGGCAACACCAGTAACAGCTGCCATGCGGTCTCTCACCAGCGGCAACACCAGTAACAGCTGCCATGCGGTCTCTCACCAGCGGCAACACCAGTAACAGCTGCCATGCGGTTTCTCACCAGCGGCAACACATAGTTACATAGTGAGGTTGAAAAAAGACAACAGTCCATCCAGTTCAACCTATGATGTGTGTTTGCTTTTAACTGTACATTGTATACCCCTGTATGTTGTGGTCTCTAAGGTGTCCATCTAACAGTTGTTTGAAACTATCGATGCTCCCTGCTGATACGACTGCTTGTGGAAGAGAATTCCACATCCTTACCGCTCTTGCAGTGAAAAACCCCTTACGCATTTTAAGGTTAAACCGCCCTTCCTCTAGTTTTAGTGAGTGGCCACGTGTCTTATTGTATTCCCTTACTCTGAATAGTTCCTTATGCTAGGGTTGCCAGTACAGTATTTGTACATTGATATCATATCCCCCCTCAATCTTCTCTTCTCCAGAGAGAACAGGTTCAGTGCCTGTAGCCTCTCCTCATAGCTGATGTCCTCCATTCCCCTAATTATTTTTGTTGCCCTTCTCTGGACTCTTTCCAGTTCCAGCACATCCTTCCTGAGGACCGGTGCCCAGAACTGGACAGCATACTCCAGATGTGGCCTTGTAGTCTTGTAGAGTGGAAGAATAATATCTTTATTTCTGGAGTGAATCCCCTTTTTCCCTAAAACGTCTTTCAGGACAGCACCTTAGAGAGATGGCTCCTCCCTCTCCTCATCAGGAAACACCCCATCCACCAGATTTTAAAAGGAGGCTTCTCCCACCATTCATCAGTTTTTGTGTTTCCTCCGGCCGAGGAACACCTCTGTGGGGAGCTGGGCTCTTAAGGTGCTATCCTGAGAGACCGGGCTTCCTACGTCCACCTACCCTTTTTTTGGAGACGGTTGCTTCTCCCATTCACGCGACCGACTGCAGTGCATGGGCTCCTTCTTCCTCTTCAGTGCTCTAGGCTGAGTCAGGACCCCGCAGAGCACAGCCCTGGGAAGGCATCTTGGAGGAGCGGAACGATTTTTTCTTAGGCTTCCGCCGCCTTTTTTTCAAATTTGCCGCCATTTCTCCGGATCGAGTGACGCTCGTCCGGACCGGAAGTGAGGTTCCGGAAAGGGCAGCGTTCTGCAGGGGGCGTATGGCGTCATTTCCGCCGGACGCAGAGGAAGAGGGGAGGAGCAAGCTGGTGCCTTATTCCGGATCCGGTCCAGTGCAGGTGCGCTTTGGTCTCCGGAACCGGTACCGAAGCCACGGGTGATACCGCTGCCAAGCGATGGAAGCTTCTTCAGCGAGTGGGACAGGCACAGGCACCAGTAAGGCCCAGGTAAGGGGTATCTTTATATGGCCTATCTTACTGTGGGGTCTCTCTCCATCCCTTTTACTATCCCCCCGGTGGCTGGGGGCCTGTCAGGGCACATGGGACTTCCCTTTAAATGTCTTTCTGTGCACCTTTGGTGGCCCTGAGAATCAGGCTGACTTTTAAGAAGCATGTGTATGTTTTCCCATTCATGTCTTCCAGGCTAAAAGCTCTGAAACTGTTTTCAAGAGAAAGTGTCCTTCATGCAAAGCAAAGTTGTCGGAAAGTTGGAAAAAGACACTTTGCCAGGGATGTATTGATGCACTAGTAAAGGAAGAAGCATCTGCAGTTTGTGGCGATTTAGTCGCATCTGTGAGGAAGGAATTGGATGCTACCATCCAATCTTTTCGGTCATCCCTACAGGACCCTGCCCTGAGTCAGCCATCAGCCTCACTGTCCTCTCAGGGTTCACAATTGCTTCCTTCGGTGGGGACAGAAGGGGTTCCTTCCACCCAAGGAGATAATTCCCCCTCACATTCCAAGGAGGATTCAGAGGAAGAAGAGGAGGGAGGGGCACAAAGCAGGCCCACTAAATACAAACTATCCTTAGAGCAAGTGGATGGTCTCCTGAGGGCAGTTTATATCACCCTGGGTCTAGAGGAAGAAAAGAAGGAACTGTCCCTACATGACAAAATGTATGCAGGCTTGGAAGAGCCTAAGGGCCGTATCTTCCCAGTACATCAGACCATCTCAGATGCAATAAAACATGAGTGGACTGATCCGGAAAAGAAAACCTTCTTCCCTAAAGCCTTTAAAAGGCGATTTCCTTTTGATGAGGACCCAGGAGCTCCCTGGAATAAGATGCCAAAGATTGATGCAGCCTTCTCCCAGGTTTCTAGGTCAACAGACCTAGCATTTGAAGACATGGGAATACTGAGGGATCCCATGGATAAGAAGATGGACCAGCAACTTAAGAGATCCTGGCAATCCATCATGGGGAGTCTGAAACCTGCCATGGCAGTAACCTGTGTGTCCAGGAATCTGGAATACTGGCTTAGCCAGCTAAAAGCACACATCACAGCAGACTCACCTAAACAGGAAATTTTGGATTCCTTTTCCACGCTCTCCACGGCCATAGCCTTCATTTCTGACGCTTCAGCAGAGTCAGTGAAGATGACCGCAAGATCTGCAGCTTTATCCAACTCAGCCAGAAGGGCTCTTTGGTTAAAGACATGGCCTGGAGATACAGCTTCTAAAAATAAGCTATGTGGACTTCCTTTTCAAGGGGATCTACTATTCGGGCCTGGGCTAGACTCTGTTCTAGATAGAACAGCAGACAAAAAGAAGTCTTTTCCTGTGAAGAAGAAACAGGCAGCAAAGAAGCTTTTTCGACCTCAAAAAGCTCAGCAAAATAGCAGACCCCAGGAGAAGAGAAGAAACTGGTCGACACAAAAACCCAAAGGGAAAGGAGGTGTTCTCTTCCATCCTCCTGTGTCAACCAACAAAACACAATGACAAGACATTGCCGGTGGGAGGAAGATTGAGGGAATTCCTCCCCTATTGGGCAGCCATAACAGAAAATCAATACATTCTGGGTATGCTGTCCCAAGGCTACAACATAGAGTTTTCAGAGACGCCACCCGAAAGGTTCTTTGTCACAAACCTCCCAAGAGATGCAGAAAAAGCCCTGGCTATGATGGACCTGTTAAAGGACCTGAGGCGACAGGGAGTTGTCTGTCCAGTTCCAGTGGAGGAACAACATCAGGGATTCTATTCCCACATATTTTTGATAAAGAAACCATCGGGGGATTTTCGTCTTATACTGAATCTGAAACCATTAAACAGGTCAGTTCTGTACAAAAAGTTTCGAATGGACTCAATTCTTACAGTCAGAACCCTGTTAACAAAAGGATGCTTCATGGCATCAATCGACTTAAGGGATGCTTACCTACATATCCCTATTGCCCCTCACTCACAGAGATTCCTAAGGTTGGCAGTAAATCTGGGAAAGGAAATGCTCCATATCCAATTCAAAGCACTCCCTTTCGGGCTATCATCCTCCCCTCGTATTTTTACGAAGGTAATGGCAGAGTGTCTAGCTCCCCTCCGCCTTCAGGGAATCTCTGTGGTGCCTTACCTGGACGACCTGCTTTTCTTTGCCCCGTCAAAGGAAAAACTTCAAGAGGACCTGCACAAGGCAAGAGGTCATCTAGAAGCTCTGGGATGGATAGTGAACATCAAGAAATCGAATCTCACACCGGCTCAGCGGGTTCAGTTCCTAGGGTTTCAGTTATGCTCTGTGGAACAAAGAATCTTCCTACCAGAAGACAAACAGGTCAAAATACAGAATTTGGTAGCAAGGCTACAAACAAATCAGTGGTGGTCGATCAGAGAGATCATGTCAGTCCTTGGAAACCTGACTGCATCAATTCCAGCTGTCCAATGGGCAAGGCTGCATTTTCGACCACTCCAATATTTCCTCCTCAGAATCTGGGATCACAATCCAGAGACTTTGGACTTAAAGGTAAAAATCCCCACCAAGGTCAAGAGGTCCCTTTGGTGGTGGAGAAATCGGACAACCTTGTCTCAGGGTTTGGCCTGGTCCTTCCCGGCAGACCAGAGGTTAACAACGGATGCCAGCAGGTGGGGGTGGGGAGCCCACTGGAACCAAAACCTGGCACAGGGGGTTTGGTCTCAGACCGAGACAAGAAAATCCTCAAATTGGAAGGAATTAAAGGCAGTCGGCCTAGCCCTAACTGCCTTCTCTCAAAATCTTCAGGGGACTCATGTTCAAGTCCTTTCAGACAACGCCACTACAGTGGCATATCTAAACAAGCAAGGGGGCACAAGAAGCAAAACCCTACAGCTTTTGGCAACGGAAATTCTGCAATGGGCGGAAAGGCAGTTACTTTCCTTGTCAGCAATCCACCTAAAAGGTACACTAAACAGTGTGGCGGATTATTTAAGCAGGCAGAAGATCCGAGAAGCAGAATGGAGCTTGAACCCAGAAGTCTTCATGTTGATAACCAAGACTTGGGGAAAGCCAGAGGTGGATCTGTTTGCAACGAAAGAAAACGCAAAACTTCCACTTTACTTCTCACTCCACAGAAGCGACAACTCTCTGGGAGTAGATTCCCTGGCACATCCCTGGAGGTTCAGGTTGGGGTATGCCTTCCCCCCCTTCCAGCTCATTCCGTTGGTATTGAGAAAAATCCAAATGGAAAGAGCCTCAGTGATCCTGATCACACCCTATTGGCCCAAAAGGGTTTGGTTTTCGACTGTCCTTCAACTGTCAGTCAAACCTGCTTTTCAGCTCCCTCTTCGTCAAGACCTACTGCTTCAAGGTCCAGTCTATCATCCAGAAGTGGAAAAGCTAAAGCTCACCGCCTGGTATCTGAGGAGCAACTGCTGAAAAGGAAAGGATTTTCAGACGCATTAATTGCTACTCTACTTTCCAGTAGGAAAAAAGTCACAAGGAATATATATGCAAAAGTTTGGAAGACATATAATACCTGGTGTGAATCGAAAGATCAAAAATTGAACAGTACTACTTCAATTTTGGAGTTCCTACAGGAGGGCGCAGGAAAAGGTTTGGCAGTAAGTACCCTCAAGGTACAAGTTACAGCCCTGGGGGTATTCTTGGAAAGGCCCATTTCTTCAGAATCTTTCATCATCAGATTTTTCAGGGCCCTTACCCGCTCCAGACCAGTGCCTGTCAGAAGCTTCCCCAAATGGGACTTGTCGGTGGTCCTTCAGGCCTTCACAAAGGAACCTTTTGAACCACTAGAAACGGTTACACTAAAAAACCTTACCCTCAAGACGGTCTTCTTGGTGGCAATAACATCAGCAAGAAGAATCAGTGAATTACATGCTTTATCAGCTATCGAACCTTTCTTGTCCATATATCCAGACAGGATAATTCTCAAGACAGATCCAGGGTTTCTCCCAAAAGTAGCTTCAACGAGAAACCGCTCACAAGAAATTGTGTTACCTACCTTCTGCCCTAATCCATCAGGAGATAAGGAAGAAGGCTTTCACTACCTAGATGTAAGAAGGGTTCTTATACACTACTTGGAGGTTACTAAAGAGTTTAGATCATCAAACTCTCTTTTTGTTCTTTTTTCTGGCAACAAAAAAGGTCGCCAGGCATCAAAAGGATCAATAGCCAGATGGCTCAGATCCGCTATTTCAGAGGCTTACTCCCAAATGAAATTGTCTCCCCCACAGGGGATCAGAGCTCACTCTACTAGAGCGTTAGCCACTACATGGGCAGAGAAAGCTGGTGCCACTCCAGATCAGATCTGCAAAGCGGCTACGTGGTCAAGCTACTTTACATTTGCAAGACACTATAGGTTGGACCTTTTGGCAGCTGAAGATCAGGCTTTTGGCAGAAAGGTCCTGCAAGCTGTGGTCCCTCCCTAAATTGAGTAAGTCTCGATAATCCTCTCTAAGGTGCGGTCCTGAAAGACGTTTTAGGGAAAATTCAAGTTAGACTTACCGGTAACTTGTTTTCCAATAGTCTTTCAGGACAGCAGGAGGATCCCGCCCTATTGTATAAAATGTATTGCTGTGATTAACCATATCTGTTTATGTGTTCCAGCATGGGCCGGAGGTACTCTTCTACAAACTGATGAATGGTGGGAGAAGCCTCCTTTTAAAATCTGGTGGATGGGGTGTTTCCTGATGAGGAGAGGGAGGAGCCATCTCTCTAAGGTGCTGTCCTGAAAGACTATTGGAAAACAAGTTACCGGTAAGTCTAACTTGAATTTTTATACATCCCAGTATTCTGTTGGCTTTACTTGCAGCGGCTTGGCATTGCATGCCACTGCCAAGCCTGTTGTCTACCAGTACCCCCAAGTCCTTTTCCATCCTAGACTCACCCAGAGGTTCCCCCCCTAGTGAATAGCTTGCTTTCGTGTTTTTGGCCCCCAAGTGCATTACTTTACATTTATCAACATTAAACCTCATCTGCCATGTAGTTGCCCACCCTGTTATTTTGTTCAGGTCCGTTTGCAAGGTTTCTACATCCTGCATAGAAGATATCGGCATGCCTAGTTTGGTGTCATCTGCAAATACTGAGATTGTACTAGATATCCCCTCCTCTAGATCATTTATGAATAAATTAAACAGGATTGGTCCCAGGACCGAACCCTGGGGGACCCCACTTTCCACACCCGCCCAATCCGAGTACTCCCCATTAATCATCACCCTCTGGACTCTCCCCTGGAGCCAGTTCTCTATCCAGGTACTCACCTTATGGTCCATACCTACCTTCCTTAGTTTGCAAAGGCCTTTGACACCGTTCCCCACAAACGCTTACTGTACAAAGTCCAGATACACCACATCCACAGGCTTTCCTTTATCTAGGTGGCAGCTCACTTCATCGTAGAAGGTTAATAGATTGGTTTGGCAAGAACGATTTTTCATAAATCCATGCTGATTACTACTAATTATACTGTTTTCATTACTAAAGTCTTGTATGTGGTCCCTTAACATCCCCTCCAAAATCTTGCAGACTACAGATGTTAGGCTGATCGGCCTATAGTTCCCCGGGATATACCTCGGCCCCTTTTTAAATATTGGTACCACGTTGGCTTTTTTCCAATCAGCTGGCACCATACCCGTCTGTAAACTATCCTTAAAGATCAAGAATAATGGTCTGGCGATCACCTGGCTGAGCTCTTTCAGAACCCTCGGGTGCAAGCCATCCGGTCCCGGTGATTTATTTATGTTAAGTTTCTCTAGTTTAGTTCTAAGTCTATCTTCTGTTAGCCATGGCGGCACTTCCTGAGGTGTTGTTTAGTTCGGCCTTACAAGCAAGGTTTGTGTAGCCCCCGATTCTTTTGTGAAGACTGAAGAGAAGAAATGATTTAACACTTCCGCCTTTTCTGTCCTCAGTGGCCATATTTCCTTTGTCATCTTTTATGGGGCCAATGTGATCTGGCCTCACTTTCTTACTGTTTATATACTTAAAGAACTTCTTGGAGTTCTTTTTACTCTCCTCCGCTATATGTCTCTCATGTTCTATTTTAGCCGCCCTGATTTCGTCTTTACATTTCTTATTACACTTTGTAATGCTTAAATGCTGCCAATGACCCCTCGGTCCTATATTTTTTGAAGGCCTTTTCTTTAGCACTAATGTGCATTTTTACGTTGGTGTTTAGCCACCCAGGGTTTAATTTTGCTCTTTTCAATTTTTTTCCCTTTGGAATGCACTGGTCAATCCCCTTGTTAAGTATGCTCTTGAAGCACTCCCATTTCTCCTACGTCCTCCGACAGTAGCCGCCTCTTCATATTCGTCACATATGGGGTATTAGACTTTGCTCCGAAGGAGTAGCTAGGCAACAGAATATGTTAACATTAAAGCTTTTAACATATCCCACCCTCAAGGGGTGGTCCCCTCAGTCAATACCCTCCTACTTCCTGCAACCATATCTCAGTCTAGCTTGTCAGGAGTGGCTGGCTCTCTGTGCTGGGGCTTTGTGCCCCAGACTCTTTCTTCTTTTTTGATTTTTTGTTTGAGTTTTCTCTCTACCTTTACTTAGCTGTTCTTTTTGTCAGCGTTAGTTCTTCGGATGAAGAGGATCACGCGGGCTGGGTCTCGGGCTGATCCCCCTGGTCGCAGGTCGTGGGTCAGTGGCTTCCCAGCCTGCCATCGAGCGTTCAGCCAGGTAACGCTCCTGGCACAGTGAACGACCCATCCCTGTTCGGTGCAGGGATGATTGGTGAGGTGGCTACCTCACTGGACACTGTGCGGTTTCTTAACCCCCATTCTGTGCGTCTTGTATGCGACTCTCCCTGCCTCATGTGCAGCGGCTTGTTCGCCTGTGCGGGTCCCCCACGGCATTGTGAGGTAAGTGTATCTATGTGGGGACCTGTCTGTCTGGGGGGGTGTCAGTCTGGGACTGTGTAACCTGCCTCTGTTCACACTGTTTGTCTCCCTATCACTCGGCTGCATGCTGTGGGCTGCAAGGGGGGGGGGGGGAGCTGTGTGACACTGTGTGTCAGCCTTGTCAGTGTGAGAAGCTGTGTGCTGTGGGGCATGTTTTTGGGCATGTTTGGGCACTATACAGCGATCGCTGCGGCGATCTGACATGTTTTTTTATAATGACATGTGTGCATTACTGTACTGTGGAGCGGCGGTTTCAGCGCCAAACGGCGCCATTTTGCCTACACTCGCTCCGGCCGCATGTTCTACATGCATGGCGGCCATTTTCTTGTAGCCTCCCATAGGCTTTCATAGAGCGCCCTGGCAGCATCACTTCCTCTTCTCCAGGAACACCGATCGAGGCAGCAGCAGCGGCGAGGGTCTCTTCAGGTTATATCCTTCCTATCCATTGCCTGTGTCAGTTTTATTGTCCCTGGGGGTCTCATTGTGCTTGTGTGTGGTGCGGTGGGCTGCGCTCGCCGCGCTTGTTAAAGGGGCAGTTAACCCTTTATTATCCGGCATTTGTAATAGGGGCAATGGATTCTCAGGAGGGCAAATTTCCTACCGCCTTGGTGGAAAGCCAGGGGACCGCGGTTTCCCCCCCAGGGGGGGATTTAGCCACTATTGTGGCTGGCCTTGCTGCTCAGGTGCAGATGCTGGTGGCTGCTCAATCTACTAAAAGACCCAGAGTTTTTCTTTCCTCTGATTCTGAGGGTGAAGGTGATGGGGCTGTTATGGCGGGGGCCTCCTTATCGGGGTCCCGCTCCTCCCTGGATCTAGTGGGGTCCGAGGTGGAGGCTGAAGTTGAAGGGGTTGATAATTCTCCCCCTGGCTCGCCTGAAGAGCTTGCAATCATGGATGAATTGATTGCTTCCATAAAACAAACGCTGCGTTTGCAGGATGAAGTGTGTCCCCCCGCTGCCTTGGCGGCTTATGGGACGCAGAGAAAACGCAGAACGCCGCAGGTTTTTCCCTGTAATGATGATTTTCAGCGCCCTGTTAAGGAACAATGGCGCAATCTGCGCAAACCTTTTGCTGTACCAAGTAGGTTCAAGCTGCGTTATCCTTTCTCGCCTTCCACTGATGAAAGGTGGTGTGTACCACCCCCAGTGGATCACGCAATTGCGGTTTTGAACAAATCCACTGCGATTCCTGCAGAGGATTCCCCTGTGTTCCGTGATGCCACGGATAGGAGATTGGAGTCTCTTGCCCGTCATACTTATTCTGTTACGGGTTCTATGCTTAAGGCTCTGTTTGCCTCTCTCATGGCGGCCCAGGCGGTCGCAAGTTGGACGCAGATGCTTAGGCGCGTCCTGGTGGCCGATTCGGCCTCGCCGGCGACCCTGGATATGGTGGATCAAATCCACCAGGGTGTCATGTATCTGTGTGATGCGGACTTGGACCTAGTCCCGTTGGCTGCACGCGTGCACAGCGTGGCGGTGTTGTCTCGCCGCCTGGTTTGGTTGAAATGTTGGTCGGTGGACCAATCTTCACGTAAGACCTTAGCCATAGCCAATCTGCCTTATGATGGGTCTCGCCTTTTTGGGGAGTCCTTGGATGTGTTGATTAAGGGGATCACCGGAGGTAAGAGCACTCTCTTGCCCCATTTCCCCAAGGCTAAGGGGGCTTCTGGGAAGAAGCATGCTAATTTTCGGCCCCCTCAGGGGTCCTTTAGTGCCTTTCGGTCGCACTACAAGGGCAAACCGTTCAAAGGTCAAGGCTCTCAGAAGAAGCCCTGGTCTGGAAAACAGAAGTCCGGTCAATCCGGATCTGCAGCCCATAACAGTGCGGCCTGAAGGGGCACCCTCACCCAGTTTTGGGGTGGGGGGACGCTTGCTCGGTTTTCTTCAGCCCTGGTTGGCCCGCGTGCGGGACAGATGGGTTCAGGAGATCGTTCGATCTGGTTACAAGATCGAGTTTCTCTCTCGGCCGGAGAGCAGATTTTTTCCCTCAAATCTTCAACTGTCTCCAGAGCGTTTACGGGACCTGCACCTGGCGGTGCGGGACCTGCGGGCTCAGGGAGTGGTAGTTCCGGTGCCTCATCGGGACAGATTTCGGGTGTTTTATTCCAATCTGTTCACCGTGCCCAGAAAGGAGGGCAAGGTTCGTCAATTCTGGACTTGAAGGCTCTGAACCGCTCTGTGCGGGTTCGCAAGTTCCGCATGGAATCCCTGCGGTCGGTGGTGGCTGCCCTGGTTCCGGGGGAATTCATGGCCTCCATCGATTTGAAGGATGCGTATCTTCACATCCCCATTTTCGAGGGTCACCAGAGGTACCTTCGATTTGCCATTGCGGAGGATCACTACCAGTTCGTGGCGTTGCCTTTTGGTCTCGCCTCGGCTCCGCGGGTCTTCACCAAGGTGCTTGCACCGGTTCTGGCATTATTGAGGTTCCAGGGCATTTCTGTCCTGGGGTATCTGGACGACATT
The DNA here is from genome assembly GCF_965119305.1 of Pelophylax lessonae. Classification (NCBI taxonomy): domain Eukaryota; kingdom Metazoa; phylum Chordata; class Amphibia; order Anura; family Ranidae; genus Pelophylax; species Pelophylax lessonae. The sequence goes on along the minus strand of NC_138771.1, from coordinate 410,736,473 downwards.
CTGGTTCGGTCTGCGACCAGCCAGGGTCTGGAGAAGGACCTGTCTGTCACGATGCAAACTCTGCAGGAGTTTGGTTGGACGATAAATTTTCCAAAGTCGACACTGAGTCCGTCGGTTCGTCTTCCCTACCTGGGAATGATTCTGGACTCGGTGCAGGCGAAGGTCTTCCTGCCAGAAGACAAACTCAGAACTCTTCAGGAGGAAGTCAGGTCCCTCAGGGATGTTCCGCACTCGTCTCTGCGGACGTGCATGAGATGTCTGGGATTGATGGTCTCGGCCTTCGAGGCGATTCCCTTCGCCCAGTTTCACACGCAGGGTCTCCAAGCGGAGATCCTGTCCATGTGGGACGGGCGACCTCAATCTCTGGATCTTCAAATCTCGTTGAGTCATCGCACCAGAAGAGACCTTCTGTGGTGGCTCCAGTCCCCGATGGTGTCCGGGGGCAAGTCGTTTCGTCCTATCTCGTGGACGGTGGTCACCACGGATGCCAGCCTGTCGGGCTGGGGTGGTGTTCTGGGTGTTCTGTCCGCCCAGGGAACTTGGTCGGAGGGGGAGTCTTCCCTTCCGATCAACATTTTGGAATTGCGTGCGATAAATCTCTGTCTTCATCGCTGGACGGACCGGCTGCAGGGCTGCCCGGTTCGGGTGCAGTCGGACAATGCCACGGCGGTGGCCTACATCAACCACCAAGGGGGCACCAGGAGTGTCCGAGCGGCTCGAGAAGTGGCCGACATTCTGTCTTGGGCCGAGACTCGTGTCCCGGCGATAACGGCGGTTCACATTCCGGGGGTGGAGAACTGGCAGGCGGACTATCTGAGTCGCCAGACCCTGGATCAGGGGGAATGGTCTCTCCACCCGGCTGTCTTCCAGTTGTTGTGCGCGAAGTGGAGTCTTCCAGATGTGGACCTGTTCGCGTCTCGTCTCAACAACAAGGTGAGAAGGTTCGTGGCAAGGACGCGCGACCCTCGGGCAGACGCGTCGGACGCGTTAGTGGCCCCGTGGCATCGGTACAAGCTGATGTACGCGTTTCCACCGATTCAGTTGCTGTCCAGGTTCCTTCGCAGGTTACACTCGGAACGCAGCACGGTGATTCTTGTGGCACCGGACTGGCCTTGCCGGTCCTGGTACGCAGACCTCGTGAATCTGGCGGTCGACGCCCCGTGGCGTCTACCTCTTCGAGACGATCTCCTGTCTCAAGGACCGATATACCATCCTGCTTTACAGTTGCTGGCTTTGACGGCCTGGCTGTTGAGACCGAGGTCCTGAAGGAGAAGGGTCTCTCCCCAGAGGTCGTTGATACTTTGATCAACGCGAGGAAGTCTTCCTCGGGGAAGGTTTATTACCGTACTTGGAACGCCTATTTTGCCTGGTGTGAGTCCAGGGGGTTTTCACCCCGCACGTACTCGGTTTCCCGAGTGCTGTCCTTCCTTCAAACGGGTGTCGATCAGCGTTTGGCGCTGGCTACGATAAAGGGTCAGGTGTCTGCGCTGGCCGTTCTGTTTCAACGTCCCGTGGCTTCCAACTCCTTGGTTGGCACTTTTGTTCAGGGAGTGCGGCATCTGGTTCCTCCTAGGAGGGATCCTCTGCCCCCTTGGGACTTGAATCTCGTTCTATCTGTGTTACAACGTGCTCCTTTTGAACAGATCAGGGAGATCTCGTTGTCTATGTTGTCCAAAAAGGTCGCCTTTTTGGTTGCGATCACTTCGGCTCGCAGAGTGTCGGAGCTGGCGGCTTTGTCCTGCAAGTCTCCGTATCTGGTTGTTCATTTGGATAAGGTGGTCTTGCGACCTAATCCTTTCTTCCGAAGCGAGTTTCGGAATTCCATCTTAATGAGGATATTGTCTTGCCTTCGCTGTGCGCGAAGCCTAAACATCCAAAGGAGGCGAGATTACATTCTTTGGATGTTGTTCGGGCGATAAGGGTTTACCTTACACAAAATGAGGTTGAAGGATTGTAAGAGGTGCATGAAAGTCAGCCAGCCCCCAGTTTGATGTACTCACCTTCCAGTCTGTCACCAACCAAATAAGACCTGTCTCTTGGTACAAAGAACAGGGGTTTAGTTGACACACATTTGCAAACGCATGTGAAAGCTGCAGAGCCACATCACGGCACCCTGTTTAAATCTGCAGTCCTACACTCTTAATTTAGTGTCCTCACACTGGAGGCACATGGCCGCTAATGGGTGGATGGGGAACAGGTGAGAGGGAGACAGCCCAACCTCCCCCAACCCATCCCCATGCACGACTGGCTGTTGTCTCAAAAAGTTCAAATAATTAGGTTATAATATAACCATGGTGCAAACTGGAGAAGACCAGCTGAAAAGCATTACACCTCCATCCCCTTGGTGGATGCAGTATATGGATAGGAAGGGATTTTATATATAGGGCATGGCCTGTAAAGCACACTGCCTTTGAAATCCCTTATTTTCTTTGGGACTTTATATGAGACAAGCAGGTCATGCTATTGGTTTCCATCCCTGTATACGGAAAACACTGGGGTCAAATCAAAACTGCATCCACCAAAAACGCACGAAAATCGCACGGTGGGACTTTAGATGAGGCACCAAGCTGTAAGCAAGGCGTCTCCCTCTCACCTGTTCCTCATCCACCCATTAGCGGCCATGTGCCTCCAGTGTGAGGACACTAAATTAAGAGTGTAGGACTGCAGATTTAAACAGGGTGCCGTGACGTGGCTCTGCAGCTTTCACATGCGTTTGCAAATGTGTGTCAACTAAACCCTTGTTCTTTGTACCAAGAGACAGGTCTTATTTGGTTGGTGACAGACTGGAAGGTGAGTACATCAAACTGGGGGCTGGCTGACTTTCATGCACCTCTTACAATCCTTCAACCTCATTTTGTGTTTTGTTATAGGGATGGAGACGCCGGGCAACACCAGCTTGGGTCTCATCTAAAGTCCCACCTAGTCCAATATGTTTAAGGGTTTACCTTAAATCGACTGAGTCTTTTCGAAAGACGGACTCCTTGTTTGTTCTTCCAGAGGGTCCTCGGAAGGGCATGGCGGCGTTGGCCTCTACCATCGCCAAATGGATCAAGCAGACCATTGAACAGGCCTATGCCTTGCAGGGGAAGGTTCCCCCTGTGCCTGTGAAGGCGCACTCTACTAGATCTCTGAGTACGTCTTGGGCCTGTCGTCATGGGACTTCTGTAGCCCAGGTGTGTAAGGCGGCGACTTGGTCGACCGTGCACACTTTCACAAAATTCTACAAAGTAGATGTTCAGGCATCGGCGGATGCTTCCTTTGGCCGCAAGGTTCTTAGTGCGGCAATTCCCTAGGGTCCCTGGTTGGGGACCTCTGGCTGTTGGGATAAGTTTTTTATCCCCTGGTTATTTGTCTTTTCCTGGGTTGTTGCTCCTGTTGAGCAATTATTTTTTCCTGTAGCCCAGCTGGTTTCCTTCCTTTGGTAAGGTTCCTTTCTTTGATGCGGAGACTGCGTTGCCTTTCGGCGCGGATGCGTTTCCCACCCCTCATGTTTGCACTGCTTTGGGACGTTCCCATATGTGACGAATATGAAGAGGCGGCGACTGTCGGAGGACGTAAGAGAAAACGGAATTTTTGTAAAATCTTACCTGTAAAATTCCTTTCTGAGTCCTCCGACAGTCGCCGCCCCCGCCCCTCTTTTAGGGTTTGGTTGTATACTCTACTGCTATTCCACTGAAACTGAGATATGGTTGCAGGAAGTAGGAGGGTATTGACTGAGGGGACCACCCCTTGAGGGTGGGATATGTTAAAAGCTTTAATGTTAACATATTCTGTTGCCTAGCTACTCCTTCGGAGCAAAGTCTAATACCCCATATGTGACGAATATGAAGAGGCGGCGACTGTCGAAGGACTCAGAGAAAGGAATTTTACAGGTAAGATTTTACAAAAATTCAGTTTTTTCCTCCGTGTTCTTTGTTCCCAGGGTTCCATCCCAATTGATATTTTCTAGCAGCGAGCGCAGTTTTGGGAAATTGTCTCTTTTGATATTCAGTGTTTTTATATTACCCTTATGTTTCCTATTACTATGATTAATACTGAAACTTGACCTATGGTCACTGTTTCCTAAGTTCTCCCGTATTTCTATATCCGTGAGCAGGTCTGTATTGTTGGTATTCAGTAGGTCAAGTACCGCATTTTTTCTCGTCGGTGCATTCACCATCTGACCCGTGAAATTGTCCTGCAAAACATTTAGGAACTGCTGAGCCTTGGCTGAGTGTGCGGTTCCTTCTGCCCAGTCTATATCTGGATAATTAAAGTCCCCCATTATAATGACGTTTCCCGTCCTTGCTGCCAATCCTATCTGTATTAAATGAGGTCCGCCTCCCCCTCCTCCCTCTGGTTGGGGGGCCTATAGCGTATGCCCAATATTACCTTCCCCACCGGGCCTTCCCTTTGAAGCTCTACCTATAGGGATTCTGCCTCGTCCTTAGCTCCATTATTAATATCATCCCTCATATTTACCTGTACACTGTTCTTAATATACAGACATACCCCTCCCCCTTTTTTACCCTCTCTATCTCTGTGATAAGGGAATACCCCTGAATGGTCGCCATCCAATCATGAGAGCTGTCAAACCAAGTCTCAGTTATCCCCACAAAATCTAAGTCCTCCTCAAACATCAGTAGCTCCAGCTCTCCCATCTTGTTGGCCAGGCTTCTGGCATTGGTATACAAACCTCTTAATTTTGACCGGTTACATTTATCCTCATTTGATGTTTTTAGGCTGCTCACTTGATTTTTCCCCATACCCACCCTGGGTATAGGGGCTCCAAACACCCTACCGCTAATGCCCCCATTTCTGCCCTCTGAAACTTGCTTTCCACTGGCTAATTCTACATCTGTACCCTCCCCCCCCATTCCCTAGTTTAAAAGCCCCTCTAACTTTTTGGCCATCCTCGCACCCAGTACGGCTGCACCCTCCCCATTTAGGTGCAATCCGTCTCTACCAAAGAGCCGGTGGCCGACTGAGAAGTCGGCCCAGTTCTCCAGGAACCCGAAACCCTCCTTACTACACCAGCTCCTCAGCCACTCGTTAACTTCCCTAATCTCCCGCTGCCTCTCTGGTGTGGCTCGAGGTACAGGTAGTATTTCGGAAAATACTACCTTGGAGGTCCTTCTCCTCAACTTAGCACCTAAGTCCCTGAAATTGTTTAGGACTCTCCATCTTCCTCTGCCTATGTCATTGGTACCCACGTGTACCATGACAGCTGGGTCTTTCCCAGCCCCACCCAATAATCTGTCCACCCGATCCGCAATGTGCCGAACCCGAGCGCCCGGCAAACAACAAACTGTTCGGCACACACGGTCTTTGTCACAGATTACACTGTCTGTCCTTCTAATAATTGAGTCCCCTACCACCAGCACCTGTCTTTCCTTTCCCTTTCCCCCAGCCTCACTGGAGGAGTTCTTCCCCTGGCAGCTAGGGGCATCGCTCTGCTCCAGCAATGCTGGTCCCTGACTGGTTTCCTCAACATCACGCAACGGGGCGAATTTATTGGGGTGCTCCAGCCCAGGATCAGCCTCCTTGCCTTTTTGCCCTCTACCCTTCCTAACTGTCACATATGTACTCTGCTCTGCTGCCTGCACCTCCGTCATTCTGCCCACCTCTGTGCAGACCCTGCCTGCACCTGGCGGGTACGATCCCAGCTCTCCTTCAGTATGGACATACGTCTCAGTGTTGCCAGTTGCTTCCCTAGATTCAGGACCTGAGCTTCCAGGGAAACAACGTGCTTACACTTTGTGCATTTGTATTCGCCCTTGATCTCATGATCGAGGAACGTATACATACCACAAGATGTACACCGAATCGCATCTCCACACCCGCCGGGCATTGTACCTACTAATCTAATGGGGATTCAGTGAATTCAGTGATTTAAGTCTATCCTATGTGGCTATTTCCTAGCTTCCTATCTCTACCTTCTCACCCTCTGGTACTCTGCTACCCTCACTTGACACTCAGTTGCACAACACTCACAATCTCACAGCCCGGTCAGTCTCACGACACTCCCAGTCGCACCACCCAGTCAATCGCACAACACTCCTGTCGCACACACTCAGTCTCACAGCCCGGTCAGTCGCACCCACTCTCAGTTGCCCAATGCTCACAGACACACAGCCTGGTCAGTCACACCACACTTCACAGACACACAGCCCGGTCAGTCGCACAACACTCACAGACACACAGCCCGGTCAGTCGCACAACACTCACAGACACACAGCCCGGTCAGTCGCACAACACTCACAGACACACAGCCCGGTCAGTCGCACAACACTCACAGACACACGGGTAGTAACAGGTACTCCCAGACACTCGGGCAGTAACAGGTACTCCCAACAGACACTCGGGCAGTAACAGGTACTCCCAACAGACACTCGGGCAGTAACAGGTACTCCCAACAGACACTCGGGCAGTAACAGGTACTTCCAACAGACACTCGGGCAGTAACAGGTACTTCCAACAGACACTCGGGCAGTAACAGGTACTTCCAACAGACACTCGGGCAGTAACAGGTACTCCCAACAGACACTCGGGCAGTAACAGGTACTCCCAGACACTCAGGTACTACACTACAGTACACCCTCAGTCAGTGTTTAACCTCAGTCACCAGTCTTACTTACCTAATGTGTGTCCCTTTAAGCCTGCTGCTTGCAGTTCCTCCCTCTCCCTCAGTCGGTCAGTCTCCTCTCTGCACCCGCCTCCCTCAGTCACTTCCCTGTCAGCTAGTCTCCTCTGCTCCTCTCTGTGGGGGGGGGTTCACTGCCGCCCGCAACGAGGGAGGGGGGTTACCGCACCGCTCGCCGCCCGCCTTTACCTCGGGGGGTTCTAGCACCAGACGCCGCCGCAGCAAGGGAGGGGTGGGGGGGTTACCGCGCCGCCCGCTTTAGTTCGGAGGGGGGGGGCTTCTAGCACCGGATGCCGCCGCTTCTACTGGGGGGGGGGGGTACTCACACACATCGATCTGCAACACACCTGCTCCTCTCACACGCACGCCGCACTGATCCCGCGCTCTCTGCTCTGCTCCACAGCACCACCTGCAGGATGCAAGAGCACCACCTGCAGGATCAAGTAACAGCTGCCATGCGGTCTCTCACCAGCAGCAACACCAGTAACCGCTGCCATGCGGTCTCTCACTGGTTACAGCTGCCATGCGGTCTCTTTGCAAAAGCTCCCAGCTGGGCTCTCAAAAGCAGCAGGCAGTATCTTGCACGCTATCTACTTGCTGCAGTGACAGCTTGGTGTCCCCAGGCAGACTTGCCTTGGAGACCCCCAGTCCTCTCTCTGGACTCCTGGCAGCCTTTAAACTCTTTGTATGCAGTAGTGATGTCACCCCCAAGCACTGTTCCCAGGTTCCAGTATTATTTTTAGGCATCATGTACACAGCTTAGCCCTGCCTGTGGCCCTAGGGCTGTTGGTACATTCAGCCATTCGGACCACATCTCTGCATAGAGGTGAACGCAAATTAAACCATCCCGCCAGCAGAGCCTACATCCACACTCCCACCCTCTTCCCAGTGGGAGGGATCTAGATATGAGGCGCAGAGCTGCCCTGCACATGTCACATGTCTCTCCTCAACCTGCAAACCACCTCGGGACTCTGCTCAGATGGGTAGAAAGGACATTGCCTGCATAGTCAAGATTCAAACATCCCTGGAGCCCCCACCTCCTAAACCAGCATGGTGTGTCCGTGTGTGAATGCCTTGAGATATTGATCAGACCAAGTTCTAAAGAGGGGGGCTGTGTTCATTTTAAGTCTGTGCACTGGAAGCTGCAGGATCGTGATCTGCCCACCCAACAGCACAACAAGGCATGGCCCTGTGTGCGAGCACCCACTCAGCAATAATGTGAACAAAGCCCTGATTGCCAGTTAAGTTGTGGTGGCAGCTGCCCGTGGGCAATCAAATGTAACAGAACAGTACTCACTGGCTGCTATCTGTGGATGGCTTTGATTTCTGGGATGCAGCCCAGGACAAAGTCATGTTGGGACAGCTTTTAAAAATCGGACTGTCCTAGCAAAATGCAACTATGGGCCTGTCTTTTTTTTTTTTTTTTTTTTTTTTTTTTTTTTTGGCCGACTGGCAGTGTTGCAAGCCCCCTACAACTTTTTTAACTGACGAAACCTAGAACATTTATTGACAGTGCATTTTTTAACAACAATCTGAAATAGGACACAAACTTCCATTAGAAACTAAAAAAACTGATGCTTAAAGCACATACGCAATATGTAAATATTACCAATGCCTGTAACAAGTAAATCTGCTTGCCCTTTTAATGAAAAATGAAAACAATATGAGCATAACTAGGATTATGAAGGACCTGGGGAACTCTAGGGTGGAGCCAAAAAATAAGTCCTATGGCACACACAGCGTGCCGTGGCAGAAAATGGCTGTGGTTTTAATGTGTGTAACAGTGGCAAGGGCTTTAAGTTGAAAGATTAAAGTGAAGTTCCGCCTGTTTTTGTGTTTATTAAAAGCCAGCAGCTACAAAAAGCATAGCTGCTGACTTAATGAACACACACTCACCTGTCCCAGGATCCAGCGATGCGCCTGGCGGGAGCCTTGGTTCTCTTCCTCTTCTCCCTGCGGTGCCAGCATTACTAATGTGGGCACGTGGCTGTGAGGACTTGCGGCTTCACAACCGGGGTGCACTGCGACAGTGTCGGCGCTACCACAGTATTAAAAATGTGAAGGTAAAAGATGTGTATACTGTGCGTTTTTAGTGAGCATAAAACTGTAAAACCGGTAGATATTTCATCCATAAAATCTTAAAAAGTGCATATAGTGCGTTTGATAAAACCATATAGTGTCACCACTTAAATATGCAAAGTGCTTAGTGCTGTTTATACAAACGTGCCAATGCACCAGGAGCTCAGTTGTATGCCGTTATGTGAGAGAACTAGCGCCTATGGATCCCCCACTAGGTGCAAATGCTTACCGCATACTTGTAGCAGGTAGCTCAGTTCCCATCAAATGCTGCAATACAAAATAGCCTCCATTGCGTAGTATATAGTATTTGAGTTGAAGCAAGTACTACATTCACTCAGTTAGGGAGTTCACTTTCAGCGTGCAGGGTCTGCCCTACGCGTTTCATCACTACAACGTCATCTGGAGCATGCAGTCTAGCGCTACTCCCGGTCTTTTTATAGGCTGAGCTGTCGACATGTTAGTACACCCTTGGGTGCCGAATCGGCGGCCATGTTTGTACACCTTCTGTGTAGTTAGCCAATGGTGTGCAGCCTTAAAAATTAGTCATGTGAACTCCCATTGTTGAGTAGACATACAAGAGGAAAATAACCCCCTAATGGGACTACAGTATACCAGATACCAACTCATATATTCAAAAATATTTCAAAATTTTATTAAACACAAAAATACATGAAATTTAAACAGGTGAGCACAAAAGTACAAAAGGATTTGCACAATGTAAGTAAAAAACCTTGAAAATTGGCGACTAAATGTGTTTCCACTAAACATGTGACAATAACATAGAGGAACCTGAAGTCTGGTTCTGGAGACCCTACGCGTTTCAAACAAGTCTTCCTCAGGGGTCTTTAGACCATAGTTCCAATTTTTTATGTTCTATAATGGAGAAACATATTTATTTACAATGTCAATTGATTGCAATTTGTTTTGTATGAGAAAAATGTTGAATACACATACCATGTATTGCGTCACAGTTTCGAACACAAAGTCGCCTCTATTTAAAATCTGGATTGATCAGCTCCACATGCGGAGTAGCATACCCGGAATTGCTCGAAAGAAACCGCAACGAGTTTCCTCACCTTCCCCAACACCACTGATGGACAGGTGTGGGTTAAAGCAACAGTGTGTGTATATATGGGGGGGGGGGGGGGAGAGGGAATTTGGGCCATTCACAACATCACATGGGGTCCAAGAAATGGCGATACTTGAATATCCAGATCTCAACTCACAATTCTGAAAGATTAAATAATATATATATATATATTATAAATAATAATATATTATATATATATTATTATATTTTTTGACATTCTTGAACTCGCTTCGTTTGTAACCTTTTTCCACTAATCTATCGATGAGTGTCTGAGTGTCTGGGCTTGTATTTCAAAATCTGCTGGATCACTGCAGTTCCTTTTGATCCTCATCAATTGACCTTTAGGGATGTTCCCTAGCCACTTCGGATGGTGGCAGCTGTTTTTGGGAATGTAGCCATTCCTATCAGTTTTTTTGAAGTATGTCTTGCTGGCCAGTGTTCCATCTTTTTTGAACAATTCTAGATCTAGGAAGGCAATATGTTCAAAATGGAAGTCCCCAGAAAAAGTGATTCCATATATGTTTGTATTTATCTCATCGAAGAACTCCTGTAGTGACTCCGTGCTACCTTTCCAGACGATACTAATATCGTCTATGTTCCTGCGGTAGTATTTAAAGTTATCTCTGGGTACACTGAAGACCTGCTCCTCCTCCCACTTCTGCATGAACATATTAGCCACGCTGGGGGCATACTTAGCCCCCATGGTTACTCCTTTAGTTTGTGCATAGTAGTTGCCTTTGTACCAAAAGTAATTTGATTGCATTGCCATTTTGAGTCCTTCCAATATGTAGCAAATGTGTGCCTCTTTCATGTCTGTATGAGTATGTAGGGCCCAGGCTATTGCCTGTAGTCCATCCTGCTGCTGTATATTCGTATAGAGGGAGTTGACATCAATAGTTACTAAGATGTCCTCTTCCTCTATGTTAAGATCTTTAATTTCTGCTAGCAGCTGCTTACTGTCCCTCAAATAGGATTTCCCTACAGGGACCAAAGGTTGCAAGAACTGATCGAGATACCCAGTCTTGAATGTCCCATTGGCTATGGGACAGGAAGTCAGTGGAAATCCTTCCAAAGTAATGGAATCCCTGGTGGTCACCAGAACTAGTGTCCCCATTGGACGATTCTCCTCTATTCCTGCTCTGGGGACACCCAAAATTTAGGGTTCTTGTTTACTTCCACATTTGATGATCACTGTAAACAGGACAAACGGAGGGTAAATCTCCCTAACAGGGACACAGGCAGGGATGGAAACCTAACAGGGGATCTAATCCTTCTCTAAGTTTTGCCTTTAGTTATACTTCAACAACAGTGGCGGTTCTACATTAAATTGCTCCCCGGGCAAGACTCCCTCCCGGCGCCCCCCCCCCCCCCCAAAAAAAGAAAAAAAATAACATGACAACATAACAATAAATGCAGAGTGCCACAGCATTGCCCCCAATAAATGCAGAGTGCCACAGCAATGCCCCCAATAAATGCATGCAAAGTGTCACAGCATTGTTGCCCCCAATAAATGCAGAGTGCCACAGCATTGTTGCCCCCAATAAAAGCAGAGTGCCACAGCATTGTTGCCCCCAATAAAAGCAGAGTGCCACAGCATTGTTGCCCCCAATAAAAGCAGAGTGCCACAGCATTGTTGCCCCCAATAAATGCAGAGTGCCACAGCAATGCCCCCAATAAATGCAGAGTGCCACAGCATTGTTGCCCCCAATAAAAGCAGAGTGCCACAGCATTGTTGCCCCCAATAAAAGCAGAGTGCCACAGCATTGTTGCCCCCAATAAAAGCAGAGTGCCACAGCATTGTTGCCCCCAATAAATGCAGAGTGCCACAGCAATGCCCCCAATAAATGCAGAGTGCCACAGCATTGTTGCCCCCAATAAATGCAGAGTGCCACAGCAATGCCCCCAATAAATGCAGAGTGCCACAGCAATGCCCCCAATAAACGCAGAGTGCCACAGCATTGCTCCCAATAAATGCAGAGTGCCACAGCATTGTTGCCCCCAATAAATGCAGAGTGCCACAGCAATGCCCCCAATAAATGCAGAGTGCCACAGCAATGCCCCAATAAACGCAGAGTGCCACAGCATTGTTGCCCCCAATAAAAGCAGAGTGCCACAGCATTGTTGCCCCCAATAAAAGCAGAGTGCCACAGCATTGTTGCCCCCAATAAATGCAGAGTGCCACAGCATTGCCCCAAATAAATGCAGAGTGCCACAGCAATGCGCCCAATAAATGCAGAGTGCCACAGCAATGCCCCCAATAAATGCAGAGTGCCACAGCATTGCTCCCAATAAATGCAGAGTGCCACAGCAATGCCCCCAATAAATGCAGAGTGCCACCGCATTGTTGCCCCCAATAAATGCAGAGTGCCACCGCATTGTTGCCCCCAATAAATGCAGAGTGCCACAGCATTGTTGCCCCCAATAAATGCAGAGTGCCACAGCATTGTTGCCCCCAATAAATGCAGAGTGCCACAGCATTGTTGCCCCCAATAAATGCATTGCCCCTTTTCAATGCAGAGCGCCACAGCACTGCCCTCTTTAATGCAGAGCGCCACAGCAATGCCCCCTTTAATGCAGAGCGCCACAGCAATGCCCCCTTTAATGCAGAGTGCCACAGCACTGCCCCCTTTAATGCAGAGCGCCACAGCAATGCCCCCTTTAATGCAGAGCGCCACAGCAATGCCCCCTTTAATGCAGAGCGCCAAAGCAATGCCCCTTTTAATGCAGAGCGACACAGCAATGCCCCCTTTAATGCAGAGCGCCACAGCAATGCCCCCTTTGATGCAGAGCGCCAAAGCAATGCCCCTTTTAATGCAGAGCACCACAGCAATGCCCCCTTTAATGCAGAGCGCCACAGCAATGCCCCCTTTAATGCAGAGCGCCACAGCAATGCCCCCTTTCAATGTAGAGATGCCACAGCATTGCCCCCTTTAATGCAGAGATGCCATGCCAGAGTGCCACTTTTCAATGCAGAGCGCCAGCGTTCCCCCCTGCGAGACCCGTCCGTGCACAGCACTTACCTCACTTCTCTTCACGTCTCTTCAGTCCTCCCGCGGTGCCTCCTCCTCGGCCAATGGCGCGTGGGGTTTGCCTTTCGGCCAATCAGGAAGCGGGAGGACCCGCTCCCTGATTGGCCAGGAGGAGGATCAGTGTGACAATAGCGAATTTTCATTCGCTATTGTCACACAATGGGCGGGCTCGGGGGGGAGCAATGCTCTGCTCCTCGGCTGCGGCGGTTTTAGGCATGGGCGAACGGGGCTCGGGCGGTCCGGTACCATTTGATCCATGGACCGGTACCAGTCCACGGCCCGGGCATGCCGCCCCCCACGTGTTATGAAAAAATGCCGCCCCAGGCGGCTGCCCCGTTCGCCCGTGCCTAAAACCGCCACTGTTCAACAATGTCTTAAAATGTTCTGTGAAGTGCTCTGCTTAAGTGTAGAAGTTCACTTTGCACTCCACCATATTTCAATTGCTTTTGTTGGTATTGCATGTGTAGAAAATTAGGTGAGAGCACATTGAATAGCTAAAGAGAGCGATAGAAATAAGGTGAATACCTAAAGTGAGCGATAGGAATAAGGTGGAGTTCATAGTGAACCATGCTATTACCTGCAGGAATTGGCATTTGGGGGGTTAAAACATGCAATGAAGAGGTATGATATCACCTCCTCACTGCCTTTCACTTTTCAGTTTAGTGACGGTGCCTGCTGCAAGTGTGTACAAGCCTTTGGGTTTACACTAGTGTGCTGCAGTTTGCCCCCATTGCTTGTGTATCCACATTTGTCCTGCGTTTTAACTGCAGTCCTATTGATTTCTATTAGGTTTCAAGTTTTTTTTTTTTGCTGCATTTTCTGAAGGTGTGCCAAAGATGCAGCATGCAGGAATTGTGTTGCACTTTCAAAAAATACAGAAAAAAACATGCAACCAAATAGGAATCAATAGGACTGCGGCTAAAATGCAGGAAAACTGCGGATACACACGCAATGGGACAAAACCATAGCAAACCAGTATGAATCCACTAAAAGCACAAAGGACCAAGTACTACCATAGGCTGGTGACACAATTCTAAATACTTTAGCTGTAGTTTTTAAAAGCTAAAGCTGGAGGAAAAAGTTAAAAAAGAGGTGGACGGAGAGAAGAAAGGAGGCAGGGGGAAGAGTCCAGTCCCTGAGCTCACATATAGATGGTCCCTGGAGGATTATCACTCACAGATATCCTGTTTATGTTGTAGCTGTCGGCTGCTCTGTGTATGAATTCCTGCCCACACGGCTCCTTCACTGCACTGCAAGGACTTCCCTGAGTGTGGGCAGGCACAGAGGGAGAGAGGCGGGAGAAGGCAGAGCCGATCCAGCCTCTCTCCTCTTCCATTTGTGCAGGATGAACTGTGCTCTGTGACACTAATTTTTGCATTGAGCCAAAACAGGTGCAGCCAACCACCCCTACATTTACAAACAGTTTCTCCTGTCTCATAGATGTTTATGAACAGAAGAAATCGGGCTCATACTGCTGGCTGGGCAGGCCTATCCTAAGAGAGGGGAAAGGTGCTGCAGCTCCAATAGCCCCTATGTTAATCTGGCCCTGGGCCTACATCTCTTTGGACCAGGTAGTTCCTGCTGTAATTCAGTATTTTTAGGCAACCAGAGTAGTTTCCTCTTGCTGGTACTATCCTCTGATGAAACATTTCCCTCCCAGTCTACATTTCCTATTTTGAACACAATCTGGGTGTTGCAGTGCTTTTGGGAAGGAGTGGTTGGGAAAGCTATTTGACCCTTGTCTTGGATGATGCTGAGAGAATTCGCTGCACTCAAATTGCCCTTTCTAAGGACATTGCTTTGGAAACTGGTCCTCTTCTACCAGTAGCATCTGCACCAAGAGGAGTGGTTGGTGCACCTGAGCACACCTCAGATTCTACAGGGGTGGGGGGGGGGGGCAGAGTTTATTGCTGGAGGGCCCTTTTAACAGGGCAGACCGATATCATCATAGGAGGGCCCTGTGCCCCCCGATTGTCAGCAAGCAGAATGGTTGATCCCCTGTTCTATGGTTCGGCTACTGGTGGAGGCCCCACCTCATCTATTCAGATACAGGTGGCAGTCTTTCAGAAAGCTTTTGGACCTTGGGCAAGCCCTTGTCCTCCTAGTAAGGCTTATTTAGTTTTTTTTCTGTGTTGCCAACCCCGCCATTGGACTGCTGTTTGTCAAACTGGCGGCCCTCCAGCAGGACTACAAGTCCTTTGAGGCATTGCAAGGCTAACCGTTACCAGCATGACTCCCAAAGGCAGAGGCATGTTGGGACTTGTAGTTCCGCAACAGCTGGAGGGCCGCCAGTTTGACACCCCTCAATATAATATTGTTTTCTCTGTCGCTCATTGACAGATGCAGACTTCTTGATTGATATCAGTAGGGTTATACTGCCCCCTACAGGAGTAGGACACTAGGCAGAAAAAAGTTCTCGCTACGCCTATGGGCAGTCCCAGGGGGTAATACCCTCTCACTTCCTGCTATAGGATGCCAGTTTTTTTTCTACCTAGTCAGGAGTGAGGACCTAAGTTCCTTGCTGGGATCTCTAGTCCTGGCAAGATTTTTTTTTTTTATCTAGTTTTTTTTTTTCTCCGGATTGTTCCTGTAACATCTACAAGCAATTATGCCGGATCTGGATGATGGGCTGGATGTTGAGATCCAGTGGTCACCCCAGCTGGCCAACGAGCGCGTGCAGGCCCTAGCTGGGTCAGCCGCGACATAGTCCCACTGGACGGGGACTGGTCCTGCGAGTTAAACATCTCGCCAGGTCGCCTATGGCCGGTCTGAGCCCGAGTCGCAGCATCCTTTTTGGCCAGTGGAGAGAGGGGTTCTGTCAGGACTTGGCGGCTGCCTGTTCTGGTATGTTGAGTAAAATGTTCCCCCTCTCCCCCTGAAGGGCTTTGGGGTGGAGGCGGGCCTTCTAGTGCATCTGGCTGTGGGTTGGTGAGCTTTGGGGGTCTCTCTCGCTCTCTCTCTGCTGGGGGTTCTCTAGTGCGTGCTGCCTAACCACTTGGGGGCGATACAGCGCGGCGGGACGATTAAAAAAAAAAAAATTCTCAAAATTTGCTAACGTGTTACGCTGGTGTAACATGGACCCTGCTGAACATGTGTCCCCATCTAACCCCCTCGAGGTTTCTAACCCCACTTTCGGTGGTCCTGGAATTGTCCCGGCTGGATGTGGCCTTTAAAGGGTAAGGTGTTAACAACCGCCCTCCGCCTACCCCTGCCTCATCTGATGCCTCAGAATCTGGGTCTGCATCAGTCGCTGCTGACACAGGTTTCCCTGCCGGGTCTACTGCCTCAGGCCCTGTATCCCCTGATAGTGAGGATGACGTTTCTGCCTTTGCTGCCGCGCAAGACTAGGCGCTGGTGGATGCACTGTTAGTGTCTGTGAGTGATACTGTAAAAATGGAGGGCGCAGCTGCGACTAAGGCGCAGGCTACATTGGCACTCACGAGCCTTCCAGAGCAGCAAATGTTTTTCCTTTTCCTGCGTACTTTGCCAATATGCTCAAAACGATTGGAACCATCCAAAATGTTCCCCTGGGATGCCTGAGCGGATGCTAGGCGCTATCTTTTTGCAGGGTCCCTCATTAGCGAGTGGATATTGCCACCTACCATGGATCCGCCGGTCTGCACACTGCATGGAGCTACTATGATCCTGGTGGAGGATTCCCCATCCTTTAAGGAGGGCGGAGTCTGTGTCCCGCACTATGTTCTCCCTGGCGGGGTCTGCTTTAAGACTGGTGTTTCTGGGTGCCCTGGTGTCACAAACATTGACTGAATGGGCTACGCTACTACGTCGTGACCTGGAAGGGAGACAACTCCTCCTTGCTGTTTTTGGAGCTGTTGGACCAACTGGTGCAAGGGCTGCATATGTTTGTGCTGCCACACTGGACACTGCTCCCATGCTGGGCTGTTTGTCCTTTTGGGCAGTGGTCCTCCGGCGCATGTTGTGGCTGAATTGCTGGTCTGCAGATCAGACTTCAAAGAAAGCTTAACTGATCTTCCCCTCCGGGATCGCCTGTTTTGGGCTACCTTGGCTAACTTTTTCAAAGGTCTCACTGGGGGTAAGAGTACCTTTCTCCCGTAGGCTACCAAGGGTGAGGACCCCTGTCACTGATGAGGACCCTCCTTCTCAGCACACAGGGAGTTATTTCGTCCCCCCTGAGTCAGTCAATGAGGCAAAGTCCTTCAAGGCTCCCTCGGGGGGTTCCAAGCAACCATGGTCTGGAAAACAAAAATCAAATCTCTCTAGACCTGCGGACAAGGCCACTTTAGCCTCCAGGTGCGCCCCCACCCATATCTGCGGTGGGGGGGGACGTCTTTGCCGGTTCCCGGATCCGTGGCTCTCCCGGATTCAAGACAGATGGATTCACGAGGTCATGCGGTCGGGGTACAAGATCGGATTTCGCTCTGTCCCACCGGTAAGGTTCTTCGCTTCCACAGTGAGGCTGTCCCCAAATCGCTTACTGGCTTTCTTGGGGGCAGTACGGGACCTGGTATAACAGGGAGTAATAGTTCCCGGTTCAGTGTGCGGACCCTTTCTGGGGCTTTTTTCACGCCGGTTTACAGTACCCAGGAAGGAGGACAAGGTGCGTCCAATCCTGGACTTAAGGAGCTGAATTGTTTCGTGCATGTTCAAAATTTCAAGATGGCATCCATTCGCACGGTGGTGGCCTCCCTGGATTCCGGGGACCTTCTGGCCTCGATGGATATCAAAGATGCCTGCCGTCACATCCCCTATGCGCGCAGGACACCAATGTTTTCTGCGCTTTGCAGTGGGAGTGGACCATTATCTATTTGTGGCGTTACCCTTTGGTCTCGCTTCTGCTCCTCAGATCTTCACATAGGTGTTTGGCTCTAGTTCTGGCGCTGTTGATCTGGGAGACTGGCCTATCTGGGCCTGACTTGGCCTCGCCCTTAGCCAGGGTGTTTCCTCCTTCAGAAACACTCCACGAGCTCCAGACTGCGATCAGCTGTTGCTGTCCAGCAAATGTACCTGTATGTGAGTTCTGGGACTGATGGTGTCGTCCTTCCAGGCGGTCCCTCCAGAAGGACACCCTTTTCAAATGGAACAAAAATCAAATTTCCCTGGACAATCAGATCCAGCTGAGCCCGATGACCAGGGAGTCACTGATATGGTGGCTTCAGTCCCTGATGCTCACTCCAGGGAAGTCCTTCCTTTTTGATTTATTGGTCTATTGTCACCACTGATGCCAGTCTATCCAGATGGGGAGAGGTTCTCGGTGGATTTTCTGCTCAGGGAGTCTGGTCCCTGGAAGTATCCAGGTTGGCCTATTACTGTACTGGAACTGAGAGCGATCAGGCTTGCCTGGTTCGCTGGACCAAATGTCTTCGGGATTGTCAATTGGAAAATTCCACGGCCGTGGCTTATGTCAATCGCTGGGGGGGTACCATAAGTGCCCCTGCGGCCTTGGAAGTGGCCGGCATCCTCCGATGGGCAGAACGCTTTTTTCCAGATGTCTCCGCTGTTTCCATTTCAGGAGTGGAAAATTGGCAGGCGGATTTCCTCAGCCGACGGACCTTGGATCTAGGAGAATGGTCTCTCCATCCGGAGGTGTTCCACCAGTTGTGCCTTAGTTGGAGCACTCCAGATAGGGATCTGTTGGCGTCCCGGATCAACAGTTTGTGGCCCGCTCCCGGGATTCTCAGGTAGACGCCACTGATGCGCTGGTGGCCCCGTGGGGTCTGTATCAGCTGCTGAATGCCTTTCCTCCTCTCAGGTTACAGGAAGAGATTCCGGTCATTCTTGTGGTTCCAGACTGGCCTAGTTGGGCTTGGTACGCCGACCTGCTTGGGCTAGTTGCGGACGCTCCCTGGGAACTTCCTCTCAGGGAGGACCTACTGTCAGGGGCCAATCTTCTATCCTGTTTTACGGTCACTGGCTTTGATGGCTTGGTTGTTTATAGCCAGGTGCTGAAGGAAAGGAGATTGTCTACTTCAGTCATTCCTACTCTGCTCACACCGAGGAAAGCGGCTTCTAGAACGATCAATCATCGCACGTGGAAGTCATATATTGCATGGTGTGCGTCTGTTGGGGTTCCCCTAAGCTCTTGCTCAGTGACTCGATTGTTTTGATTTTTTTCCACGGGGAGTTGATCAAAAGTTGGCCTTGAGTATATCTAGGGTCATGTCTCGGCCTTGGCAATATTCTTCCTAGGCCATTGGCCACCCTATCCCTGGTGTGTTACTTCATCCAGGGGGTGCGTCACGTGCGACCTCCGTTACCACCATTTGGTGCTGTCGGTTCTTCAGAACCCTCCCTTTGCAAATTTTCAGGGGATTCCCCATGCTTACCTTGTCCCAGAAGGTGGCCTTCTTTGTGGCTATCACTTCTGCGCGCAGGGTGTCGGTACTGGTGGCGTTGTCCTGTCATTCTTCCTATCTGATGATTCATAGGGATACAGTGGTACTTTGTCCAGAACCGTCCTTCCTTCCGAAGGTGGTTTCCGGTTTTTCACTTGCATGAAGACATCTTGTTAGCCTCCTTGTGTCCTAAGCCTACACATCCGAATGAAATTGCATTACATGCTTTGTTTGTGGTTCGGGCAATCTGGGTGTACCTGGCACCTACTGACTCTTTTCGCAAGTCAGATTTGTTTTTTGTGATCACAGGTGGCCCTGGGAAAGGGTTGCCTGCGTCTGCTGCTATTGTTTCCAGATGGATCAGGCAGACAGTGGTACAGGTTTAGTCGATAAAGGTCAGGTTCGTCCTTTCCCTGTTAAGGCGCGCTCTGCTCGGGCGCTTAGTGATTCCTGGGTTTTTCGCCATCCGGCATCTGTACTTCAGGTTTGTGAGGCGGCTACCTGGTCGTCTGTTCACATCTTTACCAAGTTTTATAAAGTTGATGTGCTGGCATCTGCGAATGCCTCTTTTGGCAGCAAAGTTTTGTGGGCTGCTGTTTAAGGGGGCCCTTAGTCTCCCTTGAGGGTTTCAGTTTCTCAGGTGGGTCTCATCTTATTGTTTTGATGAGTCCTATGTTACCTGGTTGGCTATGTATAGCCTTGTGGACTGCTGTCCCACCGCTCATTTATGGCACTGCTTTGGGACGTCCCTACTGATATCAATCAAGAAGTCTGTGTCTGTCAATGAGCGACAGAGAAAACTGGATTTTTGACTTACCATAAAATCCTTTTCTCTTAAGCTCATTGACAGACACAGTACCCGCCCCTCTATTTTTGAGTTGGTTTGGTATGATTTCTGACACTGCTTTGATACAAAACTGGCATCCTATAACAGGAAAGTGAGACCTGCACCCGCGATCGCTCCCCACTAAGAGAGAAGGACGGTCAGCTGTTGTAAACACAGCTGACCGTTGTTCTCTCTAAAATGATCACAGAGCACCTGTGATCCTTCTATATAGGATCACAGGTCTCTATGATCATTTCACAAGTCCCTCCCCCACAGTTAGAAAACACTCCCCTAGGCTCACAATTAACCCTTTGATCACCCCCTTTTAGCACTAATTATTGCAGTAATGTCACTGGTCCCTCCAAAAGTGTCAAAAATGTCAATTAGGGGTTCGATCTGTCTGCTGCAATGTCGCAGTCTCACTCAAATTTGCAGATCACCACCATTACTAGTAAAAAATAAATAAATAAAAAGGACATAAATCTTTCCCCTAGTTTGTAGACGCGATAACTTTTGCGCAAACCAATCAAAATACACCTATTGCGATTTTTGTTTTTTTGTTTTTTACCAAAAATATGTAGCAGAATACAAATTGGCCTAAAGGGATAAAAAATTTAGATTTTTAAATTTTTTTTGGGTGGGAATGTTATATAGCAGAATGCGAAAAGTTGTTTTGTTTTTTTGTTTTATAGCGCAAAAAATAAAAATCACACAGGTGATCAAATACCACCAAAAGAAAGCTCTATTTGTGGGGAAAAAAGCACATCCATTTTATTTTGGTACAGCGTCGCACGATTGTCCATTAAAGTGATGCAGTGCCGAATCGCAAAAAATGGCCTGGTCATAAAAGTTTGTGACTCGGTTCAGAGATCCTCTGGCCGATGCAGTAGACGCCCTGGTGGCTCCCTGGAGCCAGTACGGGCTAATTTAAGCATTTGCTCAACTGAAACTTTTATCTCACCTGCTACGCAGGGTCGAGTTGGAGGGGATTCCAGTAATTCTGGAGGCTCCCGATTAGCCCCGGAGATCCTGGTACGCCGACGTGATTCAGCTGATGGTCGCAGGTCCATGGACACTTCCTCTGCAGGAAGATCTTCTATCTCAGAGTCCGATCTTCCATCCCCTGCTTTACAGTCGCTGGCTTTAACAGCTTGGCTGTTGAGAGCAAGGTGTTAAAGGACAGGGGTCTGTCCGATTCTGTGATCCCTACCTTACTCAAGGCTAGGAAGTCCACTTCTCGGAAGATTTATCATCGTATGTGGACAGCGTACATTGCTTGGTGCGAATCGCTGAAGCTGCATCCTAGATTCTTTGCTATCAGCAGGATCCTGACCTTTCTACAGAAAGGGGTTGACCAACGCTTGGCGTTGGGCACTCTTAAGTGTCAGATCTCGGCCTTGGCTGTGTACTTCCAACGCCCTTTGTCTACGCACTCTTTGATTCCTACATTTCTTTAGAGGGTTCGCCATTTGGCTCCCCCCAGGAGGTCTCCGTTACCTCCTTGGGACCTTAATTTGGTTCTATCGGTTCTTCAGAAATCTCCTTTCGAGAACATAAGACACATTTCCTTGCTCGCCTTGTTGCAGAAAGTTGCCTTTTTGGTGGCTATCACCTCTGTGCGCAGGGATTCTGAACTAGCGGCGCTATCTTGCCGCTCTTCTTATCTGGTAATACACAGGAATAAGGTGTTACGGCCTAATTCGTCGTTTCTTCCTAAGGTGGTTTCCGATTTCCATCTGAACAAAGACAGAGTGCTTCCGTCACTCTGTCCAAAACCTTCACATCCTAAGGAAATTGCCCTGCATTGCTTGGTGGTGGTTCGGGCGATATGGATGTAGCTGGAGACTACTGAGTTCTTTCGTAAGTCGGACTCTCTGTTTGTGAATACAAATGGACCCCGTAAGGATCAGGCTGCGTCTGCGGCGACCATCTCTCGATGGATCAGACAGGCGTTGGTGAAGGCGTATTCTCTTGAGGGTAAGGTTCCTCCTTTCCCTGTCACGGCTCACTCTACGTGGGCATTGAGTGCCTCTTGGGCTTTCCGCCATCAGGCGTCAGTGATGCAAGTTTGCAAGGCGGCCACGTGGTCGTCTGTACATACGTTCACCAAATTTTACAGAATGGACGTGTTAGCATCCTCAGATGCGTCCTTTGGCCGCAAGGTTTTGCAGGCCGCCATTTAAGGAGCAGTCTACTTTTCCTTCTCCTTTATGGTTTTGCTACAATTGAGCCCCAGTTGTTGCTTGTTGGGCTCCATGTTATATAGTTGGTTATGTTAGCCGTGGGAATTACACTCTTTTAAGTTTGTCCTTTCTCCACCCCTCAGTGGTTACTGCTTTTGGACGTCCCATCCGTCTATGATTTAAAGCAGCAGCTACGTCCGTCGGTGGGCGAAAGAGAAAATGGGATTTTTTACTTACCGTAAAATCCATTTCTCTGAGTCCACAGACGGACGTAGCTCCCACCCCTCTTTTCTCTGTAGAGTTGGGTTTTGGTTATTATTCACTGCTTGCAACTAAACTGAAGATGCAACGATGAGGCCAGGGGTAATAACCCAGGGACCCCGCCCCCCTGGGCGTGTCAAAGCCTTTGACTCTACTTGGTCACTCCTAGTGGGAGGGGCTTATTACCCATCCGTCTGTGTTTTAAAGCAGCAGCTACGTCCGTCGGTGAACTCTACGGTAAGTAAAAAATCCAATTTTTCAGGTAATAAATAAATAAAAAAATCTGATCTAAATTGTGTGAAACAGGGAGACAATACAAATCACTAGCTACAAAACATGGTTGATGAGACATGGATGAAATGGTGACTATCATTGTCCAGAGTGGATTTATCATGTTTTTTTCTGCTTGGATATCTACATGCATTGGTCTGCAAAGAATTGTACAATTTATTACAAATGGTGGAATCAGCAGATTTGTATAATTAAATATATTAAATATATTTAAATATACAGGTGATTCACAAATTAGCAATGCATCTGAATCAGTCATCATCAGTAAAAAGTATTTCTCTTTCGTTCATTGACAGACACAGCATCAGATATTCATAACCGTTGGGTTATACTGCCCCCTACAGGAGTAGGATAGAGGTTACAGGATAGGATACAGGGTAGGCAGAAAAAAAGTCAAAATGGGCAGTTCCAGGGGGTATACTCCCTCTCTCTGCTATAGGCACTCGCTAGGTTTTTTTCTGCTTAGTCAGGAGTAAGGATCTAGTTCCTTGCTGTGATCTTTGGTCCTGGCAATTTTTTCTTTTTCGATAGAAATTTTTTTCTCCTGGATTTTTCCTGTGAGATCTACAATCAACTGCCAGACTGGGCGATGGGTTGGATAATATAGATCCAGCGTTCACCCCAGTCTGACCAGCGAGCTCGCGCAGACCTCAGCTCTGCGCTAGGTCAGCCGCGACTTAGCCCCACCGGATGGGGGCTGGCCTGCAAGTTAAATGCCTTGCGAGGTCGCATAGGACCGGGTCTCAGCCTGAGTCACAGCATTCCTCCTGGCCAACAGCCCCCTATTTAGATGGAGAGGAGTTCTGTCTGGACTGGTGCCCACCTGGTTCCTGGTATGATGAGTAGCTGTCCCCCCTCTATTCCTGGAGGGTTTTGGTGTGGACGTGGGCTCCTCCTTGGGACGGTCGGAACCCCCGGGTTCCCCCTCTTCCCGTCAGGCACCCCCCCATCATCTGTGTGTGGGACCTTGAAGATTGAGGATGCAGCTGCGACAGAGGTGCAGGTTCCCTTTGGCACTCACAAGCCATCCAGAGCAGCAAAGGTGTTTCCTTTCCCCACCTCGTTTGACAGAACTTTCGCTAAAGAGTGGGGACAACCAAAGTGTCCCCCTGGGGTCCCTTAGCGATTTACTAGGTGTTACCACTTTGAGGAGTCTCTTCTTAAGAAGTGGACTGTTCGACCGGTGGTGGACCCTCCAGTTTCCAGATTGAACAAGGCAACCATGATTTCGGTTGAAGAGTCCTCGGCCTTTAAGGATTCAGCTGACAGGAAGGCGGAGGTTGTGGCCTGCAATATGTACACTCTGGCAGGTTTGGCACCGAGGCCCGTATTCACCATTGCCCTGGTGTTGCAAACTCTGACCGAGCGGGGTAAGCTTTTATGCCGTGACCTGGAGGGAGAACAGCTCCCCCTGCCTCTGCTGAGCTGGCAGACCAGCTGGTCCAGGGGCTGCAGTTAATCTGTGATGCTTTTTTGGATGCGGCTCCCCTAGTGGCTCGGCAGTAGTCCTTCAACGTGTCTTTTGGCTCAAATGCTGGTCTGCTTACCAAACTTTTAAAAAGGCCTTGACTGATCTTCCCTTTCTAGGAGATCGACTGTTTGGAGCTACCCTGGATGACATCATAAAAGGTCTCACAGGGGGGAAGAGTTCCTTTCTTCCCCAGGCTACTAAGGGCAAGGAACCTTGTCGTAGACGTGGGCCTTCCTTTTCGGCTCCTAAGAGGTTTTTTTTTCGTCCCCCAGGGTGAGACTGAAAAGGGCTTGAAGCTTTTCAGGGCCTCCTCTGGAGGATCCAAATTAACCCAGTCTGACAAGCCGAGAGCAGGCTTCTCCAGACCCACGGCCAAGGCTCCTTCAGCATGAAGTTGCGCCCTCACATGTTTCGGAGGTGGGGGGACATCTTTGCCGGGTTCCAAGCCCGTGAATTTCCCTGTTGCAAGACAAGTGGGTCCACAAAGTCATTCGATCCGGCTGCAAGATCGAGTTTCGGCAAGGTTCTTTCCTTCCAACTTGTGCCTGTCCCCGGACCGCTTACAGGGTCTGTTTGGGTGGTACAAGACCTGTTACATCAAGGGGTGATTGTCCCGGTTCCGACTTTGGAATGTTTTCTTACTCAAACCTGTTTACAGTTCCCAGGAAGGTAGGCAAAGTGCGTCCAATCCTGGACCTCAAGGCGCTAAACTGCTTTGTGTGGGTGCAGAAGTTCAGAATGGAGTCCATTCACACAGTGGTGGCCTCTCTGCATCAGGGGGATTTCCTCACCTCTATCGACATCAAGGATGCTTACCTTCACATTCCAATATGTGCCAGTCACCGGCACTTCCTCTGCTTTGCCATGGGAGAGGAGCATTATCAGTTTGTGGCGTTACCCTATGGTCTCGCCTCTGCTCCTCGGGTCTTCACAAAAGTGTTAGCCCCAGTGTTAGCTCTGCTACGCCAATGGGGGATAGCGGTACTGGGCTACTTTGATGATCTCCTTCTGCAGGCGGAGTTTCCTTCTGCTCTGGTGGAAAACCTGGTGATCACAATACAGACTTTGAGGGAGTTTAGCTAGATTCTGAATTTTCAGAAGTCTGCCCTGGTTCCTTTCACTAAGCTGAACTATCTAGGCCTGACTCTGGACTCGGCCGTAGCTAAGGTGCTCCTTCCTCTGGACAAACTCCAAAAATTGCAGGCTGCAATTCGTCTCCTGCTGTCCAGCAGGTGGTCATCCTTTCGGACTTGCATGCGGGGGTGCTGGGCCTGATGGTGTCTACCTTCGGGGTGGTTCCGTTTGCACAGTTCCATACGAAGTCCCTGCACAGGGAGATTCTGACCAAATAAGACAAGACTCCGCAGTCTCTGGACAATCAGATCCGGCTGAGTCGGGGAGCGAAGGAAACCCTGATATGGTGGCTTCCTTCTGTGGCGCTTCGGCTGGGCAAATCCTTCCTCCCCCTTATATTGCACAGTGGTCACCACTGATGCCAGCCTGTCCGGCTGGGGAGGCGTCCTCGGCTAGCATTCTGCCCAGGGGATCTGGACACTGGAAGAGTTCAGACTACCGATCAATGTCTTGGAACTCTGAGTGATCAGACTGTGTCTGGACCAATGGATAGATTGTCTTCAGGGTTGTCCAGTGTGCAGTAAATCGAACAATGCCACGGCCATGGCTTATGTCAATCACTAAGGAGGCACAAGAAGTGTCCTGGCAGATCTGGAGGTTGCCGGCATTCTAAGGTGGGCAGACCGGTTCGTTCCAGCCCTCTCCGCTGTACACATTCCTGGGGTGGAAAACTGGCAAGTGGATTACCTCAATCGACAGACGTTGGACCACGGGGAGTGGTCCCTTAATCCGGAGGTGTTTAATCAGTTGGGGCAACCCCAAGGTGAATCTGTTGGCATCTTGGCTCAACAGAAAGGTGCAGAGGTCTGTGGCTCGGTCAAGGGATCCTTTGGTGGACGCCATAGGCACGCTGGTGGCCCCATGGGGTCAGTATCGTCTGATTTACGCCTTCCTTCCTCTCAAGCTTCTGCCAAGACTTCTACGCAGGATCGAGACAGAAGGGATTCCGGTCATCTTAGTGGCTCCAGACTGGCCTCTGGTATGGCTGGTTGCCGACGTTCCTTGGAAGCTTGCTCTCAGGGAGGATCTGCTGTCCCAAGGACCGATCCTCCATCCTGCTTTACAGTCGCTGGCTTTGACGGCTTGGCTGTTAATGCCAGGTGCTGAAGGATAGGGGTTTATCTGAGTTGGTGATTCCTACACTGTTGAAAGCTAGGAAATCTACCTCTAGGAAGCTCTACCATCATATGTGAATAGTGTGAGTCTCTTGGGGTTCATTCTCGCTCCTTCTCGGATCTTAACCTTCCTTCAAAGGGGGGTTGAACAGAAATTGACCTTGAGTACCATCAATAGCCAGGTGTAGGCTTTGGCCATCTTCTTCCAATGACCTTTGGCCGCACACTCCCTTGTGCATACCTTTCTTCAGGGTGTCCGACATTTGGTTTCTCCAGTGCAGGCTCCGTTGCTGACTTGGGACCTCAATTTGGTGCTTTTGGTCCTCCAGAAGCCTCCCTTTGAGAATCTTTGGGAAATTTCCCTGCTTACACTGTCCCAGAAGGGGGCATTTTTGGGGGCTATCACCACTGCGCACAGGTCATCTGAACTGGCGGTGTTATCCTGTCATTCACCTTACCTGGTGATTCACAGAGATAAGGTGGTTCTTCGACCCTGTCCGTCGTTCCTTCCAAAGATTGTCTCTGATTTTAATTTGAATGAAGATATTGTTTTGCCTTCCCTGTGCCCCAGGCCTAAACATCCGAAGGAAATTGTCTTGCATTCCTTGGATGTGGTCCAGGCAATTAAGGTGTATCTGGCAGCTATGGAGTTTTTCAGGAAGTCAGACTCTCTCTTTGTGCTCACCGATGGGCCTCGTAAAAGGTTTATCCCCTTCCTCTGTGACCATTTCTAGATGGATCAGACAGACAGTGATTCAGGCCTATTGCATCAGGGGTCAGATTCCTCCTTTTCCTGTAAAGGTGCACTCTACTTGGGTGCTTAGTGCCTCCTGGACTATCCATCATCAGGCGTCAGTGACTCAGGTTTGTAAGGTAGCCACTTGATCGTCGGTGCACACTTTCACAAAGTTTTATAAAGTGGATGTGTTGGCACCTGCGGATGTTTCTTTTGGCCGCAAGGTTTGGCAGGCTGCTGTTGAGAGGACCTGATCCTCTTCGAGGGTGTATTGTTTTTTCAGGTGGGCTCCAGTTGTTTTTATTGAGCTCCTGTTGCCTGGTTGGCTACTGTTTAGCCTTAAGAATTTTTTTTGCTGTTCCCACCCCTCATGTTTAACACTGCTTTGGGACGTCCCAACGGTTATGAAGATCTGAGACTGTGTCCGTTAATGAACGAAAGAGAAAATGGGGTTTTTGACTTACCGTAAAATCCATTTCTCTGATGTTCATTGACGGCCACAGCACCCACCCCGCTGCGGAGTTGTAATTCTTCTGACACTGCTTGTAACTAAACTGAGTGCCTATAACAGAGAGAGGGAGTATACCCCCTGGGTCTGCCCATAGAAGTAGCCAGAATTTTTTTCTGCCCAGTGTCCTACTCCTGTAGTGGGCAGTATAACCCAATGGTTATGAATATCTGAAGCTATGTCCATCTATGAACATCAGAGAAATGGATTTCACGGTAAGTAAAAAAGCACCTTATATGTAAAACAGTGTCAAAAAAGTCTGTTCTGCAAAGTCTAGACTCCCGTGGGACTCATACGTGACATGCCACTGCCACTTCCACTTCTTGGAACTCGTAATGGTGTCCCCTTTTTCTCTATATGCTTGGAAACATTTTTCTATTTGTATATGCAACTTTTAAATGTTTTAAATACATTGGTTTAATTTACTACACCATGAGAAGCTTATCTTTCTCCCCTACCTATAACACATCCTGAAACTCTGCATCCGGAAAACGGAACGTATCCAGAGGTCTATGGAGTATTGCCTTGCTGAATTTGACTACCTGTAATAGGGGTCAAATATTTCTGGTGAGCGGCTTGTGCATGTGATTGTTGGTGGAATAAGGGATACACGTTCACTGGTGTATATGATTGGATGGTCGTAGAGTAATTTGAACACTCACACGGATATTTTTACCTTTATTGGGACTTTCTTTAAGCACAGTGTTTCACTTCATATTATATTTGATGGATTTTATTTATTTTTGAGTTCACATCAGTCTTTTATTTACTCTTTATATCAAAGTAGAGCAGTGCCTCCCACCCTTTAATCCCGCGAATGGGCCAAAAATTATTTCCCCTTTGGATGGGGGCAAGATGCCGCTCACGTGTTGCAGTCCCCAGCATTCAAGAACATGCATGTGTGACATTATTCCCCGCCATGATGCACTTCCAGTCCCGGGGGATGTCACTTCTAGAACAATGTATTTTATTGATTTGAAACAATGGATTTTATTGATGGATGTATTTGTAATAAAATTTGTTTTTTTTTTAATGAAAAATTCACTTAAAGTTTGATGGTTGCCCTTAAATTCCCATTCAAAGAATATAGTATGCAATTGTTAGGGGTGGTGGCAATCTCCACCTACAACTGAGTTGACTCTATATCTGTAAGAAAAACCAATTCAGGTTTATAGAAAAAAATGAGGGTCCACAACATACACATACCTTTACATGCACATGTACTGCAGTGGCATCTCGGTCTTATTCTGTAGGGATCAATATTGAGTTGGCCCACCCTTTGCCGTTAAAACAGCTTCAACTCTTCTGGGAAGGCTGTCCCTAAGGTTTAGGAGTGTGTCTATGGGAATTTTAGACCATTCTTAAAGAAACGCATTTGTGAGGTCAGACACTGATGTTGGACAAGAAGGCCTGGCTCGTAGTCTCTGCTCTAATTTATCCCAAAGGTGTTCTATCGGGTTGAGATCAGGACTTTGTGCAAGCCAGTCAAGTTCCTCCACCCCAAACCCACTCATCCATGTCTTTATGGACCTTGCTTTGTGCACTGGTGCGCAGTCATGTTGGAACAGGAAGGGGCCATACCCAGTTGGGAGCATGAAATAGTCCAAACTGTCTTGGTATGCTGACGCCTTAAGAATTCCCTTCACTGGAACTAAGGGGCCAAGCCCAACCCCTGAAAAACAACCCCACACCATAATCCCCCTCCACCAATTGATTTGGAGCAGTGCACAAATGAAGGTCCATAAAAACATGGATGAACGAGTTTGGGGGGAGGAACTTGACTGGCCTGCACAGAGCCCTGATTTCAACCCAATAGAACGATGAATTAGAGCGGAGACTGCGAGCCAAACCTTCCCATCCAACATCAGTGCCTGACCTCACATATTCGTGTCTGAAAGAATGGTCAAACATTCCCATAGACACACTCCTAAACCTTGTGGACAGCCTTCCCAGAAGAGTTGAAGCTGTTATACCTGCAAAGGGTGGGCCAACTCAATATTGAACCCTGTAGACTAAGACTGGGATGCCAATAAAGTTCAGCTGTGTGTAAAGGAAGGCGCCCCAATACTTTTGGCAATATAGTGTACATTTTGAAGACCACTCATTTTATACAGCAGTTAGTACAATGCATCACAAGTTGAGAACTTATAGGAATTCAAAGAACTTAGAAAAAAAAAAAAAAAGTACCTCAATTATTTTTTCATACACCACTTGGCTGCTTTATAATTTGCAAATATTTTATTGTACCTGTATTTCATAGACTACTAATCAGACTCCAAACTTGTGTCAACACTTAACTCTGTATTCATGAGAAATTTTAGTCAATACATGCTTAAACAATGCCTTTAATGTTATTTTTGGCCAAGGGGCAAACTTTTTTTTAATGTTCTATGGAAATCCCACCCAGTTGTTCTCAAATGACATAGATTAGTGACGCTAAAACTTTTTTTCAGGTTATAAATACAAGCAGCTGGCTTATTGCTGCACTGTAACCTCAAATGATTTAGCTAGTAAATAAATAAATTGAAAATTTTACAATATAATCTAGGATACTGGTAGGTGTATTATACCAGAGATTTCGTCCTTCTAGAATTGATAGTTTCTATAAAAAGCCTCCTTTGTACAGTTCTTTCATTTTAATAAGCTAATTCAAATAATAATTATTAGCTTGGTAAATCCATTGAGAGATGCACAAAAAAAATTAGATGCATACCCACTTGGCAGCCCTTTTTCTTAAATTGTACACCCAATAGGGGGTGGGGCTAGTAGCTATGGGCTGAACTGCTGAGGAACACCAGTGTTATAATGTTAGTGCCCACTATGTATCCTGTTTCTGCCCTTAACGCCAGTTTTGCACTGCTCTGACACTCTTAGGTGGAGTGGTATTGGTCAGGTAGAGATAAATATGTCATAAACAGTAACTCACCCTAGCTCCACCGCACTGTGGGAAGATAAAGAGCTAAGTGTCGGTGCTCAGGCTGAATGTCCAAACCAAATGTTATGTGAATAAAGCCGACACACGAAAAGTCTTCTTCCAAGTAAAATACTTTATTTCAACATGGATAGTGGTGACAACATGACAAATGCTGACGCATTTCGGCTTTACGCCTTCCGCATAGCATGCTATGAGGAAGGCGTAAAGCCGAAACGCATCAGCATTTGTCATGTTGTCACCGCTATGCATGTTGGAATAAAATATTTTACTTGGAAGAAGACTTTTCGTGTGCCGGCTTTATTCACATAACAGAGATAAATATATTACTATTTTCATAGTTCTGTTTTATATCATTAGACCTGCAAAAATGTCTAGTGGGTTTTGAAACATTCCTAGGCCATATTACACGGATCAGTGTCATAAATATGTAAAAGCATTCACAGTTATGTACATCAACTGGCTAAAGATTAGCCTTGACAAACTTTGCTACTATAATAATTAGCAAGATCCCATCATAGTTTAATCTATTAGACTGTATCCAATAACTGTATGCAACAAAATCCTTCTTAAAGGGTCTAAACCCAAGTATTAATGTTTCCTGCCATGCTGCTCCTTGCTGCAAATTACTTGTAAATAAAAATAAGAGTCTCCAAATGCCTGATAATCCAAGTGGTCTCCCTCCAGGGCACAGAAGTCCTCTTCTCTGCAAAACTTCTGCATCTGAAGGGTATTGAATGCAGTTTCATAGTAAAGTGGAGGCAATGGTTGACTGACTCTGACTAAATACCTAGTGAATACTTTTGCTTTACACATCATGTGCTCTTTCCTGCAACCCAACCTAGAAGTAAGATACTACGCCAGCCAGCAGTTAAGGATCTGGACCCTTTTAGTTCTATCCATGGCTTGGATATGGTAATGAAGAGGTCTGAAAAGAGCATTTTTCCATTAATAACACAGATCGCAATAAGAATCTGGTTCTGATTTTCCCCATCCTATTCAAACCAAAAAATAAAAACACGCCATTGGCAAGTAATTTATATGGTTTTCCATATAGTTTAAATGTTAATATAGCCTGTCTCGAAAATTTGGAGGCCATGTCTGACCCTATTGTATAGGACAGTGGACTTACAGTATATGTGGATAGGGGTGGTGGAGTTGTTCCAGGTTTGGGTACATTTCTGGTGGAATATTTTGAATGTATTATTATTTAAAAGTGCAAACTAGAGCCTTACAAATTATCTTAGCAACAACAAATTCAGATTTGAACTGAATGACAATTTGATTAATTATTTATATAATGTTATCTGTGATTTCCATTCTGGGGCATGGTAAAATATGTACACTATGCTCTAAAATGTAAAGTCGTATTAAACCTTTATCATTCAAATAACTGTTTCCTCTAGATCCAATCTTTAAGCAGCTCTTATTTTAAGCAAGTTTTTTTTTTTGTTTTTTTTTATGCTTGAAAATACTTATTTTACTTTACAAAACTGGAAGTGTTGCTTTTTCTTGCTCAGCATTTCCCAGAAATTCCAGCCAGGGAACATACACAGAGAACATTACTGAAGGACAAATTGTTGTACTGCACATGAGGAAACATGCTAGAACCAAGATTAGGACACTAGCTATCAATTACAAGCTGGTGGGTGCCACCTGTGCACGTCTGCTTGTGGTGTCTCAGTCCGGAGCATGTATCATGCATGTGGAAGTGGCTATGCTGGCTTTCCAGGAAAGGCCCTGCAGGGCAACATAGCCATCCCATAGAAAGAAGTGTCCTTTCCCATATACTGAATTTTAACTTCTGGATGACACATGGCCCTGAAAAGGAAGACAGTCAAAAGGTCTGACAGCATGTACATTAAGTACGATTTACAGATTATAAATTAAGTTTATTCAGACCTCAGCATAAACTTATGGTCCAATCCCTTAATCTTGAAGATCTGAACAGGTAATTTTTTAAAAAAATATTACATGAGCATATAATAAACATTTATAGGTACACCAACTATATTATAAACAACTGACCATCATAAAGTGCCTTATTGCTAAGCAATTAGCAAAGATTTTTTTTTGGGGGTTTGTACAAGTAAATTTACAAAGGATATAGCTAGCACATTCCTAAATAATAAACTGCTTGATTTTTGAAACCAGGATATGATCAGTTCCTGTATTTATTAATGCTGACTGGCCTTTTGCTTTGTAAGGATTGTGTAAATGTGTAATTGTATTTCACTGTTTGTGCCAACTTATCTATGTATCAAAGAATTATTGCATAGTAAGCTAAAGCAACAAGCATCCTAAAACGATGTCCTTTTACTCTACCAAGTAGGCATCATATCTGGAAACCACATTCTCCCAAGATGCTTTGAAACTTCAAAATGGATTTGCTCCAAGTTGTATTTGTTGTCTGGAATGAGCACTTCTTCCATAATGGACAGTTGAGTAAGTCTCCTTCCACACATTTTTACAAACTCAACAAATGCACTGCAGGAAACTTCACACTCTCCAAGGCCAATGGCCGTCAAATTTTTGCAGCGGTCAGCAATGCGGATAAGCTCATCGTCCAAAGGCTGAAGTCCATTTGCACAAACGACCAGTTCAATCAAGCGAGGACAGTTCATACCTATACGGCCCAACATAGCCTTACTTACAGCGCGACCAAAGTAAAGATGAGTTACCGGAGTCTCTTCTCGGAAAAATGCATCAAATTCTTCTTCATACAGAAAGAAGTACATAACAATATTGACCTTGGGTGAATGCTTGATGAGTGCATCCCAGCTTTGCTTTTTTATTGTGTGAAACTGTGTCTGGCCAGGGTTTTCACTTACAACATCAATACGAAGATGCTCAAGACGCACATGTTTCTCAGAGGAAAGGGCCAATAGCAGTTCATCACTTAGAAGATGGTAGTTCAGGGCAAGTTCTCGAAGGCCGTGACACTGATCAGCTACACACAAAATTCCTGTTGGCAGCAAAGATAGTAAACAATAGATTATTGCAAGCATTACAAAAACTCCAAAATTCTAATAGATATATGCCTTTAAATTTATTGATTACCTCCTCAACTCCTTCCCAATCTGATATTGCCTAACTTTGGAGGAGTGGAGTTTCTGAGCAGAGGCTAAAATTACACTTTTCGTTAAAAAAAAATAATTGTTTGCTCTTTGAATTAAAGAAGATGAATTAATTATTTGTGTACCTTACGCAGACATATGCTACATCTTACAGTATGATTGCAGTACATTTAATTTATTTTTTTAAAGAGCCCAGAGTTCAACCTTTAATGCATTTGTAGTATTTTAAGTCCTGATGAAGGGGAACTTCTCTTAACCCTGAAACAAGTTGGTGATTTTGTTTCATGTCATCTTGCTTCTAAATTAAAGGGCTTTTACATTGGGCTCTAAGGATCAGTGTAATTAAAGGTACTTTATATTGGGGAGGTAGTTTTGTTAGGAGGCGTCAGACAGTTAAGAAAGGCAATGCAGTAGGAATTTGAAAAGGATTTCCTAAACTGGACTGTGCAGGAAGGTTTAGCCCAAAGCATGGCAAACTCATCTGAAATGGTTAAACCTGAATTTATCTAGTTTTGGTTATAAAAAGTGTAAAAAGATAGTGTGCTAGCTATAAAAAAAAAGGAAAAACAAAGCAAAGCACACTAAATAGCAAAGGTAAATGGCATTTTATGAAATAAAATGATAAAATTGCACTTGCTAAAAAAAATGACTTGATTAGGACACTGTGGGCGACCAGGTCACATCAACAGTTGCCAAAATCTCTCACTAGTCAGCCAGAAAAAGGAAAGGTAAAAGCAGATTTGTGGTCTCTGGAGTAAACAATGGGGGCTGGTTCACACATGGATTCCTGCGCATTCCCATGCATTGCAGTTTTGCAGCCTATTACTTTCACATGAATGCAGAAAAAGTAGTGCATGAACTGGTTTAAAAAATTGTGCTGCACCAAATCGCATGGTACTGTGGTACTGCATTTACAATTTGCATTTGGGGTGCTGTTAACATGTTTTGGGACTGTGCCCCTTCATCAGAGTGAAGAAATAAGGTACTAAGAATTATCACTGGTGGTAATTCTTGTCTTCATACTAACAATTGTCATCCCCAAAATTGATTCACAATTGTCAGTTCTGTAGGTTTTATAGAAATGTTTCCAAGATTAAAGTGGTATTAAACCCAAAAGCAAACATTTATTACCGTATTTATCGGCGTACAACACACACTTTTTCCTCCTGCAAAACATGTGTGCGTGTTATATGTGTTATATGCCGATATACAAAAAAAAAAG
Organism: Pelophylax lessonae; assembly: GCF_965119305.1. Taxonomy (NCBI): domain Eukaryota; kingdom Metazoa; phylum Chordata; class Amphibia; order Anura; family Ranidae; genus Pelophylax; species Pelophylax lessonae. Next base: position 410,701,583 of record NC_138771.1, on the reverse strand, counting down.
CCAGTTTGGGGAGGGCCGATCCTGGGCGGGTGCACAGAGTGTGCTGCCCAGAGGCAGAGGGGGGCATGCCGGGCTGAGGGAAAGGGAGGGCGAGCACCGCTGTATTACTCCCGCTCACCCGGCCGTCGCTGTCATACGAAGTCCTTCCTCCTATCATAGACGCACATTGGCCCAAAACCAGGAAAATGGGCGGCTATCATATGCGCCAGTTCAGGAGGCTAGACTTTAGGTGACAAAAATCGCCGGGTAAGCGGGAGATCCCCACTCTGTGTAATCTCCCCTGTGCAATGGGTACTGTCAAGGCTGCATTGATGGACACTGCTCTGGCGAGGCTGCATTGATAGACACTGGTCTTTTTCTGATGTCACTTTTCTATGTTTCTATGTGGTGATCTGGCCAAAAAGTCTTTCTACATGCAGTTGTTGGGCGGCCCCGTTCAGATGACTGGTTTGTGTTCTGTGTGACCGTGGGTATAATTTTTCTGCGCAGCGATGGCCATGGCAGCCACATATTTTTATCAACCCCAACCGCAAGTGTAAATGAGGCCTGAAAGTTTTTGCAAGCCTAGATGTTTTACTGACATGTGAAGGTTAGTACATTTGAAGACTTCAGATATAATAAATGGCCTGGCCAATTAGACATTTTTAAGAGACATAATTTATTTGCTTGACTCACTGGAATGTGTACTTAATGGCTTGGTTTTCTATCATAAATGTTTCTTACCTGCAGGTGAAACGTGGGGACAGCTGCTCATTTTTAGTAGCTTCAGAGTATCACTATTATTTGCCACCAAAACTTTCAGTGAAGGATCATCAACTGGTGTGTCATCGATCTTTATTGAAGACAATGACTTTGAGTTGACAAAGACTACAGTCAGTGCTGCTACGAAGTGAGACTACAAAAAAAAAAAAAAAAAGTCAGCATTATTTCATTTATTTGGTTTCCTGTAAACAAATACTATTATGAAAATATATACTGTATAATATCTAATAATAAAAAAAAAACACCCAAATGGAATAGAAAGTTTGTTCTGGGCATTGCAGAAAAATATGAGGGATTCCATTGCTGAACTGCTTCTGAGAATATTTATTACTTTGCTGACTCAGGTTTTAAAGGTGACGGGCAGAAAACACTAATTTAAAGCAGAACTTTACTCTCTCAATCAACATTGACTATTTTTAAACCTCATGCTGCTAGCATTAGTAAAATGATAGGAAAGTATATCATATTTACTTATGTTAACCTTTTTTTTCTTTAACAGTCAGTTCCTGGTTTCCAGGCCTAGCCAAATTATTTTATACATCCCAGGAGTCTTCAGGAAAAGAGCAGAGGTTTTCACAGCTAAGCATACCCCCTGCATGTATGCTTGAGCTAAAGGCAGCTGGATTCCAGCAAGTAAATGCTACATGAATCATCTGCACATAATCAAGATGGCCAAAGCCAGAAATGCTAGGGGATGCTTTTCAAAGTGATTTCTCTGCAAAATAAAGCATGGAGACATGGATGGATGCACAATACTAACATCCTGAGTACAATAATGTGCAGCACAATATGGCACAGGGAGCCTCTGGGTCTCTATAGTTATGTAGACTTGCAGTGCTTGGTTAACCATTCAGCCAATACTCAAGTTATAGCAGCAGGTCTGCTATAAACCTGCCATGCCAATGTTAACAGTTTAAAGAAAGACTCATGAAGACTTAAGGATTACGTTTATTAGCTTTTCTTTTCCTATTTATCTTGTCATGCTGAGTCAGAGTTCTTCAATCAACAGGAAGCCTAAGCTTTGCTGATCTCAGAGCTATATGTCTGAATCTCAGGGGCATGTTTGACATCTGCAGAAAACATGGGTATCACTAGCACCAAGCACTTAGGGCTTGAGTGGCCTGGGTCCCGATGCCAAGACCTCTACATTTTTTTTTTTCCAAATTGGACACTTAGGCTGGGTTTCCCTGCATCCAATTCGCATGACATGCAAGTGTGCCCGGCTCTCAATCGATCCAGTTCACACAGGTCCGGGGTGGCCGCAGTCCATACTGAAAAGGGGTCCAGTGTGTGTTTGGGTCTGGCTCATTTTTCCAAATTGGACACTTAGACTGGGTTTCCCTGCATCCAATTTGCATGACAGGCAAGTGTACCCGGCTCTCAATCTATCCGGTTCACACAGGTCCAGGGCAGCCGCAGTCCATATTGAAAAGGGGTCCGGTGTGTGTTTGGGTCCGGTTCAGGTGGGAATTCAGGTAAAAATGTGGACCTGAATCGCACCTGGACCAGTGAACAGACACGCACCAGACCGCAGGCACAAATCCACAGCTGGAAATGTGTGAACCCAGCCTTAGGCAGCTGCTGGCTCCTGTCTCTGTTCACCAGTCCACTTGCTGCCTATCAGACCTGTAGCACAGAGCCAAGGAGAAGTTTCAGAGCATGTCTCTCAGCTATGTGCTACAGGTTTGATAGCCAACGAGTGGATTTTTTACACTGTACAGATGAGACCTGCAGATGACTGCAGTACATCTGATCCTCCCCAATTTTGTTTTACACACTACTGAGCTTTATAACTTACATACTGCTGACTCCTGCACTCTGTGTGTTGCATAGTACTCACGCTTGCACTCTGTGTATTGCATATACCTGACGCCTGAGCTTTGTGAGTTACATACTCTTTACCTCTTCGCTTTGTGAGATACATACTCCTGACCCCTGCACTTTGTGCCCTACACACTCTTGCCCCCTGTACTCTCTGCATTGTGTACTCTTGTCCCCTGAACTCTGTGTCCAACATACTCCTCACCCCTTCACTCTGTTGGTAATATATTCTTCACCTCTGTGCTTTACATGCTTCTATCCTCTTTGATCTGTGCCCTACATATCTCCTGATCCCTGCTCTTTGCGTGTTGCATACTCCTCACCCCTGTGCTTTATATTCTGCTGACTCCTGCACTCCGTCTGTTACATACTTCTGACCTCTTCACTCATTGTGTTGCATATTAATGAATCTTGCACTCTGTGTATTACATACTACTGACCCTTGCACTCTGTGGATCACACATATTTCTCACACATATTATGTCTTTCACAATCCTATCAATGCCCATTGCAGAGAGATTTTTGCTTCCACACAGAGAGCAAAGGTCCTTCTCTGGAGCATACTGGCAGGGAACATTTAATGGCTGCTTTCTAAGGAAAAATGAACTATAAAAAATTGCACACCTTTTTGTTTTGATGTGCCTGAAATGTATTTAGGTGATTTCAACTGAAAGTTAATTTGGGCTTTAAATTTGACCTTTTAGCACTCCTTGCCATACCTTAGAAACATTCATAAAACTTGGTTTTGCTGTTGATATCAGTCCAAGAGTTTTAATGGAGCAGTTTACGAGCTGTGACAGGATGTCACATGCAGCTTCGGCTGACTCTGTGCAGCTATCGACCTGAAAAAGAAAGATAGATAGATTTAACACTAAACTTTATTGACTATATCTCCCCATTTAAACTAAATAAACAAAACAGATCCTTTTAACCATAACCATTTGCTGACCCACCATAGTATTTATCCTGCGGTGGGGAAGCACGTGCAGGCACAATGACGTACATGTTGGTCATTGTGCCAGCTCCAAGTAAGGAGCACACAGCGTGCCCCTCCTGTGACTGCTGTGTCCACCAAACACAGCAGATTACAGTTACTGGTAATCAGTAACCAGGTATTATGTGATCACTATGATTGGTCACAATAAAAATTTGATAACAATGTAAACAACCTGTCATGAATGGCTTTCCATTTATGAACAGCTTACTTACTGTTGTGATTGGTCCACAGCAATCACATGGTACCTGGATACCTGTACCATGTGATTAGCTGTAGCCAATCACAGATCACAACCAAAATCAAGCTGTTCATGAATGCTCTACCCATTTATGACAACTAAAACTATGTCTTATACAGTGATCTTCACTGTATAAACAATAACAGTGAAAAAAAAAATAATCCCTGATCACCTCCCACCCCACTATGGTGACACTGAGCTACTCTGATGACAGGAGTTAAAAAAAAGTTTAAAAAATGTAATTAAAAGTTATTTTTAATTTTTTTTAAAAATGTTTATTTAGTATATATATATGTTGTTTTATTATTATAATGTCAGTACCAGTCAGTATACCTGATCACTCCCACCATCAGTCATATGATGACACGGTACTAGTGACCGTATGTAAAAAAAAATGTGGAAAAATGTTTTTATTTAATTTCTTAATTTTCCAAAAAAATAGTGACAAAAACACATACACTCCACTGTAACCTTAACTCAATATGTTATGCGGGCCAAATTTGTGTTTTTCATGTATTTTTATGCACGTATAGTGTGAACAAACCCTTAAAAGACTATTTAAAGTAAAGTTATTGTTTTCGTTTTGGATAGAGTAGGGGAAAGTTCTACCTTCTGTAGAGCTTTTATTGATGTCTGTATTCATGACTTGTTACTTGAGCAAAAGGTAAAAGTCTTTCAACCATAAGGGACAAATGTTCTGGTGGTAACTTTACAGGATTAGAATGCCCCTCAATTTGAGATTTCCTCCTATTTCCTGTTACATCGCCAGGACAGGAAGTGATAGTAAATCTCCCTAGTAGGACACAGCACAAAATAACCTGATAGGGGTTTTACCTTTCCCCACTCCATCCAAAACGTAATCTCCCGATAAATATCCATACTTCTTAAACCTAACTAGTCTCAAACATCCTAAATTTGGAAACCACAGTTAAAGTGGCTCTAAAGTCTAAACATTTTTTTTTTACCTTAATGGCTTTTGAGTAAAGTGAATTATTAAAGGCTTTAATCATGACAGGTACAAATGACACTAACCTTGCCTAAAAGTGTAAGCAGTTTCTTACTACTTGTGACAAGCTGTGACAAACATGTACTGCACATAAAGAATTATGCAGGCTGCTCTTGATGCTCGGGCTTCCTTTAGTCACTGGCCTGGAACAAGCGTGGAGGCCAAGAATGTCACAGAAAATGTTGAGTTCCTGATCTGCATACTTGTTCTATCTCTGTGACTTGGAGCAGAGGCGTAACTAGAAGCTTCAGGGCCCCGCTGCAAGAAACCATGAAGGGCCCCCTGGACCCCTGGTCGGGGCCCTTCCCTTCAAGACTGGGGCTCATCCCACTGATCCTGGGGCCCTTTACTCCCATTGCAGGGCCCTTTATTACGGTCCCGCAGTGGGACCCTTTCACAAGTTCTGTAGTGGGCCCCCTTCCTGCCATCTTGGGGCCTCCCCACGGTGGTGGAATGCCAGGGCCCAGGCACAAGTGAGGCCTTTGCGATCCTGGAAGTTCACCCACTGGTGTCAGAAGCTTTTATTTTTTGGTATTTTAATTGTATTTTTTATCATTTTATTTTATTTTTTTACAATGTAACTGACTATGATTCTGTCCATTCAGTAGAGGAAGGAGCTGGTAAATTACATATTTACCGACCCCTTCCTGGTTCTCTCTGCAGCAGCCGGCAGGAGAGGGGAGGGAGCACAGTGGGGGGGGAGGGGGCAGCACAGTAGGGGGAAGGGAGACCTGGGGAGCACACAGGGGCCCAGAGGTAGCAGAACACAAGTGAACTGGATGGGAGGAGTGGCGGCGGCAGCATAAGGAGGAACCAATTTCCTCCATTTTCATCCTGCAGCTACAGGAGGAAAAAGGAGGACAGTGATTTCTCTACATGCTGCCCCTGCCACCCCTCCTATCGAGGTGTACAGGGGAGCCGCACAGCCCCCCTGGAGCATGGGGCCTGGTTGCAATTGCAACCTCTGCAACCCCTGTAGTTACGCCCATGATTTGGAGAGTGTTGTAGCTACTGAATTGGCATGACGACCTAGCCACTAGCATATTCAAAAGAAGTTCACCAATTGCATTCTGTAGATTTCCCCAGTACAAGTCTCCTAACACATTTTGTAAAATTTTCTGTGGCTGTTGTCCAGCCAAATACAGTAAATTAAACTGAGTGGATAATATGTAATATAAAAGAAGCTGATACATAAAGTTCTTTTATTTTGTGAAATTATAAGGCAAGAATTAAATTGTGTGTTGTACCTTGAAGCTAACATACTGAAGATGGCCAGCATGCTTTTTAATGATTTGCTGAATGAGATCCGGATGAGTAGACTTCAGATATGAAGTAGCTGGCTGATTAAGCTCAAACTCAAACTTTCTCCATAACTCAGGGATATGAAAAACCTCATTCCAGCGGCGGCAAACAGATGATACACGTGCTCTGTCCACAAGAGGAAGGTACTGAAAGATTTGCAGTACTACATGGTGTGGCAGACTTCCCCAGTCAAGTTGGCAGGATTGCATTTGAGATTTTTGAAGCTTAGGTAATTGAGTATCTTTTTTCTGTTTTTTATTGTTCTGCACTCCTTCCACAACCTGGCTATCAATTGTAACAGTTAGTCTGCCTTGTTTCATTCTGAAAAAAATAAATAAATATTAGTGTGTTAGAATGGAACTATTACACAAACCCAACACAAACGGATTATAAATATTACAACTATACAGCATTTCCTAGTTGTACCATGTTAAATCATATAATGACGTTTAATGTAGAATTTTTTTAAATTAGGTAACAGTGTGATAATGAGGTCTGAAGACCCCCAGACTCGGAGGGGAAGTTGGGTTGCATACATTGTCACCATCATGTCTCAAAAATTTGCAAGTCCATGATAAATCATTTACAGTGCCTTGCGAAAGTATTCGCCCCCCTTGAACTTTTCGACCTTTTGCCACATTTCAGGCTTCAAACATAAAGATATAAAACTGTAATTTTTTTGTGAAGAATCAACAACAAGTGGGACACAATCATGAAATGGAACGAAATTTATTGGATATTTCAAACTTTTTTAACAAATAAAAAACTGAAAAATTGGGCGTGCAAAATTATTCAGCCCCCTTAAGTTAATACTTTGTAGCGCCACCTTTTGCTGCGATTACAGCTGTAAGTCCCTTGGGGTATGTCTCTATCAGTTTTTCCCATCGAGAGACTGACATTTTTGCCCATTCCTCCTTGCAAAACAGCTCAAGCTCAGTGAGGTTGGATGGAGAGCGTTTGTGAATAACAGTATTCAGTTCTTTCCACAGATTCTCGATTAGATTCAGGCCAGGACTTTGACTTGGCCATTCTAACACCTGGATATGTTTATTTGTGAACCATTCCATTGTAGATTTTGCTTTATGTTTTGGATCATTGTCTTGTTGGAAGACAAATCTCCGTCCCAGTCTCAGGTCTTTTGCAGATTCCATCAGGTTTTCTTCCAGAATGGTCCTGTATTTGGCTCCATCCATCTTCCCATCAATTTTAACCATCTTCCCTGTCCCTGCTGAAGAAAAGCAGGCCCAAACCATGATGCTGCCAACACCATGTTTGACAGTGGGGATGGTGTGTTCAGGGTGATAAGCTGTGTTGCTTTTACGCCAAACATAACGTTTTGCATTGTTACCAAAAAGTTTGATTTTGGTTTCATCTGACCAGAGCACCTTCTTCCACATGTTTGGTGTGTCTCCCAGGTGGCTTGTGGCAAACTTTAAACGACACTTTTTATGGATATCTTTAAGAAATGGCTTTCTTCTTGCCACTCTTCCATAAAGGCCAGATTTGTGCAGTATACGACTGATTGTTGTCCTATGGACAGAGTCTCCCACCTCAGCTGTAGATCTCTGCAGTTCATCCAGAGTGATCATGGGCCTCTTGGCTGCATCTCTGATCAGTCTTTTCCTTGTATGAGCTGAAAGTTTAGAGGGATGGCCAGGTCTTCGTAGATTTGCAGTGGTCCGATACTCCTTCCATTTCAATATTATTGCTTGCACAGTGCTCCTTGGGATGTTTAAAGCTTGGGAAATCTTTTTGTATCCAAATCTGGCTTTAAACGTCTCCACAACAGTATCTCGGGCCTGCCTGGTGTGTTCCTTGTTGTTCATGATGCTCTCTACGCTTTAAACGGACCTCTGAGACTATCACAGTGCAGGTGCATTTATATGGAGACTTGATTACACACAGGTGGATTCTATTTATCATCATTAGTCATTTAGGTCAACATTGGATCATCAGAGATCCTCACTGAACTTCTGGAGAGAGTTTGCTTCACTGAAAGTAAAGGGGCTGAATAATTTTGCACGCCCAATTTTTCAGTTTTTTATTTGTTAACAAAGTTTGAAATATCCAATAAATTTCGTTCCACTTCATGATTGTGTCCCACTTGTTGTTGATTCTTCCCAAAAAAAATTAATAATTTTATATCTTTATGTTTGAAGCCTGAAATGCAGCAAAAGTTCGCAAAGTTCAAGGGGGCCGAATACTTTCGCAAGGCACTGTAGATGTAAATATGTTGCTTGCTGACACAGCCAGTGATATTTTTTTAAAAAGGTATTCTTTCTTTGACTTCCCTCCATACCATAACACCATCCACGTGAATACACAAACTATCTAGCAAAGACCTTCTATAAAGCTTCAAAGAACTTCTATGAAACCTTATAACAGTGCCATTACGAAGTTTAGCAGAAACCTACACAGTCCTTATCAGAACATAGATAATCACAATGAAACCCAGAGATTTGTAATGGCTATCCCAAAAGATGTGTTTAAAACATTCCAGTTAACAGCATTTCTAGCAAAATCTAGGCCTAAGTTATTAAACCTATTAGGAAGACATTTCTTAACCCAACAGCCCAATAATGGTATTGCATATCTCCATTAGCCGAGGCATTACGACATGTCCTAAAGCAAAGTAGGCCAAACCCTGAGCTGATGAAATTACCTAAAGTGATACTAAAGTCAGTTAAAAAAACATGTCATACTTACCTGCTCTGTGCAAATGGTTTTGCAAAGAGCAGTCCCAATCCTCCTCCTCTCAGGTCCCCCGCTATGCACCTGGCTCCTCCCCCTTGCTGAGTGCCCGACATGGTGAGCCGCTTGCTATGGGGGCACTCATGTATACTTGCTCCCGAGCCTCGCTCCTTGTGTCCATTGACACACAGAGTGCGACTTAGCCCGCCCCTGCTCCCTGCTCACTGACTGTGATTAACAGCAATGGGAAAACCAGCTTCAAACTGTAGAGCATTAAGGACACAGCCACTCACTTAAATCGTCTTTTTAAGGGCTTTTTCTGCCCACATTTTTTAAAAACAAAATTTGAGAAATCACACAGGTTTCCCTATCAGGGATTTTGTTAGAATTTCTCTGCCACAAAACAAATGATCATCAGCCTCTTCACTAACACTTGCTGCTCTGGCCTCAATCTTCAGGCACTTGTCTGTCTTTTCTGTCTCTTTCAGACAGTTTTCTTATTCAAACTCTATGTATGAACCTAGTAGCTCCCTGCTGCACTGGCTCCCACCTGTCTCCAAGGTGCTCCACCTCCTCCTGACTCCTGGGCTGAGGCCTTCTCTGTCTGCTGGGTTAGAGCCCTGAAACAAAATCAAAGGACACATTTTCCCCTATATCAGCACCTATATCAGCACCTGATGTTGGCTGCCATCATCCCGATCATTGTAAAAGAAGAGAAATTCCCCCTGTATGTGTATGGGACTTTAAAGGGCAGCTCAGACACCATATATTTATATTAAATCAAATATTTTTTAGTATATATAAAAAAGTTGTTCACAAGTATAAGATGAAAAATATTCTAAAAGCATATCTCACAGCCATATAGGATATATAACCACAAAAGAACAGATTTTTCTCCAAAGTACCCGACTTGTTACAGGAGTGCGCTTTTCCTCAGGGGTAAATCAGAGGAGATATATCATTTAAAGCAGTTTTCTATATAACACAAAGATAACATTGTAATATATGTACAGCAGGAATATAATTTCTGACTGTAATACCCATCAAAATTATACATACCACCAAGTTTTCATACATATCCTCTAGCTGTGTAGATAAATTTAAAATGGAAGGAGTCAGCGCCTCACATGGAAGACGGGCACCAAGGGGCTGAAAGCATCAGGGAGGATTGACCCCTGAGGAAAGGTGCAGTCCGGGAATCAGTTCTTTTGTGGTTATTAATCTTATATGGCTGTGAGATATGCTTTTAGAATTTTTTGCAACTTATACTTGTGAACAACTTTTTACATATACTAATTCTTATTTGATTTAATATGAATATTGGTGTCTGAGCTGCCCTTTAAAGTCCCATACACATACAGGAGAATTTCTCTTTTTCTGAAACATAATTATGTCTCTAAAAAATGCCATAAAAACACCTGCCAAATTAGCATGCTGGTTGTTCGCAGGCCCCAGGATTGGAGACTTCATCCCAAGTCTTTATGAGAACTCCAGACGTCGATTCCCAACCAGGTTTTACCAACCTCTGAGGAAACTAATAATTTCGTTTCTTCTTTATAAGACAATTAACCTGCCTGGATGAGAACCCTGGGTACCTCAAAACTCTTTTTACACCTCAAGTAAGGCAAAGCACTGTCAAAGTACATAAAATATAGTCTCTATATCATTACAATTTAAAAATTGACAATATAAACAGAGAATCAATCAGAATCCTTAATGCCTTGATAACCTACCTAAGATCTATACAATACTGATCTATACTGATGAGATTAAATGCTGACATATTACAACCATAAAATATCTCCATGAACAATACTCCCCTTTAAAAAAATCAAAAATGCACCGTGTAAATAAAGAAATACAGTCCAATTAAAACGGTCAAACCAGTGTCCAAACAAATAATAAAATGAATATATTCCTACAAACAGCTGTGATATCCACCCAGTAGTGTTCACAAATGTCCTCTTCTTATTAGACAAAAATTAGTGATCACAACAGTGCTTTCCCTCTACCACCAGTTGGACACACACTCACCAATTTTTATTGCCAATCTTTCTCAAGAAAGGCAAAACCACTTTGGAAAAATCTGACCACATATATATTGATTCAAGAAGCATTAAATCAGGTTTTTATCACATCAGCACTTTGTATGGATCTTTAGAATATCAAGGCGAAGCATTGAAGATTCTGATTGATTCTCTGTTTTTTTTTTTATTTTTTTTCATGGGGATTAATGCACAAGCCCAGTAGGAGATTTGTTTATTTATGTATATTGCAATTTATTTTAATTTATTGATATTTTTTTTTTTTTTTTGTGACTGATCGCAGAGGGGGATTCATTATAATCGAAAACTAACATTGTGGAAGGGACTGCTAGAATATCCTACACACTTTAACCTTCCTACCCTGCACCCTTCAGACCCTTTGATTGGTCCTGGTATTTCTGCAAATACTGTCTTTAGGGATGACAAAAAGCTGTTGCAACTGCAGCTTGGGAGCTCCCTTTTTCCTTTGAAAATAAGGGCTACAAGCCACTCTGAGGACCATTGACTCTGATACAGCAGATTGGATTTATGCTACACTAAACCAGACTCTGCAGGGACCAAAGACCAGTTAACTTGCTAGATACTTTCACTTTTTTCCCTCTTACGTTACTGTTGCTACTATTGCCTTGTTTGTAATATCTTTTTCATTATATATTTATATATATACTGTGTATATATATATATATATATATATATATATATATACACAGTATCTCACAGAAGTGAGTACATCCCTCACATTTTTGTAAATATTTTATTATATCTTTTTATGTGACAAAACTGAAGAAATGACACTTTGCTACAATGTAAAGTAGTGGGTGTAAAGCTTGTATAACAGTGTAAATTTGCTGTCCCCTCAAAATAACCCAACACAATGCCATAAATGTTTAAACCGCTTGCAACAAAAGTAAGTACGCCCCTGAGTGGAAATGTCCAAATTGGGCCACCATATTTTTCTAGCACTGCCTTAACCCTCTTGGGCATGGAATTCATCAGAGCTTCACAGGTTGCCACTGGAGTCCTTTTCCTTTCCTCCAAGACGACATCACAGAGCTGGTGGTTGTTAGAGACCTTGCGCTCCTCCACCTTCCGTTTGAGGATGCCCCACAGATGCTCATTGGGTTTAGATCTGGAGAAATGCTTGGCCAGTCCATCACCTTTACCCTCAACTTCTTTAGCAAGGCAGTGGTCATCTTGGAGGTGTGTTTGGGGTCGATATCATGCTGGAATATTGTCCTGCGACCCAGTCTCTAAAGGTTGGGGATCATGCTCTGCTTCAGTATGTCACAGTACATGTTGGCATTCATGGTTCCCTCAATGAACTGTAGCTCCCCAGTGTCGGTAGCACTCATGCAGCCCCAGACCATGACACTCCCACCACCATGCTCAACTGTAGGCAAGACACACTGGTCTACGTACTCATCAGCTGGTTGCCGCCACACACACTTGACACCATCGGAACCAAATACGTTTATCTTGGTCTCATCAGACCACAGGATATGGTTCCAGTAATCCATGTCCTTAGTCTGCTTGTCTTCAGCAAACTTTTTGAGGGCTTTCTTGTGCACCATCTTTAGAAGAGGCTTCCTTCTTGGACGACAGCAATGCAGACCAATTGAATGCAGTGTGCGGCGTATGCTCTGAGCCCTGACAGGCTGACCCTACACCCCCTTCAACCTCTGCAGTAATGCTGGCAGCACTCATACATCTATTTCCCAAAGAAAACCTCTTGATATGATGCTGAGCACCTTCATGCAACTTCTTTGGTCAATAATGGCGAGGTCTGTTCTGAGTGGAACCTGTCCTGTTAAACCGCTGTATGGTCTTGGCCAATGTGCTGCAGCTCAGTTTCAGGGTCTTGGCAATCTTATTATAGCCTAGATTTAACACACCAGCTTCCCATTCACACCTGAGACCTTGTAACATTGACGAGTCACATGACACCGGGGAGGGAAAATGGCTAATTGGGCCCAATTTGGACATTTTCACTTAGGGGGTACTCACTTTTGTTACCAGCGGTTTATACATTAATGGCTGTGTGTTGAGTTATTTTAAGGGGACAGCACATTTACACTGTTATATAAGCTGTACACTCACTACTTTACATTGTAGCAAAGTGTCATTTCTGCAGTGTTGTCACATGAAAAGGTATGATAAAATATTTACAAAAATGTGAGAGGTGTACTCACTTTTGTGAGATATTATAACATAACATATATATATACCATTTTTCTTGACTTTTTATTAAACAATATCTACAAGTCATTAAAACAGAGCTTATAATCTATGTTCATCTATCTGACAATGTCTCATTATAGACCTATATTTAGTGTGTAATATGAAATGTAGTAAGAATTCTCAGTCCCCCACCCTCAAAAGTTTCCCACCTTACAGAATGTGGGAGAATTTGGCAGAGCTATGCATAGCATAACAGAGCACAAGTGCAGTGACCTCACAGCACTCATAGCCCACTTATACTTCCTCCAGCTCCATAAATGGAAAAGTCTGCAGAAGCACTGCACTCGTAATCCATTGATCATGGTTGCAATGCTTTGCAGGCTCCAAAGTGAAAAAAAATTATGAATGCACATTTTTGCTTTTTTGCAATATGAGTGTATTTATTATTATTTTTGGAAAAGGTGGAATTTTTTGAACCAGTTTTGATGATTTTTCACAAACATTAAAGTCAGCATTTTCACTAGAAAACTACTCCCAAATACTATACATTTTCTGAAAGCAGAGAACAAAATGGTGGCTTTTACAATTTTTTATATTACACAATATTTTTGCAGCCCTTTATGAAATGCAAATGTTCAGGAAAAAATACAGCAAAATGAATATTAGTGTACACAAATACAGCATAATACCCTTTATTTTGATTTAATATAAAATATGATGTTGTTTTGAGTAGATACCAAGACTCAAAAGTGTGGGTGCTTAAAAGTTTTTAAAATTTTCTTTTCATTTAACTTAATTTCTATCACAAGGGGTCTAACAAGCTCAACAGAATACAAAATACTTTATTAATCCCAAAGGGAAATTGGGAAATTGTTGCGACACAGACACACTTAACAAAGACAAAATAAGATCACAACAATAAACAGAACAACATACAAAGACACAAAACAATTATCAATAATAGCCATTAGACTCCCCCCCCCCCCATGTCTCCCCCGCCCTCCAAAGCAGCTACACCAGTACAGATTTTGCTCAATTAGCTGCTTCATTGACTGTAGCAGTCAGTATATGACAGAAAAAGTAAATGAGACCAGAGGTGAAAAAATTATTGTCACAGAGGAGACTGGGGCCTTTTACAGTGATCCTGGCCATTTACAGTGGTCCCAGGCTCCCCAGAGGAACAGGAGTCCGGGGAACCACGATGGGCAGCAACAGGAGGGGGCAGCCCTTCTCAGTACTGTAAAAGTGATCTGGTGGCTGTAGAGCCACTTGGATCATTTTCTGCTACACTACAAATCGCTGGCTGTAAAGAAAATTACACCAAGGGAACTTTGTATAGCCCCTTGCTGACAGGATGTATATCTACGTATGGTAGTCAGCAAGTGATTAAAGAATTGTCTCTGTGAAAAGCCCTATTCAATTTTAACCTCTGTCATTTTACTGTCTGTGTCAAAGTGTTTATAACAGATGTTTTCAAGAAGTTTGAAATATTATAGTGGACACTAAACAGTGCGTGTTTCAGTTAAATACAGCGTATGTAGTTGCAGGTAGAGTTAAGTGACCCTAGAGATGATCTGCTGGCCTTAGATTATTGTTGTGCAAGCTGGAAAATCTCTGTGAAGGGTGAGGCTGAGAGTGCTATCATCACATATTGGGGGGCAGCGTGGTGCGATCTGACACTGCGTTTGTCAATACAAACAATATTGGCATAATCTGTATGTGCTGTGTATATGTGTCACTGGGTTTACGAGGAACTATTTCAATTAAGATATTTCAAACATGTCCCAGCACACACCAAAGACTTGATAGTGTTTCTAACAGTTGCTACAATGGAATTTCACACATAGCTAGAGGGGGAAAATCGTACAGAAAAAAAGTATTCTTGAAATTCTTGGGTGGAAGTAGCTATGCACTGTATTTCAGTTTTTAACCAGTTTTGTAGCATTTATAGCAGGTTATTCTGGGTTGTATGATATTTCTTCCTGAAAGTTGCTCATGCAGGGCAAAACAACAGGCTCACTAAACTGGCCATACGCCAAAGGAAAAAGCAATATGGTGAAAAAGTCAAAATGTAAGCTCCAAAATGGTTGGAACTTACACTGAGCCAAGCACTTTCTTCCTGATCCCGCCTGACAGCACTGGTGTGTAAAGTCTATTGACCGGAAATCAAATGTCAGACCTCTAACACTACAGCTAAAGCTGTCTGGTTTAGATACATTTTATAAGTAAGACTGCACAATTATTAAAATAATTTTTATTAAATGTTATTAATAAAATAACAGGCTGAAAATTCAGATTCCTGTATATGCCCGATCACAACAGCTTATTTTTACCAATAAAATTATATAAACATTATAGCCACAATGAGTTCATCATTTTAAAGTATTTTGAGGTTTTAACTCTAGTTGTTTACAAAGATGAGCAATCTGGATTATATGCAATGGAATTTTACACATAGCTAAAGGGGGAAAATCTTACAGTAGATGTTATTCTTTAAATGTTTGTGTGGGAGAAGCTATACACTGTTTAAGTGTTTAACCAGGTTTGTAGCATTTATAGCAGGTTATTCTGGGTTTATGACAATTGTCACTGAAAGTTACCCATGCAGGGCAAAACTACAGGCTCACTAAACTGGCCATACCCCAAATTCAGTAGGGTGAAAGAGTCAAAATGTAAGCTCCAAAAATGCTCTGGTTGGAGCTTACAGAGGGCCAAGGACTTTCTTCCTGATCCCGTTTGACAGCATTGGTGCCTGCCCAGAGTATGTAAAGTCATTTGACAGGAAATCAAATGTCAAACCTCTAACACTCCAGCCAGTGTTAATTTTGTCGATTAAAACCGACTAAAACGTTTTCGTCGACTAAATTAACACAATTTTAGTCGACTAAAATACGACTAAAACTAAAACAATTCAGATGACTAAAATACAACTAAAACTAAAATGGCATTTTAGTCTTAAGACTAAAATACGACTAAAACTAAAATGGCATTTTAGTCAAAAGACTATAACTAAAACGAAATCGAAATTTGCTGCCAAAATTAACACTGGTGCATGCTCAAAGCTTAATACCATAAATAATAACATATTCGATTCTTCACTCCAGGACCAGCAGTAGCATATAATGAGTTTGGAAATTGTAGAGAAATGCTTAAATAATGCATTACAAATTACAATTGAACTACACCCATTTGATTATAGATGACTAAAATGAGTTACAGTGGACTAAAATGTACTGGAGTTTTAGTCGACCAAATATGACTAAAACTAAAACACTTGCAGAAGACTAAAATGGGACTAAAACTAAAATGCCATTTTAGTCCTAAGACTAAAACTAAATTAAAATTTGCTGCCAAAATTAACACTGACTCCAGCCAAAGCTGTCTAGTTTAAATACATTTTATAAGTAAGACTGCACAATTATTACAATAACAGACTGAAAATTCAGATTTCTATATAAGCCCAATCACAACTGCTTCTCTTTAGTAATAAAATAATTATAAACATTTTAGTCATAATGAGTTCATCATTCTAAAGTGTTTTGAGGTTTTCACTTTAGTTGTTTACAGAGATGAGCAATTTCTGATTATATGCATATTATGTAAATTCAAACTATAGAGCAAAAAATAGGACTTTAATGGCGCTAAACATTTTAACAGGAAAGAGATATTACTACAGAATTAAGATAAAAATATATCCATTTATTATATAATGTTAAAAATCAGATGCACTTCAAAAACATTTAAGTATCCATATGTATAAACAAATACCCTGCTTGTGTCCTTCACCACCCCATATATCTAATGACATAAATCGCATAATAGATAGATATCCTGTTCCAGAATGTTGTCCTTACAGGTACAAACTGAAAATAGTAAAGGGTGGGATGGCTTGGGAATTAACCAAAAATTAAGTTGGAAACATCTGAGCAAGTGTTTAGGAAGATGGTTTATCACCCCAATGTATTACCAATAAGAGAAATGTATCTGTAAGCTGGGAAGTATAAAAATGGACATCGCTGGAGCCAAAAATACTGCTCCAATCTGCTACTCACAAGGAAAAAGATCTGGCAGAAGCTTCAGCCCTGACGGTTTGGCCACCTTAAGAAGATATGCTTGATCTAGCAATTTTGATGGTCAAGAGATACGTAGCAATCAGTAAATTATGCAGGTAGAGGGTTAGCTTTGCCTGTCAACAGACACATGTGGGAATTTCAGCTGGCAAATTACATATTATAGTCCATTATACTAAGCTGACCTTTTTTTCAAAAGGTAAATTAAAAGAAACACTGGTTTAAAAGCTACCATACTTTTACACATTTAAAAAAGAAATGTGAGATCCTTAAGGCCCGTACACACGAGTTGAAATTCGGCCGGGAATTTTTGTCCAACGACCGATCTGCTGATTTTCGGCTTGTTAGTATGATGCTTCCGACAACTGACTGCGACTTTTCGGGCGAAAAAAAATATGGTGTGCAGGCTATAAAATTTTTGTCCTCTGTCAAAACACGGCTGATTTTCGTGCAGTCAGTACAGATTTCGACAGGGAAAAATCTTATGAGCAAGACTGGGCGAAGAAAGAACACAAAGAAAGCAATCCAACACATGACATCACTTCTGAAGTAGAATTTTGTCGGGCGAAAAAATTCGTGTGCAGTCTAGGCACATTCCAACCAACAAAACACCGCTCTGGACAAAAGATGGACGACCGATCGGCGGAAATTCGTTGCGTGTGTACTAGGCTTTACATGCCTAACATCCCCGGAACAGCAGGCCATGAAATCTACCTTACTCCCAAGGCCTTAGCAAAACATACCCCATGACAACCTAACTGGACAGGTGATATACAAATTGTGTGTAGATAATTACGCATATTGATAACTACATTCATCACCTGCAGTTGGAATAGCACAGACCAATAAATAGATTTGGAAACAGTAAATCCTTCAATTAACATCTGCAAAATAAAAAATCTGTAGTATTCAAAAAATAAATCACATGTCTTAGAGTGACCATTTGATGTTCTCCGCCAGGCGGAGTAACAATCTTACATCTAAAACTGTCTAGCATTCCTGTCCAACATTTCTCTGAGGAGATAGGAATCAGACAGGTTGTCCAAGAAACAGAAACATCTCTACCCATTGGAACTGTTACAAGATGCAGGGGTGTAACTACAGATCATGGGGCCCCAAATTAAATATTTTAATGAGGCCCCTAGGACCTGCCTCCAATCCTTGATCCTAACATAAAGTGTCTATGTCTAAACTAAGGACAGGTTATTAGATACAACTAAAATTATCTGTCAGTTTTTAGAGGAGTTAGGCATACAAGGTTCATTTTATTCCTGGCCAGGATGACAAGGAGCTCTGAAGGCAATAAATCTACACTACTAACACCTAAAAAAAAAAAAGTCTCCTTACTGCACTAGCGACAGTGATTCTGAAGTCTCTTCCTGTACCTCTGACATCACCTCTTCTGGATTGGAAAATGTCACAGAGGTTACAGGGTCATTGTCAACAACCAGCTCTGTAATCTTTAATAATACAGTGATGCATACAGTATGTGGTATTTCCACATGTACTCAGATTTTCTTTTCTTCTTGCCTAAATACCCCCCTCCCTCCCTATTCCATAAGGCCATCTTCTTTTTTTATACAGTGTACTATCAAGAGAGCATGCACTGGTGATGGTATAAAAAAAACCAATATATATATATATACTATATTACCAAGGCTGAAGTTTGATAGCATGGCTCTTGGAAAGAAGAGCCTGAGTGATCTTGGCAGTTTCTCCTTATTCTTATGGCATAGGTTACCTGATGATGTCCTGTCACAAGTCTGGTTATAATACACTGTCTTATAGATTGGGAAGGTTGTCCTATGGCTCAGAGGGGAGCAGTATATCCTGTAGTATGCTGACATGAGGATAAGCCAGGAAAAGAAAATTATAGTAAGTATGGATTTTTCTGTATTTTTGCTACAGGAACAAGGTAAAAGAAAAAAAAAAAGATATGCTGTGGATGGGGAGACCTGGGTTTGGTGGGAAATGTAGGTCATGCCTAGACAAACCCTTTAAAGGTTCCCTTGTGTAAATTAAATTAAACTACAAATATTGGTTGGGAGTATTCTTAGACCAGTGGCTAAGCGTGGTTAGCCTACTTTCAGTAAAATACAATGGAAATGAGTATCAAACACAACCTTGACAAACCTTTCATGACCACCGACTTTCTCTCTATAGTTAGAAGAGCATTTCCATTTAAGAAAACAAGTTTCTTACCTAAAAAATGCTTCCAAGTTATAGCTTGAACTTGATTTATGGACTGAGGTAACCGCTGCCATGGGGCATTCACCAGCATCCGTCCACTTTGACTTCCTACCTCAGCAGAACATCATAAAAATAAATCCATTAGAAAAAATTGTGATAGAAACAACACACATTGAGCACTGACACATAGTTGCCAACTGTTTTGGACATCAAGGGACAGAGCCGTACTTTGTTGGTAAAACCTTCTCTCAGCCCTGACCAATTGTACAATTACTGTATTTTCTGGCGTATAAGACTACTTTTGAACCTCAAAAAAATCCCCCAAAAATGGGAGGTCGTCTTATACGCCGAGTATAATATCTCCAAGGTAACCTAAGTATAAGTATTACAGGTAGATCATGTAATAGGGGGGTCGTCTTATACGCCGGAAAATACGGTCATTTTCCAGTTATTGGTATCCTGTATGCAATTCTTAGCTGTAAATATTCTTTGGTAATTTCAATAGGATCAGATTTTCAAAAAAAGTGTAACTATAAAGAGTTGGCGACTATGCGTCTAGCACTTGTACATTGACAGCATTACATCCAATGTAAACAATAACATCACCTGGTGGAAATCGATTTGATAGTCATATGAAAATTACAATTATTTTAACAAAAAGAAAGCAGTTTTTTTTTTGTTAGTTTTGCACTGCTGCTAATTATACAAAGAAAAAACTGAAACCATAGTAACCAAGATAGTCAGAGTAATGTAAAGAGATCCAAAATATGACAGATGAGTTATCACTTTGTTTTTCATTCACTCATTATTTTACTATGTGGGTTGCTATTCATTCTCCAGTCATCCTGCAAAGATGTCATACTTAAAGCCATACGGCTAGGGAAAATCGTTTTATCTGGGACACAGACAAAACCAAAAATACATTATTAGTAGACATGGGAAGTGTTAGAAATTCTGACAGTGGATTTCTTTCTCACGTGAAAGTCAAGGAAGATCTCCCCAATAGTGTTACAAGCATAAACAAAAATCTGACAGATAATTTCATTCTAAAGCTGGCCATAAAATGGCCATACACTTTCCTTTAACTTTGAGCAAATGTTCATGTTCATGTTAAAATTCTTGACAGAACATTCTTAGAAAGTTAATTCTTGCCATCTTTGAGTCAACCAATTTTGTTTGAAAGCCTTAAAATTTCGTCCAGATCTGCTTTTTTAATGTAATCCCAGACATACTGTATTACAGTTACAATTTTTCCCCAATATAAAACCACATTCACAGCTAGAATTTTGTCTGAGAAAAAATCTCCATCCTATGTCTTAGAATTCTCTTGTCAGTATGGTTGGTTGAAAACATACATCAAAGGTAAATGAGCACTATACTAAAAACATTGTACTTTGATAACTGAAGTTGTGTAAAATAAGTAATTATAGTATTCAGTATATTAACCGGTTGCCGACCGCCGCACGACTATATACGTCGGCAGTCAGCCTCGGCCAGGCAAAGTGACGTATATATACGTCACTAGCCTGTCACTTGCTTGGGAGCCAATAGCGGGCGAGCGCGCACTCGCGGAGGCGCGCTCCTGCCCCGGCTCGTTCCCCAGCAAGTCCGTGCGTGTGATCGGCGGACCCGATGTCCGCCGGTCACTCGCCAATCGTCGGTGCAGAGGGAGAAAGGCAGGCGGCTGATGTAAACAAGCCGCCTGTCATTCTACCCTGTGTAGGAATGGTGATCATACGGTTCTACTATGTAGGACCGTTGATCACTGTTCCTACACTTCAAGCCCCAGCCAATCACAGTAAGAATCACGCCCTTAGGGACACACACAGCCCCTCCCTCTCAAATAAAGTTAACCCCTTCACTACCAGTGTAATTTTGCAGTAACAGTGCATATGTATAGCACTGATTACTGCAGTAATGTCACTGGTAACCCCAAAAGCGTCAAAAATGTCAGTCAAGGGTCCGATCTGTCCGCCGCAATGTCGCAGTACCGCAAAAAAAATCGCAGATCCCCGCCATTACGCATTAAAAAAACCACCAAAAATTAAAGAAATCTTTCCCTTAGTTAGTAAACGCAATAACTTTTGCGCAAACCAATCAAAATACGCTTTTTGCGATTTTTTTTACCAAACATATGTAGCAGAAAACAAATTGGCCAAAAATGTTAAAAAATTTTGATTTTTACATTTTTTTTGGGGAATTTCATATAAAAAAATGTGAAAAATATTGTTGTTTTTGCAAAATTTACGCTCTTTTTTTGTTTATAGCGCAAAAAGTAAAAATCGCACAGGTGATCAAATACCACCAAAAGAAAGCTCTGTTTGTGGGAAAAAAAGGACGTCAAATTCGTTTAGGTACAGCGTCGCACAGTAAAAACGCAGTAAAAAATTGCAAAAACCCCCTGGTCAGGAAGGGGGTAAAATCTTCCGGGGCTTAAGTGGTTAATTCCTTTTTTAAAATTTATGGGCCTTTGTTTATATCTTTCTATTCTACTTGTCAATTTTTCTATTCTCTTTTTCCAAGTGGTCTTTATCTCCAAAACCGAATGTCACCAGGACAAGAGGTAATGGTAAGTCTTCCCATGGGGACCACTGTACAAGATAGGAATTCCACTCACTTTGGGGAGCTTTTCTACAATTTCCTGTTGCATCTCCTGGACAAAAAGTAAGGGAAATCTCCCTATAGTAACACAGCAACAAATAACCTCACAGCATTTTTAAAGTTTCCCTAGTTTTAGCTACACATACACTTTAAAGCCTATTAAAGGTTACTGTGCATGTCAACTAGAGAATACTCTGTCCACAAAGTAACAATGATTATGTGAGATTTCACTTAAAAAAAAAAGAACATTGTCACCTTAAAAAATAACAGATTCACTGGCAGGATGAACAGGTAATAAAACTATGTGACAGTGGGGACTCAGAAAAACAAAAACTACTGTATTCATGCTACTGAAAGACTCGATGATATGTGTGCGGCCGCAGGCCGGTATTTGTGGGAGGAGCTAGCGGGCTTTATAGCGCCGCCCCTCCCCTTGACCGGCCTGCTGCCTCGGATCGTCACTGGTCAGGTGTTTCCAGTGATCACCTGACGTCGGATCTCGCTGTTCCTCCTCGTGGACCGGACGTCCGGTCGGGTCGTGCAGCAGGAAGCGCTGCTCGCCGAGCTCCTCTTCCACATCACAGCCTCTGTCAAGTTGCCTGGCTCTCCCTCCGCTGGTATCCTGTCCGGCTCCCCTGCGTTTGGCCACCGTCTGCTCTGCTGTTTCTGTCGGCCACTCCGCTGCTTTCTCCCCGCTGTTCAGCAGGAGGTCAGGTACGGCAGGGTATGGGGGGGAGGGGGGGGGGGGTTGGCATCTTCCTGCACACACTGCCTGCCTCCCTGTAGGCCACGGCTACCTCCATACACAGTCTCATGCACACACTGCCTGCCTTTCCACTAGGCCACGGCTACTTCACATTTACGTGTCTCTACGCTCATTTCAGCCTCCGTCAGCTTGTCTCCCCCATATCATGTTCCCTGTTTTGTTCCTGGTTGTCACGGCTGTCATTGCTTTGGGGGGGGTGGCCCGGTCTTACCAGAGGGAGGGGGGGGGGGTTGGCATGTGAGGGTTGGTGGGAGGGGGGGGGCGGGGGGTCTCATGGCTCGCAGGGTGTGCATGTTCTGTTAGGTTCCTCATGATGTTCTCCAGTGGGGGGTCTGGGTGACCCCCCCCTATTTGTTGACCATTTTCCTTTTTCCTTAAGGTTCTCACCATGTCCTTCAATACCGGCATCAGGTACTACTTCAGGTTCAGGTTCCTTGTGTACCTCACGGCTCCACTCATTTTTTAGTCTTCACAGACGCTACCCTGGCGTCGCCCATAGACACTGGTAGGCATTCTGTCATTTGCCCCCACCACACTTTGTCATCTTTGTCTGGTTGCCCGGTGGTCAGCCCCTTCCAGGTTTTTCAGGCTCTTACACTCCTCATGTGCTTCACCTGCGGTTGCTTTGGTTCCGTGCTCCATCACGGCTTCATCACCTCCACGCACATACCACATTTTCATGTTGTCCGTCTTTCTTGTCGTCACTGTTTTTTTCTGTGTCTTTTCAGCTGTATGGTTCTGTCATATATTGCCCCCCCCCCCCCTTGTAGGGCAAGTCAACTGGCTGTTAGGGTTCAGGCGCTGGCCTTAGACCCCCCCCTTCGTAGCCGGTCCCGCGAGGCCAACCTCCCAATCTCGTCGGAGATTATTTCGCCCCACGGGCCAAACCAAAGCTAGCGCCTCGCTCCACCCTTCTCATGGGGTTTATAGTTAGGGCCTCACCTGTCACGGCCACACGTTTTGATTCTTTTACTGTCACCGAGAGGCCATCTTTCCCGCCACCACGTCTGTGGCTCACGCCCCTCGCCCAAATCATAGGTAGAGCCTCTCACCGGCCGCTTGGCATCTAGCAGGGCCTCACCTGTCACGGGGTAGTTAAGTTTTTCGCCTCTGGGCTCTAGCTAGCCAGCCAGTGGTTCTCCTATACGTTACGGTCGCTAATCGGTCTTGGGCGTTCTACTTTTTTCTGTTTCCTTCTACAGCGGGCCTCAAGGAGCCACCCTGGAAGATGGATTTTCCTCCCCCTCCACGCCAGCCAGGATCAGCACCCCTGTCAGGTCCGGTACCCCCAGGGGTCGTCGGGTTCCTTCTCCGCTGGGCTCTTACGGGTCTTGGACTATTCCGAAAATCTCGGCGGTCCTACGCCAGAAGGGTATCTCGTTCCCGGCCACTGCAAGAAAAGCGGAGCTGTTCAAATTGATGATGGAACATCCAGAAGATTCGGGACTGGGCACCAGCTCTCAGGGCTGTTCATCTGCCATACAGGGAACCCTGGACTCCATCCTATCCTCCCTACAGTCCATCGGCGATAGACTGACTAAGCTGGAGGACGCCAGTCCGGCCCAAGGGGGCCCCCCTCCTTCCTTGCCGGTCCCAACCCCAGTTCCTGCTGGTGATCAG
The DNA here is from genome assembly GCF_965119305.1 of Pelophylax lessonae. NCBI lineage: Eukaryota > Metazoa > Chordata > Amphibia > Anura > Ranidae > Pelophylax > Pelophylax lessonae. The sequence goes on along the minus strand of NC_138771.1, from coordinate 410,677,296 downwards.
GGTAGGCCCCCAGTTCCCATCTTGCCTTCTTCCACGGTTTCTCCTATTATCACCCCGGCCCACTTGGTCCCCGCGGCTCTCCGCAAGGATATCTTGGAGGGGAAGGATGTCAACCTAGTGGCTCTCCTCATTGCCTCCCAGGACATGGTCGAAAGCAAGGTCTACAATTACGGTGATTTGTCCGTAGTCATGAAGGCCAGGGACCCCCGGCTTAATAAGAAGCTCACTATCCCCGAGTTTGTCCTGGCCTTCGGCATCTACAGGGACGTTTTATGTTCCGTTTACCCGCAGCGGCGGGAAGAGTTAGATCTCTACTTGCATAAGATAGTGGATTTAGGGCACAAATACGGGGGTTTTACCTTCTTCGACTTTCATAAATCAGTCTCGGCCAAGGCGGCGGCAGCCTTGGCTCAATTCAATGTTCGTGTGGATTGGAGTCTACTGGATACCGAGCTCTTCTGCAGGCACTTCGCAGGCTTGGCACCTCCCTCCTGTGCCACATGCTCCTCCACTTCACATTCTGCCAGCCTTTGCCCCATGGAGGCTGTGTCCTCCCCGGCCGGGGTCCCAGGGGGGGGGGCTGGCAGGTCAGAGCAGCGTGGCCTTAGGGATAAGCTGGGTCGTCCCATAGTGTTCTTAGGTAAAGCCCAGGTTTGCAATAATTTCAATGGGGGGGCGTGCAGCTTCAGTGCTTGCAGGCTGCTCCATGTCTGCTCCATCTGTTTCAGGGCTCACACCAAATCCATGTGTCCATCCAAGATGTACCCCAAACAATGACTAACCGGGGTCAAGGTCGAGGTACTGGAGTTCTACCTGCAGGCTCATCCGTCTCCACACCTGGTGGAGTATCTGATTCAGGGGTTCTTGGGTGGGTTCCACACGGGGCTGGTGTCTCTTCCCACGGGGACCCTGGAATGTCCCAATTTACTATCGGCCACGGAGGACCCGGAGTCGGTAGATCTACTTCTTGAGAAGGAAGTGCAGGAGGGGTTCATGTTAGGCCCCTTCCCGGCCCCCCCCTTCTCCTCTTGGCGTACCAACCCGATCGGTATTGCCACAAGCAAATTCACCAATAAAAAACGTTTGATTATCGACATGTCGGCTCCTCATTCTTCCACCAACCCCAGCCTTAATTCCCTTATTCCTTCGGCCGAGTTCTCACTCCACTATGCTACCGTGGACAATGCCATCCAGGCCATTTTGGGGGCTGGCAGGGCTGCCTGGCTCAGTAAAACAGATATTGCCAATGCCTTCAAACTGCTGCCTATTCACCCCTCCTTATGGCACATCCACGGTGTAAAGTGGAGGGAGAAATATTATTTCGCTTGCAGGCTGACTTTTGGGTCTAAAAGCAGCCCCAAGATTTTTGATACCTTTGCTGAGACGCTCTGCTGGCTCCTTCTGAATGTCTCCAGGTGCCCCTCGGTGTTGCACTACCTTGATGATTTTTTGTTGGTCGAGGATAGCAACTGCACGCCGGTCAGTCTAAATAGTACCTTGGCCTTATTTTCCACCTTAGGGGTTCCCCTGTCACCAGGCAAAACGGTCGGCCCGGTCACCAGGCTGGATTTCTTGGGGATTACCCTGGATTCTGTCTCCATGCAGTCCAGCCTCCCTGTGGACAAACTTGAACGTATTCGTGGGGTGGTAGGCAGGTTCCTGGAACTAGGGACTTTCTCCAGGAAGGAGTTGCAGTCCTTGATCGGGTCATTAAATTTTGCCATGCGTATCATCCCCCAGGGCAGGTCCTTTATCTCTCGGTTGCTGCGGCTGTTGCCAGGTCTTCCGGAGGGTGTCATCTCCCACCTGGATCCCCCTGCCAGGGCGGACCTGGGTATGTGGGTTGAGTTCTTGGGAAGCTGGAACGGTATCTCCATGTTCATCCCGCCCATTTCTGCCCAGTCCCCTGTGTTTTGGACGGATGCGGCCGCCAGTACCGGGTTCGCAGCCATCTTCGGGGATTCATGGTTCAGGGATAGTTGGCCGGTTGAGTCTCTAGCCTTACCTGCTTTCCGGGAGACCTCAGAGCTGTTTGAATTATACCCTATTGTGGCAGCTGCTGTCACCTGGGGTAGGTACTGGTCAGGGAAGGCAGTCAAATGTTTCAGTGATAACATGGCTGCTTGTGATATCATCAACAAAGGCCGTTCATCGTCCCTGACTATTATGAGACTGGTCCGCAGGCTGACCTTGGTAGCCGCCACTTACCAGTTTTTTCTTTTCTGTGAGCACATTCCGGGTCATACCAACTTAGCCGCTGACGCTCTTTCCCGCTCCAAATTGCAGGTTTTCTTCACTCTCCACCCGACGGCCGACAGATGTCCCACGCGGACCCCAGAGTTCAAGGATCTGCTCCTGGACTAGCCCGCATCATGGCGCATGGACGGGAGTTGGCCCGTTTGGCTCTGTCATCCAACACCAGGAAGGCTTATGACCGAGCCTTGACCATCTTCCGAAGGTTTCTAGTGGATTTTGGATTGGTTGATCAGTCAGTGCAGACCATGGTCGCCTTCGCTGCTTTTTGCCACCTCCAACTCAAGCTATCTGTCAGTACTATTAAACTATATCTGGCGGGTGTTCAACACCACTTTCTGACGCACCATCCAAACTCCTTGCCTTTCCTCCGGGCATATCCTCTGAAGAGCCTCCTGAAGGGCATTGGCAGGTTGGATCACCGTTCCCCCATCAGGCGGCTGCCGATAGATGGGGTGAAATTTAGGGCCCTCTCCAACTTACTGGACACGTCGCCCTTTGAGCCATACACGAATGCCGTGGTCAAAGCGGCGATGTATCTGGCTTTCTACGGTTTTCTCAGACCCGGGGAGTTTTCGGTAGCTTCCGCAGCTGAGGGGCGGTTGTGTCTCCTCAAGCGAGATCTCGTCAAATGGGGGGATCATTATGTTTTGACTCTGCAGAGCACCAAGACCAGGCAGGTGGGCCACCCCGTTACCATCCCGTTTTACCCATCTGGGAATCTTTGGTGCCCGGTCAGGGTGTTGGATGTTTTCGTGGCTCAGACCCGGAGCAGCCCCAGCCATGCACCGCTCTTTGCGCTCCTGGATGTTCCCCTCACTACGTCCAAATTCATTTTCTACATACGTTCTCTTTGCATCAGACTGGGGTGGGACCCGGCAGCGCACTCTGGCCATTCCTTCCGGATAGGAGCGGCTACGGCTGCTTCAGGGAATAATACGCCAGGCCATATCATTAAAAGGCTTGGTAGGTGGGAGTCGGACGCCTTCCAAGTGTATATACCGCACCCAGAGAGGGAATTGAGATTGGCTTTTCGCAAGCTTGTGTCCTAGGTTTTTTGAATAAAGTGTGTTGTTTTGCTTACTCTTTTTGCCCTCTTTATTTACAGGCTACCCCCCTTACGTCGGTTCAGGCACACCACACCGACTGTCCTTACCAGGGGGTGACGTCTTTTAGTATTGACCACAAGTGTGCGGCCGCAGGCCGGTATTTGTGGGAGGAGCTAGCGGGCTTTATAGCGCCGCCCCTCCCCTTGACCGGCCTGCTGCCTCGGATCGTCACCCCACCCTCCTTCACCCTTTTTTTCTCTACCTCTTCCCCTTGGGGGTGCCCTCTTTATTTACAGGCTACCCCCCTTACGTCGGTTCAGGCACACCACACCGACTGTCCTTACCAGGGGGTGACGTCTTTTAGTATTGACCACAAATATCATTTTTAATTATATCTATAGTTTCACTTTAACCTCTAGTCCTCTTTTATAGACCATTTGCATTACCCCTCAATTTTTATTTTGGTAACAATCATCCCCATGCAAATAGTGTGGTTTGATCTCCCCACTGGGGACAAACACAGCTGATTTTGGACAGCTTGATTTTTGGATAAAACACAGTGGACCACCACCAGAAGATGACATGGCTCCCAAAATCATCACGGACTGTGGAAAATGTTGCATTTCATTTGGAAATCAAGGTCCCAGAGTCTGGAAGAAGAGTGGAGAGGCACAGAATCCAAGTTGCATGAGGTCCAATGTGAAGTTTCCACAGTCAGTGAGCTGCTGGTGTTGGTCCACTGAGTTTTATCTAGTCTAAAGTCAGCACAGCCCTCTACCAGGAAATTCTAGAGCACTTCATGCTTCCCTCTGCTGACCAGCTTCATGGAGATGCTGAATTCATTTTTCAGTAGGACTTGGCACCTGCCCACACTGCCAAAAGTACCAATACCTGGTTTAATGATTATGGTATCACTGTGCTTGATTGGCCAGCAAACTCCCCTGACCTAAACCCCATAGAGTATCTGTGGAGTATTGTCAGGAGGAAGATGAGAGACACCAAACCCAGCAATGCAGACGAGCTGAAAGCCACTATCAAAGAAACCTGGGCTTCCATAACACCTCAGCAGTGCCACAGGCTGATCGCCTCCATTCCACACCACATTGATGCAGTAATTTATGGAAAAAGGAGCCCTGACCAAGTATTGAGTGCATGCTATACTGTATATGGATGTACTTTTCAGTAAGCAAACATTTCTGTATTAAAAATCCTTTTCTTTATTGGTCTTATGTAATCTAATTTTCAGAGATGCTGAATTTTGGGTTTTCACTAGCTGTGAGCCAAAATCATCGAAATTAAAAGAAAGAATTGCTTGAAATATATCACTCTGTGTGTAACACATCTACGTAAAATATATGAGTTTCACTTTTTGAACTGTATTACTGAAACAAATTAACTTTTTTTTTGAAAATTTGTTTTTATTGAATTTTTGCACAAAAAAACAGACAAGACAATGCCACGCAGGGCGACAACCATAAACAGTGACAACAGGTCAAACCCCTCCCACACCACCCCCCACCCCAGGCTCCATCCAGCACGTCCAGTGGAAAAACAAAGCATCCATCAGTAATAGAGATACCCCTCAAGACTGCTCCAATTATCCAGTAGCAAGGTCATAGAACATTCTAGAGTAGTCCAGCACAGAGCCCACTAGCAGCAACCCCATGGCTTAGTCAATAAAAAAAAAAAAAAATAGAGAGACTTCTATACATGCAGTAAGAGCACAATGAACAGGAATATATCACCGACCGGCATGGCCATCCCCCCCCCCCCCCCAGACAGTCCCGAACAGTAGCACATAGAACACTAAAGCTGATCTACGGAGGTCGAGGCCGGAGAGTCTATCCATATTTTCCATACTTTATCAAACTTGCGGGGGCATCCCCTACTGAGATACGTGGCCTTATAGAGCGGAGTCACTTTATTAACCAAGCCTTTCCAGAAAAGGATCGTGGGAGCCAAGGGACTCTTCCAGTGTAAGAGCAAAGCCTTGCGCGCATAGAAAAGCAGCAAGCTGACCAGAGTGCGAACGGCCCTCGCAGGGGCCAAGCCATCCACCAACCCCAAGAGGCAAACCTCCACGGAGCTGGGGACCGGAATCTTAACCACCTCCACAATACAAGCTAAGACGGATGCCCAATAGTCCTTGACCACCGGGCACCCCCAGAAGATGTGACTGAAGTCCGCCGGTGAATGGGAACAACGCCAGCACTCCGCCGAGGCCGTCTGATAAATACGTGCCAGCCTCGCCGGCGTGTAATAAATCCGATGCAGAAATTTAAAGTGAATCAGACGGTCCCTCGCAGAGACCAGGTAGGCGAAGGGTAAACTCCACATATCATCCCAGTCATCACCATCCAGATCAGGCACCTCCTCCACCCAGCGTTCCCGACATCTACGTACAGCAGGCGGAGTGACAGCGAACAATTCCCTGTACAATTCTGAGAGAGGCTTCCGCATACCCGCCGCTTGTATCGCTGTTTCAAGAGCTGAGGCTTTAATCACAACCCGAGAGGAACCGAATTGTGCCACAAACGCATGGCGAAGCTGGAGATAGCGAAAAAAATACCCATTTGGAAGATCATAACGCGCCTTCAGGGCAGCAAAGGAGCACAGCTCCCCACCAGAGACAATATCCCCCAGCAACTTCACCCCCTTAACGGCCCAGATGGTAGGATCAGGGATCGAGGCAAAATGTGGAAACTTGGGGTTCCACCACAATGGGGAGGCCGGGGAAACACCAGTGGCTCCTGGCTCCACCAGCACCTGCATCTGTTCCCAGGCTTTGATGGTAGAACGCATCGTTCCTGTCAGCTGAAATGTAGCCCTGGACCCTCGATGCAGTAAAAGGCGAAGACTCTCGTAGGAGCCCAAAACAGCCGCCTCCAGCACCGTGGCGGAGTCCCCATCGTCCCCTGCAAGCCAGCGTCGCGCCACCACTCCCTGCCCAGCCAGGAAATATTTATAAAGATCAGGTAAAGCCAATCCCCCCTGACCCCAGGGCTCCTGCAACACCTGCAGACCAATTCTAGGAGGAGAGGTACCCCAAATAAAGGAACCTATCAGGCCATGAACGCGGCGGAAGAAAGAACGCGGGACCCACACCGGGGAATTGCTAAGGAAGTATAGAAAGACAGGGAGAAGTTTCATTTTCACCAAGTTAATGCGCCCCAGAACCGACAAAGGTAAGTCGCGCCACACCTCCGCCCTGCGTTTAAGACCTCCAGCAGTGGGTTAAGGTTCAGAGTAAGATAATCCGCCACCCTCGCCGACACCCTGACTCCCAGGTAGGTGAACTCCGTCACCCATTTCAATGGTAGCGCCCCATCAGCTGCCGCAATGGCACCAGGATCAATAGGGAGCATAGTGGATTTATCCCAATTCACCTTTAGGCCGGAAAACTTTGCAAAAGTGTCTAGGATATTGAACACCGCCCGCAGAGAAGCATTGGGATCCTTCAAAAATAAAAGCATATCATCGGCATAAAGTGCCAGGCACTCCTTAATGGAGCCCACTTCCAGAGCCCCCACCTCCGGAGACGCACGCAACGCAATAGCCAAGGGTTCAATCATCAGAGAGAACAAAAAGGGCGAAAGAGGGCAGCCCTGCCTAGTCCCCCTACCAACTGCAAAAAATGGAGACAGGGAAGATCCAATCTTCAACGCCATACGCGGGGAGGAATACAAAAGGGAAATCCACTTGCAAAATTTAGGACCAAACCCCATGCGCCTCAGCACCACCCCCATGTACCCCCAATCCACCGTGTCGAAGGCCTTGGCAATGTCCAAGGACACCACCACCCTAGTGCCAACGGAGGCATGGGACACCTGCAAATGAGTAAACAGACGTCGAAGGTTGGTGTCCGTGGACTTGCCTGGCATAAACCCGGTCTGATCAATGTCCACCAGGGAAGGCAAGACCACCGCCAGCCTAGTAGCCAAGACCTTCGTGAGTATCTTGAGATCCACATTGAGTAAGGCAATGGGGCGATAGGAGGAACACAGGGTGTGATCCTTTCCCGGCTTGGGCAGGAGAACAACATACGCCTCGAGCATGGAACCCGGCAGGGCCCCCTGATCGAAACACGCAGCATACAATGCCTGGAGCCTGGGAGCCAGGGAGTCCGAGTACTGCCGATACCATTCCACCGGGAACCCATCAGGGCCCGGCGATTTATTGGAGGGAAAGGATGAGATGGCTCTCTCTATTTCCTTCAACGTGATGTCATTGTCCAGCCACGCACTGTCCTCACCCTCCAAGACCGGAACCGGCAAGCCAGATAAAAGGCGCTCCAACTCCTCTAGGTCATATGCAGGTAGGGGGGAATAGGTGTCAGAGTAGTAATCCATAAAGACCCGGGAGATCTCCCCCGGGTCCCTAACCAGTTCCCCCGAACTAGACTGGATGCACGGAACACTTACCGAAGCCCTCTGATCTGCCACCAAAAAGGCCAAAAGCTTACCATTCTTGTCTCCCTTCTCAAAAAGTGACTCCGCTCTATGTTTAAGGTTGGCATGCGCAAAATCAGTATCCAACAAAGCCAAACGCCTCCTGGCCTCCTCCAGGGCCGCATAGGCCGCCGGTCCCGGAGTGGCCGAGTATTCATCTTCCAACCTACGGACCTCCAGCAGAACAGCTTCCCTGTCAGCATTAGCCTCCCTACGAGATGCCTTAATCGCAGAGATGTAATGACCCCGCATAACCGCTTTGAAAGCATCCCACAGGACCACCCCTGCCGTGGACGAGGCATTATCTTCCCAATATGTAGGCATCTGGGGCTCCACCTGCTGCATCACCTTGTCAGTTTGTAGCCAACCCGGCGAAAGGCGCCATGCACCCCTTGTTCTACCCGTTCCCACCCGCAGAGTCAATAGCAGTGGGTTGTGATCAGAGAGGCCACCCGCCAAATATGTAGCATCCTGGACCAAAGCAAGACAATGCCCATTAGCAAAAGCCAGATCTATCCTGGACGCCGTTCTGTGCACCCCAGACCAACAGGAGTAGCCACACACCCCAGGGTTTTTCCAGCGCCACAGCTCCGTAAGCTGAGCCGCGGAAGACCAGGACACCAGTTCAGGAGACGACAGTCTACCCGGGTTAGAGGAGTCCAGCCCGCCGTCCAGAACAGCATTGAAATCCCCCGCCATAATTAGAGGAAGATGCATATAAGGGGCCAAGGTCACCAGGAGATCCACCAGAATCTGAGAGTGGAACGGGGGAGGTAAATAGACACTCACCAGTACCACCTGCCGGTGAAAAATCTCCAGTAGAACAATAACATACCGTCCGCCAGGATCCGTAATTACCTTTTGAATCGAGCAGGGTGCATTTCTACCCAGCAAAATAGACACCCCACGGGCATACGTGGAGTAAGTAGCATTGAAGATCCTCTGAATCCAAGGCCTCTTCAAGGCAAGCACCCTGCTCCCATCCAAATGCGTCTCCTGGAGGAGGATAACATGCGGTTGAACAGATTTAATATACCTAAAAATGGCTGTGCGTTTCACCTTGTCATTGAGACCCCGCACATTCCATGACATGATTTTAAGTAGCTCAGCCATAGAACAGCAGAGGGACATATAGCAGGAGGGAGCCGGAGGACCAAGCACAGCCCGAGGACCAACCCGATCCCCCAACTCCATCCAGACATTCAGCAATACAGACACATAAGTAAAAAAGAACAGTGACCACCGGATGGAGCCTGGAGCCAAAAACAAAAAAACATCCCTGCTGTGATACCCAAACCTGGAACAAAAAAAAGTGCAACAGGGTACCCAGCCTAATCCCAAAACCCAGCAAAAATTTTAAAGGCATGGCTGCAACATAAAAACCGCAGCCGGCGTTACTCTTGTCCACCAACGGCAGCCCCAAAAAAAGGGGGGGCCGCTAGATAGTCATTCCTCAAAAAAAAGGAAAAAAACCTAAAGGGAGGAAAAATAGAGTCAAAACAAAAAAAGTGAAAAATGTCAGTTCAAAAACGTGTAGCACACAGAGCTCCAATGACCTGTAGACCAGTCCACAGCCCCAGGAATAGAAGCATGGATCCAGCCCAGGGCAACCCAGGAAACTTCAGGGCAGGATCAACAACACAGGAACCGTAGATGTCCCCCCAGCAGCAATAGAGGAGGCAGACCGTGCGTAAACAGGAGCTGCAAATAGGGAGTACAGTGCAGCAGGGCCCCAAGAGCCCCATATCATCCAAGATAGCAGGTGCAGCAGAGGAAATTAAATGGAGTCCAACCAGTCAGCAGCCTCCCCCGCCGAATTGAAGAAAAGGACAGATCCCTTGTAATCCACACGCAAGCGGCTCGGGTACATCATGCCATATTTCAGGCCCTTGGTCCTCAGGAGTTTGCGCACTTCAGTAAATGATCTGCGTTTCTTCTGCGTTTCCACAGAGAAGTCAGGAAATAACATTATCTTGCTGTTCTCAAACTGCAATTCCTCCTGCTTCCTGGCCTCAGAGAGGATACGATCCCTGTCACGGAAGTTCAAAAAGCGGACCAGAAACGGGCGCGGGGGGGCCCCGGGTGGCCGAGGTCCCGTGGGAACCCTATGGGCCCTCTCCACCACATATGTCGGGGGAGGGGGAGGCAATTTGAGTAGATCACAAAAGAACTTCTCAGCAAACAATGTAGAATTAGATCCCTCAGCCTTCTCTGGCAAGCCGACCACCCTGATATTGTTGCGACGCTGTCGGTTCTCAGCATCCTCCATCTTGTCCGCCAAAGCATTCACCTGGGCCTGCATGGCAATGATTTGTGCCGAATGGGAAGCGGTAACATCCTCCACCTCAGACACCCTGCCCTCAGTCTCAGTCAGGCGCCCCCTGATTTTATCCAGATCATGGCGGATTAGGGTACATTCAGAGGCCAGGTGGTCAATCCGGAGCATCAGGGCAGTTTTTGAGGCGTCTATAGCAGCCAGTATGGGAGCAGTAATATCCCCCCCTCCATGCGACCCCCCATTCTGACCAGCGGTCCCCGGCAGAGACCCCCTGGTACCTGAGTCCATAGGCTGTGCCAGAGGAGGGTCCCCGGCCCCCGCGGACATCTTTCCCGACTTCAAGAAGGCCTGGGCGCCTGTGGCTGCAGAGGAAGAAGATGAGGCCTGGACCTGCAAGATGGCGGCGGCCGCTTTCGCGCCTCGCGGCGGGACCGCTCGTTTAGGCCGCGGGGTCGGTGCTGAAACCCGGGATTTTCTCCCCGGCATCCGTGCCCCACCTGTGCCCGATGTGGAGGAGGGCAAAACCGCCGCGATCCGAGGCACAGGGGCCGTGGATGGAGACGGATAAGATCAGGATGGTGGAGAGCTCTGCCAACACACGTCCGGCGCCGTCTACATCCCGGCCACGCCCCCTTCGAGGCACAGGGGCCGTGGATGGAGCCGGATAAGATCAGACAAATTAACTTTTTGATGATTTTCTAATTTTATGAGATGCACCTGTATGTGCATTTTTGATGAGGTTTTATGCGTAATATCAAGTCTCCTCCTTCCAGCAACTATGATATCACAGCAGATATTGTTAGTCATTGGCCAAAACAAAAATGAATGAAAATGCATGAAAACACACCTTATTCCCCCGGGTGGGGATCTTCTCAAAAACAGTGCAGACGTGCTGGGTTCCGCCCACACAGCTGTGTCATTCATTCACAGTTTGCAATAAATAAATGAACTACAAATACCGTCTTCCACTGTGGCAGACAGATTGCAATTCTCAGTGAATTGCAAGGGTACTGGTGAGTGCTCTCATAATTCATTAATTCTTCCTGCAGTTCAGTAACTTTCTGCCCTTTGGGAAGGGACGGGCATACAGTTGATTGAGAGTCTGCAGGTGCCTGGCACTGCACCAGGGATCTGCTGATCATGGGTGAAATGCTTTACAGGCTGCAGTGTAAAACAATAATAAGTTGTAAATGCAATTTTTTTAACCTGAAAAAGATGTGCATTTATTATTTTTTTTAAAAGATTAACTTATAGTTTAAAGTGCCTTATTAAATCGCAATACAGTAAAACCTTGGTTTAAGAGTAACTTGGTTTAAGAGCGCTTTGCAAGACAAGCAAATTTTTCAAATAAATTTTGACTTGATATACAAGCGATGTCTTGATATACAAGTAGCCTCAAGTCACAGCTGAGTATAAAAGAGAAGAGAGGCGCCTCTAAGTGTAGCAATATGGTTAAATTTAATGAAGGTACAACATTTAGCAACTCACATGGTTGATGATTGGAACAGGCACATCTAAGGATGCAGGCATCCAGGCTAAAGCTGTCCACATAGACCGTCCTCCACACCGCCATCTACGTCATCCCTTCCTCGCTTTCAGATCGATTTACTGCAGGGTGTTCTTCCCGGTCAGGATTACAGACTGGCAGCCGGTGGTGCAGAAGATAGTCTATGTGGACAGCTTTACCCCGGATGCCTGCATACTTAGATGTGCCTGTTTTATTCATCAACCATGTGAGTTGCTAAATGTTGTTCCATTAAATGGAACCATATTGCTACACTTAGAGGCGCCTCTCTTCCTCTTTGATACTCTGGAGCTCCTGCTGGATTTTGCTTCTAATCCCCTTGTGGAAGCGGCTATTTGTGGATGGACATTTTATGGTTACACAGCCTATCGCAATGCTATAATCTTTTTATATGGACTATAAACTGAAGGATTTATGAATAAATGGTTGTGGAACGAATCATCTGAGTTTCCATTATTTCTTATGGGAAAATTCGCTTTGATATAAGAGTGCTTTGGATTACAAGCATGCTTCCGGAACGAATTATGCTCGCAATCCAAGGTTTTACTGTACTTGCAGGGCTTCTGACCTTTGGCGGGGTGTACAGTAGGTTCTGCAACCCCCCTCTTTACTTTAATTCATACCCCTCTGTAAAAAAAATATTTTATTGTGTTTATTTAAACGTTCATCCTGGCTGATGTACTGTATATAGTAAGCGTAAGCTTTAAGGCTTAGGAATAAGGGCAACTCCAGCACAAAATCAATTCTAGGCATGCAGGGACCTCTAGATAATAAACTCGGTGGGGTTCCTTATTTATATAACTACTGTATGTCAATAACTTTAACCCTTAAAGAATGTGCTCCACTAACAGATACCTTTTGCATTGTCTGTATTTAAAAAGGCTTTTCCCTTTCTTTGTAGATAAAAAGGGCTACAGGCACATAAAAAACACTTGATGTCAGAGGGCAAGCAGAAAAGCTACTTGATGCCACAAAGGTGTGACAACAAAAAACGTAAGGGCCCATTAACATTGGCGGCAGCCCTTAATGCCCCTCTGAAAAACAATCCCCTGCAGTGGATCACTTTTATACGGCGGCTGACAGGCAGCTGGCAGATAATATATCTCCTCCTAGCCACCTCTTTTAACCACTTGCCGACCGTGTAACGCACATTTACTGCGGCAGGTTCGCTCTATTGCGCAAAATCACGTACCTGTACGTCGTTTCGTACAATAGCCTATCAGTGGGTCCGGCAAACCCAATGTCCGCCAGACACATATGATTGTTCGCAAGAGAGGCAGAATGGCGGTTTGCCTATGTAAAAACAAGACAGATCGCCGTTCTGACAGGGGAGAAGAGGAGATCTTGTGTTTCTGCTAAGCAGGAACACTGATCTTTGTTTTTTCCCAGTCAGAACAACCACCCACAGTTAGCAAGCACCCCATAGGGACACATTTACCCCTTTGATCGCCCCTGATGTTAACCCCTTCCCTGCCAGTGACATTAGTACAGTAACAGTGCATATTTTTTAACACTGATCACTGTATTGGTGTCATTGGTCCCCATAAAAGTGTCAGTTAGGTGTCCGATTTGTCCACCGTAATGTTGCAGTCCCGCTATAAGTCGGTGATGGCCACCATTACTAGTAAAAAAATAAAAATTCCATAAAAATATCCCATTGTTTGTAGACGCTATAACTTTTGCGCAAAGCAATCTATATACGCTTATTGGGATTGTTTTTACCAAAAATATGTAGCCGAATACATATTGGCCCAAATTGATAAAGTAATTCGATTTTTTTTTTTATTGAATGTGTTTATAGCAGAAAGTAAAAAATATATATATATTTTTTTTTTTTCTTCAAAATTGTCTTTTTTTGTTTATAGCACAAAAAATAAAAACCGCAGAGGTGATCAAATACCAGCAAAAGAAAGCTCTATTTGTTGGGGAAAAAAAAGGACTTATTTTGGTACAGCGTTGCGCGATTGCGCAATCTTCAGTTAAAGTAATGCAGTGCCATATCGGTAGTCATTAAGGGGGTGAAACCTTCCGGGGCTGAAGTGGTTAACCTTGTAAAACCCGTCCCACTGTACGCATTCGGTGACATTACTGCCCGCAAAACACTAAAAGTGGGATCATTTTTGTAACAGCCTCAGCATATGTGTAGCCCATTCCAGCTGCTGTGCTTCTTTAAGGAAGTCAATAAAACCACAGCTCGACCTCCTATCTCCCCCTCCCTCCCCTCTGAGCCGCATGTGTGAATGAGCCTTTAATGCCAGAGGGATACAAACACAAAACTATAGAATAATAAGAGAATATGGGCAAATAAAATGTTAAATAGCATACCAATAAGATATGGACGTAAACATGCAATATGCAGACAGATACTGGTACAAAAGGCACTAAGTGCCAGGAAATGGCTGGCATGGTGGGCAAAAGCCAGTTGTTCTGGGATGTTTTTTACCAGCTATTGGAGATATAATGGGAATAATTAAGATCTCTAAAAATAAATTCACAATGCTTGTCAAGTACACTGAATTGTATTCTTTGTCTTATTTTGGAACAACAAGGAAATGTTTTATACTATGTCTTATGTCAATGTACTAATTCTGAGTCTCACAAATAAAAGAATAAACATCGACCGACAAAACTGATGGAAAGGCCAGCATACCTTTTATTTACAGTAAGTGCCACCTGGAGATGAGCTTTGGAAAATGTGAAAGACTAAGCCAAGCAATCATGCCAAGTTTATTTTAACAGTAACTCACAGAAGTGAGTACACCCCTCACATTTTATGTAAATATTTTATTCTATCTTTTCATGTGACAACACTGAAGAAATGACACTTTGCTACAATGTAAAGTGGTGAGTGTACAGCTTGTATAACAGTGTAAATTTGCTGTCCCATCAAAATAACTCAACGCACAGCCATTAATGTCTAAACCGCTGGCAACAAAAGTGAGTACACCCCTAATTGAACATGTCCAAGTTGGGCCAATTTAGCCCCCCCCCCCGGTGTTATGTGACTCATTAGTGTTATGAGGTCTCAGGTGGGAATGGGGAGCAGGTTCGTTAAATTTGGTGTTATCGCTCTCACTCTCTTATACTGGTCACTGGAAGTTCAACATGGCGCCTCTTGGCAAAGGACTCACTGAGGATCTAAAGGATCTAAAAATAATTATTATTGCTCTACATAAAGATGACCTAGTCTATAAGAAGATTGCCAAGACCATGAAACTGAGCTGCAGCATGGTGGCCAAGACCATACAGCAGTTTAACAGGACAGGTTCCACTCAGAACAGACCTTGCCATGGTTGACCAAAGAAGTTGAGTGCACGTGCTCAGTGTCATATCCAGAGGTTGTCTATGGAAAATAAACATATGAGTGCGGCCAGCATTGCTGCAGAGGTTGTAGGGGGTGCTTGTCAGCCTGTCAGTGCTCAGCCTATACGCCGCATGCTGCATCAAATTGGTCTGCATGGCTGTCATCCCAGGAGGAAGCCTCTTCTAAAGATGATGCACAAGAAAGCCCGCAAACAGTTTGCTGAAGACAAGCAGACTAAGGACATGGATTACTGGAACCATGTCCTGTGGTCTGATGAGACTAAGATAAACGTATTTGGTTCAGATGGTGTCAAGCGTGTGTGGCGGCAACCAGGTGAGGAGTACAAAGACAAGTGTGTCTTGCCTACAGTCAAGCATGGTGGTGGGAGTGTCATGGTCTAGGGCTGCATAAGTTCTGCCAGCACTGGGGAGCTACAGTTCATTGAG
Source organism: Pelophylax lessonae (assembly GCF_965119305.1). Taxonomy (NCBI): domain Eukaryota; kingdom Metazoa; phylum Chordata; class Amphibia; order Anura; family Ranidae; genus Pelophylax; species Pelophylax lessonae. The sequence continues at coordinate 410,661,993 of NC_138771.1, read as the reverse complement.
TCAACCATGAATGCCAACATCTACTGTGACATACTGAAGCAGAGCATAACCCCTCCCTTTGGAGACTGGGCTGCAGAGCAGTATTCCAAGATGATAACGACCCCAAACACACCTCCAAGATGTCCACTGCCTTGATAAAGAAGCTGAGGGTAAAGGTAATGGACTGGCCAAGAAAGTCTCCAAACCTAAACTCTATTGAGCATCTGTAAGGCATCTTCAAACGAAAGGTGGAGGAGCGCAAGTTCTCTAACATCCACCAGTTCTGTGATGCCATCATGGAGGAGAGGAAGAGGACTCCAGTGGCAATCTGAGAAGCTCTGGTGAACTCCATGCCCAAAAGGGTTCAGGCAGTGCTGAAAAATAATGGTGGCCACACAAAATATTGACACTTTGGGCCCAATTTGGACATTGTCACTTAGGGGTGTACTCGCTTTTGTTGCCAGCGGTTTAGACATTAATGGCTGTGTTGAGTTATTTTGAGGAGACAGCAAATTTACACTGTTATACAAGCTGTACACTCACTACTTTACATTGTAGCAAAGTGTCATTTCTTCAGTGTTGTTACATGAAAAGATATAATAAACTATTTACAAAAATGTGAGGGGTGTACTCACTTTTGTGAGATACTGTATATTTTAAATATTATTTAGTCTGTTATTTTGCATACTGTACTGTGATGTATTGTTTTTTTTATGTGAACTGACCACAGTAATCATGGCTGCTGATCCATGATACAGTAATCAGTTTACGTGCGCCCGTCATCCTGTGCCACAACCGACAGCCTCACATACACAAATAAACCTCAGGACAAAAGAACACTTTTTTTTTTTTTAATTAAATGTTTCCATTACATATGTTTTTATGCGCACAGCTATTAAACATGCAACTATTAGACTATGAACACCTTGGTCAGCTCTTTGTACAGCAAAAATGTATAGTGTGCAGGGGCAGGAGCAAGTAACAAACAAAACATTCTTTCACATCAGAGTTCACTTACATCAAGGTCCCCAGCAGCATTCCCCCTATAAATCAGAGTCCCCCTTGCATCCGTGTCCCCAGAGCCCCACCTTACATCAGAACCCCCTTATATCAGTACCCCCAGAGTGCCCATTTACATCAGTGCCTCCAGAGTTCCCTCTTACATCAGTGCCTCCAGAGTTCTCCCTTACATCAGTGCCTCCAGAGTTCCCTCTTACATCAGTGCCTCCAGACTTCCCTCTTACATCAGTGCCTCCAGAGTTCCCTCTTACATCAGTGACTCCAGAGTCCCCTCTTACATCAGTGACTCCAGAGTTCCCTCTTACATCAGTGCCTCCAGAGTGCTCCCTTACATCAGTGCCTCCAGAGTTCCCTCTTACATCAGTGCCTCCAGAGTTCCCTCTTACATCAGTGCCTCCAGAGTGCTCCCTTACATCAGTGCCTCCAGAGTTCCCTCTTACATCAGTGCTTTCAGAGTGCCCTCTGGAACTGGGGCTAATCAGAGATGTAGTCTCCACATTGTGACACAACACTGGGGAAAAGGGCAGCAGTAAAGAAGCAATTATGGTACCTAGGGTGCCTAGGGAGAGAAGGCAGAGTGAGAAGGAGGAGATAGAGAAGCCCACATGGAGAGAAAATCCCATGTGGGCATACAGAGGCTGCAGGCACAGGTGGTGGAGTGTGCTGTAAACTGTAGCAAGAAGCAGAAAAGTATCTCTGGCTGGCTGCTACTGGAGAGAAGGTCACTGAACCCAGGCATAAGGCTCCAGGCTGCACATTGGCCTGTGTGAACTGAGCTGCTGCAGGAAGACCAGCTTTCTAATCTGTTACTATTGTGCTGCTACAGTGCACAGAGAGTGAACCACTAAAGGTACTGTGCGGTTCTCCTGCTATGGACTCCATTGAGGGAGAATGCTGCAGCTTCCTCCATAACCAGTTTGGGGGGGAAGCCCTGTGAATGCAGCATGACCCCTTACCAGGCATCAAAAAGACACATTAGGATTGTTGGGAGCGCTGAGAGGCCCTTTGGCCACTTATTTTATACTGACCCTGCTGCTGTAATTGCCATTTAAATTTGCTGAAAGTGAAGAGTCAGCTTTGCAAACTTTACAGGCAGTCCCCGAGATACAAACATCCGAATTACATATGACTCATACTTACTAAGGGAGAGAGACAACAGGAAGTGAGAAGAAATCTGTCCCTAGGAAGGGAAATTCACTTCTGTAAGAGTTATTATAGGTGTCTTGGTGTCTCCAATGAAGCTTTATCCCCAACCCTTGTTTCCACAACAATAGGGTGACCAGACGTCCCCAGTTTCCAGGGACAGTCCCCGGATTGAGGACACTGTCCCCGGTCCATGTCTGTCCCCGGTTTTGTCCCGGGATTCAGGGCCGGATTAATGTAGACAGGGCATCCCAGGCTGGCTGAGAAACAGCCTGGTGGCTCTGATGCAGACGCCCCCTGCTGGACAATCTCACTGCTGCTCCTGCTGCTGTTCAGTAGAGGAGAGGCAGAGCCAAAAATCGACTGTGTGAAGGGCTGAGACCGGGAGGTGAGCAGATGGGGGGGGGGGGGGGGTCTGTTTGTACACAGGTGAGGGCAGTGGAAGAGCAGGGGTCAGAGCTGATGCAGCTGCATGGAGAGTTGGAGAGTTTAGCTGTTGTGGGGAAAGGGCTAAGAGGTGGCTGCAGATATAATCTGTGAGAGAAGGGTGCAGAGGTGAGCTATGGATGTTGGGGCAGAAGTGTCCTCTGTGCATAGCAATCCTCTGAACCCTGTACTCTATGCCTAACACCTTCCTGTATATTATGTAGTCCTGTGCCCAGCGCTCTGTGTATTATGCAGTCCTGTGCCCAGTGCTCTGTGTATTATGTAGTCCTGTACCCAGCGCTCTGTGTATTATGTAGTCCTGTGCCCAGCGCTCTGTGTATTATGCAGTCCTGTGCCCAGTGCTCTGTGTATTATGCAGTCCTGTGCCCAGTGCTCTGTGTATTATGTAGTCCTGTACCCAGCGCTATGTGTATTATGTAGTCCTGTACCCAGCACTCTGTGTATTATACAGTCCTGTACCCAGTGCTCTGTGTATTATGCAGTCCTGTGCCCAGTGCGCTGTGTATTATGTAGTCCTGTACCCAGCACTCTGTGTATTATGCAGTCCTGTACCCAGCGCTCTGTGTATTATGTAGTCCTGTGCCCAGCACTCTGTGTATTATGTAGTCCTGTACCCAGCGCTCTGTGTATTATGCAGTCCTGTACCCAGCACTCTGTGTATTATGTAGTCCTGTGCCCAGCGCTCTGTGTATTATGTAGTCCTGTGGCCAACGCTCTGTGTATTATGTAGTCCTGTGCCCAGTGCTCTGTGTATTATGTAGTCCTGTACCCAGCGCTCTGTGTATTATGTAGTCCTGTACCCAGCACTCTGTGTATCATGCAGTCCTGTACCCAGCGCTCTGTGTATTCTGTGTATTCTGTAGTCCTGTGCCCAGCGTCTGTGTATTATGGAGTCCTGTGCCCAGCGTTTTGTGTATTATGCAGTCCTGTGCCCAGTGCTCTGTGTATTATGCAGTCCTGTGCCCAGTGCTCTGTGTATTATGTAGTCCTGTACCCAACACTCCGTGTATTATGCAGTACTGTGCCCAGCACTCTGTGTATTACTTTTTTGGCTGGAGTTACACTTAAAAAATGTACCTGTTTCAACTTACATAGAATTTCAACTTAAGAACAAACCTACAGAACCTATCTAGTTTGTAGCCAGGGGACTTCCTGTATTTTTTTCTTTTCATCGGATTGTAAATACATTGTGTAAGAGACCGAGCACTCCCAATGGGAGATCCAAGGCCCCAGCGCCGGCTAACTGTACTTAATACTAACTGCATTAGGGCTCTTTCACACGGGCGACCTGATCAGATCCGCCTGTCAGTTTTTTAGGCGGATCTGATCGGATCCTCCATGCAGCTCTATGGGGCAGCGGATGTCAGCGGAGACACCTCCGCTGACACCCGCTGCCATCCGTATCCGATCCTGTCCATGAAATCTGGACGGATGGAAACCCTATTTTTCCATCCGTTCAGGGATCGGATCGGATCTGATGATGGCGGACAGGCGGTCCACTGTCATCCGATCCCCCATAGAGAGCAGCGGGGGCTGTGACACCTCCCTCTCCGCACTGCAAGCGGAGACAGAGCTGTCATCCGCCGGCTCAGCGGGGATCGGCAGGTCGATCCCCGCTGAGCAGCACCGTGTGAAAGAGCCCTTACCCAGTGTTTTCCATCTCAGTCAGGACACTTTTTTGTTCTTTTTTAAGATTTGTATATTGTGTTTCTTGCTGTAATTATGTACTGCTTTAGATGCTTTATTGAATTGTAATATCATTATTGGTTGCTCCACTTGTTTCTTCCCTGTAGGGCTTTTGTCTGTTCAATAAAGCAGTATTAAACCAAAAAGCAAACAATTATTCAATATCCTAGATGAGACGGCTGCATTTGTTTTCCATTTTAGTCTTTCTTTCTTCTATTTTCATCTGGTGATCCTGCCAATGAGTATGTTGTTTATCAAAAGAACATGCTCTTTAGCAGAATGTATCAGTTACAGAGACAAGACAAACCATTTAACACTGACAGGGGAGCTTACAATAATCAGATTGTATTTATTTATGTAAAACCTTTATCCCAAAAGGGTAAAACTGTCTGCTGTAACTGATTGTGTGAAGTGTTTGCTGTAGTTTGGCTTCAGTTTTGTTAGTTTATTTATATCTGCTAGCACATCTAATACTCCCCTCCCCCCAGACAGACAATGCTGCTGTGCAAATGTGCCTCCTGTGCTCATTCATCCAGAATGGGGGCACTCTAATACAGGAGGTGTGTCACTGCCTACATCACCAAACAGAGAAAACAGGAGGAAAAAGACTAAGAAAAGAAAACTGATGCAGCCATCACATTTAATGATTGATGATTAGCTGCAATATATTAACCGGTTGCCGACCGTCGTACGACTATATACTGCGGTGGTCAGCCCGGCCAGGCAGAGTGACGTAGGGGTACGTCACTCGCCTGTCACTTCCTTGTGAGCCAATTGCGCCCCGGCTCGTTCACTGACAAGTCAGTGCGTGTGACCGGCGGACCCGATCGTCGGCCGGTCACTCACGATCGCTCTGGTGAAGGGAGAAAGTCAGGCGGCTTATGTAAACAAGCCGCCTGTCATTCTCCCTGGTGTAAAAATGAAGATCAGATGGTTCTACTATGTAGGACCGTTGATCTTTGTTTTTACACCAATAGCCATGTTCCTTTACAGTTAGAATCACATCCCTAGGACACACTTAACCCCTCCCTCTCCAATACAGTTAACCCCTTCCCTGCCAGTGTCATTTTTGCAGTAACAGTGCATATGTATAGCACTGATTACTGCAGTAATGTCACTGGTAACCCCAAAAGTGTCAAAAATGTCAGTCAAGGGTCCGATCTGTCCGCCGCAATGTCGCAGTACCGCAAAAAAAATCGCAGATCGCCACCATTACTCGTTAAAAAAAAAACACCAAAAATGACAAAAATCTTTCCCTTTGTTACTAAACGCGATAACTTTTGCGCAAACCAATCAAAATACGCTTTTTGCAATTTTTTTTACCAAACATATGTAGCATAAAACAAATTGGCCGAAAATGTTAAAAAATTTAGATTTTTACATTTTTTTGGGGGGGAATTTCATATAAAAAAATGTGAAAAATATTGTTATTTTTGCAAAATTGACGCTCTTTTTTTGTTTATAGCGCATGATCAAAAAATCGCACAGGTGATGAAATACCACCAAAAGAAAGCTCTGTTTGTGGGAAAAAAAGGACGTCAAATTCGTTTAGGAACAGCGTCGCACGACCGCGCAATGGTCCGTTAAAGTCACGCAGTAAAAAAATCGCAAAATACCCCCTGGTCTTTTAGCAGCCAAATCCTCCGGGCTTAAGTGGTTAAATTATGATTTTGGGTTCATTACCTCTTTAAGGCCTATTTAAAGCCACAGGGAGTGTGCCAGGGAGTGTGGGGCTTCTTTCTAGAGCCGTGGGCACTGGGAATAAAGGACCCGTGAAATAGAAGCTCCTTAATGGATGAGCAGAACAATACATTTCCAATTAATTAGGATATACAATATATTAAAATATATATATATATATTATGGTGGATAGGCGCTATTCCAGAGGGGTCTATAACACTAATACAAAGGCCCGTACACACGATACGGAAATCAGAAGTAACATTTCGTCCAACGAACGATCTGCCGATTTTCGGATTGTTAGTATAGTGCTTTCGACAGCCGATTACAAATTTTCGGACGACAAAAAATGGGTGTGCAGGTTATAAAATTTTTATCGTACGCCAACACAACGTCCGATTTTCGTTTAACCACTTTAAGACCGGAAGGATTTGCCCCCTTAATGGCCAGGCCCTATTTTGCGATTCGGCACTGTGTTACTTTAACGGACAATTGCGCGGTCGTGCAACACTGTACCCAAATAAAATTGATGTACTTTTTTCCCCACAAATATAGCTTTCTTTTGGTGGTATTTGATCACCTGTGCGATTTTTATTTTTTGTGCTATAAACAAAAAAAGAGCGACAATTTTGAAAAAAAAAAAAAAAACAAAACAATATTTTTCACATTCTGCTATATGACATTCTCAAAAAAAATAATTAAAAAATCTAAATTTTTTAACAATTTAGGCCAATTTGTTTTCTGTGACATATTTTTGGTAAAAAGAATTGCAATAGGCGTATTTTGATTGGTTTGTGCAAAAGCTATCGCTTCTACTAATTAGGGAAAGATTTATGTCATTTTTATTGTTTTTTTTTTTTTTTCACAAAAAAGTGCTTTATTTAGGTAATAAAAACAGGTAACAATTGAACATATAGTCTGTAAAGATATACATATCAATAACAGAAAAATTGACGGTAGGACAAGAGATACAGTATCACTGTTACAAAATAAGAAACAAAACAGTAGTGATGGTGGCGATCTGTGATTTTATGCGGGACTGCGACATTTCGGCAGACAGATCGGACCCCTAACTGACATTTTTGACACTTTTGGGGGTACCAGTGATATTACTACAGTAATCAGTGCTAAAAATATGCACTGTTACTGTAATAATGACACTGGCAGGGAAGGGGTTAACCCTGTGGGTGATCAAGGGGTTAAAGCGGAGTTCCACCCATTTTTAATAGGTTGGAACTTTAGATCTTTGTAATCCCCTTTAAAACGGCTTTTACCAATGGAAACTTTTTTTTTTTTTTTTTGCTAGTAAATACCTTAATTTTGGCTTTATTCCTCCTCTCCTCACTTCCTGGTCCGATCGGCGATGACGTCATTCGGCGATCCGCAGTGTCTGCTGGGATGTATTCTACTTGCAGTAGCTGTATCTGTACTGAGCCGTGCCTGCCCCGCCTCCGCCCCGCCTCCTCTCATTTAATTGCATTGTATGAATGTATTAAGGCTGTTCTCTGCCCAGCCTCCGCCCCGCCTCCTCTCAATACAACTCAATGAGAGGAGGCGGGGCGGAGGCTGGGCAGAGAACAGCCTTAATACATTCATACAATGCAATTCAATGAGAGGAGGCGGGGCGGAGGCGGGGCAGGCACGGCTCAGTACAGATACAGCTACTGCAAGTAGAATGCATCCCAGCAGACACTGCGGATCGCCGAATGACGTCATCGCCGATCGGACCAGGAAGTGAGGAGAGGAGGAATAAAGCCAAAATTAAGGTATTTACTAGCAAAAAAAAAAAAAAAAAGTTTCCATTGGTAAAAGCCGTTTTAAAGGGGATTACAAAGATCTAAAGTTCCAAAAATGGGTGGAACTCCACTTTAAATGTAAGCCTAGGGGAGGGATTCTAACTGTGAAGGGACGTGGCTTGTGAAATGACCATAGAGACATGTGATCCTATATAGAAGGATCACATGGGCTCTATGGTCATTGCAGGGAGAAGGACGATCGGCTGTGTTTAGAACAGCTGACCGCCCTTCTCTCTCAGCGGGGAGCGATCGCAGGTTTTAGGCGGCAATCGTAGCCGCCTGACCCGTGCATCGGGATTCCCGCCGGCGGCGGCGCGCGCTCGCCCGCCCCCTAGCTTCCCCTGCCCGACTGACGTGGACCTACGTCGGTTTGCCCAGGAGAGCCACCCTGCCGCAGTAAAGGTGGCGGGTGGTCGGGAAGTGGTTAATTAGTACAGTTTTTGTGCGCAAAAAAAAAACGTAAGAGCAGGACTAGGCATGCTCAGAAACGAAAGAACACATACAAATCAATTCAACACATGACATCACTTCTGAAGTAGAATTCTGTTGTACGGGAATTTCCATATGAAAATAACCTCTTCACTTTCGATATGAGACTAGCATGCAACAAAAAACGGACGAAAGATCATTCGATAATCTGATCGTGTGTACGAGGCTTTAGGGAAGATAAAAAATTTACTAAGAAGTATAGCAATAATTACAAAGCAATCTTGATATAAACATAAAAATGAAATGTTGATATATAGATCACATATATCCCAATGATGCGTCACATCTATAACATCTAATCCACTAATAATATATTCACTGTGCCCCATAGCCACATTTCAATTACAGATCCCCCTAAGCCATATTTATAACAATATTTTTATGACCACAAAATTCTAAGGAAACTCAAGATTTCAAGCTTTTGCATTACCTGTAAAAATGTTCAAAAGTAATTATGTACGTTAACACTTTATCCAAGAATTCTTAACCACTTGCCGACCGCCGCAAGTACATATAATGCGGCGGTCAGCCCCCCCTGGGCAAAGTGACGTACTGGTACGTCACTCGCCCGCGAGCCAATAGGGGGCGAGCGTGCGCCGCAGGAGGCGCGCTCCCGCCCCCGCTCGTTCACTGGGATCCCCGCGTGTGTGACCGGCGGCTCCGATGTCCGTCGGCCACTCGCAATCTCTCGCTGGAGAGGGAGAAAGGCAGACGGCTGATGTAAACACAGCCATATGTCATTCTCCCTGGTGTAACTGCAGAGATCATACGATCCTGCTATGTAGGATCGTATGTCTCTGTGGTTACATCAAAAGCCACGCCCCTTGACAGTTAGAAGCATGCCCCTAGGGACACACTTAACTCCTTGTTCACCAATAAAGTTAACCCCTTCCCTGCCAGTGTCATTTTTACAGTAACAGTGCATATGTATAGCACTGATTACTGTAGTAATGTCACTGGTACCCCCAAAAGTGTCAAAAATGTCAGCCAGGGTTCCGATCTGTCTGCCGCAATGTCGCAGTCCCACATAAAAAATCGCAGATCGCTGCCATGACTAGTTTAAAAAAAAACAATAAAAATGACATAAATCTTTCCCTTAGTCAGTAAACGCAATAACTTTTGCGAAAACTAATCAAAATACGCTTATTGTGTTTTTTTTTTTTATTTTACCAAAAATATGTAGCAGAAAACAAATTGGCCTAAAATGTTAAAAAATTTTGATTTTTACATTTTTTTTTTTTAAATGTGAAAAATATTGTTATTTTTTCAAAATTGACGCTATTTTTTTGTTTATAGCGTAAAAAATAAAAATCGCACAGGTGATCAAATACCACCAAAAGAAAGCTCTGTTTGTGGGAAAAAAAGGACGTAAATTTTGTTTGGGTACAGCGTCGCACAACCGCGCAATTGTCCATTAAAGTCACGCAGTGCCTAATCGCAAAATAGGGCCTGGTCTTTGAGCCGCCAAATCCTCCGGGGCTTATGGAAATGTGTTCCTTTTTAAAATGCTTGTTAAAACAATTCCTACCACCATCTATATATCCATCCATCTTTCATTTTGTAGAACTTCAGCCTCCAATCTAATCAAATTGTGCTTTTAAGAAAAGAAATGTGACACATAAAACTGTGTCCTGCTTCCAAATCGTGTTTCAAGATGTAAAGACGTGACTGAGCTCCTGTGTCCTAGGGATGCCTAGCACAATGAAGTGTGCCCTTAAACTAATGGGTGCAGCCAGGCCCGGACTGGGACAAAAAATAGGCCCGGGCATTTTGGACTGAGCAGCCCGCGAGGGGGGGGGGGGGGCGTGGTGGGGCGTGGCGTGGCGTTCGTCGGGATGGTTGATGACAGGATTTAATGTTCCAGGATGTGTGGATTTGATTACGGTACCTTTTTTAGTTTAATCTTCAATTTAGATCAGAGCTGCCATATGATGCTGTTTATTTTGTCTTACTTTAAATCCTGTTTTGATGGTTGAGTCCTAAAAATAGTATGAAGCAGATCAGTCCCAATTCCTGCACCTTCACACATCAAATCACCCCAATTCCTGCACTATCATACCTTAGATCACCCCAATTCCTGCACCTTCACACCTCAGATCAGCCCCTGGTAGGCTGGCACTGGCAGCAACAATTTTATTCAAATCGGGATTTATTCTGCAAATAGGCTGACCTGGCACTGGCAGGCATAGTACTAGACTAGTACTATGCCTGGCTGCCAGTGCCAGACAATTTGCAGAAGAAATCCTGATTTATTTGAATAAAATTGTTGCTGCCAGTGCCAGTCCAGCCTATCTGCAAAAGAAATCCCTAAGTAGAAGTCACTCCTCTCTCCAGTCCTCCACTTACCTTAGGTGTGCTGTGCGGTGTGGCTGCAGAGTGTTCCCGCTGGACATAGTACAGGAGATGGTCAGAGACTGCAAACATGATACAAGAGATGGCCAGAGACTGAGGACATGATACAGGAGATGGCCAGAGACTGAGGACATGATACATGAGATGGTCAGAGACTGAGGACATGATACATGAGATGGTCAGAGACTGAGGACATGATACATGAGATGGTCAGAGACTGAGGACATGATACATGAGATGGTCAGAGACTGAGGACATGATACATGAGATGGTCAGAGACTGAGGACATGATACATGAGATGGTCAGAGACTGAGGACATGATACATGAGATGGTCAGAGACTGAGGACATGATAGAGGAGATGGTCAGAGACTGAGGACATGATAGAGGAGATGGTCAGAGACTGAGGACATGATAGAGGAGATGGTCAGAGACTGAGGACATGATAGAGGAGATGGTCAGAGACTGAGGACATGATAGAGGAGATGGTCAGAGACTGAGGACATGATAGAGGAGATGGTCAGAGACTGAGGACATGATAGAGGAGATGGTCAGAGACTGAGGACATGATAGAGGAGATGGTCAGAGACTGAGGACATGATAGAGGAGATGGTCAGAGACTGAGGACATGATAGAGGAGATGGTCAGAGACTGAGGACATGATAGAGGAGATGGTCAGAGACTGAGGACATGATAGAGGAGATGGTCAGAGACTGAGGACATGATAGAGGAGTTGGTCAGAGACTGAGGACATGATAGAGGAGATGGTCAGAGACTGAGGACATGATAGAGGAGATGGTCAGAGACTGAGGACATGATAGAGGAGATGGTCAGAGACTGAGGACATGATAGAGGAGATGGTCAAAGACTGAGGACATGATAGAGGAGATGGTCAGAGACTGAGGACATGATAGAGGAGATGGTCAGAGACTGAGGACATGATACAGGAGATGGTCAGAGACTGAGGACATGACACAGGAGATGGTCAGAGACTGCCGACATGATACAGGAGATGGTCAGAGACTGCCGACATGATACAGGAGATGGCCAGAGACTGCCGACATGATACAGGAGATGGTCAGAGACTGCCGACAGGATACAGGAGATGGCCAGAGACTGCCGACACGATACAGGAGATGGCCAGAGACTGCCGACACGATACAGGAGATGGCCAGAGACTGCCGACACGATACAGGAGATGGTCAGAGACTGCCGACACGATACAGGAGATGGTCAGAGACTGCCGACACGATACAGGAGATGGTCAGAGACTGCCGACACGATACAGGAGATGGTCAGAGACTGCCGACAAGATACAGGAGATGGCCAGAGACTGCCGACATGATACAGGAGATGGCCAGAGACTGAGGACGTGATACAGGAGATGGCCAGAGACTGCGGACATGATACAAGAGATGGTCAGAGACTGCGGACATGATACAGGAGATGGACAGAGACTGCGGACATGATACAAGAGATGGTCAGAGACTGCGGACATGATACAGGAGATGGTCAGAGACTGCGGACATGATACAGGAGATGGTCAGAGACTGCGGACATGATACAGGAGATGGTCAGAGACTGCGGACATGATACCTGAGAGACTGCAGATGTGATACAAGAGAAGGTCAGAGACTGCAGACATGATAGAAGATAGGACACTAGGGGGGCCGGAGAGCACAGGGAAAGCAGATAGCACTGGAGGAGCTGAAGGGCAAGGGGGGGGGGGGACTGGAGAGAAGTAAGGAAGGCGCAGGGTGTGGATAGCACTGGGGGGGGCAGGGAAAACCAGGGGGATGGAGAGCACAGGGTAGGGGGACTGGAGAGCACTGAGGGGGGGGGGGAACTGGAAATCACTTGGCCAGGGAGCACAGGGGGGTGGAGAGCACTAGGGGAGCCAGAAAGCATAGGGGGAGATGAAAAGCACTGTGGGGACTTGAAGAGCGGGGGGGGGCTGAAGAGCAGGGGGGGGGCTGAAGAGCAGGGGGGGGCTGAAGAGCAGGGGGGGGCTGAAGAGCAGGGGGGGGCTGAAGAGCAGGGGGGGGGCTGAAGAGCAGGGGGGGGGCTGAAGAGCAGGGGGGGGCTGAAGAGCAGGGGGGGGCTGAAGAGCAGGGGGGGGGTCTGAAGAGCACAAGGGGGGGCTAAGAGCAGGAGGGGAGGGTTAAGATCACTGGGGGGGGCAGTAAAATAAGTTGAATAGGAGGGGGATGGGACAGCTCAGCTGCATATAGAGAAATTGATATTTCTCCTGCAGCCGCAGAATGCCTGCAGAAGGGAGGAGGAGAATCAGGCATCCATCCAGCGGCAGCAGGAGGAGGAAGAGGGAAACATCAAATCCTCTATATGAAGCCGCCCCATCCCCCTCCTATTCAGTAGCAGACAGTACACACGGCCGGTGACACCAGGGCTGCACAGCACTGAAGACACTGGCGTCGTGAGGAGCCGCACTTACCTTCTCTCTCCGGCCCGTCGCCGCCCCCGCGAGCAGCCCGGAGTCAGAGTGAAGGAGCTGCCATCTGCAGCTGATTGCTTCCATGGCCGATCCTGCGAGTGCGGGCTGTGCTGCTGGCCGCGCCGGGCAGGACACCGGCTGCGGCGGGAAGGAACACACATACGAACTTCTCTTCACTTCCGGCTCCCTAGCCAATCAGCCTCCTGCTCAGGGGGTGTGACTCACAGCAGAAGGCTGATTGGCCGCGGAGCCGGTGTAGCTGGCAAGAACACCGGCCGCGGCCGCCGCAGTGAGGGAAAATGACAGTCTGGCCTCTTTACATTCTACTGTGAGGAGTCGGACTAAGTGAGAGCGGGCGCCGCGGCCCACCGGGATTATGCCCGGTCCGCCCGATGGTCAGTCCGGCCCTGGGTGCAGCAGAAGACCAATTATATGGAAGAAAAAATACAGAACACATTGTCCTAAATCCTCCACCAAAGGTTGCACTTATGATGTTAGGCGAAGTGGATCTATTTGAGGACCTTTAGTAGTGATTTAACAGCCAAAGTGTTTTTCATGCTGTACTGGTAGAAAGTATAAAAAATACACTGGAACAAAAGCTGCACCGACGCATGTTCGTGAGCAGCATCTATTTAACAGCCGGAGAGGAAAATGCTTTCTGTGTCATGGCATCCCCATGTATTTTTAGCTTTGTGTTCCCCATTTTACATAATACTTGCATCTCTTAAAACAAAGTATCATTTCTATTCACTATGTCCTGACATAGAAAGAGATAGAAAGTGGCATAGGATGGTCTGGGGAAAGAAAAAGAGAAACAAAAGGTCGGAAAGCTGGAAAGAGTATAGCTGGCCATACATGGATTCCAAAATCGAATGCGCTCTTATGCAGATTTGACTATATACAGTACATAGGCGTGCGCACAGTGTTCCCCTGTTTGGATCCCTGATATTTCCCTTAAGCTCCCTAACGGGGCTCCAAAAATAAATTAAATGAAAAAAAAATTGTAAAAAATAATACAAAATAAAAACTACTGACACTGTCCTCTCCCCTACTGCCACCAATCTCTCCCTTTATGACACCAATCTCTCCTCTACTGACACCAATCTCTCCCTTTCTGACACCAATCTCTCCCCTACTGACACCAATCTCTCCTCTACTGACACCAATCTCTACCCTACTGACATCAATCTCTCCTCTACTGACACCAATCTCTCCCCTACTGACATCAATATCTCCTCTACTGACACCAATCTCTCCCCTACTGACACCAATCTCTACCCTACTGACACCAATCTCTCCCCTACTGACACCAATCTCTACCCTACTGACACCAATCTCTCCCCTACTGACACCAATCTCTCTCTTTCTGGCACCAATCTCTACCCTACTGACACCAATCTCTCCCCTACTGACACCAATCTCTCCTCTACTGACACCAATCTCTACCCTACTGACATCAATCTCTCCTCTACTGACACCAATCTCTCCCCTACTGACATCAATATCTCCTCTACTGACACCAATCTCTCCCCTACTGACACCAATCTCTACCCTACTGACACCAATCTCTCCCCTACTGACACCAATCTCTCCTCTACTGACACCAATCTCTACCCTACTGACACCAATCTCTCCTCTACTGACACCAATCTCTCCCCTACTGACACCAATCTCTCCCCTACTGACACCAATCTCTACTCTACTGTTACCAATCTCTCCCCTACTGACACCAATCTCTACTTTACTGTTACCAATCTCTCCTCTACTGACACCAATCTCTACTCTACTGTTACCAATCTCTCCCCTACTGACACCAATCTCTCCTCTACTGACACCAATCTCTACCCTACTGACACCAATCTCTACCCTACTGACACCAATCTCTACCCTACTGACACCAATCTCTCCTCTACTGACACCAATCTCTACCCTACTGACACCAATCTCTCCTCTACTGACACCGATCTCTACCCTACTGACACCAATCTCTACCCTACTGACACCAATCTCTCCTCTACTGACACCAATCTCTCCCCTACTGACACCAATCTCTCCTCTACTGACACCAATCTCTCCTCTACTGACACCAATCTCTCCCCTACTGACACCAATCTCTCCTCTACTGACACCAATCTCTCCTCTACTGACACCAATCTCTCCCCTACTGACACCAATCTCTCCTCTACTGACACCAATCTCTCCCCTACTGACACTAATCTCTCCCCTACTGACACCAATCTCTACCCTACTGTTACCAATCTCTCCCCTACTGACACCAATCTCTCCCCTACTGACACAAATCTCTCCCCTACTGACACCAATCTCTCCCCTACTGACACCAATCTCTCCCCTATTGACACCAATCTCTCCCCTACTGACACAAATCTCTCCCCTACTGACACCAATCTCTCCTCTACTGACACCAATCTCTCCCCTACTGACACCAATCTCTCCTCTACTGACACCAATCTCTACCCTACTGACACCAATCTCTCCCCTACTGACACCAATCTCTCCTCTACTGACACCAATCTCTCCCCTACTGCCACCAATCTCTACCCTACTGACACCAATCTCTCCTCTACTGACACCAATCTCTCCCCTACTGCCACCAATCTCTACCCTACTGACACCAATCTCTCCTCTACTGACACCAATCTCTACCCCTACTGACACCAATCTCTCCCCTACTGCCACCAATCTCTACCCTACTGACACCAATCTCTCCCCTACTGCCACCAATCTCTACCCTACTGACACCAATCTCTCCTCTACTGACACCAATCTCTACCCCTACTGACACCAATCTCTCCTCTACTGACACCAATCTCTACCCTACTGACACCAATCTCTCCCCTACTGACACCAATCTCTCCCCTACTGACACCAATCTCTCCCTTACTGACCCCAATCTCTCCTCTACTGACACCAATCTCTCCCCTACTGACACCAATCTCTCCCCTACTGACACCAATCTCTCCTCTACTGACACCAATCTCTCCCCTACTGACACCAATCTCTACCCTACTGACACCAATCTCTCTCTTTCTGACACCAATCTCTCCTCTACTGACACCAATCTCTCCCCTACTGACACCAATCTCTCCTCTACTGACACCAATCTCTCCTCTACTGACACCAATCTCTACCCTACTGACACCAATCTCTCCCCTACTGACACCAATCTCTCCTCTACTGACACCAATCTCTCCCCTACTGACACCAATCTCTCCTCTAACGACACCAATCTCTACCCTACTGACACCAATCTCTCCTCTAACGGCACCAATCTCTACCCTACTGGCACCAATCTCTACCCTACTGACACCAATCTCTCCCCTACTGACACCAATCTCTCCTCTACTGACACCAATCTCTCCTCTACTAACACCAATCTCTACCCTACTCACACCAATCTCTACCCTACTGACACCAATCTCTCCTCTACTGACACCAATCTCTCCTCTACTGACACCAATCTCTCCCCTACTGACACCAATCTCTCCTCTACTGACACCAATCTCTCCCCTACTGACACCAATCTCTCCTCTAACGACACCAATCTCTACCCTACTGACACCAATCTCTACCCTACTGACACCAATCTCTCCTCTACTGACACCAATCTCTCCTCTACTGAAACCAATCTCTCCCTTACTGACACCAATCTCTACCCTACTGACACCAATCTCTCCTCTAATGACACTGTCAGTATATATATATATATATACACATGCACACACACGCATATGTGTTTGGGCATTGGGGTGCACACCCTAATGCAATAAGCTGTGCACCCCTATGGCTACTGTATATACATGATGGTGGTCACATATGGCACATTATGACCTTTTGGGATGCACACTTTTATAAGTGGCGCTTGAATGGTTGCATATTCTGTCTTGGGTGTTCTGTATCCAAATTTTTTTTTGTCAGCTTTAAAAATGAATGTCAGCTCTTATGTAAAGAGTAGAGAAGAGTTAGACATTTTCACAAAGGAGTCAATTTACTAAAACTGGAGCACTGAGAATCTGGTGCAGCTGTGCATGGTAGCCAATCAGCTTCTAACATCAGCTTGTTCAATTAAGCTTTGGCAATAAAACCTGGAAGCTGATTGGTTTCTATGCAGAGTTGAACCAAATTTTGCACTCTTCAGTTTTAGTAAATACCCCCAAATGTTGTTTATCTGTGCCTTCATGTCCCACTCCCAACCCAATGATAACTGTTTGCCCCATTTTTTTTATAGATGTCAGATAAAGATGGCAAATATTAGTGTCTACCCTTCTTTGTTCACATTCTTTTACCCAACAGGGGTATAACTTTTCAGGGCTACCTTTTTGTGTGTGTTAGCAACAACTTCAGTTACTGTTTAGCTGCTGACTCCTGGACCCTTCAGAAATCCCATTGGACGCAATGTGTGGGGTGGGCAGTGATGTAATCACACTGGGACTAGGTGGAGCTGTGTATGCAGAGCATTGTATTGTAAAGTGTTTTTTACTTCTGAAATATGGTTTTTATATGGAAATAAATACTTTTTATTAGTGATTAGCACTATGGTTCTTTCCTCTTGCTTCCTATATGAGTGACACCACGCTGAGAGCCACGGATTTGAAGTGTACAGCCAGTGGGAGTGGTGCACATTTTTGTGACAATATATACTGTATTTATTGCATTTTATACAGGTGATTGGATGCTAAGTGCTGCTAGCTGCTTCCTATAGTATACAGAGTTGAGTAATAGTTGGTTTATACACAGGGATAGCGTGTAATGTATACAGTGGTTATTGTGCTCACACCAGAAGGATAAACCATGCTTCTCCAATGGTAACTTTTCTTTTCCTTTTTCATATCATAGCAAATAGACAAATTACTGCATGTCATTTCCAATCTTGTATTTTAACATTTACACCCCCGTATATGTACTGCCTGTCCAGGAATATTATATATAGAAAATTAGAAAACTATTAAGTGGCTTGCTATATACTAAGCTAAGAATGTATAGATGCCAGCTCCTGCCACCTCTGCTGGACTTCCACCAATACCAATTCTTGCTACCACTCCTTGCCTGCCACATTACCAGCTACAGCCAGCTCTGCTGGATGGTCACCATTAACAGATCCTGCCACCACTCCTGGTCAGCTGCGTCCAACTATTACCAGCCCCTGAAGCCTCTGCTGACCTGCCATCATTACCAGTCCCTGAAGCCTCTGCTGACCTGCCATCATTACCAGCCCCTGAAGCCTCTGCTGACCTGCCATCATTACCAGTCCCTGAAGCCTCTGCTGACCTGCCATCATTACCAGTCCCTGAAGCCTCTGCTGACCTGCCATCATTACCAGTCCCTGAAGCCTCTGCTGACCTGCCATCATTACCAGCCCCTGAAGCCTCTGCTGACCTGCCATCATTACCAGTCCCTGAAGCCTCTGCTGACCTGCCATCATTACCAGTCCCTGAAGCCTCTGCTGACCTGCCATCATTACCAGTCCCTGAAGCCTCTGCTGACCTGCCATCATTACCAGCCCCTGAAGCCTCTGCTGACCTGCCATCATTACCAGCCCCTGAAGCCTCTGCTGACCTGCCATCATTACCAGCCCCTGAAGCCTCTGCTGACCTGCCATCATTACCAGCTCCTGAAGCCTCTCCTGTGCTATTCTGAGATAGATGATAGCTTTACCTCAGGTATTTTTATTCAAATTAGTTTCAGTGCCTTTTGGGTTTAAAAATATAATTGTGAGTCCATGACTTTGGCCACATTATTTGGTTATACATTTGGTTGATTCGGCAAACAGAGCACCAGATGTCAGCATGAATAGGCTTTTTGATGCACTTTTCAGACACATACTGTATAACACCACTTTTATGTACATTTATCAGTCCAAAAGGAAACAAGGATTATTATTAGGGCACTCATACACTTTAACCACTTCAATACACCCCCTTCCTGCCCAGGCCAATTATCAGCTTTTAGCGCTGTTGCATTTGAATGACAATTGCGCGGTCATGCAACACTGTACCTACACCAAATTTATGTCACTTCTTCCCCACAAACAGAGCTTTCTTTTGGTGGTACTTGATCACCGCAAGATTTTTTCTTTTTTACTAAACAAATAAAAAAAGACCGAAAAGTTTGAAAAAAAAAAGTTTTTTTGTTTATGTTATAAAATTTTGTAAATAAATACGTTTTTTCCTGCACTGATGAGCACTGATGAGGCCGCACTGACAGGCACTGATGGGGTGGCACTGATATGCAGCACTGATGGGCACTGATAGGTAGAACTGATATGCGGCACTGATAGGCGGCACTGATAGGCGGCACTGATGGGCAATGATAGGCGGCACTGATAGGCGGCACTGATAGGCGGCACTGATGGGCAATGATAGGCGGCACTGATAGGCGGCACTGATAGGTGGCACTGATGGGCAATGATGGGCAATGGTGGGCAGCACTAATAAATGGAAATGATGACAATGATGGGCAGCATTGATGAGGAGGGCACTGACAGGCTCCCTGAGCACTGATTGGCATCCCTGGTGGCATGGCTGGGCATCCTTGGTGGCCATGGGTGGGCATCCCTGGTGGCCATGGGTGGGCAATCCCTGGTGGCTCTAGTGGCATCCCCCAAATGTCTGCACTGGTAATCAATGCTCTGATTACCAGCACAGACTCCCCCCTGGCAGGAAAGCCGCCGATCGGCTCTCCTCTACTTGCGCCTGTCAAACTGGGGAAAGCCAATCAACGGCACTTCCTATTTACTATGTAATCAGCTGTGATTGGACACAGTTGGTCACATGGTAAAGAGCCTACGTCATACGCTTTTTACTGGGATTGGAGATGCGGTGTGTCAGAGTGATACACCGCACCAACGATCGCCGCTCTGAACGCCCCCCCGGGAGAGGTCTATCCTGCTGGACGCCATATGACGCCCAGCCAGGATAGAGCAACCACTTTCCGGCCATCATTTTGCAATATGACGGGCAGGAAGTGGTTAAGCTACATGCAAGTCTCAACGTTACCTAAAAAACCTTCAGCCTGTCCTCACCCCTGTCCACCTCCCTAGCTTTCCTGTTGGTAGTTTAATGTAACTGGTGGCTTTGGTGACCAATAGGGAAGCACGGGGGGGGGGGGGGGTGGTGGGGGTGCTGAAAGCATGAGTTTTACTGGAAAAGTAATCATCTAAATATATTAAACCCTGCTGATGCATTTTCATATTATATTGCAAGTTTTCAGAGGTTGGAACAAAATTGGATTAAAGGCATGTTAACACCATAAAACATAGATGTTACATTAAGGTTGCTCAGTTTTATTTACTTTAAAGTCATCACAGAGAACAAGGGGGCACTCTTTACATCTGAAGGAAAATCTCCAAATACGGAAAGGTTTCTTCACAGTAAGAGCTGTGAAAATGTGGAATAGACTCCCTCATAGGCTGGTTCTGGCCAACACAGTAGATTGGTTTAAAAAAGGCCTGGATTCTTTCCTAAACATACATATTATAACTGGATACTAACATTTATAGGTAAAGTTTATCCAGGGAACATCCGATTGCCTCTCAGGGAATAAGGAAGAATTTTTTCTTCTGCTGGAGCAAATTGAAGCATGCTTTGCTGGGGTTTTTTGCCTTCCTCTGGAAACTGTGGGTATAGGATTGTTTATATAGGATTGTATGATTTTATTTTTTTTAGGATATTTTCTCTTTTATTGGTTGAACTAGATGGACTTGTGTCTTTTTTAATCAGACTAACTATGTAACCCATTGATGTGCTCATTTGCATTTTTGCTGTATATGTGTGTTAGGTGCCATAAAGATTGAATAGCAAGACACTGTAACACATACAGTATATACAGTGCCTTACAATGTGTTGTAGTGACTTGCACTAATATGTGGCATTTGATGCAATTTGTCGCTTCTTCAGTTTGAACAAGCCCTAAATTGCACAACTATAAGAAGACTATTCATTTGTAAATTATTGTACAAAGAATGTTGTTTTGCCCATTTCTCATTGGTGACTGTTGATTACTTGGGGCGTTTTCCAGGAAATTACCAGTTTTACCTTTCGTAAAAATGCAGCAAAATTGGGCTTTCATTTACTTCAAAGCATTTTAGTGGTTTTAAGTGGTATTAAACCCAAAAGCAAACATTTATTATATTGCAGTTTACCACTTCTTAGATGTGCTGGCTGCATTCATTTTCTTTTTTAAGCTTCCTTTCCTTTATTTTCCCCTGGTGATGCAGCCAGTAAGTCTGTTGTTCTTCAACAAAACAAGCTGTCCTGCAGATGTAGCAGTTTAGGGTGTTGAGGTAATCCATTTACCACCCACATGAGTGCTTATAAAGATCAGCTTTCATTTATTTATGTAAAATCCTTATCCCAAAAGAAAAAAAAAATGTTTGCACTGCAACTGCTTGTGTACCTGCAGTATGAGCTGGAGTTTGACTTAAATTTGTTAGTGTATCTAAATCTGTTAGTACACCTAGCATCCCCTCTCCCTGATTAACAATACTGCTGTCCCAATGTGCCCCTGTGCTCCTGCATCCAGAGTGGGGGCACTCTAATACAGAAGGTAAGTTACTTGCCAGATCAGCAGGTGAAAAAAACTACACCTAAGGATTGTTAAGCTGCAATATATTACATATTTGGTTTTGGGTTTAATACTGCTTCAAATATATACTGAGCAAAAATGTTCTTTTCTAGGAGGTTTGTTTTCTCTAGGGGCACTGATTCCTAGGATGGATGTGCATTTAGTAATATTTTCAGCAGAGTGAAACTAGCATGCATTGGAGTCAGAGTTGAATTCCTCTGGCTTACAGAGAAGTTCATAGTATCCTGGAAAACTCAGTTTAGTTGATATTTCACTGATAAATCCTAAATGAGAGCTTTCATTTAGCACACTTTTTTGAAACGCATTGGAGTCAGCTGGAAGTGAATTTCATGCTAAGCCTTATTTCATGATTTATCCCTGCTACTAACCAACTCTGCAAGGCCAAATGTATGTGAGTTAAAGACTAAAGTGTAAAGCAGTACACAGATTATGCAACTACAGGTGGAAGGAAAGAAAATTGCTCCATTCCACTTAGCAACACAGTTAGTGTTGTTGGGGGAATCCCTCCCACAGCGATATGGGTTCTTCCAGGGTGGAGCCTTTCCTGCCAGCAGAACACAATGATTACTGCTAGTGGCTATGGCTGCCAGCAGCAATTGCATAAAAAAGATCCAACAGTCTGGTTGTACTTAAGTCAATTGATGGATCCAATTCAGTACAACCAGCCTGACAATGGATGGATCGAATATCAGCTGGTCCCTGCTAAACCAACTGACATTTGATCCATCTATGGCGGGCTTAAAGTTGTTTTAAAAGCAGAAGTTTTTTTTTTTATCTTAATGCATTCTATGCAGTAGAAATCAAGTAAGCATATATTTTAGAGATCAGACTAGGAGCTCGGGGGTCCAAGGAGCATATATGTTCAAAAAGCGCTTGAGATTGCAAGTCCGTTTGATCTCCAAGGTATATCTAAAATAAGTGTTTTATTTGAAGATATCTGAACAACTCCAAACTTGGAAGTTGGTATTGCTCTTGCAAAGCTACAAATGATTAAAAAGAGGAGAATGTAGCCAAGTGACCCAGAGGTAAAGCCCTAAGGATTTTTACTTGTGGAATTAAGTTGGAGCTACTCGAGTGGGATTAAAAGAGGAATGGTTTAAAAAAGGATAAAACCAGGTTATGTGGGGACTGCAAGCAATAAGCAGTTTTCAAACGGTCTCAAAAAACCAAGTAGTGAAGTGTATTAGGATTGGAGATCAACTTGCGCTCCTTAGGATGAAGCCAGAGGAGATTATCAATAGCCAACAGATCGTTATCTACTGCTTCGAAACTAATCCATAACGGGGGTTCCTTAACTGTGTGATATTGAGCCAAGTGAGCCAATTGCTCTGCCTGGTAGTAAAATTTGGGAGGCCAAGGCCACCATGTAGTTTAGAGCGCATGAGGGCCAACCTAGGCCGCCGTGGTCTAATCAAACCCCATATATAGGAGTTACCCATCAATTTAATTCCAAAATAAGAGAGGGCATGCCCATTCCATTTGAAAGAAAATGAGGACTTTATTTGAGAAAGATTCTGATCAGAAAGTATGATGTTAAGATCCTGTGGCTTCTGCTAGGTCACCTCAAAGCCCCGATATTGAAGTGAAATGCTCCAAAGTTCGGAGCAAATTAGGCGTCATTATAAGAATGATAAGAAACAGGGGAATGTCATCCGCAAACATCATTTATGGTGATTACCAGCTACCTCAATGCCTCTTATATTAGGGTTGGAACAAATCAATGCAACCAGAAGGTCTATAGCCAAGACAAAGAAGAGTGGAGACAGAGGGTAACCCTGTCTCATCCCACAAGAAATAGTTAACCAGTCTGACTTAAAACCCACATACTTAATAAATGTCAAAGACTGAGCATGGGGAGCTGAAATCCAAGCTAGGAATTAGGGTCGAAGCCCCATTTTCTGAGGATATAATCCACATAAGACCACAACAGTGTGTAAAATGTTTTGAGCACATCCAGCAATAAAAAGTATGCAGGAATACGTTAATGGTGTGCTACGTAGGCTAAGATAAAGTTCCTATGTACAATATTGACTGCCTGTCTGTCTACGGGGAATGAAACCCACGTTTTTTGAACCAAGGAGCCTGTTATAGGATTTAATCAGAAAGTAAGGACTTTATTACGTAAATTAAGCAGAGATATCAGCCTATAATTCGACCAAGTGGTTGTATCAGTGTTTGACATGGGTATCATGGTAATAATAGCCATAAGAGTCTCTGGTCTAAACGAGTGTTTGAGTAAAGCGTTAAAGGAGTTGGCAAGAAGTGAGGCTAAAAAAAATCTGCAAACTTTTTATTGTAAGAGGCAGGTAGGCCATCTGGACCAGGGGATTTGTTCGTTTTCAAGGCCTTAATAGCACATAAAACCTCCTCGACTGGAAAGGATCGTTCTAAGGAGGTAAATTGAGCAAATCTAGATTGTCTAGAACCGAGTCAGCTTGGGAGGTGGAAAACTTACATTTTTAGCATATAAATGGGAGAGATGAGCCTTGATTTCTTTAAAAACTTAAGAAGGATTGCTGGTTTTCTTAGTAGTTTTAAGGCAAATTGACTTATTCACCTTTACATAATAAGTATGATGAGACCACCTGATAGACTTTTCCGCTGCCTCCGCCAATAAGAGATCTGGTTCCACGTGATTTTTCTCAAGTTGAGTTTTATTGGAGGTGGTAGGGTGAGTCTGGCACCCTTAAAAGTGTGACTGAAGAGCTCTCTCCAAAGCTTGCTGGTGAGCAATCGTATTCTGTTTAAGCTGCATTGCTTTTTTAATGTAGGTACCCCTGATAACAGGTTAGTGTGCCTCCCATAGTGTCACTGGGGACACATCCAGGGTAGAATTATAAAGTAGATATTATTTAAGAGCCAACTGATTAAGCAAAAAGACTTGTTCGTCATATGGGATTCATTCAGTGTCTACATAGTGTCTGTAGATTTTGAGATTAAGAAGGAGAGTAGTTATAACCGAGTATAAACACCCAGATAAAACATTCCGCCTCCAGGATCAAAACACCCAAAAGAAGGAATTAAGTGGGGGTGCAGTGACAACTTCCCTAGGGAACAGAGACACAAAAAAAAAATCAACATTGTAAATGTAATATAACCCGTCGACCCTCTGCGAGAACAGTGAGAATAAGCTTAATAGCATTCAAATGGCAACACAGTAACTCTGGGCGGTAACAGAGAGGGAAGAGAAAAAGGGGGGGCAGAGGGGAAAATAAGGAGTAGGTAAATTAAGTAGGAAGAGGACGAAGGGGGGGGGGGGAAGAAGAGGGAGGACTGGGGAAAACAGATGAAAAAGAACAGGAGAAAGAAGGAATGTGTAAATGGATAGAGAAACCACCTGGTCAATCAAATGTGTATTCAGGTACAATAAGCAATATGGGTCAATAATACATGTAAAAGAACATTATCATATTATAAATGTTACTAATAAATAGGGGCCAGAGGTACAGGTTAGGACCTGGAGGCTAAGGAAATAGAAATAGACAGATACAAAATGCTTGTAGCCACAAAAGTGATGAAATAGGCAAATAGGAGCCCAGATATAAAAAACCAACAAACAAGCTCCCCTCTAAATCCTTGGAAAAGCAGGAACATGAAAAAAGAATCTAGCAAGCACATAAGAACATGATTAGTGCAATAGAATCATTAAACAAAAAACAATGCAAGGAAAGCAGAATGAGTCAGGGGTATGAACCCATAAGGAAATGAATGACTGTGAATAACATGTAAATAATAACTATAACTCACAGCTAGCAGAAGAGCATAGTTTCATAAAATTACTGAAAACAGTGGCCTTGTAAGAAGGCAACTCGGAATGAAGAACATGCTAAACTGATTTGCTGTATGTAGGAGCCCACATATGGCAACCAATTCAGAGGAGAGGTGAGACTGAGATCTAGGCTGCTGAGCTGGGGTGCCCTGTCTTGGGAGTAGATTGCTTGGAGGTACGCTGCAGTGTGGCATTACTTAGGCCAGAGGGCAACCGTTAGGGGTGCGAGGTGACGTCAACTGATCAGGTTTTTCTGGAGTAGCCAGTTGCAAGTCGATGAGAAGTCATTGCAGATGATCTTGAGAGGAACTGGAATATTGCTTTCTGTTGTGGGTAAACTTGAGAGCAAAGGGGAAGACTCAGAAATAATAGATCTGATGTTGAAGCAAAACCTGAGTCTGGAGTTCTATAGAACTCTGCTTTGTGTTAGTGAGTAGGGCCAGATCAGAGAACATTTGATATATATATGACCCTGTAAATTTAAAGAGTCCTTGTTGCGTGCAGCAGGTAGGAGCTGTTCTTTAGTGCGGTAGAAATAGAACTTAACTGTAATGTCCCTGGGAGGACCATCAGGTTGCTGACTGGTCAGTGCATTATGGACTTTGTCAATCTCCAAGCACTCGATACTGAGCGAGGGCATAAGTTCCTGGAATAGAGCGGTGGTAAGAGATTTATATTTGCAGGTAGTCCCTGCACACATAAGTTAGATCTACGTTAGTTCTCCTCCTGTAAGGCTTTAATAGCTTCAGCTTGTTCCCGAGAGCTTAGCTCCATGTCATCCAAGTCTGCTGTTCTCCTGTGATCCCTGATCTCACTGGATAGGCAGTCAGTAATATGCTCAGAAGTAGAATGCAAAGCTGACTGTAGCATTGTTTCAAA
The DNA here is from genome assembly GCF_965119305.1 of Pelophylax lessonae. Taxonomy (NCBI): domain Eukaryota; kingdom Metazoa; phylum Chordata; class Amphibia; order Anura; family Ranidae; genus Pelophylax; species Pelophylax lessonae. Next base: position 410,635,700 of record NC_138771.1, on the reverse strand, counting down.
TTGCTTAAAAAAATCTTGTTGGGAAAGTCCAGATAAGGGGAGGTTAATGCCACTACTCACGTGAGAGTGGGTATCATCGTCGTTGGCATTGTCCTGTGCAGGTTGTGTTATTGCTCCATCTTGGAAGTAGCTTGAGTCTGGGCTTCGGCTTCGTTCTGGAGCTCGTGGACACCACTGTGACCTTCTGTGCTAGTGGGGCAACCAGAACACTGCTACGATGGCAAGATTCAGGTTGGCAGGTCCAAGCTATGCCTTTGTAATCCCAGCGTGGCATGTCCGCTCGGCTGAGCTGCACCCTTGTGCCTCTGTCTTCCATTTATTTAATTTATATGTCAGCTGCATTGCAGTCAAAATCTTCATATGTATTGCTTCAGTTAAGTAGTTTGTTATGCAGAGTTCATTTCTTGTTAATGCAGATTTTTGCACATTAAAAAAAAAAAAAACTATGTCCTAAAAACGAATCAACTGTAAACACACAGTTCAGTCGTTTCTTAGTGTAGCGCCCTCCCCAACTTCCAGAGGCCTGGTAGAGACAGAGAGGGCCGACATTCCTCCTCAGGGTGCAGATTACTAGGCATGGTGGGTGGTGAACAAGATAGAAAGATGAGCGCCAGTCACTTTTATACTTAAACAAAGAGAAGTTTATTTCTCACAAAAGGAACAAAAATGGGAGAGGGGGGTAGAGCACAGGGCACCCTTAGTGAAAAATGGCAGTTTGGCAGACTCCTTAGACACAAGTGTAGCATAGGCAGACAGCAGTACAGGAAAAGAGCATTTAAGCGATGGATTGACCTGGGAGGCAGCTCCTCTCCCCTGGGTCCAGTTTCCTATAGCAATCTTTACTTTGTAGCATCAGCTGTCTCCTATGACAACAGCATGTAACTCACGGAAGGTGCAGGAACTCTGAGGATGATTCTTTTTGGATGCTTTACCAGGCTCTCCATGGTTCCCTGGTCCATGGCAGAGTCCCCTCTGGTACTCCATCTCAGGTCTTCCTCCCTCCCTTCACTCTCGCAAGCAGTTTTCCGGCTCCCCCTTCCAGAGCCCTGAGCACATGGTTAGGCCTCATACTTCAGGCCTACCCAGCGACAGCTGTTCCTCCCACACCCACCCAGACAGGGGTCTGTTTGGTAAGAGACAGATCACCTGACTTCCTCCAAATAAATAGCGTCTCCCAGCATGCTCAGCTACCAATGTGATTGGCTGAGAGAAACATACATATTCATAACCTGACTCACTGTAATTCATCACACTAATGCCAAAGGTAACAGTGCCACCTACTGACAAAAAAGAGAATTACAGTCAAACCAGAATTAGGAGGGAAGTCCAATGACCACAAAGACTACAAATCAACCAGGCTAGCTACCACCTAACACAACTAAATTTACTAGCAACCCTGCTTAAGACAAGGGTGCTACATTAGACACAGTTCAGTCCTTTGTAACACAGAAGAGTGCATTACAAAGAACTGAACTGTGCTCAATAAACGACTGAGCTGTGTGTTCACAGTTCAGTACTTTGATAGGCACAGTACAGTCCTTTCTAATGCACAAAACAGGGCTTTACAAAGGACTTAACTGTGCCTGACAAAGCAGTGATTTGTGAACACACAGTTCAAAAGGTTTTTAAGGCAGAGTTCTGTTCTTTGCAACACACAGTTTTGTGCATTACAAGGAACAGGACTCCGGCTTACAAACCACTGAACTGTGAACGCACATTCCTCTTAGTTTGTTAGGCACAGTTCAGTTATTTGTAATGCACTCTTTTGTGCATTAGAAAGTACTGGACTGTGCATAACAAAGTAGTGAAATGTGAATACACAGTTCAGTAGTTTGTAAGGCAGAGTTCTGTTCACTGTAACGCACAGTTTTGTGCATTACAAAAACAAAACTCTGGCTTACAAACAACTGAACTGTGAACACACTTTTTTACATGTTTATCTCTTTTAAGGGCTCTTTCACACGGGCGGTCCGATCACATCCGCCTGTCAGTTTTTTAGGCGGATCTGATCGGATCCTCCATGCAGCTCTATGGGGCAGCGGGTGTCAGCGGAGACACCTCCGCTGACACCCACTGCCATCCGCATCCGATTCTGTGCTGAAATCTGGACGGATGGATACCCTATTTTTCCATCCGTTCAGTAATCGGATCGGATCTGATGAGAGCGGTCCGCTCTCCTCCAATCCCCCATAGAGGGCAGCGGGTGCTGAGACACCTCCCTTTCCGCTCTGCAAGCGGAGACGGAGCTGTCGTCCGCCCGGCTCAGCGGGGATCGCGGATCGATCCCCGCTGAGCAACACGGATCCGCCTGCGGAGGCGGACCGTGTGAAAGAGCCCTAACTCTTTTGTGCGTTAGAAAGTACTGAACTGTGCCTTACAAACTACTGAACTGGGAATGCATGGCTCAGTACTTTGTTAGGCACAGCTCAGTTCTATGTAACACACTTTTTGTGCATTACAAGAACTGAATTGTGCCTAGCAAAGTACTGAAATGCAAATGCTAAAATAACAAAGGAGATAAACACACAGACATTAATTAGAAAACCTTTATTCATTTTCTTTTACAGAAAAAAGTGAAAAAAATTGAATTGAAGTGATAAATACAAACTAAACTAAACATGTGCGTCCTGCCAAGTCACTTGACCTTCTGGGGAAACAAAGTAGTCAGCAAACTGGTTTTTATTGGTTATGACCTCTGCAGTGCTATATAAGTCCATAAACTGGACACTCTGACCTAGGTTTCTTGACACAGGATTACAGTAGGCTCTCTCCCTATCTATTAAAAAAATATGTTTATTTGTGGCTAAGTCCATGGCCACTGTATGGTTTCATTATGTTCTCAGACAGTCCAAAAGCCTCATCCGCCATGATTGCTAGGGGCAGACTAGGCTCTGTTGTCCCTGGGAGAGGCCTTCTTGAGGAAATACGGAGACATCCCTGATATAGCCGATGGCCAAAACCAGATAAGAAGAATCTAGCATCACCATAGCTGCCATAGGCTCCAACATTAACCGCTATGAATCTGAGGTGTGCATCCACCAATCCAAAGAGCACTATTGAAAAATGTTTCTTGTAGTTTTAATATAAGGTTCCTGGAATTGGGAGGCATTTTCACCCCTACGTATTTGCCATCAAGGGCTCTTATACATTTGGGAAATGGCATCTTCTCCCAGAATTTAGAAGCCACCTGTTCCCACATGTTTTTTGTTGGCTCAGGCATCACAACATGGCATAATTTCTCCCACAGAGCTAGGCATGTGTGTCCCACTCCCTGGTAATCTTTGCCACTATGCTCACCCCAAGTATAAAGTAATGGCAGAGAGACACAAAACTCTGTCCTGTTGCCAAAAACCTAGAATAGAAATATTGTTAGCTTGTTAACCAAGAAAAAAGAATAATAAAAAAGAAATAATAAATATAATAATATTAATAAAAAAAAATTATTTAACAAATTGTTTTGATTATAAAATAAAGTGATCACAGAAAATAAATAAAACAAAAAATTTAAATTCTTGATTTACAATTAGCAAAATAAATAAATAAAAAAAATTGGTGAAAATATTTTTTTTTGCATAGCAACCTACCCGAGTGTGACAAGGAGTCATTTCTCTCGTGACACTCTAATCTGCAGCTGTGTCCGTGTGGGTGAGCCTGGGTCTTAAGTGTTGTGGAAGGTTTTCAAATGTGGCAATAGACACCCGTGTGAAATGAAAAAAGTATCAGATTTTTGTCGCAGCTCTCCATACAAAGTTGAAAAATATCAAGAAGAAAACTGCTGGGACATCAAAGGATGCGTCCAATATCGAAGTCTGGATCTCTTGTTTTCAAATTCTCTCTGACTTACTTGCCTCCACAACAAAATCAGGATGATGAATTCCTCAATTATGAAATAAAAGCTTAGGCTAGAAGAGAAAGGCATGGCTCTCTGATTTCTCAGTATGCTTCTGCTCTGCTCTCACAATCCTCTTTGATCTCTGTCCAAAATGGCTCCTGATAATATATTTTGCAGTACATTGTGGTCATTTGAAAGTTAACAAAAGTAGTGGGTAGTGTTTTGCTGTAAAAACTGCATATTTTTTGGACAGTCTGCATGGACCCTAAGAGTTGAAATTTCAGTTTTTAGGAGGTGTCTATTCTCGTGAGTAGGGTAGGGTAGGGTTCATATAGGGTAATCTTATACATAGTTACATAGTTAGTGAGGTTGAAAAAAGACATCAGTCCATCCAGTTCAACCTATGATGTGTGTGTGTGTGTTTGCTGTTAACCGTACATTGTATACCCCTGTATGTTGTGGTCTTTAAGGTGCCCATCTAATAGTTTTTAGAAACTATCAATGCTCCCTGCTGATACGACTGCTTGTGGAAGAGAATTCCACATCCTTACTGCTCTTACAGTGAAGAACCCCCTGCATATTTTAAGGTTAAACCGCCTTTCCTCTAGTTTTAGTGAGTGGCCACGTGTCTTATTGTATTCCCTTTCTCTGAATAGGTTTTTCCATATGCTAGGGTTGCCAGTACAGTATTTGTACATTGATATCATTTCCCCCCTCAATCGTCTCTTCTCCAGAGAGAAGTTGTAGTGCTTGTAGTCTTTCCTTATAGCTGATGTCCTCCATTCCCCTGATTATTTTTGTTGCCCTTCTCTGGACTTTCTCCAGTTCCAGCACATCCTTCCTGAGGACCGGTGCCCAGAACTGGACAGCATACTCCAGATGTGGCCGGACCAAAGTCTTGTAGAGTGGGAGAATAATCTCTTTATTTCTGGAGTGAATCCCCTTTTTTATACATCCCAGTATTATGTTGGCTTTGCTTGCAGCAGCTTGGCATTGCATGCCACTGCCAAGCCTGTTGTCTACCAGTACCCCCAGGTCCTTTTCCATCCTAGACTCACCCAGAGGTTCCCCCCTAATGAGTAGCTTGCTTTCTGGTTTCTGGCACCCAAGTGCATTACTTTACATTTTTCAACATTAAACCTCATCTGCCATGTAGTTGCCCACCCCACTATTTTGTTCAGGTCCGCTTGTAAGGTTTCCACATCCTGCCCAGAAGATATTGGCATGCTTAGTTTAGAACCACCTGCAAATACCGAGATTTTACTCGATATCCCCTCCTCTAGATCATTTATGAATAAATTAAACAGGATTGGCCCCAGGACAGAACCCTGGGGGACCCCACTTTCCACACCCGCCCAATCTGAGTACTCCCCATTAATCACCACCCTTTGCAACCTCCCCTGGAGCCAGTTCTCTATCCAGGTACTCACCTTATGGTCCATACCTACCTTCCTTAGTTTGAACAGTAAGCGTTTGTGGGAAACGGTGTCAAAGGCCTTTGCAAAGTCCAGATACACCACATCCACAGGCTTACCTTTATCTAGGTGGCAGCCCACTTCATCATAGAAGGTTAATAGATTGGTCTGGCAAGAATGATTTTTCATGAATCCATGCTGATTACTACTAATAATAATTTCATTACTAAAGTCTTGTATGTGATCCCTTAACATCCCCTCAAAAATCTTGCAGACTACTGATGTTAGGCTGACCGGCCTATAGTTACCCGGGATATATCTCGGCCCCTTTTTAAATATTGGTACCACGTTGGCTTTTTTCCAATCAGCTGGCACCATACCCCTCTGTAAACTATCCTTAAAGATCAAGAATAATGGTCTGGCAATCACCTGGCTGAGCTCCTTAAGAACCCTTGGGTGCAAGCCATCCGGTCCCGGTGATTTATTTATGTTAAGTTTCTCTAGTTTAGTTCTAAGTCTATCTTCTGTTAGCCATACGGTAATCTTCTATCAAGATCTCCACGTTGTCTCTGTACTTAAAGTTTTTATGACTATTACACACATCAATTCTTTTATTGCACAGCTTGGAAAAGCCAGTTGTGATAGAGAAACATCCTTCAAAATGTTAATAACTGGGGTCAGTCATGAAATCCAACAGGAATATTGCAGCTGTAGTAAATTAGAGATTTAAAAAAAAGCAGCTTATTTTTTTTTTTTTTACTACTGGTTGTCCACTCAAAACTGATATTTCTATTTTGGAAGCATTCATCTCTTATATGGTATGCAAAACATACATGGAAACTCAAGGAAGGCTCTATCACATCCTAGTCATTAAAGCTTATATACATTTAAACACAATATTACAGACAGAAGGTTATGACAAAATGCTTACCAGTGAGTGCACTGCCGATGTGCTTTCTATTTAAGATCTCAACTGTTTTCGAAATTGTTTCTGTAAGGAACAATTTAGAGTGAGTCAGGGCAGAAATATACGTATAGAGCATATTCCTACTGTATGAAGCTTTGGTGTGGCTTTTTAAAAATGCATGCTTATACTATGCTACAATGAAAGCAAATATTAATACATTTACAAAGAGCCTACAGAACTGCGCTCCACTAGGAGCCCATATGGGCTATTGCTCTAATGTACTGGGGATGATTTACTACAGGGTGTCATTATAACTAAATCCCCAAATGTCATTGAGCAGATTTTTGCAGGAGCTCCACCCAAAAGGGAAGCTCCACTTGTTTGCCTGTGCCCCTCCGCTGCCACATTTGGCACCTTTGGGGGGAGCTGGTACCTGGTTTTGACAGGTACCTGCTCTCACTTCTGGCTGATCTTGCCACAGAAAAGTCAGCCTGAAGTTCGGCCCCCCTCCTCCTTCTCCGCCGCCGGGCCATTCACAAAGTGCAGCAGCACCTGACAGCCGATTGAAAAATTGACACCGCTGGATTCGTGGACAGGTAAGTGCCCTAAAATTGAAAGTCAGCAGCTACAGTATTTGTAGCTGCTGACTTTTTTTATTTATTTTTTTTTATTTAAGGAGCCTGGAGCTCCGCTTTAAAATCCAAGCTCACCTCAAACTGAAATTTCATAGTTACTTAGTAACACAGTTAGTCAACTTGAAAAAAAGACACAAGTCCATCTTTCATGGATGCTCAACCTATGGCCCTAAAATGAGTTTCAAGGCTGACGGGTAAACGCATGACTCCCAATGGCAGAGGCATGATGGGACTTGTAGTTCTGCAACAGCTGGAGGGCCACAGGTTGAGCTGAGCACCCATGATAGTTCAATCAATAGAGAGAAAACAAAAAAAGAAAATGGAAAACCTCCATATACATAATCCTATACCCACAGTTGATCCAGAGGAAGACAAAACAAAATAAAGCATGATCCAATTTGCTCCAGCATGGGAAAAAACTACTTCTTGATCCCCCTGGAGGTATTCAGATATTTAAGTTTTGCAAAACACTGGACACTGTACTTTTTGGTGGGGACTTGTATGCAAATAATCTTCGGTAAGTCTTCCAAACATATAACGAGATCTGCCCAATCATATATAAAATAACAAAAACATGGAATTCAGAAATAATAGTAACACCTTTGTAAAAAGCTCAGCAGCAGGCTGCAGTCAGTTTTCAAATGGTATTTATCACTAGGATTATCCTCAACAGCTAAAAGAAGCTGGCAGTATACTTTGTCCAGTAGTTTCAATCAAATATTGAAACATCAGTTTGGATGGACTAACCAGGTTTAGTACAAGGTCATCAAGTGCCCAAGGGAAAGATGCTAAATTGTGTTCCACCCCCTGAAGAAGGGTGGTAAAATCCTCGCCACTGACCAATCAAAGGAGAGTGTAACAGCACTGCCACTGACCAGCAATGCATGAAAGGGGAGTGGATGGGGTGATCAGTGAAGAGCACTGCCAATGACCAACAGCAAAGGAGAAGTAGACAGTACCCTAATCACAGCCCTGGGATCAATATTCAAGACCGTACTTCAATACAGTATATTGTTCCAAAGGGGGAGATCTGTACGTGATTAGCCCATTTAATGCATATAAAATATGGCATTATCCAGAGGTCAAGCAGCAAATGCCTTCAAAGAAACAGTGGCTGGCCATACATGAGTCAAGTGTATTTTGCTTCTATTTTAAATGAAATTAGTTGTTTTACAAGGTAAGGGAAAAACTTGTTGTTGCCACTATTCACAAAAATTGCTGCCAAATACAATCTAGTCAGCATGAACTCATTGGTGCAAAATTAATGAACAGGAACTCTGCTCCAATCTGACCAAAGACACCTGGTTACTCCCCTGTCGGGCACCACCATCTCGCCTCTTGTTCAGCATACTATAGATCACTGTTTCTCAACTCCGGTCCTCAGGGCACACTAACAGGCCAGGTTTTAAGTATTACCTTGGGGAGGTGCAGACTAGAATACTGCAATCACTGAGCAGCGACTTGTATCACCTGGGATGTATTTCAGTTTTCTTGCAAACCTGGCCTGTTAGTGTGCCCTGAGGACCGGAGTTGAGAAACACTGCTATAGATAAACATAAGGGCTTAACTACTGACTTTTGGCAAGTCAAGATTTTCATTTAAAGCCCGGTCCTGTTTGATTTGGGTTTCATGTTTTGGGGAAAAAAGTAGAGCATTTAAAACAGTTGATGAGCAGGTTGTGATGGACCCACAATATGAGCATGCCTGAAAATTGCAAAACAGTCTGTTTAGGTCTTTATTAGTTTGTTCTCTGCTGAGTTAATGAAAAAATAATAATGAGCATTACTGTCTATGTTATTACTGTCTATCTCTGTCTAAGGGATATATAGAAAATGATCTCTCTGAACCAAAGGAGCAATGCAATATAAACATAGGGTGTTATCCATCAATTGAATGAGGATTAATTTAGGTGAACTTAATTTAGTGGCAGAATGACGCAAATGCTTTAGATATCTGATATTGCAGTATTTACACCTAAAATTCATACTCAAGTGCCACTCCGTTTTCATTGTCATTGCTGACTGAGTTGTAATTTTGCACCACGTTTTCAAGCATGCAGCTTCTTTACAAATCCCCTTTGTCCTTATGACCTGGAGTCACCATGCTCCAGATACTTAGAAGGGATCTCTGTTCTTTCAATCAGTGTATCTTCCCCATGTGCGTCATATATGACCCGAAAAAACAATCTCATCACAATAAGTGCTGGGTGACACACGCACCCACACACATACATATATACATACACAAACACACATATACACAGTAAAAAAACACACAACATGGTATCCTTGTGTAAAATAGATGTCATAGTAATGCATAGTAAGGCCTTCTTTACTAGAGAGTAGTAATTCCTAAGTGCAGTAGCTAATAGCAACTCAAATTCTCTTTACTCTAGCGTAGGTTCACACCAGTGCTGCTTTATGATGAGGCATTTTCCACTGCACTTTTGTAGTGCAACTGTGTGTTTTTGATGCATTTTTCATGTTTAATTTGTTTTTTTTTTTATAGGAAAGGGATTTTATACACAAAACGATGCCATAAATGCACTAAAAAAACGCATGTACATAAATTTTACGTAATTTTGGGAAGTTTCCATTGAAGTCTGTGTGACAAAAAACATGCTGCACTGCACCAAAAGACGTGCCTCCACCTATTCAAAAAACATGCTCAGCTGTGCTGCGCTGCATTGATGTAAACAGGCGCCATAGAGAATAATGTCATTTTCATGGATGTTCCACGCAGCAGAACAACAAACACAGAAGAATGTCTTACTAGTGATCCTGTTGCTAGGCATAACTTGCCAGTGACAGGATAACAAAGAGAGAAGAGAGAATATTTTAAAAGTGATACTGAATCCCATTTCTTTTTTTAATTTCAGCACACTTACATTAGTTTCTGCCTCTCCCCCTTTCAAAAATGTCCTTTCTTCCTCATTTGGCCAGTCCCATTATCATTATCATTGCTCCACCTTCCTTGTTAAAGGTTGCTCCTTTGCTTAGCAGGGTCCCATGGAGCCATTTTTGCATGCTCTAATGGTAAGACTACAGCACTATGTACTAACATGCACAGGCAGCCCAACCCAGGACAAAAAACAAAGGCACTTCCTATCACTTCCTCTGGAGGACAAGTAGAGGTGTGTCTTCAATGTGTTGCCTTCTTGGGCTTGCCTGTTTGTGTCAGCGCAGGCAGCATCCTGACATTGGGCACTGATAAGCTGGCAAGGTGAGACTGTACAAGAAATGAGTGGGAATCAGGGTTGGGCGAACATGTGTAAAGTGCGGGTGTCGGATCCGAACCCTATTAAAATCAGTAGGAGCTGAATGTTTAAAACAGTAATGGGAATTTTCTTGGTTAATAGGCTAGGGATTGTCAAGCAAATGGCACATGGGCTGGGCACTACCCTGGGGGACATGTACCAAAAGAAAAGAAAATGTAAAAAAATTTAGTTTGGTTGGGAGCAGTTTTAGTAATCTTTAAAGCAGGGACCCACAAGCTTTCAAAACAAAGGGCCAGTTTACTGTCCTTCAGAATTTAGGTGGGCCAGAATGTGACCGCTGAGAATAGTAAAAACCCCAGCATCCATGGGAGTAGACAAGGTTTCAATCTTGGTGGTCAATGAGAATAAATTACATAGCACCTGTGGTCACCAGGAGAAGAAATAGTGTCCCATTGTTGGTTTTAGTATGAAGATTAGCGCACAATTGTTGGGTTAGTGTCAGTGGGAGAAATAGTGCCCTATCGTTGGTGTTAGTGGAAGGAAAAGTGCACCATCATTGGTGTGAGTGGGAGAAATATTGTCCCATTGTTGGTGTTAGTGGAAGGAATGGTGTGCCATTGTTGGTGTCAGTGGGAAGAATAGTGCCCTATCATTTGTGTCAGTGGGAGGAATAGTGTCCTATGGTTGGTGTTAGTGGAAGGAAAAGTGCACCGTCATTGTTGTCAGTTGGAGAAATATTGTCCCATTGTTGGTGTTAGTGGAAGGAATGGTGTGCCATCGTTGGTGTCAGTGGGAAGAATAGTGCCCTATCATTTGTGTCAGTGGGAGGAATAGTGTCCTATCGTTGGTGTCAGTGGGAGGAATAGTGTCCCATCATTGGTGTCAGAAGGAGGAAAATTGTCCCATATTTGGTGTTAGTGGAAGGAATGGTAACCCAACATTGGTGTTAGTAGTAGAAATAGTGCCTTGTATCAGTGGGAGGAACAGCACCCTCAGGGCCAGATAAAGGCAAGCAAAGAGCCACATCTGGCCCTCAGGCCACCGTTTGGAGACCACTGGTGAAGTGAAACATTTGAATGCCATTAAATAACATGCTTGGTGGTGCTCTGACCCTACCTGTGAAACACCACATTTGTGCGATGTACACAACCTACTACAGCGACGCTGACATCTACAAAGAAAAAGGTGGTCAAAACGACAGCTCCCAGATGCTTGATTCTATTTGTAAAGAAAGCGGTTAGGGATTCCATTCATCTAGCCTAGATGATGGTCTTGTATAGATGTTATGAGGGACCCCCCAAAAAAAATGTCCTTTAGGTTTGATATGAATTTTAAAGAGTACTGTGCAATAAAAAAAAAAAAAAAAGAACAGCATGAGTGAGATCCTCCCTTATTCTACACCAGACGTCAGCGTGTAGGCCCTTCCCAATGTGTTTCATGCTCAAACACTTTGTCATAGGGATCCGCCTATCACTAGTGTGAGTTCGAAGAGATTTTTAAATTTGGAAAGATGCTGGGGTGGCTCAAGCAGTATAGAGTGAAGGATGTTTCAGGAAAGACAAAAGGTTGACATGTGGAGACTGTAGCTGATAGGGGATTTGTAATCTGTCCCAAAGGGCTAAATAATGAAGAATGATAGTGTTTGAAATCAATTTACGTTCTTTAGGGTAAAGCCAGATGAGGTTGTCAATAGCAAAGGTGTCACAATATGTGGCTTCTAATCCGATCCACTAAAGGGGTTCCTTGGCCATGTGGTATTGAGCTAGGTTAGTTACTGGACTGCCTCGTAATACTTTGCAAAATTAGGAAGGCCCAGTCCTCCATGCAACTTAAGGTGCGTGTGAACGGTTCTAGACAGACGCAGCCTAACCGAGCTTGATATATAAGAGTTCACCCAACATTGGAGTATACATAAATAGCGGGTGGGGGCTGCTATGGGGAGCACTTTGAAGAGGTATAATGTCTTAGGTAGCAATGTAATTTTAACTGCTGTTATATGACTGAGCCAAGAAACATGTAAAGGGGACCAACAGGACATATGGGAGGTTAAGTGAGTGAGCACTGCTAAGTAATTTGTGTGATAGAGGGTGGAGTACGAGGTCAATTGATACTCAGGTGAGTAAGATTATACGTGGCCCAACTGAAAGGGAGAGTGGATTGTAACTGAAGTAGAACCTGGCTAGAGAGGCTGCCAAAGGCTCAACAGCTAGAGCAAAGAGGACCTCAAGAAATTGCTAAGCAATCCAACTTATACCCTGCGTACTTAACATACACTATATTGTCAAAAGTATTGGAAGGCCTGCTTTTACAGGCACATGAATTTTAATGGCATCCCAGTCTTAGTCCGTAGTGTTCAATATTGACTTGGCCCACCTTTTGCAACTATAACAGCTTTAACTGTTCTGGGAAGGCTGTCCACAAGGTTTAGGAGTGTGTCTATGGGAATGTTTGACCATTCTTACGGAAGTGTATTTGTGAAGTGTTGAAGCTGTTAAAGCTGCAAAGGGTGGGCTAACTTAATACTAAACCGTACAGACTAAGACTGGGATGCCATTAAAAATAAATGTACCTGTAAAGGCAAGCGTCCCAATACATTTGGTATTATAGTGTATGTCTGAAGCTTCATGTATTGGGAAGAGATCCAACCAAGGAAGTTAGACCCAAAAAACATCTCCCAAGGATATAATGCAAATTTGTATTAAATGCTTTGTGGTTATCAATTATCAAATCAAATGGCAATTTCTTAATTTAATTAATTGAATAATTACATATTTAGACGATCTGTTGTGTGAAGATTCTCAGCCACTTTAGTACGTAAATCAAACCCCAGTATCTTAACAAAAATTTTACTCCTATAGATGGGGATACCTCCAATATACTTCACCCTTTTGAAAATTCAATAGGCAAGAAATGTGGTAATTTATATACAAAAAATGTCACAATTTGGCATATTGCAAAGAAGTATGATTTGCATTTTTACAAATTAAAATTATAGCTGGCTGCAGATTAAAATGCAAAGAGAATTTTTAATCATACAAAAATTACTTTTTTGTGTTAACCCCTAAAATAGGCCATCACTGTCAATATTTATTTGTCTGAAATGGGCATACTCCTGAAAAATGATACTGATTAGCTGCAAATACTGAACATCATCAACCTTTGCATTATGGAAAAAAAATTAAAATGAAAAGATTCGTAGAAATATACTACATGGCAATTCGTTTGTAAAATACAATTACATTTAATAGGGATGCCTTGACATAATAAAGGATGTATTATGTGTTTTAATTAATGTTTATAAGTAAAAATCCAAACAAAAATATAATCTCAAGGCCTGGTATATTTTGAAGATATGTTCTCCATTACTTTGACGAATGCAAACATCCTTCAGATACTCCTGGCTTTAAATTTATATAGGAGCTCGTCCTTCTCATGTGTGACTACAGAAAAAAATGGCTGCTGAGGCTTAGTATCTGTCACCTCTCCTTCCACAGTTTTCTAACAGCACATGCTAATAAGATCTTCTTTTTGTCCTCTTGTAGAATAGGAGCAATATGTGTGAGTGTCACTAGTGAAGGGCATGGGTCCCTACGCCTTGACCACCTGCATTTTCTTTTTCAATATACTATACGTACTAAAGCAGCTGCTGGCTTCTGTCTCCCCCAGTTGGTCCATCTTCCTCTGATGCACAGAGCTGCAATGTTTTTTTGGACCGATTCCCTTAGCTCTGTGCTACAGGTATGATAGGTGGCGAGCAGAAACAGAAGCTATACACTATATACTGTAGATGAGATCTGCAGAAGACTTTAATAGTTTGATCCTCCCTTCTTTTATGACAACCCAGGCCAAAAACACAGCCACACTGCCTGGGAGCAGATTACACTGGACTGGAGGTGTGATCACAGAGTGTCCAGATTTCAGATTATCTCATAAACTGTTTCAGCTTTGTACAAAGTATCACAGAAAAATTAAATATTATATATAAAGAGCATATATGTAAACAGCAATCTGGTTGTTAAAGCTTTAGATAGCATCCCACAAATAGTGAAGGGATGCACTCCTGACGCCTGCACTCTGTGCATTGCATACTACTCACCCTTGTGCTCTGTGTGTTGTGCACTCCTGACCACTGTGCTTTGTGTGTTGTGCACTCCTGGTCCCTGTGCTCTCTGTGTTGTGCACTCCTGACCACTGTGCTCTGTGTGTTGTACACTCCTGACACCTGTTCTCTGTGTGTTGTGCACTCCTGGTCCCTGTGCTCTCTGTGTTGTGCACTCCTGACCACTGTGCTCTGTGTGTTGTGCACTCCTGACACCTGTTCTCTGTGTGTTGTGCACTCCTGACCACTGTGCTCTGTGTGTTGTGCACTCCTGGCCCCTGTGCTCTGTGTGTTGTGCACTCCTGACACCTGTTCTCTGTGTGTTGTGCATTCCTGACCTCTGTGATCTGTGTGTTGTGCACTCCTGACACCTGTTCTCTGTGTGTTGTGCATTCCTGACCTCTGTGATATGTCTGTTGTGCACTCCTGACCCCTGTGCTCTATGTGTTGCATGCTTATCATCTTTGATCTCTGTTATTCCTCACAGCTGCACTTTGTATGTTACATATGCTTAACATCTGAATTCTGTGCCTTAAATACTCCTGACCCCTGCACCATGTGCCTGACCCCTACCCTCTGTGCCTTAAGTACTCATGACCCTTCACTTTATGAGTTACATATTCTTGACCTCTGCTGTACATACTGTTGACACCTTCATTGAGTGCCTTAAAACTCCTGACCCCTATGCTTTATGCATTACATACTCTTCATTCTTGTGTTTTGTGCCTTACACTTTCCTGACACCTGTGCTCTTTGATTTACAGTATATACTCTTGACCTCTGCACTCTATGGCGTGCATACCCCTAACCACTGCTGTCTGTTCCTTACACATTTTTGACCCCTGCATTCTCTACATTATGTACTGAGCTGTGTGCCCTATGTACTTCTGATACTTGCACTCATGCCCCCTGTGCTGTGTGTGTGTGTTGAGTACATCTTACCCCTGCACTTGTTCATTACATACAACTCACCCCTGTGCTCTATGTTATACGTACACCTATCAGCTGAACCCTGAGCCTTACGTTCTTCTGACCCTTGTGCTGTGTAACCTTTGTGTGAAGTATTTTACATACTCTTGACTCTTATACTCTGTATTACATACTTCAGACCTCTGCACTTTGAAAGTTACATACTACTGACCCTTGCACGCTTTATGTTATATTGTACAGTACACTTTAGATAGACCATGGAAGGAGTGGAACCCTCTCACACTTTTAATACTGTGTGTGTCTCTCTTGAGGAAATTCACCCTTTTTATTTATCCCATTGTTAATAAAACCTGTCTCATATGGGACAGAAATGATGGATCCAAAGGGATACAGACAAAAATATACTGACAGGTTTTATCCCTTTAAAATTAAATTCAAAACTAAACAAAAAAAAAGAACCGTGGGCTATAGAAATTCTTTAATAAATACACATATTATACACATATTTATTTAAGTTTTCTTTTTTTTTTTTATATTTGGAGTTATGCTTTAGGAAAACAGTGCAAACTGCAATGACGTCCTATAAGGACCCATCAAAAACAAGAATACAACAGTATGTTTACTATGTACTGATTAAAGCTGATTTACTGTGCATTGTTGTTCCTGCACATTATTATTTTTTGCACTATAATACATACAGACAGTTATTATTATTACTATTATTACTAATATTAGACAGGATTTATACAGCACCAACAGTTTACGCAGTGCTTCACAATAAAAAGGGGGACAGTAAAATTACAATACAGAAAGAATAGGAGGGCCCTGCTCATGGAGCTTACAATCTAAAAATGTAACCCTAACAGTATTGTTTAGGGAAACTCTAAGGCCTCTTTCACACAGGCTTTCCGATCAGGTGCACCTGTCAGTTTTTCAGGCGGACCTGATCGGATGCTCCATGCACCTCTATGGAGCAGCGGACATCAGCGGACACCCGCTGCTCTTCGATCCGATGTGGTCTGTGAAATAAAGACAGATGGAAACCCTATTTTCCATCCGTCTGGAGGATCGGATCGGATAGGATCAGATGAAAATGGACAGGCGGTCTGTTTTCATCCGATTTCCCATAGAGGAGAGCGGGATCTGACAGCTCCGTCATTGAAAATAAGCAGAGACAGACCTGTCATCCCCCTGCTCAGCGGGGATCGGCGGATCGATCCCTGCTGAGCAAAAGGGAGTCCGCCAGGCAGAAAGCCCGTGTGAAGGGACTCTAAGGGTGTGTAATGAGATTTGAAGGACAAGTGATGGTTCCTAGCTTTAATAGTGTTGGTATATTTCTGTCTTATCTCTAATTGCTTTTCTAGTCTGTTGCAAACTGTTAGTAAACAGTCTTTTCACTAAGCCAAGACCTCACCAAATGACACTACAAGTTCAAGCAGATCTCATTGCTATGTAAAAGAACATTCAGATGCACAAACCTCCACTCCTTTGGATTGGATTTTTCAGTACCTATTATCCCAATACAAGGCTGGTGCTATGAGTACATAATCAATACTTGGACATGCATGCATATTATATTTAAACGTGTAGGTTTGAGCAATAGTTGATTAGAAATACAGTAAATGCTGCTGTCTAATGTCTATGGCCGAATTCCAGGCCAAAACAGTCAAGCCATAATATAGGTTTTCTTGCTCTCTGGGAGCCATTGAGTTAAATAGTAATCAAACTCAGAGATAACCTACCTTGTACATGGCACGTTTCCACCCAGGAAAAACAGAAAATAGTAATAATAATGGCAATAATAAAGGAACAATTTTTACCTCCAACTTCCTTAGCCAGTAACGGTCAGGATACCGCAATGTCTGTTAATATCTCTGTAGACTGTAAGCTGTCTATGCATTTGTGACTTGATAAGCATAGCTTTTATGTCTATCCCCCTCCCACCCCAGCCTGCTTGTGTTTCTCTGCCTTGAAAGTAGGTCACTGTGTCGCGGCGTTCTGGGAAGGAGGAGGTCTGGCAAAGCTCCAACACAGGCACAGAGATTACTAAAACAAAGCAAACTAGTAGCTTTGTTGATACTAGTACATGTTGAAAATAAGGAAACATTTTACCTAGACACAATTTTAAATGTTTGCAATTATCCACTTTAATAAATAGAAATTGAAATCATGAACATAACAGAACGCGGCTTTTTGTTGACCTCCAATCCAAAATTTAAAAACCTAACTTCAACACAGCAGCCTGCTGAATTGCAATATATTCTTAGGGCCTTTTCACACGGGCATTCTGATCAGCTCCGCCTGTCAGTTTTTTAGCCCTATGGGATGGCGAGTGTAAACGGTTTTGTCCAGAGGCGTAACTAGAACCTTCAGGGCCCTGGTGCAAGAAACCATGAAGGGCCCCCCGGACCCCTGGCCGGGGCCCTTCCCTTCAAGCCTGGGGCTCTTCCCACTGATCCTGGGGCCCTTTACTCTCGTTGTGGGGCCCTTTATTATGGTCCCACAGCGTGACCCTTTCACAAGTTCTGCAGTGGGCCCCCTTCCTGGAAAAAGGAGGACAGTGATTTCTCTACATGCTGCCCCCGACGCCCCTCCTATCCAGGTGTACAGAGGAGCCACACAGGCCCCCTGGAGCATGGGGCCCGGTTGCAATCGCAACCCCTGCAACCCCTGTAGTTACGCCCCTTGTTTTGTCTTTGTTTACACCCGCCTACCTGGAGTCCATCCAGGTTCAGAAAAAAAAACAAAACAGAAAAGCACTGTATTCTTACCTGCTTTTCTGGACCTAACTGTGATGGATCGGAGGTAGCCTGATGTACACTCCCTGGCCACTTCATTAGATACACCTTGCTAGTACTGGGTTGGACCCCCTTTTGCCTTCAGAACAGCAATATAGTGTTGGGCGAGCAGATTGGACCGATCATAAGTTCAACCAGAACATTGCATGTTCAGGTGTCCCGGGGGGGGGCTCTCGCTCACCCCCCCTTTCCTGCATGCTTGGATAAAGGTCTCCTAGCTTGTTTTTTTCCCCTCCTTCTCCAGGGCAGTACTTGGTTCTCTTTCTTCCTAATCTCATTGTCGCCATTGATTGTTTTCTTTTTTTTTTTTTGGTTGTTCACCCCCCTTTCCTGCATGCTTGGATAAGGGTCTGTTATGGATTTTGGGGAGGACCCCACGCCATTTGTTTTTTAAATTTTGGTGTAAAATTCCCCTTATTGTTATATTTAAAACTTGTTTCTTTTTTTTATTTCCTTTCCATTCTCTTCTCCTAGCTTGTTTTTTCCCCTCCTTCTCCAGGGCAGTACTTGGTTCTCTTTCTTCCTAATCTCATTGCCGCCATTGACTGTTTTCTTTTTTTGGTTGGTGAGTATCATTATGGCCTTAAGAACAGCAATATGGTGTTGGGTGAGCAGTTTGTTTTACCCTCTAATATAAAATTTGTTTCCCACAACATGCAAGATTTAAATTCACAAACAAAACGTATTGAAGCCTTCTCTTTTTACCGTTCCTTGGGAGCTGACATAATAGCTTTACAGGAAACACATTTCCCACATTCTTTTTTGGATTCTTTATCCAATTATCTTCAAAACTGAAAAAAGCCCATAGCGAACTCATTGCTACTAAAACGAAAATATATGATGACTTAATAGCCCAACATAAACAGACACAAGTTTCCATTCTTTTATCTCAAATAGAACGTGCACGTACAGATTTGAACTTGTGTCTACCACTAGAGCTGAAAAATGTTTGAATTGGACACGACATACGTTTTTTACATGGAGAGATAAACGAGGCTCTCTCCTAGCTAATAAACCTTATCCTAGAGCTCAAATTTCTGCTTTACCAAAAATTTAAATTAGCAGTGGAACTCTCTCTTAAAATCCTAATCACATTCTTACAGAATTTCATTCATACTATAACAAACTTTATCAAAAATCTCCAGTTGACTTTGCAGGGTCACTCCAATGATTTCTGAAACAGACACAAATTTCTACACTTACTGCGCAACATGCTAAAATTATGGATAAACCTTTTTCATATGATAACATCTCTCAAGTTCTTAAGACTCTAAAATTAAAAAAAATCCCCGGAACCTGATGATTAACGGATATTAAAAAAAAATATCAAAGTTTAATACCTCACTTAGTCTTATATTTTATTCATCTAAGAGGAGGGCATTTTGTTTTGAAAGATGAAAACATAGCATATATATTAGCATAATTATCAAACTACATAAAGACCCTGCTGAAATATCAAACTATAGATCAATCTCCCTAATTAACTGCGACCTTAAAATTGTTGCAAAAACTTTAGCGCTACGACTTAATTCTTTCTTAGAACATGACTTTCATAAAGACCAATCAGGATTTATCAGATTTTGACAAACCTCAGATCAAATCCGTCGATCATTAAACTTCATGTAAAGGAAATTTGTACGTCCTGTATATTTTTCTGTTATATTTTGTATTTATTGCACACTGCACTCATTGTGCACACGGCACTAATAATGTTTTCATTACATGTTTGCATTCTTTCGAGTCCTGATTAGAATGAGCCTGCCTATGTTACGCCCTTTGTTACCATAAAAGTACAGTTGTAATAATAATGTGATACCTACGTAATCATGTGTTTAAAAGTCTTCATCTGCGTCAAATAAAGCAGAAGTTATTTTGTAAAAATGCGGAGTGTATCTTTTTGTGTCTGTTCCCTACTGCAGTAGTTATTAATTTGGAGCCACTAATCAATATGAGGATAGGAGTTCCCTATCTATAAAATGTCCAGAATACTTCATCACAGCTGTCCATTCACATTGGGACTCCCCATCTTCTCGACACACTGTTACTATTGTTAAACCGTCACAAGGCCTTCGTAGTTTGTCTTGGGATTATTTATTTACAGTGTTAAAAATTATGAAATTTGGCCCTTCCTTCTTATGCATTCTATGTCCTCTATGCCACACCCCCACTGCACATATTCTTCTTAAAGATTATAAATCAGACTCCATATATATATAACATGGTAGACGACAAGGTTGCCCCCTATCCCCCCTTCTATTTATGATAGCAGTAGAACTACTTGCTTGAGATATATGTGCTCATCCAAATAGTAAAGGCATTCATTGTGGACAATACAAACATATATACTGTAGTATATAGTAGTTAAGGTTAAATAAAGACAACAGTCCATCCAGTTCAACCTGTGTAGGTTTACATGTGTCAGCGTCAATAATCATTTCCCATATCCCTGTATATTGTGTTCTTTAAGATACATGTCCAAGAATCTTTGAAAAATATCAATACTCCCCGCTGAAATCACCACTTGTTTAAGAAAGTTTCACATTCTTACTGCCCTGACAGGGAAAAACCCCCTGGGCAGCTTAAGGTTAAACTGCTTCTCCCCCAATCCCATTGTGTGGCCCTGTGCTCTCTTACACCCCCCGAAATTGAATAACTTTTTTCCTATGCTGGGATCACCATTGAGTTATTTGTAAATTACTATCATGTCTGTCTTCCACTAGGACCCCCAGATCTTTCTCCATCCTTGACTCCCCCAGAGGTTCCCCCCCTAGTGAGTAGTTTGAATTTATGTTCTTAGCCCCCAAGTGCATTATTTTAAATTTCGCCGCAATAAACCTCATTTGCCATGTAGTTGCCCACTCCAATATTTTGTTCAGGTCTTTCTGTAAAATTTCCTGCTGTGAAGTTATTACCCTGCTTATTTTTGTATCATCTGCAAAAACTGAGATTAAGCTATGTATCTTTTCCTCTATGTCATTTATGAACAAATTAAACAGAACTGGTCCCAAGACAGAATCTTGTGGTGCCCCCACTTACCACTCCAGACCAGTCTGAGTACACGTTATTTATCACTACCCTTTGGACGCACCCCTGTAACCAGTTTTCTATTTAAGAACAAACCTTATAGCCCATGCCTGCAGACCTCAGCTTGTAGATTAAGTATTTATGGGGACCTGTATCGAATGCTTTTTCAAAATCAAGATACACCACATCCAAAGGTCTCCCCCTATCTAGATGGCAGCTCACTTACTCGTAGAATGTTAACAGATTGGTCTGGCAAGAATGACCCTTTGTAAACCCATGCTGATTAGTGATTACTACTAATAATGCGGTTTTCATCAGCACATTCTTCTTGGATATAGTCTCTTATCATCCCCTGCAATAATTTACCTATTATTGATGTTAGACTAACTGGCCTATAGTTCCCCGGAATATGTCTATGCCTTTTTTTGTATATTGGTACCACATTGACTTTTCTCCAATCAGCTGGTACAATTCCCGTCAGTATGCTTTCTGCAAAGATTAGGAACAATGGTCTAGCTATAACCCAACTGAGTTCTTTGAGTACTCTCGGGTGTAAGCCATCTGGTCTTAGTGATTTATTTCCTTGACCCCGGACTCTGTTAGCCAAGAGGGTAAATCATGTGATGTGTTACTAACAATACTATCGTGGTCAATACACCCCTCTTTTCCTGTGTAAAAACTGAGGAGAAAAAAAGCATTTAGTATGATTGCCTTCTCTGTGTCATCTGTAACCATCCTCCTTTCAACGTCTTCTAAGTGGGCAATGTGCTCTGATTTCACTTTTTTACTGTTAAAGCGTTTGTTACCCTAAAGAAAAAAAAAGAAAAAGGATCCTATTTCCTTAAATCATGTTATACAGCACAGTGCTTGTGCTGTGTCATTTGGCCCACTGTATCACTTAAAAAAACCTGTCTGATCCAGCCAGTTTCTGCCCTTCTCCCTGTCTCCGTCATCTGCAGCCCTGCTCTCTGTCTCCTGTGTCCTCCTCCCCCTCCCCTCACTGCCTGTCTGCTGTTTCAGGGCCAGCCCCCTCTCCTCCTGCTGCTCTCATATTTATTTTAAAATGATTTAATCCTCTCTGTATTATAACATTTACTACCCCTGTGCCTGTGTTATAGAAAAAATATGCCATCTGTACCTAAATCCGAGAGGCTCCCAGCGATCACATGACCGCTCGGGTCTCTCTCTCCTCTCTTCCCCTCCTCCCCGGGCAGAGGAGAGATCTGAGGTACCAATCTGCATATGTTTTCTATAACACAGGCACAGGAGCACTTAGTGTTCTATTACAGAGGGGATTATATAATTTTATATAAGTGGCTTAACAACCATTTTAATATATCTAAAGTATTCCTTGAGATTTTTTTTACTTTCCTCTGCTATGTGTCTCTCGTCATTTTTAGCCGCCCTGATTTCATTCTTATATTTCTTGTTGCATTCCTTGTAGTGTTTATTTTTTTTTAAAGACCATTTCTTTCTCTCTAATAAAATTTTTTATGCTACGGTTTATCCATTTTGGTTTAACCTTTGCTATTCTATATTTATTTCCAATTGGAATGAACTGTGTGATACCTTTGTTTAACCACTTCAGCCCCGGAAGGTTTTACCCCCTTCCTGACCAGAGCACTTTTTTCAACTTGGCAATGCATGATTTTAACTGAAAATTGCACACGCCCGTGCAGCTGCAACAAACTGTGTACATTTTTAAAAACGTCTTTACAGGTTACCACTTTAGATTTACAGAGGAGGTCTACTGCAAGAATTACTGCCCTCGACCTGGCATTCCCGGCGATACCTCACATGCATGCTGCAATTGCGGTTTACATATGGCACTAGACCAAGGCTTGCGTGCGCCTTTGCGCGCAAGCACGGGGGGGGGGGACAGGGGGGCTTTTTTAGTTTATTTTACATTTTTATGTGTTTTTAACACCTTCCCTTTCATTTTTTTAAATATTTTTTAATGTTATCACAGTGAATTTACATATCCCCTATGATAGCAATCTGTAGTGACAGGTACTCTTTTTTTAAAAAAAAAATTGGGGTCTTTCAGACTCTAGATCTCTCCTCTGACCTTACGGCATCTGACCACACCAAGATTGGTGTGATAAGATGCTTTCCCAATTTCCCAATGGGGCTGTTTATTTCTGGCGTAACAGAAGTCATGAAATGCTTGTAGCTTCCAGTATCTTAGGCCATAGAGATGATTGGAGCCATTCTCGCCTCCAATCAGCTCTATGGTTAGATAATTGAACCACTGGCTACACTCTCTGGTTACCCGTTGGGACAGGAGAGCCCGAGAAAAAACGCAGAAGGCGGTGGGAGGGGGTTAGTCCCCCCCCCACTGCTTGTAAAACCATTCTAGAGGCCAATTATTCACTAGGTTTTTTTTAGATGTAAGCCGATCGCTGGCTGTAAAAAACAAAACCAAGATGATGCCAAAATCTGCAGGCATCATCCTGGTATAACCACTCAAAGTCCAGCAACGTACCAGTACATTGTTGGTCCTTGTTTGGCATATATTGTAGGCTTTTTTTTTTTTTCATGCAGCCTGTGCATCGATCGATGTGGATGAAGAAACCTCTGCCAGAAAATGCGTAGTATACACATTATTAGCCGCCCAAAACATCCAACCCACTTTCTAATGATGGATATACATGACGAACGCCATGTATACCTATTGTTTTTTTTAACTGGGGTGGTGAAATCACCTCCTACAGCGCTGCCATCAGAGATTTCCATATATGCGGAGCGCAAATGCTGTTTGTGTCAGAATATATATATTAATCAGTGTGGCAGCTGATGGGTGTACCTGCAAGGAAAACTGGTTAACAATAGAATAGAAATAAAACATTACATTGGTACCTGAAAAGTAAAAAATAGTTACCAATGATAAACAGTAACAAAGTACAGTAAAAGTAGAAAGAGTAGAAGTAGAAGAGCAGAGTAAGAACAGAAAAATAACTCAAAGGACAACTAGTTTTGGCTTTTTTATTTTATGTTTTTTTTCTTCAACTTTAACATTCCAGCTTACGGTCTATCAAAATGACGATAGCCATCGAACATCTTTTGAGACCCTGTGTAAGTGTGCCCTAGACTGTGCCATGCTGTACCCTATACTAATAATCCACTAGTGTGTGGTAGCGATGGAAACAGTCACCGTGGCAAAGACCAGGTCGGTCAGGACAGTCGGGACAATAATTACAGGTGTCACGCCTAAATCCGTGCTTGCTGAAGACACAGCATCTTTTTTGGGGGTATCTTTGGGTAGGGGTACTCGGGAGGAATTCCGGAAAATGCCTCTCATGCAGTCGGCTCACTGCATCTTGTTGGGGAAGTTGGGCAAGAGAACCATCTGGATACAGAAGGTCTCTGATTATCTCTTCTTGGAAATTCTCTTCTTGGAAATTTAGGATAATGTTCCTACAGACGCTTTGTATAACACATAGGCGTTGTAAATAGCCAATTAGAATAAGTATACAGACACTTTTTTGTACCAGCGTCTGGCCTTACAGGAAATTAAGTATGGTCCCATCATCTGTTCGTTGAAGTCCACCCCTCCCATTTTACAGTTGTAGTCATGGACACAGAGGGGCTTCTCAACAACACCAGTGGCCATAGTCATTTTGACTGCCGTGTCTGGGTGAATGAAGGACAGAACGAAAATGTTCCATTTGTCCCTCCACTTCACTGCGAGCAATTCATCACACCTCAAGCAGGCTCTGTCCTCCTGACTAAGTGGGGCATTTGGGGGAAGCCTCAGCGATTAGATCGCACGGTGCCACATGTGCCAGTTTGAAATTGAAAGAGGTGTCTTAAAAGTGGCACGCTTGAATAAAAATTGTCCATGTACAAGTGGTACCCCTGTCCAAATAAGGGTGAAACTAAGTCCCAAACTATCTTGCCGTTGCTCCCTATGTAGTCTTGGGGAGCTCCACAGTGCTATCTTTACCCTCGTAAACCCATAAATTAACTGTTTAGCCTGTAGCCCTGTCACAGAGCTTATACAGCTTGACCCCGTATCTGGCACGCTTGCTGGGGAGATACTGCTTGATAGCAAGGCGGCCAGTAAACCTAATCAGGGACTCATCAACACAAACATCTTGTTGGGGGATAAACAAGGCTGCAAATCACTGATTGAAGTGGTTTACGAGGGGATGAATTTTGTGGAGCAGGTCATGTTCAGCGTCTCTCCGAGGACGACAGAGTTCATTGTCATTGAAATGCATGAACCAAAATATTTGCTCGTATCGAGCCCTGGCCATAGCAGCAGAGTACATGGGCATATGGTGAATTGGGTTAGTGGACCAATATAACCGCAATTCACTCTTTTTAGTAATGCCCATGTTGAAGGATAGGCCCAGAAAGGTCTTAAATTCGGAAACCGTTATAGGTTTCCAGCCAAATGGTCTGGCAAGGGACGAATTTGGATTGGCGGTGATAAATTGGTTAGCATACAAATTACTTTGATCCACAATAGATCTGTAAAAATCTTCCTTGAATAACAGCTCAAAAAATTAAGGGGAGTAAAATTGGCTCTTTCCACCTGAATTCCAGGTTAGGCAGTGAATGGGGAAAGTGCGGGCGCTGCAGAATCTGGGGGGTGCCAATTGGGATTTGCAAGCGCATCAGGAAGGACACTACGGGCTCTGTCTTCGAATTCTCGGTGGCTGCTACTTTTGCTAGCCACCGCACCAGCTTCAACTGCACTTATGGGACTCGCCACGTCACCAAGTGATACTGCAGTACTGGTATAAATAAGACCAGGGTGTACTAAGCCACTGGTGCTTGCCAGTTCACCAGAATGTTGAGCGGCACTAGTACTGGCACTCTGCTGCATACGAGAAAAATCTGGTTCTTGCATCTCAGCAACTGCAGAATGGGGTCGGGTACGCCTGACCTTAGCAGAGACCCCTCCATCGTTGGAGCTATCTGTCAGGGAGCCACTGCTCTCTACAGGTTCATATACTGACCCTGATTCTGCCAGTGAGGCTTCCCCATCGCTCTCATCTGACATGGTCAGTATACTGTAGGCCTCTTCACTAGTGTAGAAATGTTTGGACATTTTAGCCACAAAATTTACAGGTACACTAGTGTGACTCTCAGGTAAAAAAGCACCTGGTTGTCGAGGACTATTTGGTCGCTACAAAAAAAACTGCTAGTGCTAGCAGAGATCAGGCCTGACTCTGCTAACGCTGCGGTTTTGTGTGTTTTTTGGAAGTGACAGTAATCCATTGATTACTGCACTTGCCTGGGTGGGGTGGGGTGGGTGGGGTGGAGGGGCTAAATGCAGGTGCTAGCAGGAATCAGTGCTGATCGTGCAAACACTGCATTTTGGGAACACTAAACTATGGGGATGCTACTATAGTTCTGATCAGATCAGATATTGATCTGTTCAAACACTATATTAGTAATGGAGGTGTATAGTGTGTGTATGTGTGTGTGTGTATGTGTGTTAGTGTTACTGGCAATCTGTAATTGACTCTAACTGACGCTAAATAACTGTTAAAAAATGTGGTGGGACCCTGACGCTAACTAACCTTACTAGCGTCACCGTGACACTAATACAGTGATCGGTAATCACTGTATATAGTGAACACTGTGACAGGGCAGTGAAGGGTTTAACTGGGGGAGATAAAGGGGTTAAACCTTTATAGGGGATGTATGGTGGCCTAAACCTATCTGGACCTAGCGCAAGTGCAAACTGGGGTCACAAGTGGCACTAATACAGTGATCAGTAGTTACCTATTATACTGTATTTTAGTGCACAGTGTGATAGGGAGTGAAGGGGTTAACTGGGGGAGATCAAGGGGTTAAAACTTTATTAGGGGATAGATGGTGGTGCCTTAAACCTTTTGGGCCTAGTGCAAGCGCAAATTAGGGACACAAGTGACACTAATAGAGTGATCAGTAGTTACCCCTTATACTGTATTTAGTGCACAGTGTGATAGGGAGTGAAGGGGCTAACTGGGGGTGATCAAGAGGTTAAAACTTTATTAGGGGATAGATGGTGGGTGCCCTAAACCTATTTGGGCCTAGCGCAAGTGCGATTTAGGGTCACAAGTGACACTAAATACAGTGATCAGTAACAATCTTGTCAGGGTCCGGACTGGCGGCAGATGACTGCACTAGAGGTGGATCCTCGGAGTCAGTGAGGGATTGGCGTGGACCGTACTAGAGGACCGGTTCTAAGTTACTATCGGTTTTCACCAGAGCCCGCCGCAAGGCGGGATGGACTTGCTGCGGCGGTAGCAACCAGGTCGTGTCCCCCGGTAACGGCTCAACCTCACTGGCAGCTGATACAGGCGTGGTACAATAGGACAAGGCAAAGGCAAGGTCAGACGTAGCAGAAGGTCAGGGCAGGTGGCAAAGGTTCGAAGTCAGAGGTCAACGGCAGAAGGTCAGATACACAGGCAAGGCAAACACAAATCGCTTTCTCAAGGCACTAAAGCAACAAGATGCGGCAAGGACAGGAAGGGGGAGTGGGTTTATATAAGAAACAAGAAACAGGTCACAGGAAACAGGTCACAGGAAACAGGAAGGGAGGTTTGGACCAGGCACCAATTACTGGTGCACAGGCCCCTTAAATTTCAAACAACCGGCGAGCGCGCCCTATGGTGCAGGGGTGCACGCGCCGGGAACCACGTGAGCGGGGAGCGGAGGAGGGAGCCGGAGCGGGCACAGGTTAGTGGATCTGGAATGAACACCGCGAGCGCTCCGGTCCAGAAGCAGGGACCTGAGCGCTCAGCGTTACAGTACCCCCCCTTTGGTCTCCCCCTCTTTTTGGTACCCAGAAACCTGTGGATGAGCTCCTTGTCGAGGATATTGGACTCGGGCTCCCATGACCTCTCCTCAGGACCACAATTCTCCCAGTCAACCAGAAACATTTTTTTTCCTCTGACGACCTTGGAGGCGAGGATCTCTTTCACTGAGAAGACATCAGAGGACCCAGAGACAGGAGCAGGAACGGTGACCTTGGGGGAAAATCGGTTAAGAATGAGGGGTTTGAGAAGGGATACATGAAAGGAGTTAGGAATACGGAGAGAGGGAGGAAGATGGAGCTTGTAAGAGACAGCATTAATTTGGCTTTTGATTTTAAAAGGCCCGAGATAACGCGGACCCAGTTTGTAGCTGGGGACCCGAAACCGGATGTATTTGGCAGACAGCCACACTCTGTCCCCAGGGGCAAAGACAGGAGGAGTTCTTCTTTTTTTATCTGCATGTCTCTTCATACGAAAAGCGGCCAGGGTGAGCGACTTTTGAGTTTCTTTCCAGATGGAGGAGAAGTCCAGGGTCAAGTCATCAACGGCAGGAACTCCAGAAGAGGTGGGAATGGGGAGGGGGGGCAGCGGGTGACGGCCGTACACCACAAAAAAGGAGATTTGGTGGATGACTCAGAGTCTCTAAAGTTATATGAGAATTCGGCCCAGGGCAACAGGTCGACCCAATCATCCTGACGGGAGGAGACGAAGTGTCGTAGATAGTCACCAAGGATCTGGTTAACCCTCTCCACTTGTCCATTGGACTGAGGGTGGTAGGCGGAAGAAAAGTTCAATTTGATTTTTAATTGGGTGCAGAGTGCTCTCCAAAATTTTGAGATAAATTGAACACCTCTATCGGAGACGATATGTGTTGGGAGACCATGGAGACGAAATATGTGTAAAAAGAATTTCTTCGCCAGCTGTGGCGCAGAAGGGAGACCAGGAAGCGGGACAAAATGTGCCATTTTGGAAAATCTGTCAACAACCACCCATGACTGTGTTTCCATGGGATACGGGAAGGTCAGTGACGAAGTCCATCGCTATGTGGGACCAAGGCTGTTCGGGCACTGGCAGAGGGAGGAGAAGACCTGCAGGCCTCTGGCGGGGAGTTTTGTCACGTGCAGAGACAGTACAGGCCCGAACGAACTCCTTTACGTCTTTCTCAAAGGAAGGCCACCAATAGTGTCTGGCAATTAGCTGAGTCGTCTTTTTAATTCCAGCGTGACCCGCCAGGTGAGAGGAGTGACCCCATTTGAGAGTCCGGAGGCGAAGACGTGGAGGAACATATGTTTTCCCTGGAGGAACTGGTACCAGTGAAGCAGGGGCAGTTGAAATCAGACACTCAGGAGGAATGATGTGTTGAGGGACGGTTTCGTCTTCGGAGGCATCGTTGGAGCGTGATAGGGCATCCGCCCTAATGTTCTTATCAGCAGGACGAAAATGGATCTGGAAAGTGAATCGAGCAAAGAACAATGACCACCTGGCCTGGCGCGGATTAAGGCGCTGGGCAGACTGAAGGTACGAGAGATTTTTGTGGTCAGTGTAGATGGTGATAGGATGAAGGGATCCTTCCAGGAGATGTCTCCATTCCTCTAGTGCCAACTTAATGGCTAGTAGTTCACGGTCCCCAATGGCATAGTTCTTTTCTGGAGGGGAAAAAGTTTTAGAGAAGAAGCCGCAGGTGACATTTCTTCCTTTAGCGGACTTTTGAAGAAGAACCGCTCCGGCTCCCACAGAGGAGGCATCTACTTCCAGGAAGAATGGTTTCAGCGGATTGGGCCTAGACAAGACTGGAGCGGAGGCAAAGGCAGTCTTAAGGCAAGTAAAGGCTTCTTCCGCTTGGGGAGGCCAGGATCTCGGATTCGCTCCCTTCTTGGTTAGTGCCACAATAGGCGCCACCATAGTGGAGAAGTGGGGGATGAACTGGCGGTAGTAATTGGCGAATCCGAGGAAGCGCTGGATAGAGCGAAGTCCCGAGGGGCGTGGCCAATTCAAGACTGCGGAGAGCTTGTCGGGGTCCATTTGAAGACCTTGTCCAGAAACTAGGTATCCCAGAAACGGAAGGCAGCTACGTTCAAAGAGGCATTTTTCAATTTTGGCGTAAAGATGGTTAACACGGAGAAGCTGGAGCACTTGACAAACATGGAGACGGTGTTCTTCCAGAGTGGAGGAGAAGATTAGTATGTCGTCAAGATAGACCACTACGCAGGTATACAACAAGTCCCGGAAGATCTCATTGACAAAGTCTTGGAAGACTGCAGGAGCATTGCACAGGCCAAAGGGCATGACAAAATACTCGAAGTGGCCATCTCTGGTATTGAAAGCGGTTTTCCACTCATCTCCTTCACGGATTCTGATGAGGTTGTAAGCGCCCCTGAGGTCAAGCTTAGTGAAGACCTTTGCTCCGCGCAAACGTTCAAAGAGCTCAGAGATGAGAGGCAGCGGGTAGCGATTCTTTACCGTGATTTTGTTGAGACCGCGATAATCAATACAAGGGCGTAGTGACCCATCTTTTTTGGCAACAAAAAAGAATCCTGCTCCGGCAGGAGAGGAAGACTTCCTGATGAAACCTTTCTCGAGATTCTCCTGAACGTACTCCGACATGGCCTTGGTTTCAGGAGCGGAGAGAGGGTAAATCCTGCCACGAGGTGGTGTGGTACCAGGAAGTAAGTCAATGGGGCAGTCGAAGGGTCTATGTGGTGGTAAGACCTCTGCCTGTTTCTTGCAAAAGACATCAGCAAAGCCTTGATAGGCTTTAGGAAGGCCGAGCAAAGGAGAGGAGATTTGTCTGGTGGGTACCGACTTGAGGCAATGAGTGTGGCAAGTGGGGCCCCATGATTTAATGTCCCCAGAGGTCCATTCGAGGGTAGGAGCGTGGCGCTGGAGCCAAGGCAAGCCAAGAAGGATGTCAGAAGTGCAGTTAGGCAGAACAAAAAATTCAATCGTCTCTTGGTGGAGAACCCCTATGGTCATGAGCACGGGTTCTGTGCGGTAACGCACGGTGCAGTTCAGATTCTCTCCGTTAACTGTGGAAATAAAAAAGGGCTTGACGAGACGGATAACAGGGATGTTAAACCGGTTGATGAAAGAGGCTTTAATGAAGTTTCCTGCAGAACCAGAGTCCAAGAAGGCCTCCGCAGAGAAGAAGACTTTAGTGGCTGGAGAAATTCGTACTGGAACGATCAGGCGTGGAGAGGAAGAATTTACACCCAGTGATGCCTCTCCCATGTTCACTAGGTGCGAGCGTTTCCCGGACGCTGAGGACGAAGAGGACAGTCCTTTAAGAAGTATTCAGAGCTCGCACAATATAAACATAAGTTCTCGTTCCTCCGGCGAGACCTCTCTTGTTGGGTCAGGCGAGACCGATCCACTTGCATGGCCTCCTCGGTGGAAGGCACGGTAGCAGACTGCAAAGGGTGCTGGAAGAGAGGAGCCAGGCGTGGGTATCGCCTGACGCGACCAAGATCTTTTTCCTGGCGGAGCTCTTGACGCCTTTCAATGTAGCGCATATCTATGCGAGTAGCCAAGTGGATAAGTTCAGTCAGGGAGGCAGGTATTTCTCGTGCGGCCAGACAATCCTTGATATGGCTGGATAAACCCTTTATCGCGCAGAGAGCCTCGTTGTTCCAGGCCAATTCGGAGGCCAGAGTGCGAAATTGTATAGCATATTCGCCCACTGTAGAGTCTCCTTGGACGAGGTTCATCAAGGCTGTTTCCGCGGACGAGGCACAGGCAGGTTCCTCGAAGACACTGCTGATTTCGGAAACAAAGGACTGGACAGAGTTAGTGGCAGGATCGTTGCGGTCCCAAAGCGGTGTGGCCCAGGCCATGGCCTTCCCGGATAATAAACTGACCATGAACGCCACCTTAGACCATTCTGTGGGAAACTGGTCTGACAACATCTCTAGGTGCAGGGAACATTGGGACAAGAATCCCCGGCAAAACTTGTCCGGGAGAGATAAGCGGACTCTAGCGGTAGCAGCGGTAGCAGCGGCAGCTCGGGGAGGAGGAGATGCAGAAGCTGGCTGTGACGGCAGAAGCTGTCGAATCATGGCGGTCAACTGCGTCAGTTGTTGTCCTTGTTGGGCAATCTGCTGGGCAACCACGGTAGTGAGGTCAGCGAGACTAGGCAGCGGCACATCAGCGGGATCCATGGCCGGATCTACTGTCAGGGTCCAGACTGGCGGCAGATGACTGCACTAGAGGTGGATCCTCTGTGTCAGTGAGGGATTGGCGTGGACCATACTAGAGGACCGGTTCTAAGTTACTACCGGTTACCGGCGGGATGGACTTGCTGCGGCGGTAGCAACCAGGTCGTGTCCCCCGGTAACGGCTCAACCTCACTGGCAGCTGATACAGGCGTGGTACAATAGGACAAGGCAAAGGCAAGGTCAGACGTAGCAGAAGGTCAGGGCAGGTGGCAAAGGTTCGAAGTCAGAGGTCAACGGCAGAAGGTCAGATACACAGGCAAGGCAAACACAAATCGCTTTCTCAAGGCACTAAGGCAACAAGATCCGGCAAGAACAGGAAGGGGAGTGGGTTTATATAAGAAACAGGAAACAGGAAACAGGTCACAGGAAACAGGAAACAGGTCACAGGAAACAGAAAACAGGAAGGGAGGTTTGGACCAGGCCCCTTAAATTTCAAACAACCGGCGCGCGCGCCCTATGGTGCAGGGGCGCACGCGCCGGGAACCACGTGAGCGGGGAGCGGAGGAGGGAGCCGGAGCGGGCACAGGTGAGTGGATCTGGAACGAACGCCGCGAGCGCTCCGGTCCAGAAGCAGGGACCGGAGCGCTCAGCGTTACAAATCTGTATACCACTGTATATAGTGCACACTGTGAGGGATTTCGGGGGGGGGGGGGGGTGATAAGGGGTGATCAAGGGGTTAAAAGTGTACCTATGTGTGGTAGTGTCAGTGTAGTGTTGTGGAACACACGTTTTAAATGCTTCTTCTTCTTCTCCTGGAACCAAAAGGGCTCCAGGAGGGAAAATTACATCACTTCCCCTGCCTGTGTTTACATTACACAGGCAGGGGACATGATGCCATTGGCCAGAACCGATCACCAGATCCAGACCAAAAATCATTGGTCTGCATCTGGTGACTGATCGGTTCTGAGCCGAATCAGATCAGGATCGTGGGCTGTGAATGCGCCCGACGTAGTTTTATGTCGCTGGACCCAGGAGAGCCGCACTGCCGCAGTAGGATTACTGTGAGCAGTCGGCTAGTGGTTAATATGTTCCTAAAACACTCCCATTTTTCCTCTGTGTTCAATATTTATAGGATTAGGTCCCTATTGATGTCTTGTAGTACTGAGAACAGTTCAGAAAAGTTGGCTCTTTTGAAATTTAGAGTTCTTGTGCTACCCTCATGCCTCCCTTTTCTATGATTTACACTAAATATGATCATCCTGTGATCGCTAAATCCCAAGTTGTCCTGTGCTGTCACATCTGAGATCAGACTTGGGTCATTCATAATTAAAAAATCTAGCAATGCCTTCTTTCTAGTTGGAGAATCCACCAATTGAGACATTAAGTTCTCCTGCAAGACGTTCATGAAATGATGGGCCTTTAATGAGTGAGCTGTTCCCCCTGCCCAGTCCATATTGGGATAATTAAAGTCCCCCATTATGATGACATTTCCCTGCCTCTCTGCCATTTCTAACTTTGATAGGAGGTCCAGCTTCCTCTCCTTTAAAATTAGCATTTTTTGCAGATGATGTTTTAAAGGACCTTACCTAATCTAATGAAACTTTTAACCTCCTTTTCGTGATTATCGGGACTGACGGTAAATAAAAATAAATCTGTTGCCCTAAACCTCAATCTCTCTGAATCTACAGTTACATCACTTAAGCATAATTATGAACTCCAATGGGCCACTCCTTCTCTTTCTTATCTAGGAATTCAGTTGACCTCTTCCATACATACTTTCTACTCAGCAAATTACCCTCCTATGTTTGAAAGGCTTTCAGAAGACATGAATAATTGGTCAGGGCCGAATCTTTCTTGGTTTGGAAAGATATCTTCAGTCAAGATCAATGTATTACCAAGAATTTTATATCTCTTTCGGAATCTCCCTATCATAATTCTTAAACGAGACCTCCGTATTTTTCAAAGGAATATATTAGATTTTATTTGGGGACATAAACACCCTAGAATTAAAAAAAACTAACAGTTTACACTTTAAAAAATGTGGAGGCCTAAGAGTCCCAAATTTGGTTGCTTACTATCAAGCAGCTCAGATAGCCCAAATGGCAGTCACTAAACTTCCTGGTCCGACTCCACATTGGGTTGACATTGAAGCACTTGCATGCTCCAAAGGTTTGATTGAAGTTTTGATGTGGATTCCTAGTATATTACAGCCCCCAATCTTATGTCATAATCTTTCATTATCATTGTCAATTTGGGATAGACTTCGAATGAGAAAAAATCTTTGTACACCTCATACACCTTTATCTTACATAGTTACATAGTTACATAGTAGGTGCGGTTGAATAAAGACAACAGTCCATCCAGTTCAACCTGTGTAGGTGTGTGTGGCTGTAATCATCTCGCATACCCCTGAATGTTCTGATCCTTGAGATGTACGTCTAGAAGTCTTTTGAAAGCCACCATATTACCTGCAGAAACCACCTCTTGTGGTAGAGAATTCCACAATCTTGTAGCCCTAACAGTAAAGAACCCCCCACGTTGCCTGAGGTTAAAACGCTTCTCCTCCAATCGCATTTTATTCCTCCCGAGTCCTCATGCAATCCCTGCGACTGACTATGCCACATGTTATCCAGAGGCTGTGGCTCTATCCTCCCTCCAGGCAGACAAGGTCACTAATGCTCTGCTGGGAATCTTCACAAGAGTGGGATTTCCAGCTGAGCTTTTGAGTGATCAAGGCCCTCAGTTTGTGTCCAACTTAATGCAAGCTCTCTGTCAGAAAATACAGATGATGCATATAATGGCCAGTCCTTACCATCCCCAAACAAATGGCTTGTGTGAGCGTTTCAATGGCACCTTGAAAAAAATGTTGCGCACCTTTGTGGAAACCCAAGGAAAGGACTGGGAATGATATTTGCCTCATCTGATGTTTGCTTACAGGAGTCCACATGCTTTTTGCCATTTGAAATCTTGACGGAGGGTAAAAGTGCCCCTGGACCTAATACATGAGCTCTGGGAGAGACAAAATGGAGACCCTGGAGGGAATGGTATGGGAAAACATGGCACAGGCCAAGACCAGGCAGAAACGTTGGTATGACTGTAATGCCTGGGAGCGGACATACAATGTTGGTCAGCAGGTGTATGTTCTGCTTCAAACAGCAGGCGAAGGCCCGTACACCATCACCCAGCTTCTGAATGATGTCACCTACTTGGTTAGATTGGGAGAAGGAAGTAGGCAGCAGAAGGCTTTTCATGTGAACATGCTCAAAGCCCACTATGAGCGCACAGCTTATGTCATGCCGGTCTGCAGCAGGTCTGAGAAGGCTTATCCACTTCTAGACCTGCTAGCTGACACCAGGGAGGTAAACTCAGACTTCTAGATCAACTCCAACCTTACCCCCACTCAGATACCTTGGCTGAGGAGAGTCCTGGCAGTATATGGTGGCAGGCTTACTGGACAACCTGGGAGGACACAGGGGCACATCCTCCCAGTAAAAAAGGAAGCAAACACTACCTCTTTTTTTCTTATTTAACCTGACCTGCAAAGTAAAGGCATATTGTGCATTACCTGTAAACAAAGCCCTCAATATTACCACTGGAGGCTGCATACATCTTTGCCTGTCTTCCTTCCGGGTCCATGGACTTCAGATGTATGACTGGCTGGAGCTGTGAGACATCACTTCTTCGCATGTACTGTACGTGGGAGCCGCCGGTCACAGCACGGGGCTCTGAAGAAGCAGCACGGGTGGCTGTTCCTTTGGAGCGCATGTGCCTATGATGTCATCTGCAGCATATGCAGTAAATATCTCCTGTGGGCCCCACTTGAAGCATCTTTTCTTCTTAGCTTGACATTCTTTCATTACCTTGTCACTAATTTAGTGAATGGCTTCCCATCTATTCCTATATGCATTACTCTCTGTGGTTTGGCTTTTTCTTTCTCACCAATATCTTTCTCTTTGTTTCTATCCAACTACATAATAGCAGGGCCCTCCACCCTGTCCTTGCCAATTTAATTTTGTCACTGGCTTTCTTTTTAAGATCATTCAGCAATGCTTGACAAAAAATACAATTTCTTACATCTTTATTTCAACACACGTGACCAGTCATTATCCTTGTATTGTTCCTTTTACCTTATGAGAGAATGTGATAATCCAGTGTAGCATCCTCCTAGAATAGGATGCTAGGTAAATTTAGTTTTTGGCTTCATCTGCAATCAAGGGAGAAGCAATTGTGTGTTCTGATCTGATCAGGGTCTCACAGGCTGGGAGTATGATTACGTCCCCTTGCCTCTGGAAGAGGTTTTCAAAGCTTAGGGCAGGAGATTCAAGTAATACAGCTTGAATATCTATCAGGTTCCACATAAATCCCTGGAGAGGAGAATCCAGGGGGGATGGGGGAATGGAATGGAGATAAATAGTCTGAGACACTGAAGAGCAGGGTTCCTTCTCCCCAGGAGGGTTCCAGAGGTGCAGGGCTGCTGCTGTCAAGTTGCCCATGGACTGTGCAGCTGCTCTGTGAGACCTCAGATGCTTCAGGAGTAAATGGACTTTACTCAGAAACTGACTGCAGAACCACACTGCCAGGGATCCAGTCCTAAAAGGCACCATCTCACTAATTTGGCTGTGTCCGGAGGAAGCTGGAAGACAGCAGCTGTCCTAGGAACTTGTGACCCT
Organism: Pelophylax lessonae; assembly: GCF_965119305.1. Lineage (NCBI taxonomy): Eukaryota > Metazoa > Chordata > Amphibia > Anura > Ranidae > Pelophylax > Pelophylax lessonae. The sequence goes on along the minus strand of NC_138771.1, from coordinate 410,599,267 downwards.
AAGTTGATCCTTGAGACTGTTCAGAATCTGCATTGGCTACCAATTACTGGCTTTGTGTCTGGCACACTTGTGAATGGGGCCGATATTATTTAGATGTGGGAGACCCAGCGGTGGGTTCCCAGCGAATAGGAGCTCTATTGAAAGCAGTGGAAGGCAGCTATTTGTGGCCAGTCATATGTAATCACTTAAGCAGAAATTACCTGCTAATGATCAGCCCAAAGTATGAACTATTGTTTCTTGACCCTACTATAGATACGAATAACAAATAATATTCATATATACTGTATTGCCACAAATGAAAGGTGTAGGGACATTTATTTTGTTTTTTGTTTGGTGATGGATTATGGTAATGGCAAGAAATATCTAGTGAATGTTTTTGGGCCAGTTTTCCTTTAATAGTAAAAAAGAGATAATTTTCCAGCTAAGTAGCTGCAACGTACAATTGTATTCACACATGCCAAGGTTGCAAAACTGCTTTTAGCCATTAAAGTGATTGTAAGTTCTCATTAAAAAAAAAAAAAAATTATACTTACTTGCTCTGTGCAGTTGGTTTTGCACACAGTGGCCTGGATCCTCCTCTTCTCAGGTCCCTCTTCTGTGCTCCTGGCCCATCCCTCCTGTTGAGTAGGGATGATCGAACGGTTCGGGTCCACCATCGGTTCGGCCCGAACATTGGGTGTTCGAGGTTCGGCCGAATTTAGAACTTTTTGCCCAAAAAGTTCGGAATTCGGCAACCAGAACCGACCAAAATGCAATGCTTCAGGAAATGGGCTTTAAAAGCCCGTGATTGGACCAGAACCATTAGCAAAAGCCAATTGAGGGGGCAGGAGAATGCTAGGAATGTGATTGGAGTGACTAGGGGGTCCCTAGACCAATCATTAGTGAATACGCCCCCCAGTATATAAGATCGCCCCCGCCAAATTCCTAGCATTCTTGTACGGGACATGGAAGAGAGTGGAATGCTGTTCTGTTCTAATGTGTTACAAAGTGTCATTTAGCTATTTTTAGTGTGAGGAAAGGGATATCTAGTGTAGTTAGAGTGCTCCTTTACACTTAAGTTAGCTTCAAAAATTTAGTTTCTGTAGGGAAAGTGTTAAGTGTAAAGGGACCGTAGTGTAGTGTAGGGTTAACTGACAGTGACTGCTATGGAAGGGTGACAAAACCCTTCCATAGCAGGGTGACCGCTATAGAGAAATGATCATTTCTCTGAGTTGCTTCGGGACAGGAATATGGCTTCTCACCAGCCAAGCATTTTTCATGCTGCAGGGGCTGCCACTGCCAGTGCTTTTTTGAGGACATGTTTGATGTCAGACATGACATCTGAACATGTGTATATGGGGTATATATACACATATATGTCTGTATATATACCCCTAGACATATATAGGTGTGATAGTAGCAGAAATATATGCTTGAGCTAATGAAATAATTTACAGTAATATATTTCTGCTACTATCACACCTATATATGGCTAGGTGTCTATATACATATAATTATGTGTGTATATGTATACCACTATACACAAGTTCAGATGTTTTGCCTGCCTCAAAAGAACCCAAAAAAATGCCAAAAAAACGCTAGCGTCAAAAAAAAAAAAAAATGCCCAGGTGTGTTTTTGCTGGCATTTTTTGGGGGGTTTTGGAGGCAGGCAAAACATCTGAACTTGTGTATAGTGGTGTATATACACACATACATATATTTATATACACACCTAGACATATATAGGTGTGATAGTAGCAGAAATATATGCTTGCGCTAATGAAATCATTTACAGTAATATATTTCTGCTACTATCACACCTATATATGGCTAGGTGTCTATATACATATAATTATGTGTGTATATATACCACTATACACAAGTTCAGATGTTTTGCCTGCCTCAAAAGAACCCCAAAAAATGCCAAAAAAAACGCTAGCATCAAAAAAAAAAAAAAAATGCCCAGGTGTGTTTTTGCTGGCATATTTTGGGGGGGGGTTTTGGAGGCAGGCAAAACATCAGAACTTGTGCACAGTACCACTATAATCAAGTTCAGATGTTTTTCCTGACTGCAAAGAACCCAAAAAATGCCTGCTTTGAAACCGGCATAAAGTCTTTAATAGAAGGCATAAAGAGACTTTATGCCTTCTATTAAACCGGCAAGGTGTGAAAACCGAGAAGAGAAGCCAACCCCCTGAGCTGAAAGTGTTCTAATACAAACAATCTTTTTTTTTATGGTTCTGGACATGCTACAGAGCTGAAACTTCTCATGTACACTTTTTAGACCCCCCAGATACGAAATCCAAAGTAAAAATCAAAAAATCTCTTTTTTTTTTTTTTTAATTTTTCAATAATTGGCTTTTTTATCAAAAATGACAATTTTTAAGAACTTTTTTTGTGTGATTTTGTGTCTGGGGGGGGGTCAAAAAGGTGTACCTGTGAAGTTTCAGCTCTGTAGCATGTCCAGAACCAGAAAAAAAGATCATATAGGTGTAAAAGGAGGGTCCCACATCCCTGTTCTACTGAAAAATTATCTTTTTTTTTTTTTTTTCATGGTTCTGGACATGCTACAGAGCTGAAACTTCAAAATCAAAAAATCTCTCTTTTTTTTTTTTCAATAATTGGCTTTTTTATCAAAAATGACAATTTTTAAGAACTTTTTTTACATAGTTACATAGTTACATATAGTTACATAGTAGGTGAGGTTGAATAAAGACAATAGTCCATCCAGTTCAACCTGTGTAGGCATGTGTGGCTGTAATCATCTCCCATACCCCTGAATGTTCTGATCCTTGAGATGTAAGTCTAAGAGTCTTTTGAAAGCCACCATACTACCCGCAGAAACCACCTCTTGTGGTAGAGAATTCCACAATCTTGTTGCCCTAACAGTAAAGAACCCCCCGCGTTGCCTGAGGTTAAAACGCTTCTCCTCTAATCGCATTGTATGCCCTCGAGTCCTCATGCAATCCCTTCGAATGAACAGCTTTTTTTCTAAGCTGGGATCCCCATTAAGATATTTATAAATTGCTATCATGTCCCCCCTCAGACGTCTCTTCTCCAGGGAGAATAAATCGAGCGATTGTAGACGCTCTTCATAGTCAAGGTCCTCCAATCCCCTAATTAGTTTAGTTGCCCTTCTCTGGACTCTCTCCAGCTCCAACACATCCCTCCTGAGGACTGGCGACCAGAACTGGACGGAATACTCCAGATGCGGTCGGACCAGAGTTTTATAAAGTGGAAGGATTATAGTCTTATCTCTGGAATGCATCCCTTTCTTTATGCATGCTAATATTCTGTTGGCTTTGGAAGCTGCCGCTTGACATTGCATGCTGTTTCCTAATCTATCATCAACCAATACTCCCAGATCCTTCTTTTTGTGTGATTAATAGTTAATGGGGCATGACCCAGAACCCTAGGGACTTTTTAGGGGTATTTATTGGGTTTTAGGGCTTAAAAATGGTGTTTTTTGATTACCAAAGTTCGGGTCCCATTGATTTCAATGGGGTTCTGAAATCCGGGCCGAACTTTCGGGAAGTTTGGATGTTCTGGCCGAACCGAACTTTTCAAAAGTTCGATCATCCCTACTGTTGAGTTCCCCCACAGCAAGCAGCTTGCCTTGGGGGCACCTGAGCCGAGTCACAGCTCCCTGTGTCCATTTAGACTTGGAGCCACAGCCTGGCCCTGCCCCTCTCTTTCCTGACTGGCTGACTGACTTTGATTGACAGCAACAGGAGCCAATTGTGCCACACTGCTGTTTAAGTCAATGAGAAGGGGAGTCCCGGGAAGCTGAAATATAGCTGGATGAAGATAGGCTCAGGTATGTATTAGGGGGGCTGAGGGAGGCTGCTGCACACAGAAGGTTTTTTTTATCTTAAAGGAGATGTAAAGTCAAAAGTTTTTTTTTATCTTAATGCATTCTATGAATTAAGATAAAAATCCTTCTGTGTGCAGCAGCCTCCCTAACACTTAGCTGAGGTCCCTCTCTGTCCAGCGATGTCTACGAGTGTCTCAGCCACCTGAGATTCTCCCTTCTGATTAGCTGAGACACAGCAGTGCACAGGGCTGCTGTTAGAAATTACGGGGCCCCCTACAGCCTACCTGATAGGGCCCCCGGGCCCCCCCCCCAAAAAAAAAATATCAAATTGAATTTCTGCTAAAATGCCATGATCACAATGTGGTTTTGCAGCCATTACAGAAATCATACCCTTGCTAACGCTGCTTCCTGACACCTGTATTATGTTATACCTTTTTAAAATTGCTGAATGGTAATTTTACATTGCGAGACCATGCTGCAACTGTGAGTCAAGTGATTGGCTTGCAGTTGCAGATCAGCCCCTTTTAACTGAAAAGGGGGGGTTTTAGGCTGGGTTCACACTGATGCAAATTTGACGTGGGTTTTTTTGTATCCAATTTGTATGTCAGGAGAGTGTGACTGGTTCTTAATGGAAACAGTTCACAAAGCTCCGAGGCAGCTGCAGAGCGGTTTGCAGAAGAGTCCTGTGCGTTTTCTGGTCTGTTTCAGGTCTGAATTGAGCCAAGAATTTGGGCCTGATTCATTCCTGAAATGGAGAACAGGGACGCACTGAATCCCCTATTGTGAGCAGCTCCACACAACAGTGTGAACCCAGCGTGATAGCTGGTGCTACATGTCTAACTCTGCAGCATGCGTTAGTGCCGGTTCACACTACCGCAGCGCGACTTGCACGGACTTCATATAATGAATGTCAATGCAAGTCGCTTCGATGTCGCCCCGAAGTAGTACAGGAACCTTTTTCTAAGTCGGAGCGACTTGAGTCGCTCCTATTAGAACGGTTCCCGTAGCACTGCATGGACCGCGACTTGTCAGGCTGACCAGTCGCCTGACAAGTCGCGGTAGTGTGAATGGGGACTAAAAAATGCTGCAGCTGTGTAGTAAAACATTTCATCCACAGCATGTGTACAGCCCTATCTGACTACATTGTCAGGATTCGGATGCACAGCAAGGGGTGGCAGTAAATCCATTGCTCAGCCGCCCATGTAAAAGAGTCCTTAGGCTGCATTAACACTTTGCATTTCCTGAACATGTGACAAAGTGCATGGGAAACTCACATACTGCTTGTGGTGCCATTAATTGTTAATGGCACTCCAAAAAAAAGTTAGCAGACCCACGGTTTGTCATGTGGAAAACTTGCAAAGCTGCATGCCTGAAAATCTTCTAGACCTTCTATGGTGTGTTTGTCAAATGTAGGGCAGCCAATTCAAGAGAATGGTCTTCCCTATGTGTAAAAAAACAAGCTAAAAAAAAAATGTGAGCAGGCACATGCATTCTGGCAATGGTGTGAATGGGACCTCAGGGTGGCTTATAGAGATGGCTTGGTGGAGATGTGCATCAGCTGGAATTCTGAACTTTATTCACCCCCCCCCCCTCTTTCTCACCTCGTTTCAGCAGAAGCACTACAACAATAAAACTCTGCAGCCACTGCAGGTTAAAGTGCTCACAGATCATGGTGAGGTCAGGAGAGCAGAGCTCAGGATTCAGAGAGGAGGAGGAACAGGCAAAAAAACATCTTACCTCACTCAATCTTTCCTCGTTGCAGGAGAACACTAACGATCACGAGGGGAGGGGAGGGGGAGTTTCAGGACCCAGCAGTGTAATGATTTGAAGGCAAAAGAAGAGAGAGACAGTCTACAGCTGTCCCTGCTGCTCCAAAATTGGGATGTAGCCCGAGAACAAAGCCAGCATGGGACAGCTTGTTAAATAAGGGGACTGGAGAACGGAGGGAGAAATCTAGCAGCAGTGCCAGGGGTTTCACAGGAGTCACAAGGCAGTACAGCCGACTCTCCTCTCCTGCAGGTGCCCGGGCCCCATTTTGGACTGATGAGGCTCGGGCCCCCTACAGGAGGGCTGGCTGTACTGCCTTATCAGCGGCCCTGGCAGTGCACCACTGGCTGCCGCTGCTGTCAATCAAAGTCAGATAGCCAATCAGGAGAGAGAGGGGGCGGGGTCAAACTGGGGCAAGTTGCTTGCTATTGGAGCACTCAACAGGAGGGAGGGGCCAGGATCACAGAAAAGGGACCCGAGGAGAGGAGGATCCGGGCTGCTCTGTGCAAATCCACTACAACAGAGCAGGTAAATATAACACGTTTGTTATTTTTGTAGGAATAAAATGAGACTTTATAATCACTTTAATGCATAGAATGCATTAAGATTAAAAAGAAATACTTCTGCCTTTACAATATCTTTAAGATTTATTTTACCTTCAGGCATTAAGGGGTTAATAATGACCAACGTCATAGAGAAAACATAAAAAAAAAAGTCATGAACTGCAGAGATTGAGTAATCTGTGTAGCATGCAGTCTGCCTTGCAACTCTGGATTAATGCTATATGTAAATAAAAGTGCATCTAAAGCCAAACCTTTTTTGTTTAATGTTTCTATGGAATTATTTAAACTCCTGTCAGTTTTTTTCTAATCTGTATCCTGATAAAGAGATTTCTGTTTACTCCAAGAGACACAACTGGATGTGAATGGAAGTCTCTGGATGTGAGGGGAAATCCCATTGTAGACAGTTGTCATCAGAACAGATGTTGGAAGATTTCCACCCACCTCATGTTCCAATGACAACTGTAACAATTTGAAACTGTTATTACTTCCTGTCTTGGTGACAGTGGTCTGTAGAACAGCGAGGGTGAATTTCAACAAAGGGGGTACAGGCAGCAAAAAAGATATGACAACTATTGTAATCCTGTCCAAAGCAAAACACGACAGAACAAAAAAATCTTTTGCATGGTTATCATTTATCTTAATGCCCTTCCAAAGTCTTATACTCACCTGTCTCTGCACTCCTGTCAGATGTATGTTGTGAGGCCTACAGAGTACCTACAAAGCTTCCACTCTAAACTCTCTTGGCTGGTCCAGTACTTCTGCACATGCTCTGAAAAACCCTATTAATTCCTATAAAGAGACTTTTTTCCGCTTTAAATATGAGTTATAGACTAATACAGCAGTATAGTGGCTAATCGGTTAGCACTTCCACCTGGTAGAGCTAAGGTCATCGGTTTGAATCTCAACCATGGCACTAGCTACCTGGAGATTGCATGCTCTTCCTGTGAATGTGTGGGATTCCTCCGGGTACTTATTTTCTTCCCACATTCCAAAGACATGCTGGTAGGTTAACTGGCTTCTTTGTAAATTGGCCCTAGTATGTGCATATATATGAATGTGAGGTAGAGACCTTTGATTGTAAGCTCCTGGAGGGCAGGGACTGATGTGAATGTACAATATACAGTATATGTAATACACTACGTAAATTATTGGCACTACAGTAAATAGCTGCAATAAATAAAAAACATTATTTTTCCAGCTTGTTGTATGACTAATATAATTAAAAATCATCACATAACCAAAAAAAGTGTAGTGGACTGCCATTCTTTGATAATGCAGACTTACTTTCTGCTTCTTCAGACTGTCTCTGTATACTTCTAGTGTTGGCCTCAGGTTTCATGCATCATACTCCTGAGACTGGAAGAAATGTATAGTGGGAACCATAGTCTCTTACAAGGATATTACTGCACTGCTGAATTGTTTAGGAATTGTTCTTCCCAGCAAGCCTTGGACTCCTGAGGAGGATTGTGGGAGAGACTATAAAGTGATCTGCTGAACAGGCCTACGCTCTCTTGCTTACCGGGATCCATCTTGTGCACATCAGTCTGCTGAACAGAGAGAGAGAGAGATAGCAGACTGTGGCCTACTGCACAATGCCCATCTGCGTACAGACTCAGCCCTGGCGGGATGGATGTTCATCGCTGCATTGCAGACATCCCTGCAGCATCGCTGATCAGGTGGAGTCAGCGGGACTCGCTGAGACAGCAGAGTGCAGCCATCTCGGGGCTACATAGTGTGGAGGATTGCCATCACCTGTTCTTTCAGGACTCTCATTGCTGAACATCAGGATTTGGTGAGAGGGCACCTGCCCAGAGTTCAGACACCAGTCACTATAGTTCTTTGATACACTGAACACAGACACTTCTCAGTTGGATCAGTTACAGGATCTTTTGCAAACCAGAATCAGCTGTTCTGACTTGCTTGTCACACATTGTGCCCAGAGTTGTATAAAGTACTCGAAACCCATACTTGAGTAAAAGTACAAGTGCTCGATCAAAAAGTGACTTGAGTAGAAGTGGAAGTGCTCGATCAAAAAGTGACTTGAGTAGAAGTAGTAAAGTATTCAACATTTTTTGTACTTAAGTATTGCAAGTAGTTTTTTTTTAAATTTTGCTACTCAAGTACTGAAAGTAAAAGTACCAGTAGTTTTGAAAAAAAAATTGCTACTCAAGTACTGAAAGTAAAAGTACAAGTACTGTGTTATGTAGTTATTAAAGAAAGAAGTTAAAAATTTGAACATCATATTGTTTTTTATTATTTCAAATGCAGCTTTTGTTTTAAAAGTGTGTTTAAAGACCTTAAAATGCTTTTACACGTACAGTGACAGTAAAAAAAAAACATGCCTACAATGCATTTTAATAGGGTTTTTCTATTTCACGGATTTTCACTTTTCGTGGCTGGGTCCGGAACGTAACCCCCGCAATGGAGGGGGGTTTACTGTACAAGTATTATAGGCCGAACCGGGGTCCCCCTTTAGTAAAAGTGTTTCTTATAGCAATTTGTAGCTTCCTGAGAGATTCATTCACCTACTGCAAGACACTTTGTATATTTGATGTATTTACTTGTTATTCTAAATGCGTATTCACTGTTCTTTAGTGTTATTTCAACTGAGCCTGGCTATTTTCCAGGGCCTAGTTGAATAATACTCTTTCCAAGTCTATTCCTTGAGTAAAGTTGAACTAAAGAGTAAACAATCTATTTGCATTATGTCAGTGTGTCATTTAAAGGTATACACTCACATATTACCAAGTGTGACCGTGGAGCTGAATCTGTTCTTGGGGGTTGGGAAGCAGAGTGAGGTATCAACATTACTCATGCGGCTCCTGCGGGGGGTAGCGCTATATAAGCAACATTGTTACATTGGTGCCAGTAATATTAGTGTATCACTAGGCATTTTTTTTACATCTTACATTGGCACATAGATGTAAGTTAAAGTGTTACTAAACCCAGAACCCTGCATTCACTAGATCTGGTCTTCCATAGTATGTAGTACATGGAAATGCAATTATTTTAGTAAACATAAACAGATAAATACCTTTTTTTCAGCTGTATATAGCAATTAGAGCAATCTTGTGACTTGTATCAGTGAGCGCTGATAGATTGTAGGAGGAGTGTTCATTTCTCCCACGATTGTTCTATCAGGCTTCAAGACCCTTGATTCTCTGTCTGAACATGTCTGGACAATGCAGATTGAGCCTGTGCTGATCACATGTACCCTCCCAAGAAAAAAAACTCTCTAAGGGCTCTTTCAGACGGCCGCTCCGCTGTTCTTGTCCGCTGCGGGGCTTTTTTTTTTTCACGGTGCGGATGACATTTGTGTCATCCGCTCTATATGCCCGCATATCATCCCATCCGTTTGCGGATGATATGCGGACATAATGTAAGTCTATGGGCATTGCGGATGTCAGCGGATGACACCGCTGACATCCGATTTTTCTTCCTTTCCGTTTTTTGAACGGAACAAAAATAGGGTTCTGTTCCGTTCCAAAAAACGGAACAGAACTGAAAGGAAGAAAATCGGATGTCAGCGTATGGTATTCCGCTGACATCCGCAATGCCATAGACTTACATTATGTCCACAAATCATCCGCAAAAAAATAGGATGATTTGCGGACAAGCGGAGCGGCTGTGTGAAAGAGCCCTAACAATACACAACAAACTGTGCAGCCTGACTCCATAGACTGTAAATATTATGTTATTTTTCTGGAGTCTGTGGAGGAAGGAGATGATCAGATAAGACAGGATCCAACAGCCTTTTTACACAATGCAGAGGAATAACCCCTTAGGATCTACACTAAGGGGTATAACAAGCATGCTTTACTGCATATACAGACTGATTTTACTGTTGTGGGTTTAGTAACACTTAATCATTCACATGGGGTGACATATTTATTGTTAACATAGTGTTCCAAATTTCAATATGCCCCCCGTCCACAGACCACGTTACCCACCACGGCACATTTGTGGGGAAGAGACCCTTGTCCTCTCAACATTGGAATAAGCTGCTTTCTCAATGTAGGTGTTTGGAAGCTGTATCAGGGGGTTGCCAGATGTGATGAAGAGGAGGATGACAGGGGGGTGGGGTGTTAGTAAGATTGCAGTGGGGTACCAGGTGTGATGAGGATGAGGATAACAGGGGGTGAGGTGTTAGCAAGGCTGCAGTGGGGTTGCCAGGTGTGATGAAGATGAGGAGGAGGATGGCAGGGGGTGGAGTGTTAGTGAGGTATCAGTGGGTTGCCAGGTGTGATGAAGATGAGGATGATAGGGGTGGGGTGTTAGCAAGGTTGCAGTGGGGTGCCAGGTGTGATGAGGATGACAGGAGGTGGGGTGTTAGCAAGGTTGCAGTGGGTTGCCAGGTGTGATAAGGAGGAGGATGGCAGGATTTGGAGTGTTAGTAAGGTATCAGTGGGTTGCCAGGTGTGATGAGGATGAGGATGACAGGGAGTGGGGTGTTAGCAAGGTTGCAGTGGGGTGCCAGGTGTGATGAACATGAGGATGACAGTGGTTAGGGTTTTAGCAAGGCCGCAGTGGGGTGCCAGGTGTGATAAAGATGGGAAGGAGGATGGCAAGGGGCGGGGTGTTAGTGAGGCATCAGTGGGTTGCCAGGTGTGATGAAGATGAGGATGAGGATAACGGGGTGCGGTTGTTAGTGAGGTATCAGTGGGTTACCAGGGGCGATGAAGATGTGGATGGCAGGGGTGAGGTATAAGCAAGGTTGATGTGGGTTGCCAGTTGTGATGAACATAAGGATGACAGTGGTTGGGATTTTAGCAAAGTTGTAGTGGGTTGCCAGGTGTGATGAGGAAAGGATGATAGGGGGTGGGGTGTTAGTAAGGTGTCAGGGAGTTGCCAGGTGTGATGATGAGGATGGTAGAGGGGGTGTTAGCAAGGTATCAGTGGGGTGCCAGGTGTGATGAAGTTGAGTAGGGATGATCGAACGGTTCGGGTCCTCATGCTTTTATGGGAGGCGGAGCATCCATCAAACTGTTGTTTTTTTTTTAGTTACTGAGCATGGAGGAGGAGGGAGTACCGGGCTTTCATTTATGACCGGTATACATGTGTGATGTCAATAATGTGATCTGAATAGCTCAGCTAAAACCAGGAAATGTCCTCTCCAGTAATAGAGTCCTAACTGAGCATGTGCAGCTCTATTACACTTACTGTGCTTATCTGGACTTGTCAAGAGTGAAAGTGCAGGTGGGGGAGGATCTGTGCATACCGGATCACACAGCCTTTTTACACAATGCAAAGGAATAATCACCTAAAGCGGAAGTCCAGCCTTATACCTTAAGTTCTCCCTTGCAATCATTAATGTAAGCTGAGTTCAGCCTTATGTATCAAAATGAAAAAATCTCAGTTTTTGTGCCTTTATTTAGCAGTTTTCAGTGTTGTCACATCACTTTAATGCCTCTTCCTGCTGAGTCCAAGAGCAGTAAGTGGGTGTGGTTACTGAAAGTTAGTGACATCACTTCCAGAGAGGGACACTGTTCCTGTGTAGCCAGGGGGCGTATACAGAATGGGAAGAGCTGATCATAGGTTCCAGTGTTCTCTCATCAGTAAGGATGCATTGTACATCCTAATTCATGAGAAAATTAAGAGAATAAAAAAAGACCCATCCACACAGGACATGGGGGAGGGGGGAGAGGTGCACATATACAGTATAGCTGTGCTGGGCTCTGAATGAAGATTACCATAGGAGAAGGAAGCTGGACACAGGGGATGAGGGAGGAACTGTACTTGACCCTGTTGTTCTGTTGCTGAGGTGCAACAATCGCAGGGTTCCTGTATGCAGCAGAGTGTCAGTACTAGTGCTGCTCAACCTTCTGGTGAACTGGCAAGCCCCAGTGGCCTAGTACTTCCTGGTCATAGTCAAGCCCACACTGCAGTAACACTTGGTGACGTGGCGAGTCCCATAAGGGCAGTTCAAGCTGGTGCGGTGGCTAGCACAAGTAGTGTACCGCAGCCACCAAGAATTCGGAGACAGGCCCTTAGAGTCCATAGTGTCCTTCCTGATGCATTTGCAAACCCTGATTTGGAGCCCACCACTTCTGCAGCGCCTGTACTTCCCCCATTCACTGGCCAACCCGGAATTCAGGTGGAAACAGCTGATTTCACTCCCCTTGATTTTCATGAGCTGTTTTTCACGGAAGATCTGTGCAGATCTATTGTGGACCAAAGCAATTTATTTGCCGATTAATTTATCGCTGCAAATCCAAATTTGACCCTTGCCAGAGAATTTGCATGGAAACGTATCACTGTTTCAGAATTTAAAACCTTTCTGTGTCTATCCCTCATCATGAACATTACTAAAAGGAGCTGAATGAAAAAAAAGAACATTGCATATATGCCCATCATTAGCAGTGGGTGGATGCTGGGAGGTTTAATGGTGGGCATACCACACACTTTCTGGCAGAGATTTCTTCATCCACATCGATCAATGTAAATGGAGGAATCTGTTAGGTTCTTTTTTTTGTTCAGCCCACGGGCTGCATGAAAAAAAAAAGAACCTTACAACATATGCCCAACAAGGACCAGCAACGTACATGTACGTCACTGGACTTTGAGTGATCATACCAGGAAGATGCCTGCAGATTTAAGCATCATCTTCGTAGCGTTTTTTACAGCCAGCAGTTGGCTTTCATGTATAAGCAATCCTAGAGGCTAATTAGCCGCTAGACTGCTTTTACAAGCAGTGGGAGGGGACTACCTCCCCTCCCGTCGCCTTCCACGGTTTTCACGGGCTCTCCTGTCCCACCAGTTAACCCAGACCAGAATGGCTCCAATCCTCTCTTTGGCCTAAGATACCAGAAGCTACGAGCATTTCATGACTTCGGTTTCGCAACAGCCCCATTGGGAAATTGGGAAAGCATCTTATCACACCAATCTTTGTGTGGTCAAATGCTTTAAGGGCAGAGGAGAGATCTAGAGTCTAAAAGACCCCAATTTTTTCAAAAAAGAGTAACTGTCACTACTTGTGCTATCATAAGGGATATTTTAATTCCCTGTGACAACAACAAAAACTATAAAAAAAATGAAAAGAAAGGTGTCAAAATAAAATAAAAAAGCAAAATAAATAATAGTAAAAAAAAAAAATGTAAGCACCCCTGTCCCTCTGTGTTGGTGCGCAAAGGTGAATACAAGCATCAGTCTAGTGTCATATGTAAAAAGCAATTGAACCATGAATGTGAGGTATCACGGCGAACGTCAGATTGAGTGCATGAATCCATGCAGTAGACCTCCTCAGTAAATCCAAAGTAGTTACCTGTAAAGGCTTTTAAAAATGTACGTAGTTTGTCGCCACTGCACGGGCGTGTGCAATTTTAAAGCATGTCCTGTTTGGTATCTACTGTATGTACTCGGCATTGGATCATCTATTATATTTTACCAAACAATTGGGCAATATACAGTGTATTTGTGAATTACATTTTAAAAAAGTGCTTTTTTCCCAAAAAGATGCATTTGGAAAATGTCTGCGCAAATACTGTGTGACAAAAAAACAATTGAAACACCCACCATTATGTTCTGTGGGGCCTCTGCTTTAAAAAAATATATAATGTTTGGGGGTTTAAAGTAATTTTCTATTAAAAAATAATAATTTTTGTAAACAAAAAGTGTCAGTAAAGGCTTGGTATTCAAGTGGTTAGAAGATAGGGTGATGTGTGGCATAAGCTCCTAATATTGGGAATAAAATGCGAGGACAGTTCAAACACCCCCCCCAAATGACCCCTTTTTGGAAAGTAGACACCCCAAGCAATTTGCTGAGAGGCATGTTGAGTTAATTGCATACTTTATATTTTGCTCATTTTACTTCCCTGGAATGTCAAGATAGCATAAAACCCCCCCAAATGACCCTATTTTGGAAAGTGGAAACTCCAAGCTATTTGCTAAAAGGCATATTGAGTTCATGGAACATTTTACATTTTGCAACAAGTTTCGGGAAAATGACAAATTTTTTTTTTTTTTTACACAAAGTTGTTACTTAAATGATATATTGCTCAAACATGCCATGGGTATATGTGAAATGACACCCCAAAATACATTCTGCTGCTTCTCCTGAGTATGGGGATACCACATGTGTGAGACTTTTTGGCAGTCTAGCCACGTACAGGACCCCGAAATCCAATCACCACCTTCAGGCTCTTTAAGGGCGTAAATTGTTGATTTCACTCCTCAATACCTATCACAGTTTCGGAGGCCATGAAATGCCAAGAAGCACAACCCCCCCTCCTCCCCCCAAATGACCTGCCAGCCATCTGTGACCTCACACACACAGCCTTGATGATATTTATGCCATTTGGCATATGATGCCACCTACTGACCCCCTGCCATCATCATTATCCCCATCATCATCCCCCTGTTCCTTGCATCCCACCACCCTATCACCTGTCATCATATTTCCTATCCTCTCCCCTGTACCCCACTGTCAGCTTACTACCAACATACCCCCATCATCATCATAATTCCCCTGTGCTTGGCATCCTACCACCCCACCCCCTGTCTTCATCCTCCCTGCACCCTCTGCCAGCTTTCTATCACCCCAACCCACTGCCATCTTCATACCCTCTTCCAGCTTCCTACCACCCCACCCCCCTGTCATCTTCATCCCCCTCTACCCCTCTGCCAGCTTCCTTACTACCCCACCCCCCATCATCTTCATTCCTTTGCCCCCCACTGCCAGCTTCCTACCACCCCACCTACTGCCATCCTAAACCTCCTCCAGTACCGCTCTGCTAGCTTCCTTCCACCCCACCCCCTGTCATCTTCATCCCCCTGTACCCCACTGTTAGCTTCCTACTACTCCACCTCCTGTCCTCTTCACTGCCCTGTACCCCACTGTCAGCCTCCTAACAACCCTCTCCCTGTCATCATAATCTCCATCCTCATCATACCCCCCCCCCTTGCCGGGTATTCTACCACCGCACCCTCTGTCACCCTCATCCCCTGTAACCCACTGCCAGCTTCCTATCACCCCCTGTACCCCTCTGCCAGCTTCCTACCACCCAACCCCCTGTCATCTTTATCCTCCCCTGCACCCCTCTGCTGGCTTCCTACCAGCCCACCCCCTGTCTTCTTCATTCCCCTGTCCCCCACTGCCAGCTTCCTACCACCCCACCTCCTGTCATCTTAAACCTCCTCCAGTGCCCCTCTGCTAGCTTCCTTCCACATCGTCCCCTGTCATCTTCACCCCCCTGTACCTCATTGTCAGCTTCCTACCACCTCACCTCCTGTCTTCTTCACCCTTTGTACCCCACTGTCAGCTTCCTAACAACCCTCTCCCCGTCATCATCATCTCCATCCTCACCATAACCCCCCTTTGCCTAATATTCTACCACCCCACCCTCTGTTATCTTCATTAGGGATGATCGAATGGTTCGGGTCCACCATCGGTTCGGCCCGAACATTGGGTGTTCGAGGTTCGGCCGAATTTAGAACTTTTTGCCCAAAAAGTTCGGAATTCGGCAACCAGAACCGCCCAAAATGCAATGCTTCAGGAAATGGGCTTTAAAAGCCCGTGATTGGACCAGAACCATTAGCAAAAGCCAATTGAGGGGGCAGGAGAATGCTAGGAATGTGATTGGAGTGACTAGGGGGTCCCTAGATCAATCATTAGTGAATACGCCCCCCAGTATATAAGATCGCCCCCGCCATATTCCCAGCATTGTTATACTGGACATGGAAGAGAGTGGAAGCAGTTCTGTTAATTTTACTTTAAAAGTGTCATTTAGCTATTTTTAGTGTGAGGAAAGGGATATCTAGTGTAGTTAGAGTGCTCCTTTACACTTAAGTTAGCTTCAAAAATTTAGTTTCTGTAGGGAAAGTGTTAAGTGTCAGGGGACCGTAGTGTAGTGTAGGGTTAACTGACAGTGACTGCTATGGCAGGGTGACAAAACCCTTCCATAGCAGGGTGACCGCTATAGAGAAATGATCATTTCTCTGTGTTGCTTCGGGACAGGCATGTGGCTTCTCACCAGCAAGCATTTTTTAATGCTGCAGGGGCTGCCACTGCCAGTGCTTTTTTGAGGACATGTTTGATGTCAGACATGACATCTGAATATGTGTATAGGGGGAATATATAGACATATATGTCTGAATATATACCCCTAGACATATATAGGTGTGATAGTAGCAGAAATAAATGCTTGCGCTAATGAAATCATTTACAGGAATATATTTCTGCTACTATCACACCTATATATGTCTAGGGGTATATATTCAGAAATATATGCCTATATATACCCCCTATACACATGTTCAGATGTTTTGCCTGCCTCAAAAGAACCCCAAAAAATGCCAAAAAAACGCTAGCGTCAAAAAAAAAAGATGCCCAGGTGTGTTTTTGCTGGCATTTTTTGGGGGGTTTTGGAGGCAGGCAAAACATCAGAACTTGTGCACAGTACCACTATACACAAGTTCAGATGTTTTGCCTGCCTCAAAAGAACCCCAAAAAATGCCAAAAAAACGCTAGCGTCAAAAAAAAAAAATGCCCAGGTGTGTTTTTGCTGGCATTTTTTGGGGGGTTTTGGAGGCAGGCAAAACATCAGAACTTGTGCACAGTACCACTATACACAAGTTCAGATGTTTTGCCTGCCTCAAAAGAACCCCAAAAAATGCCAAAAAAAACGCTAGCGTCCAAAAAAAAATGCCCAGGTGTGTTTTTGCTGGCATTTTTTGGGGGGTTTTGGAGGCAGGCAAAACATCAGAACTTGTGCACAGTACCACTATACACAAGTTCAGATGTTTTTCCTGACTGCAAAGAACCCAAAAAAATGCCTGCTATTAAACCGGCAAGGTGTTACAGCAGAGAAGCCATATTCCTGTGCTTAAAGTTTTCTAATACAAACGATCTTTTTTTTTATGGTTCTGGACATGCTACAGAGCTGAAACTTCACAGGTACACCTTTTAGACCCCCCAGACACAAAATCACACAAAAAAAAGTTCTTAAAAATTGTCATTTTTGATAAAAAAGCCAATTATTGAAAAATTTAAAAAAAAAAAAAAGAGATTTTTTGATTTTTACTTTGGATTTAGTATCTGGGGGGTCTAAAAAGTGTACATGTGAAGTTTCAGCTCTGTAGCATGTCCAGAACCCCCCAAAAATTAGCATTTTCTTATAATTTTTATTAGAACAGGAATACGGCTTCTCTACGGCGCTTTTTCTTGCATTTATCGGGCATTTTTGGAGGCAGGCATGACTTTTTTTGGATTTAGTGTCTGGGGGGTCTAAAAAGTGTACCTGTGAAGTTTCAGCTCTGTAGCATGTCCAGAACCAGAAAAAAAGATAATTTTTCAGTAGAGCAGGGATGGTGGGACCCCTCTTTTACACTTATATGATCTTTTTTTGGGGTTCTGGACATGCTACAGAGCTGAAACTTCACAGGTACACATTTTAGACCCCCCAGACACAAAATCACACAAAAAAGTTCTTAAAAATTGTCATTTTTGATAAAAAAAAGCCAATTATTGAAAAATTAAAAAAAAAAAAAAAAAGAGATTTTTTGATTTTTACTTTGGATTTAGTATCTGGGGGGGTCTAAAAAGTGTACATGTGAAGTTTCAGCTCTGTAGCATGTCCAGAACCATAAAAAAAGATCGTTTGTATTAGAAAACTTTAAGCACAGGAATATGGCTTCTCTGCTGTAACACCTTGCCGGTTTAATAGCAGGCATTTTTTTGGGTTCTTTGCAGTCAGGAAAAACATCTGAACTTGTGTATAGTAGTACTGTGCACAAGTTCTGATGTTTTGCCTGCCTCCAAAATTCCCCAAAAAATGCCAGCAAAAACACACCTGGGCATTTTTTTTTTTTGACGCTAGCGTTTTTTTTGGCATTTTTTGGGGTTCTTTTGAGGCAGGCAAAACATCTGAACATGTGTATAGGGTGTATATATAGGCATATATGTCTGAATATATACCCCTAGACATATATAGGTGTGATAGTAGCAGAAATATATTACTGTAAATGATTTCATTAGCGCAAGCATTTATTTCTGCTACTATCACACCTATATATGTCTAGGGGTATATATTCAGACATATATGTCTATATATCCCCCCTATACACATGTTCAGATGTTTTGCCTGCCTCAAAAGAACCCCAAAAAATGCCAAAAAAACGCTAGCGTCAAAAAAAAAATGCCCAGGTGTGTTTTTGCTGGCATTTTTTGGAGGGTTTTGGAGGCAGGCAAAACATCAGAACTTGTGCACAGTACCACTATACACAAGTTCAGATGTTTTTCCTGACTGCAAAGAACCCAAAAAAATGCCTGCTATTAAACCGGCAAGGTGTTACAGCAGAGAAGCCATATTCCTGTGCTTAAAGTTTTCTAATACAAACAATCTTTTTTTTTTCTGGTTCTGGACATGCTACAGACCTGAAACTTCACATGTACACTTTTTAGACCCCCCCAGATACTAAATCCAAAGTAAAAATCAAAAAATCTCTTTTTTTTTTTTTTTTAATTTTTCAATAATTGGCTTTTTTATCAAAAATGACAATTTTTAAGAACTTTTTTTGTGTGATTTTGTGTTTGGGGGGTCTAAAAGGTGTACCTGTGAAGTTTCAGCTCTGTAGCATGTCCAGAACCAGAAAAAAAGATCATATAGGTGTTAAAGTTAAAGGAGGGTCCCGACCCACATCCCTGTTCTACTGAAAATTTATCTTTTTTTTTTCATGGTTCTGGACATGCTACAGAGCTGAAACTTTACATGCACACCTTTTAGACCCCCCCAGATACTACATCCAAAGTAAAAATCAAAAAATCTCTTTTTTTTTTTTTTTTTTTTAATTTTTCAATAATTGGCTTTTTTATCAAAAATGACAATTTTTAAGAACTTTTTTTTGTGTGATTAATAGTTAATGGGGCATGACCCAGAACCCTAGGCACTTTTTAGGGGCATTTATTGGGTTTTAGGGCTTAAAAATGGTGTTTTTTGATTACAGAAGTTCGGGTCCCATTGATTTCAATGGGGTTCTGAAATCCGGGCCGAACTTTCGTGAAGTTCGGGTGTTCTGGTCGAACCGAACTTTTCAAAAGTTCGATCATCCCTAATCTTCATTCCCCTGTACACCACTGACAGTTTCCTACCACCCCTGTCTTCTTCACCCCCCTCCCCCATACCCCACTGCCAGCTTCCTACCACCCTACCCCCTGTCTTCTTCACCTCCCTGTGCCCCACTGTCAGCTTCCTACCAACCTCTTCCTGTCATCATCATCTCCATCCTCATCATAATCCCCCCTTTGCCTAGTATCCTACCAGCCCACCCTCTGTCTTCCTTATCCCTCTGTACCCCACTGCCAGCTTCCTACCACCCCACTCCCTGTCATCATCATCCCCCTGTACCCCTCTGCCAGCTTCCTACCACCCCACCCCCTGTCATCATCCCCCCTGTACCCCTCTGCATAGTTCCTACCACCCCATCCCCTTTCATCATCACCCCCCTTGTACTCCACTGCCAGCTTCCTACCACCCCACCCCCTGTTGTCTTCATTCCCCTGCCCCCCTGCCCTACCCTGCCAGCTTCCTCCCTCCCCACCCCCTGTCATCTTGCTGCCCCTGTACCCCACTGCCATCTACCTACCACCCCACCCCCTATCTTTTTCACTCCCCTGTACCCCACTGCCAGCTTCCTACCACCCCTTGTAATCTTCAACTCCCCTGTACCTCACTGCCAGCTTCCTACCACCCCACCCACTATCACTATCCCTATACCTCACCTCTGACATCCTACTACCCTGCTTCCTGCCATCAACATTCCCATAATCCCCTTGTACCCCACCTCTAGCATCCACCCACCTTACCCCTATCATCATCCTTATGTTCATCCCCCCTGTACCCCACTGCCAGCTTCCTACCATCCCACCCACCGTCATCATCATCCCCCTCTGCTGACATCCTACCACCCCACCCATTGTCATCAACATCCCCATCATCCCTTTCTACAGCACCTCTGGCACCCTACCACCCTGTCTCCTGTCATTATCATCCTCATCCCTCCTGTACTCCAAATCTGGCATCCTATCACCCTACCTCCTATCATTATGGGGGAAATATAATCTGCATCCTGTCATCCAACCAACTGTACCCCAACAGTTGCATCACACACCACAATACTGCCTTTCACCCAGTGAGAGGTAATGATGTGCTGTAACCTCTAGCAACCAATCAGTGAGCAGTAATGGTGTGCAGTAACCTCTAGCAACCAATGAGTAAGTTGTAATGATGTGCAGTAACCTCTAGCACCCAATGGGTGGGCGGTAATGATGTGCAGTAACCTCTAGCAACTACCTCCTATCATTATAGGGGAGATATAATCTCAGCCTCTCACCCCAATGCTGCCACCAATACCACAAACTGCTTTCTGTCATCCAACCAACTGTACCCCAACAGTTGCATCACACACCACAATACTGCCCTGCCACCCAGTAAGAGGTAATGATGTGCTGTAACCTCTAGCAAACAATCAGTGAGCAGTAATAATGTGCAGTAACCTCTAGCAACCAATCAGTGAATGGTATTAATCTGCAGTAACCTCTAGCAACCAATCAGTGAGCAGTAACCTCTAGCAACCAATGGATAAGTGGTAACAATGTGAAGTAAGCTCTAGAAACCAATCAGTGAGCAGTAATGATGTGCAGTAACCTCTAGCAACCAATGGGTAAGCTTTATTGATGTGCAGTGATCTCTAGAAACCAATCAGTAAGTCATATTTATGTGCAGTAACTTCTAGCAACCAATGGGTGTGCAGTAATGATGTACAGTAACCTTTAGCAACCAATCAATGAGTGCTAATGACATGCAGTAACCTCTAGCAACCAATCAGTGAGTGGTAATGATGTGCAGTAACCTCTAGGAACCAATGGGTGAGTGGTAATGATGTGCAGCAACCTCTACCAACCAATCAATGAATGGTAATGATATGCAATAACCTCTAGCAACCAATTATTGAGTGGTAATATTGTGAAGTAACCTCTAGCAACACATCAGTGAGCCTGGATCAATCAGTGAGTATGAACCAGATCTAAAAAATTAACATTATTAAAGTTTTTTTCTAGATAAGTCTATGTGAGTGTTTGTTTTTTGGGATGTTGGGGTATAGAGCAAAATTACTAGAGATGGGGTTGGTGTCCAGAAAAATGTTTGCCCAGGGTCCAATCAGTATTAAAGACGGCCCTGGGTTTCCCTAGGCAGGTGGGGAGAGCGGGCCAGCACACACTGGGGTAAAGCCGAGAAGGTTCTAGCAAGCTGTAACACCCCCCTCACATGTGGAGAACATTTCATCAGCTGCAGGCAATAGCAGGCTCTACCGCTGTCCTAGCCTTCTCCCAAAGTCGGAACCACATTGCATGGCAGGAGTTGTAGTTCTCCAAACCACACACTAGACTTGGCCTGCTGCTGCCTTCACACTGCAGAGCAGAATGCACTGTAGGGCGCTCAAAGCGAATCTGTCTGCTAATCCTGCTTGTAGTAGGAGACAGAGGAGTGTATAGAGGAATCATCTGTCTGGTTCCTGTCTGTGGAGGGATCGGCTGTGGCTGTGGCTCTTGTGTTTGGTGGCTGCTGCAGCAATGTGGTGTTACCGTGTTATCCAGGTGATAGTTTGCTTGTCATTACCATAGTAAGACCATCTCTTCTATCATGCCTGCACAGTCTCTGACCATTTCTTGTATCCTGTCCGTACAGTCTCTGACCATCTCCTGTATCATGTCCGCACAGTCTCTGACCATCCCTTGTATCATGTCCGCACGGTCTCTGACCATCCCTTGTATCATGTCCACACAGTCTCTGACCATATCCTGTATCATGTCTGCACAGTCTCTGACCATCTCCTCTATCATGTCCGCACAGTCTCTGACCATTTCTTGTATCATGTCTGCCCAGCCACTGGACAAAGGCCATCCCCGATCAGGGTAAAGAGCCAATAAAATTGGCTCTTTACTACGTGACCAGCTGTGTCCAATCACAGCCAGCCACAAATGTAAACAAACCTGGGTAACTGGCTGTTACCGGGTTCTCCTCCTCACACACCAATCCAGTGTGAGGAGGAGATCACAGGACAGTGAGTTACCAGTTTAGAGTGTGTACTACTGTGCCCAGATTACCCCCATAAATAAGGAGGACCTGTCATCAGTGCTTCTTACTAGCCCATCAGAGTACCTGTCACTACCCTTTCATCAGCTAATCAGAGTTCCCGAGTACATGTCACTAGCCAATCAGAGTACTCGAGTACCTGTCACCAGCCGATCAGAGTACCCGAGTACCTGTCACCAGCCGATCAGAGTACCCGAGTACCTGTCACCAGCCAATCAGAGTACCTGAGTATCTGAATCAGCCAAGCAGAGTACCTGAATACTTGTCACCAGCCAGAGTACCCGAGTACCTGTTACCAGGCAATCTGAATACCCAAGTATCTGTCACCAGCCAATCAGAGTAATTGTCACCAGCCAATCAGAGTACCCATGTACCTGTCACCAGCCAATCAGAGTACCCGAGTACCTGTCACCAGCCAATCAAAGTACCCGAGTACCTGTCACCAGCCAATCAAAGTACCCGAGTACCTGTCACCAGCCAACCAGAGCACCCAAGTACCTGTCACCAGCCAATCAGAGTACCCGAGTACCTGTCACCAGCCAATCAGAGTACCCAAGTACCTGTCACCAGTCCGTTAGAGTACCTGAGTACCTGTCACCAGCCAATCAGAGTACCCAAGTACCTGTCACCAGCCAATCAAAATACCCAAGTACCTGTCACCAGCCAATCAGAGTACCCGATTACCTGTCACCAGCCAATCAGAGTACCAGAGTACCTGTCACCAGTCAATCGGAGTACCCGAGTACCTGTCACCAGCCAATAAGAGTAACTGTCACCAGCTCATCAGTACCCAAGTACCTGTCACCAGCCCATAAGAGTACCTGTCTCCAGCCCATTAGCACCTGACATGCAACCCATCACTACCTGTAGTGCAGCCCATCAGTGTCACTGGTTATACAGCCACCATGATCAAAAAAGGTTTTACCACTGAAGAGGAATATCAAATTCTGAGCCTGATGGAGGAGAATAGCGGGGAGCTCTTACTGTCGGATTCCAGTTCTGATTTTTTTTCTAAGAGATTTGCTGATCTTTATGTCTCTGATCAGAACATCTCTGTGGACAAATCCCTGATCTATTTCCAAAATGGGGCCATTTTGTGGGCGTTTCCATTGTCTTGGTGCTCTAAGGCCTTCAAAATGTGATAGGTAGTCAGAAAATGATGTGTATAATTTATGCTCCTAAAATGCCTGAAGGTGCTACTTGGATGTTGAGTCTCTTTATGTGGCCAGGCTGTGTAAAAGTCTCACGCATGTGGTATCTCCATACTCAGGAGGAGTAGCAGAATGTATTTTGGGGTGTCATTTTTGCTATGTACATGCTATATGTTAGAAATAGCCTATAAATTGACAACTTTGTGTAAAAAAAAAAAATAATACGTTTTTATTTTTTTCCCA
The DNA here is from genome assembly GCF_965119305.1 of Pelophylax lessonae. NCBI lineage: Eukaryota > Metazoa > Chordata > Amphibia > Anura > Ranidae > Pelophylax > Pelophylax lessonae. The sequence continues at coordinate 410,575,662 of NC_138771.1, read as the reverse complement.
CATTTTTCAAAAACTTGTGGAAAAAAATGACATGTCCAAAAGACTCAAAATGCCTCATAGAATATACGTTGGGGTGTTTGCTTTCCAAAATGGGGTCATTTTGTGGGTGTTTCCATTGTCTTGGTGTTTTAGGGCCTTCAAAAGTGTGATAGGTAGTCAGAAAATGTGTGTAATTATATGCTCATAGAACGCCTAAAGGTGCTACTTGGATGTTGAGTCTCTCTATGTGGCCAGACTGTGTAAAAATCCCACACATGAGGTATCGCCATACTCAGGAGGTGTAGCAGAATGTATTTAGGGGTGTCATTTTTGCTGTGCACATGCTATGTATAAAATATCTTATCCCTACCCCCCCCCTTTTTTTTACCTTCTCCCCCATCCCTACGTCCAACGCTCTGATTTACTCAAAAGCGTTGTTCCTGACTCATCTTGCCACTTAGCAATTGCCTAAATTAATAACTCAGGGGTGGGGGCTTCCATCCGCAGGTGCAATATGTTCCCATTGGGGGCGCCCGAATGGAACCCGCACCCTTATTATATAATGGCATCACTACTGATATCTGTATAATGCTGATTCTGTAACTGTATTCTGATACACAGTTCTGTTTTATATAACATACTGTATTCTTGGAAGTTTTCTTGCTTTTCAACTTTGCACTTGTTAAACTGTTATACTTGTTGAAATCCAATGAAAAGATTTTTTTTTGGAAAAAAAAATATATCTTACAAATTGACAACTTTGTAGGATGAAAAAACAAAACATTTTAATTTTCCCAAGAATTGTGGCAAAAAAATGACAACTTCAAAAAACTCAACATGCCTCTTACTAAATACCTTGGATTGTCTAGTTTCCAAAAAGGGGTCATTTGAGGGGTATTTGTACTGTCCTGTAATTTTAGGACCTCAATAAAGGAGTTAGGCAGTCAGTACATCAGGTGTGTTTTCAGTGATTTGTACCATAGCTTGTAGACTCTATAACTTTCACACTGTCTAAATAATATACACTAATTTGGATTATTTTTACTAAAGATGTGTAGCAGTATACATTTTGGCCAAAAACAAGTGACTAATTAAGTCATGTGACCGTGACCGCGCCTAGGTGAATAAGTGCAAACAATATTGAAATAAATCAAATAAATTAAAATGAATTAAATAAAATAATTTTCTAATTATTTTGAGCTGCTAGTCATAATCAACATGTGTTGGTGAATAATTGAACAAAGGAAGACAGCGCTCAAAAATCGTGCTCAAATACCAGTGACTATTAATCAAAAAATTAGATATATCGAAAATTATACATGCGTATATACTGTATATATATGACAGTGCAAATATCAATGAATAACACAATCCAAATAAAGTGACAGTGCACAAAAAAGTCTATATATGGTTAATAAAATTCCATATAAGACATAAAATTATAGTCCTTGTGTGCAAAAGTGCAGGTGCAATATATGCAGCAAACAGTTCGGTGATTTAAAGTGCTTAGTGCTCAGAAGGAGTGCTTTCTTATGCCAAAATGGAAAGGAGGAGAAGGAAATCCGCCACCAGATGCTCTACACCAGTGGTTCTTAACCTTGTTGGAGGTACTGAACCCCACCAGTTTCATATGCGCATTCACCGAACCCTTCTTAATTGGAAAAATAAAATATGATTTTTTCAAATTCAAAACATAGGTATATATTATTTTAGGTATATATTTATACATAGGTGCACAAAATGAACAAAACCATTAAGAACAAAGAACAAAACCATTAAAACATGATTTTCACACAAAAACAAAAACATAATAATGAATATTTACTGCATATTAGTGTGACTTCTGCTGTTGTCTTTCAGAGACCAGTTCAGAAATGCGCGGCTTTATCTTGCCAAGTGCCACTCTCATGTCATTTTCGCAACAAAGTCTGTTCCTTTTCTTTGTTTTTATGTCCAGCATCCCCCCTTACAGCAGGCCAGGGTGAGGTGAGGTCCCGTCCCCCATATAGATCACCCCCTTTACAGTAGGCCAGGGTGAGGGGGATCTATATGCGGGACCCCGGACCTCACCTCACCCTGGCCTGCTGTAAGGGGGAGATCTATATGGGGAACGGGACCTCTCCTCACCCTGGCCTACTGTAAGGGGGGATCTATATGGGGGACCTCTCCTCAGCCTGGCCTGCTGTAAGGGGGGATCTATATGGGGGACCTCGGAACTCACCTCACCCTGGCCTGCTGTAAGGGGGATCTATATGGGAGACGGGACCTCACCTCACCTCACCCTGGCCTGCTGTAAGGGGGAAGATCTATATGGGGGACGGGACCTCACCTCACCCTGGCCTGCTGTAAGGGGGATCTATATGGGGGACCTGGTCCCCCATATAGATCCCCCTTCCAGCAGGCCAGGGTGAGGTTCCCCCATATAGATCCCAGGTCCCCCATAAAGATCCCCCCTTCCAGCAGGCCAGGGTGAGGTGAGGTCCCATCCCCCATATAGATCCCCCTTCCAGCAGGCCAGGGTGAGGTTCCCCCATATAGATCCCAGGTCCCCCATATAGATCCCCCCTTACAGCAGGCCAGGGTGAGGTGAGGTCCCGTCCCCCATATAGATCTCCCCCCTTGCAGCAGGACAGGGTGAGGTGAGGTCCGGACCCTGGCCTGCTGTAGGGGGGGATCTATATGGGGGACCCCAGAGTGACCTAACCTCACCCTGGCCTGCTGTAAGGGGGATCTATATGGGGGACCCCAGAGTGACCTAACCTTACCCTGGCCTGCTGTAGGGGGGATCTATATGGGGGACCTCACCTCACCCTGGCCTACTGTAAGGGGGGATCTATATGGGGGATCATGTCCCCCATATAGATCCCCCCCTTACAGCAGGCCAGGGTGAGGTGAGGTCCCGTTCCCCATTTAGATCTCCCCCCTTACAGCAGGCCAGGTTCCCCATAAAATAGATCCCCTTTACATAGTCTTCTCAGTGTTCTCACACAGTCAGTCAGACAGTCAGTCACTAGACTAGTATAGCCAGTACTACTCCAGTCCTACTTTTTTTCACCTGTGTCCCGACTCCCGATCACAGGCTAGGTTTTCCTCCTGCAGGCTGCAGCACCACTGTCACCACTGGCTCTCTGGCCTCTCACCTGCCGGCTTCTTCTGCTGCTGCGGCTGCCTGGCCTGTTGGTTCTCTCCCGTGCTGCACGGCCGCTGGACGGGTTAGTCCCTCCCCCAGACAGTCCCTCTCCGCACCGCACTCCTGGCCTTTCCGCCCCCCCCACCACTCCGGGAGCCGAACTGCACAGCCAGCAGTGAGAGTGAGCCAGGGGCAGAGAGAGCTGCGAGTGCGAGCAGACTCAGCGGGCGGTGGCAGCCAGCCTATCATGACAGAGTGAGTGACATGACACTGCGGAGTGGATGCGCCCCCCCCCAGATGTTGCGCCCGGTGCGGCTGCACCCGCCAGGCTACGCCACTGGATGTTATGTATTTCCATGATGACGGCGCGGAGCGGGAGCGGAAGGACATGCCCGAAACTGGAGAAATAGTCCCTGACAGCGAAGTGGTACCAGCGGAGGGTGTGCCGAACCCTCGAGACTGACCCACCGAACCCAGGTTAAGAACCACTGCTCTACACACTTACCATATGGCCCCTTGGGGTCTAGTATTGGTAAGTGGTATGCTGTTTGCAGGATTCCAGTATGGATGGAATGCCGGCCCCCGCTCGTATATTATTCCAGGAATCTGTCCGCTTAAAAGGACTGGTAGACCCTTCCTCCAATACCTCTCCTCAAGCCACACACAGACCGATCATACAAAAACAAAAGGACTTCATGGTATAGTACGTATTGCCAGTTTAATTAAAAGAAATGGAGCCACTTACATCAGGTAATACAAGGAACAGCTTCTCACAGCGTCGCAGCCAGTTTGCGTTCCGGCTGCGTTCCAAGGAACCGGAAGTGACGTAGGGTGTAATGCGAGGACCCTGGAATAATATACGAGCGGGCGCCGGCATTCCATCCATACTGGGATCCTGCAAACAGCATACCACTTACCAATACTAGACCCCAAGGGGCCATCCGGTAAGTGTGTAGAGCATCTGGTGGCGGATTTGCTTCTCCTCCTTTCCATTTTGGCATAAGGAAGCACTCCTTCTGAGCACTAAGCACTTTAAATCACCGAACTGTTTGCTGCATATATTGCACCTGCACTTTTGCACACAAGGACTATAATTTTATGTCTTATAGGGAATTTTATTAACCATATATAGACTTTTTTGTGCACTGTCACTTTATTTGGATTGTGTTATTCATTGATATTTGCACTGTCATATATATATATATATATATACGCATATATCATTTTTGATATATATAATTTTTTGATTATTAGTCACTGGTATTTGAGCACGATTTTTGAGCGCTGTCTTCCTTTGTTCAATTAGTATACATTTTGGCCCAAATGTTTGAAGAAAAATAAATTTTTTGCAAATTTGTATAATAGAAACAAAAAAAAAAAGTGTTTTTATTTATTTTTTTTGTTTTAATTTTCGCAATTTTTCGCTTATATCACAAAAAAGAAAAACCCAGTTGTGATCAAATACCACCAAAAGAAAGCTCTATTTGTGTAAAAAAAAATGATAAAAAATTTTGTTTGGGTACAGTGAAGTATAACTGAGCAATTGTCATTCAAATTGTGAGAGTGCTGAAAGCTGAAATTGGTCTGGGCAGGAAGGGGGTAAAGGTGCCCTGTATTGAAGTGGTTAATATATTCAATCTATACAGTTCATTTCTATCGCTTGAATTATTTTTCCCATTTTGAGCGTTAGTGATGCCTCATGTCTAAGATTTGCCTAAGGTCTCACAAAGCCTAGAGCCGCCTCTGTTGGGCTCATCCCTTTTTATAGAAGCCAGGCAAGTATTATAGAGCAAGGTTTTTTTTCTCCCTAGGCTGTTAATAAAATGACTTCATTTACATGAGCAGGCACTCCCACGGAGTATGACAAAGCACCGTTAATCTAATGAAGCAGATCAAGCTCTCAGTCTGAAGAATGAATTTCATCAGGCAGCTAAAAGTAGGTCAGTGTGTCATGCTTCATAAAGATATGCAGGCAGCCTCAGCATCCTATTTTCAGAAACAAGGGGCATAGATTATAAGTAGAGAAAATTGTAGTTCTAAAAAAAGACCTTTAATGATGATTTGTCTGATTTGGCTGCATAATCCTGTTCACAACATGGCCATCATAAACCAACTGCAGATTTCCCTATTATGGGATTTTACAGAGTTAATGTAAAATTGAATTTTTTAAGCAGAGACACAAAAAAAACCACACCACTTTTTTTTATCTTACTTAAAAACAATTTGAAAGGAATCCACATGAAAATAATTGCATTCGCTTAAGATTTTACTAACTTACTATTCATTTATTTATTTCCTATTTTGTTGAGCACCCCCCCATCACCTCTTCTTATCAGTTCTCAGTGAAGAGCTCCCCATAATAAAAAATAAAAGCTCCCTGATAGTTATTGACCATGTTTCTTTACATTGGTGGTCATTGAAAATGCCCCCTTGGTGGCTAAGTATGGGTTCTAATATTTCCCCGAGTCAGGGGTTTTCTGAGTGGGATTCCTGTTTGCTCTATTAGAACCTCTTTTCTTTATGTTGAATTTCTACTTTATATGGCATCCCCTTGTGTCTTAAATAACTGGTGGTATAATATTTGATTCACACCTGCGTTGTGAACCCTATTCTTGAAAAAATTTCTAAAAAATTTGGAACTGAAAATGCCCCCTTTACAAAGGTGGTTTGTGAAAAGGCCTTTTTACAATGTTGGTCAGTATAAATGCCTCCTTTACAATATGGGTCTGTGTTAATGCCCTATTCAAATTGGTGGTCATTAGACACATGTCCCATTTGATTGGTGGTCAGTGGAAAAAGACCCCTTTAAATTGATGGCCATTAGAGATGAACCCGCTTATACTGATGTTTAATACAGAGAGACCTCTCATATTGGCAGGCAGTAAAGAAAGGCCTGCTTGCATTGTTGTTTTGAGTCAAAACTACTCCAGCTTGTTGTCTGTGTGTGTACATTTTGGCACAAAGATTACTAACTAAAATGCAGCCCAGCATAAATTGGGAGTCCAGAGACTGTGGTGAGGTGGTTTCTCCAGTTGAAATCAATCATTTCGAGAGCAGATGCTGCCATATTGCCACCTGTGATACACTACTGCAGGTGATGCTAAGAGATAAAGGCTCTTACACTTCGAGCATTGTGAGAAAAGCACAAGGCGCCTCTAAGTGCAGCATAGATAATTTTATTATGGCACACAAGGGTTTAAAGCACTTAAAGAATTATACATAGCGGTAAGGCATATAACATGGTTATCCTGTGAGCTCAGTGTTGTCCTATGTGGATATGGCGGAGAAGAGCCGACTTGCGGCTGTCATGTTTACAAGAGAGCGCTAGCATGTGCAGATACAGAGAGACAGCGGCACGGCCGAGCTTCCCGAACCACGCTGAAATGTACGCAGCCCATGTCGGGTGTTGGTGGGCGGTAACGCGTTTTAGAGCATGACATCGGCTGCGTGAGTTCCAGTATGGTTCCGGAAGCCCGGAAGCTACTTCTCCTCCTGAAGTGCTGCCCTAGTGTGTGCTGACAACTACTCTCCCGGATCAAGCTATTGTCTCCCGGAAGTGCCCATATTCTCCTTATTTATATTTACACTACGAGCATTGTCCTCTCATAACTTTCCTGACACAGATGTGTGGACATAGCAAAGTAGTTCACCTTTTGCAAGCCCATGCCAGCAGCTTAGATCAATTTTCAAGTGTATGTCAACAAATAAAATGTAAATATTAAAGTTCGGGGCTACATTGCTTTGCTTAGTGCCGGTTCACACTACCGTGGCACGACTTCGGGGGCGACCTGTGAAGTCGCGTGCACCGCGACTTCGGCGTGACTTTCACGGACTTCATATAATTAATGTCAATGCTAGTCGCTCCGATGTCGCCCCGAAGTAGTACAGGAACTACTTTCTAAGTTGGAGCGACTTGAGTCGCTCCTATTAGAACGGTTCCAGTAGCACTGCATGGACCGCGACTTGTCAGGCTGACCAGTTGCCTGACAAGTCACGGTAGTGTGAATGGGCACTCAGAGATCACTGCAGTCTCTGCATTGTTGATGTTTAAAAGTCTTTAAATGCCTGGTGATCATTATAGTCCTCTTTTAAAGACCCCCTCCTTTGTTACTGACAGCGCAAGGCATGGAAACAGATCCATCCTAGTTTGGTCAGTTTGTGTCCTTACTCAGGAGCTACAGGATGCAATGATGACATTGATTACAGCTGTCATGACCCCTGCTCAGACTGGTGTAGGCAGAAAATAGAAAGGGATACCAATGACTCCTGTATCCCATCCCACAGTCATCATCACAACTACTATTTGCATCCAGGTGCATTATACCTTGTTTTTTTTTCAGGACAATTTGGGTTTTTATTTGGTGGTAAATGGTAATGGATATCTCCTGATTTCTTTTTTATTATCAAAGGAAAACTGGCCCAAAATAAAAAAATAAACAAAATCTTTTTTATTTAGCTGTATGTTTCTTGCAACTTTCATAACCTACCACCAAAGAACAACCTAAAATAAATTCTCAGTGATCACAGTGATAACACATATGGATATTAGTTGTTGTATGTACCCGTAGTACAGCCCAGAAACAATAGTGCGCCTTTTTGCTTTTTTATTCTATCTAAAACATTCTGTCACAGACACTAACTAACACTGATACTTGTTTAAAAAATGTTTTTGTTTTTTTTAAATACTACCCAAAATATACTGACCTTTGACCCTTACTTGACCCACAAATTAACCCTGGCTCTGACCTAGATCAAACCTTGATCTAGCTAGTTATACTTTATTTTTTATTTTGTATTCTTTTTCATTTTTTTTTACTCAATTTTGTTTATTTCTTTCTCCATGCAAGGAGAGAGGGATACAATTTATCTCTACCTCCATTCAGAGATAAAGAAAACAAAGGGGCATGCTGTACAGTGACTGATCATTATGATAGCCAATCAGAAGCTATCACAGTGATCAGGTGACCCAGGGCTCCTGTGCTTCTGTGCTGGAGAGGTGCAGTGTGGCGCACTCCCAGAACAAAAACAGATATGCATATATGCGGCCACATGAAAAAAAGCCTAGTTCAGTGAGGCCGCATATATGCGTAATGTCGGCAGGAAGGGGTTAAAGAAGAATTTCATGTATGGTATATTTTTACATAATTACATTGGTCCAGATTAGATCTATGTAACTATGTATAAACTATACCTAGCCTATGCCCCCGGAAGACGGAGATCACTTAAGTAGACACCGTGACTCCAGTGATCTCCACTTGTTTCCAGGACCTGTACCAAGTGGTCGGCCTAATGCATTGTGAATACAGGAGGTCATCCACTCAGCACTGTCACCACTCACCACTTTCCTAATAAATGCTTAGTGTTCTTGGATTGGAGAATGTGGCCCACCTCTCCACCTTGTCCAATCAGGAAATGCTTTTCATTCAATCAGAAAAGGCAAAGCATTTGTGAGGGTTCACAATACATGTTCTGTCCCCACATGAAGGCGATTGAAGGTATAACTGATAAAAGCTGTGTGACTTCCTACCTTCGTATCCAAGCAGTGGGGCAGACAGGACCAGCAGATGCTCAGGTTAGATGAATCCAGACTTAGGCATGAAGATGAAATCAAACGTGAGGTTTATTCAGTCCAAATACAGCAATAGACGGTGATACAATACTGTTCTGTAGTAGTGGTATCAATACTGTCCTGTTGGTGTCTATCCTGAAGCTAACTGCTGGTCAAAAACTGATGTCTACACAAGTCCAAAATGAGGAGAGTTTCCAGTCACACAGCCTTAATGACCTGACATGGCTGCTAGCTGTGACAAGACACACAGTGTGAAAAAACCACGCCCATATACAATAACTTTACTGGCAAGAACAAAAGAACAAGGTGTGCGGCATGCAAATTCTGGCCAGCAGATGGCAGCAGTACAACAATGCATAGGAACAACATGGAGAAACAAAGATAAATAATGCAATGTACAAATAACTGAGGAGAACAGCACACTCCCCGTCTGAAATTTCCTTTGGAGGTTTCACTATGACGAATGTCCAAGAAATATGATACAACCTGCAACAAAGAACATGTTAAAATGCAATAAACATAACAGTCGGGTTCCCTGACTCGTAGTAGAGTAGATCATGAAGTTCAGGTACAGTCCTTTTCACCCTTCAGGAACGTTCTCGATGGGTAATACTAAAATGAGTTCGTTAATTGGCCTTGCAAACCTTTTAAGCTCACCCTTCCTGAAGATCTTCAACTGTTTCACTGGTCCTCTGATTACAAAGAACCGTCTTAAGGCATTAATGAGGCTGGATGTGTCCATAGATTCTATCACCTCTATGTGAACGGCTCTCACACTCATGCAAGTAAATAGCACAGCCCAACGTTTACTGTTTGCATGACTGCCACGAGTTCTACGTGCGGACACCATCCATAGTCCAAAGACGTCCAGACCAGTGTAGGTGAAGGGCGGTTCTGTACGTAGTCTATCCGCAGGCAAGTCGGCCATTTGTTGGTGTAGCTGTTTTCCTCTTGCTTTACGACAGTGCACACAGTCATGCAGTAGTTGGGCTACACGTCTCTTCATACCTATAATCCAAAGACCTGCAGACCTTAACTTGCCCTCAGTGATTTGTCTGCCCTGGTGTTCAGCCCTTTTGTGGTAGTGTTGGATCAGCAAGGTAGTGATATTATGTTTGCTGGGAATAATGACAGGATTTTGTTCCGCAATTCCTAGGTGGGCTTGATTCAAACGACCACCAACTCTAAGCAGGCCAAAACTGTCCATAATTGGATTTAAGTTAGCAAGAGGACTTTTTATAGGAATCTGCTGTCCGTTGTTCAAGCACTTCCATTCTACGTTAAATTCTCCCTGCTGGACATGACGTATTATGAGAGACTCGCTATGAGAAATGTCCTCAGCAGAGAAGGGTTTATGGCAGACACGCCAACCATGACAATCTTTATCTTCCTGAGTATTTTGATAACATCTAGTGATGTGCACTAACCTTGCAATGGTTCTGATGAGTCTTGTCCAACAGGAGAAATGTTCGAAGCGATGACAGTCAAGGCTGGAGGTCTGTCTTGTTTCAATGACTAATGCACTAACTTCAGCGCGGATTTCTGGATCATTATCCGGATCCTGGATGCTGAAAACTTCCTGTACACATTCGTCTGCCCATCCTAGCAGAAACTCTGGACCTGTAAGCCAAGTAGAGTTAGTAAAAGAACTCATAGACATAGGCCTGGTGGCGTGATCTGCTCGATTGGTACAGAATATTTTATCCATAAAGGCGATAATGTGTTCTCTCGTCTCAGGCTTGATGTTCATGGTACGCTGAAGAGATTTAAATCTGGATAGCGCTTGCTCCCGATTGTACGGGAGCCTTACCCTGGTGGTTCGAAAGGGTAATGGAGAAACCGAGTGATCGGTTTCGTCTTTAAAGAACTCACTGTCCATTATCTTGATGAACTCTCTGTCCTCTACTGATAAGGCTACTTTATCGTCATCCTTGGTTGTGTGAAAGACTGATCTCCCCAAGTTGTCAACAAAGAGGGGAGAAATTATGTCAGGTGGTTGTATGAGGTCTGGAGACTTCTCCTTCACTTCATAGTGATGAGGACACGGCTTAATGCAAGTTGTGCGTCCATCTGCACGCACGTACGTTTTGAAGGAGTCAATTCTTGGTTGATCCAAGCATGCATTTCTTATGACTACCCATCCCAAGTCCAGCCTCTGGGCATATGGCGCGTAGTCAGGACCATTACAGTGTTGACGCACCTTGTGCACCCTTAGATTGTCTCTGCCAAGCAGGAGTAGAATCTTGGCATTGTTGTCCATAGGTGGGATAACGTTGGCTAGGGGCCTTAGGTGGGGTTGGTGAAATGCAGCTTCTGGGGTAGGAATCTCATCCCTATGGTTGGGTATTTGATCGCATTCAATCAGCGTTGGTAGGGGTATTTCAGTATTCCCTCTGATGGGAGAAGCGATGAATCCTCGCGCCCTCCTGCCGCTAGTCTCTATGCGGCCTGAGCAGGTGTTTAAGATGTAGGGTTCTGATGGTCCCTTTATCCCAAAGGCTTCAAAGAATTTAGGTCCCGCTAGGGACCGGTTGCTTTGGTCGTCGATGATGGCATACATTTTTATTGCCTTTTCTAGTAGTCCCTCTGGATAGACCTTGATTAGGCATATGCGGGCACAACATTTTTCACTCCGGCCCTCACCACATACTTCCAAACATGAGCAGGAAACAGAGGCGGCTGTGTTAGCGTGGTTCTGGGGCTCCCCGCCATGACTTGGAGCAGGACTGGTGGTGACGGCAGCTGGTGAGTCTCTGGGGAGAGGAACTGGGTGCATAGCTGAGGCATGTCTTTCACTATGACACTCCTCACACTTGATGATGGATTCACAGTCCTTAGCCATGTGCTCCAATGAAGCGCAGCATCTGAAACATACACCAAGCTCGCTGAGGACTTTCTTACGCTCCTGTATGGTTTTGGATCTAAACCCTCTGCATTTGTTCAGTGAGTGTGGTTTTTTATGAATGGGACATTCACGATTGAAGGATTTGTCTCCTGATGAGGTATCGTACTGTTTACCCTTGGGTGCTGCAGAAGATGGTAGGTTAGTCTTTCTAACACTCACGCTGCTCTTAAAGTCTCTGTGTTTATGCATGACACTTTCATCCCTTGATGATGGTGTCGCTGAAGCTGTAGTGTTGAACTCCAGGAAATCGAGGCTGGGGTCATTCCTCATCTGGGACTGTTCATCAATGAATCTGCAGAAATGGATAAATGGGGGAAAGGTGACATCATGCACCCTTTTGTACCTTGAGACTGATGCTGCCCACTTTTCTTGCAGACTGTATGGTAGTTTCACGACAATTGGGTTCACTCCATGGGCTGTATCCAGGTAGCACAGCCCGGTCAGACGAGGGTCTCTTTTGGCAAGCTCTAGTTCCATGAGTAGGTCACTCAAATCCTGAAGCTTATGGACATCCTTAGGATTGATCTTTGGGACGTTCTGCAGTCTCCTGAACAGGGCTTTCTCTATTGCTTCTGCACTGCCGAAGGTACGTTCAAGTCTCTGCCAGGCGGCAGCGAGACCTGCATCTGCTTGTCCCACATAAACAGTTCTGAGGCTCTTGATACGATTTGTGGAGCCTGGGCCCAGCCATTTGATTAGGAGGTCAAGCTCCTGCTCTGCTGTTAAGTTGAGGTTGGCAATGGCGGCCTTGAAGGTTGCCTTCCAAGCTCTGTAGCTCTCTGCACGGTCATCAAATTTTGAGAGACTTGTATTAAATAGCTCTCTGCTCACCATAAACCTGGCAAACTCAGACATATCTGATTTCTCACTGCTTGTTGCCATGACAACTTGTGATGCCGCTGGGGCATGTAGGCTGCGTGGCGTGAAAGGGTGAGACGCTTCCGGGTAGAATGATGTTGCTGCAGGGTTGAGCTGTGATCTTGCCTCTGTAGATTGTGATGACTGCTGCTTGAGCTGTGGGGGTAGGCCAGGAAACGCCTGATAGCCTTTTTGCTGTAATAGCTGTCCTTGAGAAGGCACATCTGGGTGAATACCATTAGGTTGCTTAGGCGCTGTGAGTGGCACTGGCGCTGTAGGTGGAGTTGACTGGGAGGTTTCGGTGTTGTCTGCTTGGACGGTACTGCATACTGGGGGTGGTGCAGATAACTGTTCCAGTACATAGTCGCTGGTGCGATCAGCTGGATCTTCTATTTCCTGTGGTGGAGAGCAGACTGGATCAAGACCTTGGCTCAATGCTTGCTCAAGTAGTCTTACTTTAGCTAATGTAATTTCCTCTTCCATCTCTGATTCATGAATCTTTATTCGAGCCTCCGCTTCTGCTTCTACCCTCTTGGCATCTGCCTCTGCTTCTGCTCTTGCAAGAGCTTCTTTTTCAGTGAAGGAACGTCTGACTTTGGATTGCTCTGCATTTATGCGGGCCTCTAGTAATCTGTCGCTTAGGGCTGAGCTTCTTGAGCACGATGATCTGTATGACCGAGAGGAATGTTTAGATGAATTTGATCTGTGTGATCCAGTTTCTTGCAAATGGGAGATACGGAGTTCCGCTTTATCTTTAGCACACAGCACCATGGTGTCTCTTTGTCTGTCTATTGATTCTGCCTTGCTCAGTTCTGAAAGGGCTTCATCATTATTAGCATCTTTTAGAAAGGTTATATACTTTGCGGACAGTCTCTTGTATCTTTCATGAGCTGTGTTCAGCTGTCTGATGGCGACTTGTAAGCTTGTGACACCACCAAAGGATTTAAGTCCTGACATGAGGGAGGAAACTCGTTCCCATAGCGCTTCCAGGTTATCGCATAGCTCGTCTTTTGTGGTTGGATAGTTTTCCCTGACCTTTAGTGTCGGTTTGAGGGAGCGTCTTGGTCGCACGACTTGGTCTGCTGGAAGTGTGGGTTCTGCTTCCTGTTCTTCATAAAGATCAGTACCAGGCTGCATTAGCTTTGTTTCATCACTGGGGAGCTTTGCGAGGTCCTTTTCTGCCATTTTATTTAAGGTGCGCTGTCTCTTTAAGAAAATAAACTTTTGAATTGGGGGCTGAAAATTGCAGTGCGGCTGCGCTGGGTCACTCTGGCAAGGTTCCTCAGGTGTTTTGAGCGATTTGCGGGGTTTGGTTGGAGAGGGACCCAGCGTGCGTTAACAATTCTTCTGCTATGCGAGCAAAGACTTGTGGAACATTCACTGTAGCCGGGCAGATTTGCTGCATGTGGGCCTGTTGCAAGGGAGATTCCTGAGTGTGGTACTGGACTCTGAGGGAATCTGTAGCTGGGGTGTGGACATTAAGGCAGTTTTTGACTGTTCTGTCCCCACATGAAGGCGATTGAAGGTATAACTGATAAAAGCTGTGTGACTTCCTACCTTCGTATCCAAGCAGTGGGGCAGACAGGACCGGCAGATGCTCAGGTTAGATGAATCCAGACTTAGGCATGAAGATGAAATCAAACGTGGGGTTTATTCAGTCCAAATACAGCAATAGACGGTGATACAATACTGTTCTGTAGTAGTGGTATCAATACTGTCCTGTTGGTGTCTATCCTGAAGCTAACTGCTGGTCAAAAACTGATGTCTACACAAGTCCAAAATGAGGAGAGTTTCCAGTCACACAGCCTTAATGAACTGACATGGCTGCTAGCTGTGACAAGACACACAGTGTGAAAAAACCACGCCCATATACAATAACTTTACTGGCAAGAACAAAAGAACAAGGTGTGCGGCATGCAAATTCTGGCCAGCAGATGGCAGCAGTACAACAATGCATAGGAACAACATGGAGAAACAAAGATAAATAATGCAATGTACAAATAACTGAGGAGAACAGCACAATACATCATGCCAGCCACTCAGCAAGGAACCCAGAACCAAGTGGAGATCACTGGAGTAGAAGTGTAGTAGCAGTGTCTACTTCATTGATTTCCACCTTCCAGGGGCATTGACTAGGGATGGTATATACAGTACATAAGTATGAAGACTGCCAGGTGTCATGGGATCAAGGGCACCACATCCCATCAAAAACTCATACATTGAGTAAGTACCAGAATAGGGATTTTAAAGGTGCTAAATCAATACTCCACAAAAAACATTTTTATGTATGATAAAATGCTTACAATTTTATTGTATTACAAAATATTAAAAACAACACCATCAGTGCCGGTTCACACTACCGCGGCACGACTTCGGGGGCGACCTGTGAAGTCACGTGCACCCCGACTTCGGCGCGACTTGCACAGACTTTATATAATGAATGTCAATGCAAGTCGCTCTGATGTCGCCCGAAGTAGTACAGGAACTATTTTCTAAGAACGGTTCCTGTAGCACTGCATGGACCGCGACTTGTCAGGCTGACCAGTCGCCTGACAAATCGAGGTAGTGTGAATGGGCACTTACAGTATTGATCTTAAAACCATCACAGAAAATCCATGTGGCCTGAGCACTGGTGCGGTAACTTCAGCTCTATATGTTTCACCAAAATATGGCTTCCTAAGGTTTCTTATGAATACTGCATGAGATATCATTACAATTAAATTATAGAGTTCATGAATAAATCAGCAAAAGAAAAAGAGATATACCAATAATCACAGAGACTAACCATTTACATAGACATATTGTATTATAGATCATTTGGAGGAATGTCCTACCTGGGTGCTCAGAAGAAAGCTTGTGTATCAACAGGGTGAACCCAGAAAGATATCAGTGACGCCCCATGTTATAGAATCTGTAAATGGTGGACCTACATCAGTTTAAGTTTATGCCTGAACTAATGCCATGATTAGAAAGGGAGCATAATCATTTGACACGTTGCCTTAAAAAAATATTTAAATAGTGAGATCCTGTGAGATATAGTGATATCTCATACAGTATTTATAAGACTCCTAAGGAAGCCATATTTTGGTGAAACATATAGAGCTGTGTTTACTGCACTAGTGCTCAAGCTGCATGGATTTTCTGTGATGGTACTAAGATCAATACTATGAAGGTGTTGTTTTAAATGTTTTGTAATACAATAAAAAAATGCCATCATTTTATTATACATAAAAATGTGTTTTTGTGGAGTATTGATTTGGCACCTTTAAAATTCCTATTCTGCTCCTGGGATTCAATGTATGGTCTGTCTGTCTGTCTGTCTGTCTGTCTGTCTGTCTGTCTGTCTATCTATCTATCTATCTACATACCTTACCTGGAATTCATCTTTAATCTCAGTTCCCAGACCTTGAAGCTTGGGATCAAAGTCATTTTCCCGACCCTGATAACAGTGCCAAAATAGTTTGCTCTCTTTTGACCACTTGCCGACCGCCCACTGCAGATATACTGAGGCATGCTGGCTTGGCTGGCCGAAGGTGCGCCCCCCCAATAGACAGCGGGGAAGCTGATCCACGGGGCTGGTGGCTGCGATTTCCGCTGGGCACCCGCGATCGCTCCCCGTAGAGAGATAACAATGGTCTGCTGTTGTAAACACAGTAGACCGTTGTTCTCTCTGGAATTAACACAGAGCGCCTGTGATCCTCCTATTTAGGATCACAGGTCTCTGTGTTGATTCCAAAAGTCCATCCCTCATACAGTTAGAAAACACCCCCTAGGCTCACACATAACCCTTTGATCACCCCTGGGTTAACCCCTTCCCTGGCAGTGTCATTATTACAGTAACAGTGCATATTTTTTAGCACTTATTACTGTAGTAATGTCACTGGTCCCCCCAAAAGTGTCAAAAATGTCAGTTAGGTGTCCGATCTGTCCACCTCAGTGTCGCAGTCCCACTAAAAATCACAGATCGCCGCCATTACTAGTAAAAAAAATAAAAAATAAATAAATACAAATGACAAATCTTTTCCCTAGTTTGTAGACGCAATAACTTTTGCGCAAACCAATCAAAATATGCTTATTGGGATTATTTTTTTTACCAAAAATATGTAGCAGAATACAAATTGGCCTAAAAGGATGAAAAAATTAGATTTTAAAATTTTTTTGGGGGGAATGTTATGTAGCAGAATTGTTGCTATTTTTTTATTTATAGCGCAATAAATAAAAATCACACAGAGGTGATCAATTACCACCAAAAGAAAGCTCTATTTGTGGGGAAAAAGGACAACAATTTTTTTAGGGTACAGCATCGCACGACCGCGCAATTGTCAGTTAAAATAATGCATTGCCGAATCGCAAATAATGGCCTGGTCATTAAGGGGGCAAAATCTTCCAGTCCTTAAGTAGATAAAAATGAAAATTAGGCAACATGATTACTGAGTTTATGAGATGTGATGTTATTATTATGAATAAGTATGAATACTGAGTGTATGAGGTAAATAGAGGCACAAAATTTAAGGAGCTACTCGGAAAAGGGTGATGGATTGTGTTGCGGAATGGTGCACATGTTATGGCTCTCGAATACACCCAGATTGACAACAGCTGACAACAATGAAACATGGTACAGAATTAGAAGAATGTGGTCAAACAAAAAAGAGGGATTGTCTTGTTCCTGGAAATCTTATAGATAGGCAACTCCTAACCTCATATTGATTAGTGGTTCCAAATTAATAATAACTACTGCAGTAGGGAACAGACACAAATGATACACTCAGCATCTTTCTAAAATAACTATTTGCAACCATCTAACTAGTTGCGTTACCAATCATGAATACTGATCATGTAAAAAGGCATCCATCCCAAATGTTGCACAATATAAGCTATGAGTGCCAAGAGGGGAGGGAATGGGACTTTGAACGATGCCAAAGCAGTCGTGCAATTATACAAAAAATCTTTTTTATAAAAAATAAGAAAATTTATTGTCAGAACATATTAAAATATCCCCATGGGGTGGGGATTAATGAAAACAAACCCATGTAACATGACATAGCATAAACCTTGCAGTGTAAATACACAACAGTATTGGCTCTGTCAATCCATGTGATATCCATGATACCGATGGATGGTAAATCCATGTGTAATGGAAATCACAGCATGGGCTCAGGAATACTTCCAGAAAACATTGTCGGTGAACACAATCCACGGTGCCATTCGCCGTTGCCAGCTAAAACTCTATAGGCCAAAAAAGAAGCCATATCAAACATGGTCCATAAGTGCAGGCGTTTTCTCTGGGCCAAGGCTCATTTAAAATGGACTGTGGCAATGTGGAAAACTGTTCTGTGAGCAGACTAATCAAAATTTGAAGTTATTTTTGGAAAACTCGGACGCCATGTCATCCGGACTAAAGAGGACAAGGACAACCCAAGTTGTTATCAGCGCTCAGTTCAGAAGCCTGCATCTCTGATGGTATGGGGTTGCATGAGTGTGTGTGGCATGGGCAGCTTACACATCTGGAAAGGCACCATCAATGCTGAAAGGTATTTCCAAGTTCTAGAACAACATACGCTCCCATCCAGATGTCATCTCTTTCAGGGAAGACCTTGCATTTTCCAACATGACAATGCCAGACCACATATTGCATCAATTACAACATCATGGCTGCGTAGAAGAAGGATCTGGGTACTGAAATGGCCAGCCTGCAGTCCAGATCTTTCACCCATAGAAAACATTTGGCGCATCATAAAAAGGAAGATGTGACAAAGAAGACCTAAGACAGTTGAACAACTAGAAGCCTGTATTAGACAAGAATGGGACAAAATTCCTATTCCTAAACTTGAGCAACTTGTCTCCTCAGTCCTCAGACATTTGCAGACTGTTATAGAAAGAAGAGGGGATGCCACACAGTGGTAAACATGGCCTTGTCCCAACTTTTCTGAGATGTGTTGATGCCATGAAATTTAAAATCAACTTATTTTTCCCTTAAAATGACACATTTTCTCAGTTTAAACATTTGATATGTCATCTATGTTGTATTCTGAATAAAATATTGAAATTTGAAACTTTCACATCATTGCATTCTGTTTTTATTCACAATTTGTACAGTGTCCCAAACTTTTTGGAATTGGGTTTGTATTACCTTACGGAGGATATACCTGGAGAGCTTGTCAAACCACCTTAGCCAAGCTACCCGTTCCCATATCACAGCTGGGTTCTTAACAGGATTACCCCCGGCAAGCAGTGGAAAGAATTTAAAGTGAAAGTCATTTACACTGTAACCTTACAGCTGTAAGGTGAGAAGCCAGTGCACACAGAGGTATCACTTTTTGGATCTTTTAGACATCAATCACGTTCCTCTTCATGTGAAGGGATTCACATGCACCTATTGGATGCGCATTGGACTATATTTTTTCACGTTAATATATGGATTCACTGTGATGTTTGATATATTTAGGCATTTTTTCACTGAGTTTATGTGCTCATTTTTTATTGGTTTCAACTTTATCTTCGTATTTTTTGGATATATTGCATCTGGTATACCAACTGTTTATATTATGTGCAGTACCCATTTACTTTTAGCACATGCACATTTACATTTGTTACTTGTACACTTTTTATCACCTATTGATGACATTTGACAGCGCAGCGCAGCTATTTGTACACTTTTTATTCATACACTTGCTGGTATTTGACAAGATGGCACCACCATTTTAAATGTTGTTTATTTTTGGTTAAGGATTGACCGATCAGTGCCTGCAGCAGTTGGTCACTTTTACAGGACTTGAATCAGGATTCGGCTTAGATCGAACAGTAGCTTTCACAAGTACCTTTCTAACAGAAACATATCAGGGGAGACACAGTCATTTCTTTACTGACACAACAAGAAACATATATGCAGAGCTGCAATCAGTACCATAGTGACACAACCAGAGATATGTCTGTAAAGAGACTCAGGATTGTACTGATGCAACCAGAAACATAGCCACAGACGCATTCAGTATGGTATAACAGAAATACAGCATGTCCACAGAGAAATAGTTTTTCTCACTCTGACTGGAAGCCAGGGCCTGTACAGGATAAATGCCTGACCATCACACCCCAGTAGCACAGCATGCAATGAATGATCTGACAGGATGCCATAGGTTGGACTTGGACACAGAAGCCAGAAGAGTCTGGCAGCTACTGTAGTCCTGTGTTTGGGTACTATTAATGGTATTGGCTCAATAATAATGTTTAAATTTACATATATGTATTGCTACCCCACAGAAGCTACTTGGTGTTTTGGGATCTCTGTTACTCTCCTAAAATCCAAAAACAAACTCAGGCCCTCTGACACACCTGGTTGAATGGAAGCTACCGCAAACACTTATAAGAACATGAGCATGGACACCTTTAACTTTGTTGTGAATTAGTACCAGGAAAAGACACAAGACCGTATAGTGGTAAGTGGTTTGAGCATACGGTAAATGAACACACAGAAGGTAGGTAAGGACACAGTCCTCTAGACAGTATAATCACTATGCCAAGGTAATTTAGAATAGAGTTCTGAACCAAAAGACTTGGATTAACTCATGTCAGCAAAGTTAGCAATAAACAGTTTGTACAAGCATTAACTGCAATGTTAATAATAATACTTTAACTAGTCTAGAGTGCACTCTAGGAGAATGGCTAGGATATATTGCAATGTCCCCTGGGAGGTACCTGTTAGCATTAGCAATAGGTGAAGGTATTTGTGTAGCAGCAGTAAAGGGACAGTCTTTTGTCCTAACTCTTCAGCTAGTTAAAGTTGGGGCCCATTTGTACCGTTAGTGCACATAAAAATAGTCCCAGGCAGCAAAAGGGCAACTAGATTGCTGTATGGTGTGTGACAACACTGAAGAAATCACACTTTTCTACAATGTAAAGTAGTGGGTGTACAGATTGTATAACAGTGTAAATTTGCTGTCCCCTCAAAATAACTCAACACATAGCCATTAATATCTAAACTGCTGGCAACAAAAGTGAGTACACCCCTAAGTAAAATGTCCAAATTTGGCATAATTAGCCATTTTCCTGCAGTGGCCACATGTTCTCTTTTATATGGGCAGTCCAAGAATTTAATGGCTGCTTCCTTTAGTACAGGTTTCCTTTAAAGGCTGGCTGCCAATGATAACTAAATAGAGCTATTTGTTTTCACTTAAGGTCCCATTCACACCTAAATGATGCTCCTTAATTGCGTTTTTCACACTTTATGAGGGGTTTTATAGTGCGTCTTTGTTGTGGCACCATTTAATTTGAATGGGCCTCCCTACGCTCCAAAACCATGCCAAAAAACCTAAGGTACCAAATTTTGGCACTGAGCCAGGGGTGTTTTTTAACCCGTGTTTTGCCAGAATTTTGGACATTTTGTCTCATGACAATCATGGCAAAATTGACCATGTTTGGGATCCCAAAAAGAATGAAAGGCACCTAAATGCACATTGTGTGTTTTACCGTGATTTGGATTTGCGGGCAGAATTGCGGCGATTCTGCCTTTGATTAAAAAAATTCACCAAGTGTAAACGGGGCCTTAAAAGTGGGATAGGAGAAAAAAAATGGCTGCTTCCCTGTTTATATATAACAGTTATAGAACATTTTGTTAAGGGTATTAACACATGATAACATTTTCAGGTGATCTCATTTATTTGAGTACCAAAACCATTAAAAGAACTACAGTTCACTGTTAAAGTATATGCTGTATTGGTTGCCATCTTGTGGTGACTATGTATAAATGAAACAGCATAGTAGATTATATACATTTGAGGCTAACCCTTTAACCTCGATTTACTAAAGATGACATAATGAAGCAGTTGTATGGAAATCTGAGGTTACATTTATCATCACTTTCTAGAAAGTACAGTGGCACAAAAAAGTATGTGATTCCCTTGAAATTACCTGGTTTTCTGCAGTAATTTGCTATAAACTGTGACTTGCTCCACATCTAAGTCACAACAATAGACAAACACAATGTGCTTAAACTCATCAACAATTCTAATTTCTGGTGTCTTTACAGAACATGCCCATTAAACATTTACAGTGCTGGAGGAAAAAGTAAGTGTAAGTGTTAATAGCTGGTTGAACCTCCTTTTGCAGCAATGACTTCAAGTAAAAGCTTTTGGTAGCTCTGGATCAGACCTGCACGATGTTCAGGGGGATTTTTTTACCATTTCGCTTTACAAAACTGCTTCAGCTTGGACACATTTGTCTGGTGTGAAGAGCTCTTTTGAGGGCATTCCACAGCATTTCTATGGAGTTAAATGATAAGTCCACCTTTTAAAAAATAAAAAAATAAACGCATATCTTTTTGCAGGTAAAAAAATGTGCATTTATAATTTTTTTACTTGAAGCCTGGAAAGCATTGTACCCACGAACAGCAGATCGCAGGTGCCATGCAGGACTCATGCTGACTTCCCAGTGTATCTGTCTGCTCATACCTCGTATGCCAGACAGATACACACTGACAGGAAGAATGAATGAACTACCAAAGCGCTCAACAGTGCCATGGTAGTTCATTGAAACTACAAGCCCACAGCCTTTGAGGCTTTTGGGACTTGTAGTTTCCCATTCACAAAGGACTGTGAATGAATGACGTGGCTAGGCAGAGCCCCGGAACAGCCATGTTAATTTTAAACAGTGACAGTGAGCCCCCGGAGAAGATGCCCGCCCGCTGTCACTAGGGAGGACAGGAAGAGGCTGCAGCTGCTTGAACAAGTTACATGTTCCACCCTAAAGATGGGCTGAACATGGAACGTGTAACATGTTCCAAAAGGTGAACTTATCCTTTAAGGTCTGGGCTCTGACTGAGCAAATCCAAAATGCACATTTTCTTTTTCTAAAGCCAGTCTGTGGTGGTTTTACTTTAAAGTATATGACCTGGAGCTGAGTGAAACTAGGAGGAGGGTCAGCATGACTGAGGCATGCAGAAGAGGCAGAGTATTAGTGTGGTCATTTAGAATGATGCATTCTGTTTACCAGATTGAAGAGTTCAAGGCAGAGGGTGTGTCCTGTAGTGGGTAGAGAGGAGAGTGGATCGTGTCAGAACTCAGTTGTAGCTCATCACAGCATCAGACAGTTTTCTTCAGCGTTCCTGGACTTCAACTGTAGGAAGAACAAAAGATGGGTGACTTTGACAACATGCTGTCCCAGCTTAGAGCTGCGGCTGTGGCCAGAGGCCCTGGGTGGCTACAAGACAAACTATCAAACTTATTACAGGAGCCCAGGCGGGTCTCACCTGGGCCCTCTTCTAGTCGCCCATATGCTAGGAGGTCTAAGCCTTCTGAGCACTTCAGTCCTGTGGCGACATCTCGGGTATATGAAAAAGTGCCAGCGCTTAGGTAATATAAATATAATTAAATAACTTAATGATTAAATAAGCTGCTGCTGATAAAAAAGGAACACCTTTTTAAAACGGAAGAATTGGTGTCAGTGCTGCTCAATATATATGTGCAAAATACAGTGCTAAAAATCAATATCCCAATAATAATATGTAACGAATAAAGTGCTATATTGTACTACAAATTAAAGTGCTATATCGTGCTATCACATCGAATGAATCCATGTACATATATGATGTAAACTTCTATGATCTCTTAAATAAAATTATGCATTTTATAAAGTGTCCAGTGCTCTTTGTGATAATCCTTTTGATACAAAGTGCTCAGTGCTTGTCTTGTAAAAATAAATAAATCAATCTTCTTCACATATAAGTGTTCAGTGCCTGTCCATAAACATAAAAATCCAAAGTGCTGGTGCTTAATTGTGCGTCCGGGTGCTCCCCTCTTGGTCCCCTACTCACCAGACAATGAATGTAAAAATGCCTTATTGTTATTCCCACTGATCTGGATAATAGGTTTACACCAGGTCGCAGCACCATACTGGCATACACCACTGTTTCCTCCTAATCACTGCGTGTTACAGCAGTCTCCAGCTACAAGCATCCAAGAGAAATCTCCCCATGCGGGATTAATAGACAGAGAGAATCCTCATCGTGCAGTATATAAAGACTTTATTTCAAATCTATTAAAATTGCACTTACAGTGTTCATATGAAATCAAGCGGTATAATTTCTTGGACCGGGACGGCAAACATTCCTGTGCGTTCCACCCGTGTAATCCGGAAATGACGGGGTACGTAAGGTTAACGGCTTGACGCGTTCCACTCTGCCAATCAGACCATTCTCAAAAGCGAATATGTCACTCTCACGTACCACCTTATATATGCCAGTTACACCCTTCATTATTGGATCACAATCATCTGGAGAGACTGGAAGCCTTATGCCTCCATATTGGAACACCCCATCCGATCTACTTCCTCTAAATACGCCATCTTGGTACTCTATTTAGACCCGAACATATATGCAATATACCAAAAGTACCACTATCAAATAAATATATTATATTATGTATATATTCCGTAGATTTAATGTGAATATGAGACAAATATATTATTGGCTGCCCCAATATTATATACTATTACCAATTTGTGTAAATCGACTTGTATCTTACCATACTTGCTCATACAAGCCTATTATTATCAACAGCTATCGTCTCTCCATATAGTTTGCAATTCACATAATATATATGAACGTCTATAAATACATAAATTACACACAAATAAAAATACTTATTAAATTAGTATACATCAGAAAACCTCTATATGGGCCATAGAACAAGTAAAAATATGGGCAAATATTATACATGTTACCTCCATTCAATTCAAATTATTATATAATTATTTTTTTTTTTAAATAAATGATATATTTTAATTTTAATTTATATCAACTCCTACTTATTACATTAACCCTACCATTCTATATATATTATAATTATATATATATAAATTGATTAAAACAATAAATATTATAATTAAAAATTATTTATAAAACAGTTAATATCAAGCTCTACATTCAGACCTGCCGGCGTCATGCTCTTAAGAAGTTGTATCCATCTTGTCTCGTTTTGAGACACTGCTCTTTTCATATGTGTCCCTCTCCAGTGTGGACTAATTTTGTCTATCCCACAAAAAGTCATTTTGCTAGGATCTCTGTTGTGGAACAATTTAAAGTGATTTGATAGGTTATGTTTACGAAAGCCTTTTTTAATATTATTTACATGCTCTCTGAGCCTCACCTTAAGTTGCCTAGTCGTGCAGCCTACATATTGGAGGCCGCATTCACATTGTAATAAGTAAGTCACATGTGTGCTGCTACATGTGATAAACTCTGATATCTCATAGTTTAATTTAGTGGTATGTGAATTTAATTGTGTAATTTTCCACCTTTTATCTTTAGTACATGTATTGCATGCAACACATCTGCCGCATTTGAAAAAGCCTGTTTGTTCAAGAAAGGTCACATTGGGTATGCTTTTTACTATCCTATCTTTTCAAAATAGGTGGTCTTCTATAAATAAACTTAGGTTTTTTTCGGCAGGATCTCTTTATAAACAGGGTCCCTTAACAATATGGCCCAATGTTTTTTAATACTTTTTTCCACCTGGCGGTACTGTTGATTGAATTCAGTACAAAAGGCTATATCAAACGTTTTAGATTTTTTTGGTTTGCTAGTTAGTAATCCTGTTCTATCTGTATTTTTTATTTGTAGTTTTATTTTCTCTAGTTACATAGTTACATAGTTACATATAGTTACATAGTAGGTGAGGTTGAATAAAGACAATAGTCCATCCAGTTCAACCTGTGTAGGTGTGTGTGGCTGTACTCATCTCACATACCCCTGAATGTTCTGATCCTTGAGATGCAAGTCTAAGAGTCTTTTGAAAGCCACCATACTACCCGCAGAAACCACCTCTTGTGGTAGAGAATTCCACAATCTTGTAGCCCTAACAGTAAAGAACCCCCCACGTTGCCTGTGGTTAAAACGCTTCTCCTCTAATCGCATTGTATGCCCTTGAGTCCTCATGCAATCCCTTCGAATGAACAGCTTATTTTCTAAGCTGGGATCCCCATTAAGATATTTATAAATTGCTATCATGTCCCCCCTCAGACGTCTCTTCTCCAGGGAGAATAAATCGAGCGATTGTAGACGCTCTTCATAGTCAAGGTCCTCCAATCCCCTAATTAGTTTAGTTGCCCTTCTCTGTAATCTCTCCAGCTCCAACACATCCCTCCTGAGGACTGGCGACCAGAACTGGACAGAATACTCCAGATGCGGTCGGACCAGAGTTTTATAAAGTGGAAGGATTATAGTCTTATCTCTGGAATACATCCCTTTCTTTATGCATGCTAATATTCTGCTGGCTTTGGCAGCTGCCGCTTGACATTGCATGCTGTTGCCTAATCTATCATCAACCAAGACTCCCAGATCCTTCTCCATTTTTGATTCCCCCAAGGGTTCCCCTCCTAACGTGTATTGTGTTTTTATGTTTTTAGTCCCCAAGTGCAAAACCTTACACTTCTCCACGTTAAACCTCATTTGCCATGTCGTTGCCCACTCTGTAATTTTGTCCAGGTCATTCTGTAGGATATCTGCTTCATGCTGTGCAGTTATTGCCCTGGCCAATTTTGTGTCATCTGCAAAAACTGATAACGCACTACTGATCCCGTCCTCAATGCTGTTTATGAATAAATTGAACATGGTTAGTCCCAGGACTGAGCCCTGGGGCACCCCGCTTACAACCCCAGACCAGTCTGAGTATGCGCTGTTTATTACCACCCTTTGGACACGCCCTTTAAGCCAATTCCGTATCCAAGAGCAAACTCTGCTGTCGATACCTGCAGACCTTATTTTATAAATTAAGCGCTTGTGGGGAACTGTATCAAACGCCTTAGCGAAATCCAAGTACACCACATCCACTGGTCTCCCCCTATCTAGCTCACAGCTTACCTCCTCGTAGAATGCTAAGAGATTGGTTTGACAAGAACGCCCATTTGTAAACCTGTGCTCTTTTATATCCTTTCTCAATGAATCTCTTTATTAGAGTGTTGGATTGAAAATCTGACTCCTGATTACAATTTTTTTTAATTCTTATCGGTTGGCCTTTCGGAACAGCAGTAATCCACTGTGGGTGATGTCCACTGTTAGTGGGGATATAACTATTACGATCAGTGTCTTTAAAATAAGTTTTAGTAAATAAATGTTGACCATTCTTAAAAATCACTAAATCTAAATAGTTGAGTTCACACCTATTAAAATTTTCCGTAAAAGAGATGCCATATCTATTACCATTCATTTGAGTAAAAAAATCTTTAAAACTTTCTTCTGATCCCTCCCAAATGATAAAAATATCATCTATATAACGTTTATACATAATTAAAGAGGGGTGGGGTCTATTAAAAATGGACTCATCCTCCCACTTGCTCATGAAGAGATTCGCCACTGTTGGGGCATATTTAGCCCCCCATAGCAGCTCCCTTGATTTGATTATAAAATTGTCCATTGTGCCAAAAATAATTGTTTTGCATGGCCATGTTAAGAATATCCAATAAAAAAGTAATTTGTTGCTGGGGGAGTTTTCCATCTCTTCTCAAAGCCCATTCAACAGCATCACTGGCATCTTTTTGCTTGATATTGGTGTATAGTGAATTAACATCTATACTAGCCAATATTGTTCTATCTGAAACATCCATATCTTTAATAGGGTTAATGAGGTCCCGGCTGTCTTTTAGATATGCAGGGCACCCTTGTGCCAATGGTTGTAGATAATAATCCACATACTCCCCCCACTCTGGAGTATATGGAATCAACCCCATTAATAATGGGTCTGCCCGGTGGGTTGTGTAATCGCTTGTGTATCTTTGGATTGTGATAAATAATTGGCATCTTAGGTACATCAGGTGTCAGATATCTAGCCTCTTTTTTGTCCAGAATATTTTCTTTTTTTGCCTTTTCTACCTTTTTAATTAGCATCGCTTTTAGTTTATTGATAGGATCCCCTTTCAATTTGGCATATGTGTGTTTATCCTCCACTAGGCGGTTTAGTTCTGCAATATAATCATCTTTATTCATCACTACAATGCCTCCGCCTTTGTCTGCAGGTCTGATAATAAATAATAATAATAATAATGTCATTGGCCTTCTCCAATTCTTTAATACTTTGTTTAATCGGTTTTAACCGGGTGTATGGAAATATTATAAAGATCCTGTTCAACCATCATTTTGAATACTTCCAGACACTGGTTATTAACATTTCTAGGGTTAAAAGTTGATTTGTTTCTAAGACCACTATGTATAAAATCATTATCTGTTGTCCATTCATGGCTGGTTTATTGTAAAAATGTTTTTAAATATTCAGAGTTCTAATAAACTTGTGTAAATCGATAAAAGTTTTAAATTTGTTTAATTGTTTTGAAGGCACATATTTTAATCCCATATCTAAAATCTTTAGTTCTTGTTCATTAAAAACTTTATTACTTAAGTTAAAAATTCCCACGCCTAAAACTCTCTTTTCCTTTTTCCCCTGCCCCCCTCTACATCCTCTCTTCCTACTTCTCCTCCTGTAGGATGATGTGTGGGTTGACCCCTGTATGGACCTCTGTAAGGGCCCCTTGGTCTCCAGTAATATTGTCCTCTTGGGGGGCCCCAATACTGTCCTCTTCCTCTGTGACCCCTGTGGCCTCTCCCTGGAGGTCTCCCATGTCCCCTCTCCCAAAAATCCCCTCTGTATGGGGAACTATGGTACTGCTCATATTTATAAGACCTTATAATTTTGAGGGTGGTCTCTAGGTCTTGGGAGGGGCTAATGGGTGTAATAGGGTCAAACCTATTGTAAGTAGGGACATTGTATTGTGGGGAATGAGGATAAGCCTGTCCATTCCTATTTCCCCTACTAGGCACTTGGGGATTATTGTTAGGTGTATTAACTGGTGTCTCTGTAAGAAAAGTGAACGCAACATCCCTCTCTGGTGAGGATTCTCTAGATTCTACATTATCCTCCACAATCATTTCTTGCCATTTATATATGTTTCCCTGCTTAGAGTCATTGCAGTCCCTGTGGATTTTTTTTCTTTTTTGTATCTCTGTCTAATTTGGCAATAAACTCTTGAATGCTTTTCATTTTCTCCATTCATTATTCTCTAAAAATGGATTTAATATTTCTTTCAATCCCTGTATTTTATTCTCCAGCATTTGTAACTTTGTTTTTCTTCCTGACATAATTAATCTCAGAAGTTTTTGTTCACTGGTATTAAAAAAGTTATACCAGCTCTCATTTAATTCTTTGTTGTCTAGGTCATCATTAGGAGCTATGTCCCAGTGGAGCCTTCTGGGTGTAATGCCTTCCTTCACATATTGTCCTAAAGTGGTGATGTCCCACCAGGACCTAATTTGCTTGTCTAATGTGTTCTTAAGCTGTTTGAGATTGTAATCAACATCCATATTGATAGCATTATGTGAAAAGATTTCCTCAGTATTAAGCACCAGCACTTTGGATTTTTATGTTTATGGACAGGCACTGAGCACTTATATGTGAAGAATATTGATTTATTTATTTTTACAAGACAAGCACTGAGCACTTTGTATCAAAAGGATTATCACAAAGAGCACTGGACACATTATAATATGCATAATTTTATTTAAGAGATCATAGAAGTTTACATCATATATGTACTTGGATTCATTCGATGTGATAGCACGATATAGCACTTTAATTTGTAACACAATATAGCACTTTATTCGTTACATATTATAATTGGAATATTGATTTTTAGCACTGTATTTTGCACATATATATTGACATCTTGGGTTTAGTGCAGTTTCGGAAGCCCCTCTGACCCCACCAGCCAAGTGCACACCTGCTTCCCCATCTATGGCAAACCCAGGACGGATGTCTTGTCATCTGCCACCCATTCCCCTGCCCTCTCACCTCGCAGTGTGGATGGTGTGGCTGACTATACAGGCTCTCTGCCTGTGTTTATTGTGGCCCGGCACAGGAGTGGCTGTGTGGTAGATGGCGGCCAGGTTACAGGAGCTACCAGGACCTCCCAGTGACAGTAGACTCGGTCGGCAGCTTTCCGCTGTGTCCTGGCATCACAGAGTGGGCACCGCGGATAGAAGGACCCGGGCGTCGGCTGGTGAGGATTCCAAAATACCTCACAGAGCCCAGCCTGGGGGTAGGAGTGTGAGCGTTCAGGGTTCTGGTGTGGCAGCGGCTGCTGATGTCATTAGTGGGTGCCCGCCTGGCTCTGGAACCCGGCAACTGCACCTTGGAGCCAGCTGAGGGGAGAGCGACGGCGCAGCTTGATGAACAGAGCCGTTCTGAAGGGGTGCTCAACGGCTCTGAAAATGGTGAACTCCCGTACGCTGCACAGGGATCCGGATCTGTAGCTAGATGTCCTGAGGGACAGAGTTAGCCAAGTAAGCCTTCAGTTTCATGTCCTCTTTCTTGTTCTCAATCTCTCTGTTCAAGGGGGCTCCGGAGGATTAGTTGACAGCTCAGCAGGGATTGGAGCAATGGGGGGGGGGGGCTGGAGTTTTAGGAGGCAGTGCTGGGTCCTCAGTCCCTTCTTTGGTGGGGACCCCTGGCATTGATGGTGTTGTATTCACCCTGTTAGCAAATCTGAGGGAGGTCCTCTCAGGGAGCTGCGTGGTCCTCAGCACAAGCTGCCACCTCCAGTGTCAGTGGTCAGGCAGTCAGGGTTCTGTCTGAGGCCTCAGCCTTCCCTCTTGGTGCAGAACCATCAGATTCCTCTGGTCAATGGCTGGTGGCGTATGTGGTAACTACGGCCGGTAAGGCTTTGGACAACAAAGCATCTGACGAAGGAGTCACTGGGGTTGATGGGATATGTCTGGCAAATGCTGCAAAAATGCAAAGGGTATGTGTGTTTTTAACCACTTGACCACCGGAGGATTTTGCTGTCTTCCGTCCAGGCCACTTTTTGCGATTCGGCGCTGTGTGACTTTAACTGACAATTACACGGTCGTGCGATGCTGTACCCAAACGAAATTTACGTCCTTTTTTTCCCACAAACAGAGCTTTATTTTGGTGCTATTTGATCACCTGTGCGATTTTTACTTTTTGCGCTATAAACAAAAAAAGAGCGTTTATTTTGAAAAAATAACAATATTTTTAACATTTTTTTATATGAAATTCCCCCCCAAAAAAATGTAAAAATCAATTTTTTTAAATTTTTGGCCAATTTGTTTTCTGCTACCTATGTTTGGTAAAAAAAATCGCAATAAGCGTATTTTGATTGGTTTGCGCAAAAGTTATTGCGTGTACTAAGGGAAAGATTTCTGTCATTTTTGGTGTTTTTTTTTTTTAACGCGTAATGGCGGCGATCTGCGATTTTTTTTGCGGGACTGCGACATTGCGGCGGACAGATCGGACCCTTGACTGACATTTTTGACACTTTTGGGGGTACCAGTGACATTACTGCAGTAATCAGTGCTATATATATGCACTGTTACTGTAAAAATTACACTGGCAGTGAAGGGGTTAATTTTATTGGAGAGGGAGGGGTTAATGTATGCCTGGTGCTTACTGACGTGTGGGGGGGGGGGGGGTGACTGAGTGACAGAAGGACAGATCGGATGTCCAGCTATGCTGGACACTCCGATCTGTCAGTCCCTGTCACTATGGAGATCCGCCCGCTCTGTTTACACAGGCGGGCGGATCTCCTCACTAGATTCCCCGACGATCGGGGCAGAGCAGCGGCGATCACCGCTGCTCCTCCCCTGGCCCGACTCCCGCTGTGAATGAAAACAGCGGAAGCGCGCCTACAGGGGGAGGAGTCCAGCGACGTAGGTCTACGTCGCTGGACGGGAACGAGCCACTTTGCCGCAGTACGCTCCATGTGAGCGGTCGGCAAGTGGTTAAAAGGGCCTTTGGCTGAGCATCTAAAAACAGAAGTGAAGGAGCATATAGGGAAGGATATTTATATGGAAATTTTTCTTTGTTGCCATTAGAGAAATTTTACTTTAAAGTTAAACCAGGTGAAAGTAAGAAGGAGGAAGAAGAAAAACAGCAGTATTGGTTGATTCCCTGTACGTTCTCAAACTGTTTGAAGGCGTATGCAGTTTTAACTAGTGTCATTGGGGAAAAGACCCCTGAGAATTACTCCCCCCTTTTTTTCATTATCTGGGTCTTTCAGGGAACCCTAGCGAGTCTATGGTGGGGTTGCTTGGTTTTGCAGTGATTAGTAATTTCATCAGAGCAAGGCAGTCTAGCCTTCCTTATGGTGGAACCACAAGAACATCCGTCTCTGGATGAAACTGATGTAGTCTCCACGAAGTTTGGTTCCTTCATTTCAGGGTGAGGTTAGGGGTGCAGAAGCCTCTTCACAACTGGCCACAAATCCCAGGGGGTTATATTGGCAATTCAGTGCAAGTTTGGCACCATATGCTGTTCCCGGCATGACTGTTCAGTGTGTGGAGGGTCTCATTCGCTGTCCGTATGCTCCAAGCAAGGAAAAGGAAAAGGAGGCGATGCTGGAAAGAGGGAAGATGCCGGTGAGGGTAGAAAATATAAAGCCTTTCCTAAAGCGTTATCATAACAGGGAGACAGCTTGTGTGTTGCAGATGGGTTTCTCGTAGGGTTTTTCTTATACCCTGCCAGTTGCTGCTTGTTCCTCTTATGAAAGATAACTTGCAGTCATCTTATTTACATCCAGTGAATAATTTTCAGGAAAACTTTATAAAGAAGTTGCTTTGGATGGCATGGCTGTTACTTTTGATTTACGATAATAAGAAAAAGAATATCCGCGCTTCCCAGAATGAATAGCAGCCAGCATTAATCACAGAATATGATGAAAAATATGTATAAATAAAATCCAGCGCTAAAACAGTCCACAATAAATTATGGATCCACACTCAGATGATGTATGAAGTATTCATATTCACAAAGAACACCTTGACACGTGAGGATACAGCATCACTGGTGAACAGGATTAGAACAGTAAGCACCTTCACCACACAAAGAAGATGATTGGCCTCTTACCGGATCCCAATGATCACTGCTCTCACAGTGATCATATGCGCCTTGTGATCTTTACTGGGGATCAGCCCTTAAGACATCTGCATTAGATCCGGGATCATCCAGAGCCAGGTGAAGTACAAAAACAGCTCTCCCATAAAATCAAAAGACAAAAGGGAGAACAAGATAGTGGAGCATGTTCCAATATGATAAAAGTTTACTTAAGTCAAGATACACTCACCATACAAATGACGTTACACGTTTTAAGATACACACAAAGCGGGCATTCGTCTGTAAGTGCAACCGCCGTGCAGCAGCGTAATCCTTCCAGCTTGTGACGTTGGTATACAAGCAAACTCCGTGGAGTAAACGCGTAACCTCATTTACCAAAAATTTTTTTTATAAATTTGAATTTAAAATGAAGACTTTTATTGAGATATCACAAAATCTTAAAAGGGTTTGTTTAAAAACATATCCGCAGACAGGCCATGATCTTGGCACCTTCTTTTTACAGCCAAAATGTTTCTACCCTAAGGAGGTACCATCCTCTAAGGAACAACTATTGAAATATAGAAATCTCTGTGACTTTGAGACTCGGTTCACACTGGGGCGACACGACTCTGTACTACTTCGGGGGAGACTTGTGCATTCCCATGCTCCACGACTTTGGTGCGACTTGCAAGGACTTCACATAATGGAAGTCTATGCAAGTCGCTCCGAGGTCGCCCCGAAGTAGTACATGACCCTTTTTCTAAGTCGGAGTGACTTGTGTCACTCCTATTTAGAACGGGTCCTGTACCAGTCAATGGACCGCGAGGGAGCGCGACTTGTCAGGCTGACAAGTCGCCTGACAAGTCGCGCTGGTGTGAATGGAGTCTGAGTGTACCTCCTTGGGTATAATAAACATATTAAAAATTATATCATATTATAAAAAAATATATATATATATAAAAAATAAAGACTTATTTAGATATTGCAAAACCATAAAAGGGTTTGTTTAAAAACATATCCGCAGACAGTGGACCTATCACCAACATGCCATGTACTATTTCACAGGTGACCACTACTTTCTAGGTACAGATGTAAAGGGGAAGGCATGGGCATAGCTTTAGGGGTTGTATGGTAAATGATGACATAAAAACGTGCCTTAAACATTGTGTTATTCAGGTTTTCATACAGCTAGCCGTACATGCTTAGCACAGAAATAGAGAAAAATCGGATTTTTGTAAGATCTTACCGTAAAATCCTTTTCTCTTAGCTCATTGACAGACGTAGTCTTCTTGATTCACAAGAACTGGGTTATGTTGTCTCCGCAGGAGCAGGACTAGGCAGAAAGAAAAAACTTTCTGGCTCCACCTTAGGGGCAGTCCCTGAGGGTATATCCTCCCTCTCTCTGCTACAAGGCATCAGTTCCGTCACAAAGCAGCAACAGAGAATTTAACCCAACCCAACTCAATGATAGAGGGGCGGGTACTATGTCTGTCAATGAGCTAAGAGAAAAGGATTTTACGGTAAGATCTTACAAAAATCCGATTTTCTCTGTCGCTCATTGACAGACGTAGTCTTCTTGATTCACAAGAACTGGGACATCCAGAAGCAGTGCCACAAATGAGGGGTGGGATTGACCGAAAACAAAATCCAATCTAGAAGGCCCAACCGGTGCCAAACTAGAAGTTTTAAAGG
Source organism: Pelophylax lessonae (assembly GCF_965119305.1). NCBI lineage: Eukaryota > Metazoa > Chordata > Amphibia > Anura > Ranidae > Pelophylax > Pelophylax lessonae. The sequence continues at coordinate 410,541,664 of NC_138771.1, read as the reverse complement.
CTCATTATAAACAAAGAATGAGACTCAAATGAAAATTTCCAACGGAAAAAAACCCTTGAGGCAGACCACTGGTCTCCTCAAATGGCGGCCTGCAAAACCTTGCGGCCAAACGAGGCATCAGACGATGCCATTACATCAACTTTATAATGTTTTGTAAAGGTATGCACCGACGACCAGGTAGCCGCCTTGCACACCTGGACCACTGACGCCTGATGGCGAAAGGCCCATGACGCACTAAGTGCCCAAGTGGAGTGCGCCTTAACAGGGAACGGGGGCTCCCGACCCTTAATAGAATAAGCCTGTACCACCGTCTGTCTGATCCATTTGGAAATAGTCGCGGCAGATACAGGCAACCCCTTTTTGGGTCCATCCGGGATCACAAAAAGTGAATCCGTCTTGCGAAACGAGTCTGTCGTTTTCAAGTATACCCTGATCGCCCGGACCACATCCAAGGAGTGTAAAGCAAACTCCCGAGGATGACTGGGAAGGTAATACAATTTCTTCATTCAGATGAAATTCTGAAACCACTTTTGGTAGGAAGTATGGATTCGGACGAAGAACCACCTTATCTCTATGAACCACCAGATATGGGGAACGACAAGATAAAGCGGCCAGTTCTGACACCCTGCGTGCAGAAGTGATAGCCACTAAGAAGGCCACCAACGTAGGTAGAGGAATCTCCCTAATATCTTCAAAGGGAGGTTTCTGAAGAACCGACAATACTAAATTAAGATCCCAGGGTGGTAACGGCACGCGCACTGGCGGAGCGAGATGTCGCACCCCCTGGATGAAATTCCGCACCAAGGAATGAGTAGCCAAAGGCTTCTGAAAGAAGATAGCTAATGCTGAGACCTGACCCTTGATAGTGCTCAAGGCCAGTTTCTGCTCAACCCCTTGTTGCAGAAAAGCTAATATTCGACTAACCGAATAAGACCGTGGACGGAACCCCAGAGGTTCACACCATGCAATGTAGGACTTCCATGTACGATGATAAATCTTTCTGGAAGTCGCTTTCCTTGCTTTAACTAGAGTAGGAATAACTGAAGCTGACAATCCCTTGTCCTTCAGCACCTGGGTCTCAATAGCCAGGCCGTTAAAGCCAGCGATCGTAAAGCAGGATGGAAGATCGGTCCCTGAGACAGTAGGTCCTCCCTGAGAGGAAGTCTCCACGGGATGTCCGCCACCAGTCTGACCACGTCGGCGTACCAAGCTTGGCGAGGCCAGTCCGGAGCTACCAGGATTACTGGAATTCCTTCCTCCTCTATCCTGCGAAGAAGTCTTGGCAGTAACCCGAGAGGAGGGAAGGCATACATTAGCTGGTATTGCCCCCACGGGGCGATCAGTGCGTCTGCGGTCTCTGCTAGAGGATCGCGGGAGCGAGCCACGAATCTCTGTACTTTCCTGTTGAATCGTGATGCCAACAGATCCACATCCGGGGTGCCCCACCGTAGGCACAACTGGAAAACTTCTGGATGGAGGGACCATTCCCCCTGATCCAGAGTCTGACGGCTGAGATAATCTGCCTGCCAATTCTCCACCCCCGGAATGAACACCGCAGAGATAGCTGGAACAAATCGTTCCGCCCAGCAAAGAATGCAAGCCACTTCTTTGGCCGCTCGGACACTCTTGGTGCCCCCCTGGTGATTGACATAAGCCACGGCCGTGGCGTTGTCCGACTGGATCCGAACCGGGCTGCCCTGGAGCTGCTCGGTCCAGTGAATCAGACAAAGTCTGATCGCTCTCAGTTCCAATACATTTATCGGCAACCTGGATTCTTCCAGGGACCAAAGTCCCTGGACAGATAACTGACCGAGAATTCCTCCCCATCCGGATAGACTGGCATCCGTGGTCACTATCGTCCAATATATTGGCAGAAATGACTTTCCCTGGCTGAGCATCGGAGACCGAAGCCACCAGACCAGAGACTCTCTGGTCTGTTTGCTCAATCGGATCCGATTGTCCAGGGATTCCGGATTCCGATTCCATCTGAGAAGAATCTCTTGCTGAAGAATTCGGGTATGGGACTGGGCAAATGGGACTGCTTCGAAGGAAGCCACCATCAACCCTAGAACCCTCATGCAAGTTCGAAGAGAAGACCAGCTGTTGGATAGTAACAACTGGACTGCTGATTGAATCTTCCGGAGTTTCCCTACCGGAAGGAAAACTCTTGACCTGACTGTGTCTAGAATTAGACCCAGATATTCGAGCCTCTGGGTGGGAACCAGAAATGACTTTTGCTGGTTCACCAGCCACCCGAATTCCTGTAAAGAAATTATAGTAATTTCTATGTTTTGTAGCAGGGTCTGAGGAGACTCTGCATGAAGCAGGAGATCGTCTAGGTAACCTAGAATCGATATGCCTCTTTGGCGCAGTAGTGCCAACATTGGGGCCAACACCTTCGTGAAGACCCGAGGAGCCGTGGCGAGACCGAAAGGTAACGCCACAAACTGATAGTGGTTCTCTTCTACGGAAAAGCGTAGAAACCGCTGATGTCCTGTGAAAATGGGAATGTGAAGATAGGCGTCCTTGATGTCTATGGACGCTAGGACATCCCCTGGATGCAGGAAGGCTGCTACTGTGCGAATGGATTCCATCTTGAATTTCCTTATGTTGAGAAAGGAATTGAGTGCCCTTAAGTCCAGAATTGGACGCACTTTGCCCTCTTTCCTGGGTATTGTAAATAGGTTTGAATAAAACCCTTGAAAACGTTCTGTCCAAGAAACGTGGACTACCACTCCTTGTTGTAATAAATCCGTGACTGCTCTCCGCAGATCTTCTAAACGATCCAGGGATAGTCGGATATTGGAAGGGAAGAATCGTGCCGGTGGGAGAGATCGAAACTCGATCTTGTACCCTGACCTTATGACTTCGCAAACCCACTTGTCCGGGATTCTGGAAAGCCATGGATCCGGGAACCGGCGAAGACGTCCCCCCACCCCAATTATGGGTGGGGGCGCACCTTCAGGCTTTGGACGATTTATCTTCAGGTCTGGAGGGGGCGGGCTTTTGCTTGCCCGACCAACGTCCCCTGAAGCCTCCTGAAGGAGCTTTGGAGGACTTAATTTTTTCACCCGCGGGACGAAAAAACTTTTTGTGAGCAGAGAAAGAAGGCCCTCGTTTTTGACGAGTTCCTTTACCCTTAACATTTTGCGGTAAAAAGGTGCTCTTTCCACCCGTGAGATCCTTAATGATCTCATCTAAGTTGGCTCCAAATAGACGCTCTCCTAAAAAGGGGATATTAGCCAATGCTTTTTTGGAACCTTGGTCGGCTAACCAACCTTTTAGCCACAGTGTACGCCTGAGAACCACTGCTGAAACTGATGCTCGCGCCAATAATGGAGTGGCGTCTAACGCCGCATCACACACAAACTGTAACCCCTGTATCATTTGTTCCAACAAATCTGATACCGCCTGAGGGACTTCTTCTAAGTCCCGGCGTAACCACTTGGTCCATACAGTTACAGTCTGCGAAACCAGACCAATAGCAATTATTGGTCTGAAAGCTGATCCAATCAAGGAAAACATGGTGCGAGACATAGCTTCTATCTTGCGATCCACTGGATCTTTAAAAGACGGAGCGTCTTCTAAAGGAATAACCGTGGCTTTATTCAATCTAGCAATTGGTGAATCCACCACAGGTGGTTCTGTCCATTTCTTAATGAGGGTTTCCTCAAACGGATAACGCCTGTTAATGCGTTTAGAAATAGCAGAGGTGCGTTTTGGCAGACTCCATTCTTCTTTGATTGGATTGCCAAAACATTTGGGCAATGGAAAAACCTTCGCCACTTTGATGCGTTTTTTAGTCCCAAAAGGGATTTCAGTTTCAGCTATTTCCGACGGAATACCCTGTAATCTTAAGGTTTTTTGAACAGATACAATGAGTGCGTTTACCAACGCTTCCTCTCGGGCTATGGCTGATGCCGAAACATCCTCCTCACTGTCTGAAGAGACAGTACCCGAGACACCAATCCCAGATGAAGTACCTGCAACTGCAGAAATAGGCTCAGATTCTGAATCCGAAGTTTCAGATAATAAGGGGTTAGGCGGGGGTCGCTTTCTTGCGCCCTGTCCCTGACAAGCCACTTCCACCCGGGACACAAAAGTTTCCATAATAGCTGACAATGATTCAACCGTTAGTGGGGTGCTGGAGGATCCTGCAGACACCTCGGGGGGATCCAGTGGAGATACATGAGTGGCAGGGTCCATGTTAATTCAGGACACCTCTGCCAGAAAAAACAAAAAACTTTTTTTTTTTTTTAAATAAAAAAAAAAAAATACCTCTTTTTTTTTTTTTTTTATGTGTCTCCCCCTAGCGCAATAGCGCCCCTCAGAGTACCTGCTTCTCGATCCCCACAGAGAGAGATAGGGACCCCCAAGGCTCACCACCCGATGCAGAGAAGTTTCCAACCAACTGCAGTCAGCGTCTGTCTTTTACAGACTGGAAAGAGCTGTGTTCGTTTTCCCGGGTAGAAGGACGTGGCTCCGCCCCCTGTGTACGCCTTCCGGCGTTCCCAGCTCTCCACGAGGTAGCTGGGCTCATCAAACATGGCCGCCCCCATACGGGAGACAATAGACTCCAAAAACATGGCGGCCGGCGTGACCTGAGGACATTCATGCACCCGGTCTACGGCAAAATGGCGGCGGACTGCCGAAATAGTTTTTCCCAGCACATCCACCTGCATCTCTGCTAAGTGGCGGTTTATCGATCTGCAGGAGGTACACTACACTTAAGGTAGGATTATACCTCCTATGTCTGCTGTAATACTACAGTCTGCTGGGTAGAGTGTTAGCTCTCAAACCAAGTCCACTTCCCACCAAACACATACTGTATTTACAAGGGGGACTTTTAGTGTCAGATATATACTGACCATGTATGGAGGGGCCCATAATTCATACTGCCTCATAACGAGGAAAAAAGGGAACGTTTACTCACCATACCGAACCGACAGGCACCCTCTCTTCACAATACCCTCTCCACCGAGGTGGGGGGTTGTGGACCACTCCGGACGCCTCGACTCTCTGGTTCCTGGCGTCCAAGCGAGGCTTTTAACTCGCAAGGTCAGTTCCTCCAATGGGACTCCGTCGCGGCCGACCCAGCGCGGAGCTCTGGTCTGCACGCGCTCGTAGGCAGAAACCGGGGTGACCACTGGATCTCAACATCCAGCCCATCGCCCGGCCCCGCATACTTACTTGAATGTGTCGCGGCCGACCAAGCGCAATGCAATGGTCTGCGCGCGCTCGTAGGCCGGCTGGGGTGACCACTAGTGTCGCCCAGTCTGGCGTATTTGCTTGAAGATCTCACAGGAAAAAACACTGGAGAAAACTACCTAAAAAATATTTTTTCTAAAGAAAAAATCTTGCCAGGACCAAAAAGATCCCAGCAAGGAACTTAGGTCCTTACACCTGACTAGACAGAAAAAAACTGATGCCTTGTAGCAGAGAGAGGGAGGATATACCCTCAGGGACTGCCCCTAAGGTGGAGCCAGAAAGTTTTTTCTTTCTGCCTAGTCCTGCTCCTGCGGAGACAACATAACCCAGTTCTTGTGAATCAAGAAGACTACGTCTGTCAATGAGCGACAGAGAAACATAACTTTCTTAAAAAATGAAATAAATATCAAAAAGTAGTTTACAAAAACAACAGTGCAAGGTGGATTTTTGAGTTATCTGCCACCAATGTAATTAGCTAATTTGTTTATGTAAAGTTGATAGGTTGCAAAGTTTTTTTAGTATGGCTAACACAGGTTGAACTGGATGGACTATTGTCTTTATTCAACCTCAACTACTATGTAACTATGTAACAATACTATAAAAAGCTAACCTATTTTGTAAAACATGTTCCTAATGGATACAAGTTTACTCATTTTTAAAATGAATATTTCCATATTTTATCATGATTTTAAGCATTGATAGATCATTATTTAGTTATAGTTTTATGGAATATCTTAAATGGCGTATTTTGAGATTTTTACTGCAACAATTAGCCTTGAGCAATTGTCAGTCATACTAAGCACTGCTTAGGTTACACAGCATCACACAACTGTCCTCATCAGAAGTGCTTAGACTACAGAACTACCTGATTTAGATCAAAGGCTCTATATGTGTAAAGTAGGGTACACACTATAGGAAAAACTGAAGAAAGATTCCGTATGAGGCATGATCATTTGATTTTTTTTGTTTCAATATTTTTATTGTTTAAAAAAAAAATAAAATAAGATCGTGTAAGGGATTAGCTCGGTCCCTTAATCAACAAAGTAAAAGCCTTTGTGGTACTTGAATTTGCTTACATTAGCTCCATCCTCGGTTTCAACTTGCTGTGAAACAATTTTGAAAACCTGATGACTGTTTGCCCAATTTTCTCATATTGTGTACCCACCTTTACACCTGTCTTGCTACCTTGCAATTTCTGTGACCAACTTGGACTGCATTTGAATTGCACTTCTCTTTGTTGCCTACCCTGATCTTCAAAAATTTTTTATCCTTGTTTTTTTTTTGTACTTTCCTTGACCATCTACCTGTTTTACTCCTGAATTTACTGAATTTAAGCACTGCACTTAATTTTTCCTGAAGTCAGCTGTGACTACTGGTCAGACAGGGGGTCCATGGAACCCTGTGACATTCACTAAACTTTATCTCAAGTTAATATGCCTTTGCCATATCCAGAAGAAGCTTCTGAAGGAGCATTTATGCAAAATAACACCTCTCTAGCAACTGGCTTCTCTTAAAATTTTGCCAGTTAGTGGAGTGCTATGCCAATGGTCCATGTTATGTGAAATCTTACAGCTTCCTTGCTAAAAATAGACCCCCAAAGAAAAGACGTCCACCTCAAGACAGAAAATCTTGATTTTTATTTGCAGATGCTGCCACAACATTACAGTCAATGCTAGGGTTTCTTTTTCAGTTATTTTTTGCAAGTTAATAGTCATACTGTAATGAATGTTCACAAATAACGATTTTATAAAAAATATAATATAGTGCATAAGAATTTTCTAGCTTAATAACTATACCCATTTTTTTAAATACATTTACAAAACTTAAAAAAGTTTGTTTGCTTCCTCTGACCGTGGAGAAAAAATGGAGATGCTTAAGGAACATATTAAACAAAAGCATCTCACAATGCATTCCTATGGGAAACAAATTTAGAAGAGCCAAGACCAAACTAGGGTGGCTAAACCGTAATGTAAAATACTTATTAGGGGAAAAAAAATGGCCTTTAAAAGATATAAATCGGAGGGGAATTTATCAGCTTTCCACCAATACAAGGAATCAAATAATTATTGAAAATACGAAATCAAGAAGGCTAAAATCGACTTAGAGAGACATATAGCAGAGAAAAGTAAACCTAAGAAATTATTTAAATATATCAATAGCAAAAACGAGGTCAGAGCATGTTGCACACATAATTAACGAGATGGTAGGATGGTTACAGAGGACACAGAGAAGGCAACTGTGCTAAATGCTTTCTTCTCCTCTGTCTTTACACAGGAAAAGTAGGGGTATACAGACCAGGACTGTATGATTAGCAGTACTTCACAGGACATGCCACTATAGCTAACAGAGGGTGAAATCATGAAAAGACTTGATAACATTAACACAAATAAATCACCAGGACCGGATGGCGTCCATCCGAGAGTACTCAAAGAACTCAGTAAGATATCCTCTGTTCCTCATCCTCTGTTCCTGATCTTTGCAGATAGTATTTTGACAGGAACTGTACCACGTGACTGGAGGAAAGCTAACGTGATACCAATATTCAAAAAAGGGCAGAGGCATATCCCGGGCAATTATAGGCCGATCAGCCTGAAGTCAATAGTATGTAAATTACTAGAAGGGTGTAATATTCTGGTACCTTTGGGTACCCTAATTACTCTTTCATAAGTGTATGCGCCCCACCATTCTCTTTTGGTAAGGTGCGCATACACCTTTAAGACTGATGCTGTCATCACTGAGCGCCGGACTGGATGGCTATTTAGATCGCCAGCTCTCACTCACATGTGTTCGTTCAAACTGCTTTGTGCCTGGATGCTAACCTGTCTTGAAGCTCTCGTGCTTGCAAGCATACCTCGCTGTCGGAACCACGCTGCGCTGATCCCTGTATCCTGCTACCGGATCATCCGCTCTTGCCGAACCTCTCCTCTGCTACATTGCTATTAGTGATAAGTACCCCACAGGGGAAACCTCTATAACCTTCATACTAAAGCTTACACTATCGAGCTCTGCATACTAAGGACTGTTACTACATCTGCATTATCTAAGATTGCTAGCTCTTGAGCCTACTACCACCTGTTCTTGCACTGGGTTGATCTCTCTTGTATGTCCACCTGCTACTCTGTCATCTGCTACCATACATGATTGCTAAACCTATCTGCATCCCATCTGCTACTATCTTACTTTCAAGAACATTTCCTTTCAAGTGTCTGTCATCTACCATCTCTACCCAACCTGTCTCTTCAGCCTATCATCACTGTGTTACTATATACATAAGTCACTCTAGGAAACATCTTATTGAGTATGTGTATTTACTTGCTGAATTGAGATCATCCACACATGATGAGTCATTGGGAGTTGGGATTGGTGTCTCAGCGTTTCTCTACATGACTACTGAAGTGGAATATTTCTGCAGCTGAAAATCCACATCATACATAAAACGCAGGAGCGTTACAGATTGAACGAACCCAAATGGATTCAGCAGAAATAACCACTCAGATGACACAATTAAAACAGCAAGTAACTGCGTTAATACACGCACTTGCTGAATTAAAAGAAGACAATCAGGCTCTGTCACAGCAGGTAATTAGACTGACACAACTTACCACTGCTCAGTCCCCTGAACCCAAAATAAATCCTCCTTTGGTATTTACAGGCGATCGCAAAAAATTTCGCGAATTTAAAAACGCATGTGAGTTACTTTTCTTGCTAAAACCCCGTACCTACCTTACTGATCACATTAAGGTTTGTACTATTATTTCTTACCTAACAGGCGATCCTCGGGCCTGGGCAGACTCTCTTTTTGAGAAAAGCGACCAGCTTCTCAACTCCTATGCCTTGTTCCTAGCAGAACTCACTAGTCTATATGATGATCCCAATAGGCAGAGTACTGCCGATCTTCAATTAAGATCCTTGAAACAAGGTAGGAGACCTGTAGAAGACTTTGTCGCAGAATTCAAGAGATGGACCCTTGATTCAGAATGGAATGATGCATCTCTGAAAACCCAATTTAGGCTTGGCCTATCAGAGGCCGTTAAAGACGAGCTTGCCCGAGCGGATCTGCCAAAAACCCTGGATGCATTGATACAACTCAGAATCACCATAGATAGAAGACTACGAGAAAGAAAGGCTGAGAAAATGGGAATACCATTGTCCAGTTCTTCTCGGATTTCGGCCGTTGACCCCGTTCCTATGGAGGTAGGAACCATACGCCCACCTCTATCAACTATGGAAAGAGCCAAAAGACGATCTGGTAATCTCTGCTTGTACTGTGCATCCCCGGATCACAAGATAAACGTCTGTCCCCTAGTGTACAAAAAGAAGGGTGAGTGTTCACATGTCCTCCTAGGGGGATTGACAACTTCAATCACTAACCCTTACCTTTCTGTTTGCTTAACATTACAGTGGGACCAGAACAGGATTACTACTAAGGCCATGATTGACACAGGATCTTGTGGAAATTATATTGACATACGTTTTGCTGCTTTAAATAAAGTTCCTATTATTTCTAAACTTAAACCTGTCTCAGTGAGTCTTATTAACGGTGTTCCTTTATCCTCTGGTCCGATCACTGATCAGACACAGGCACTCCTAGTCACTACTAACGGGTCTCATATGGAGACCACTACCTTCGATCTAATACCTTCACCCCACTTTCCCATTGTGTTGGGACTTCCCTGGTTGCACACACATCAACCAACCATAGATTGGAAGGAACGGACCCTGGCCTTCCTCTCTTGCTATTGCGAGGGTACGTGTAACCTCCCGTCTTTTGGGAAGATCCTGTCTGTGGTGACAGATGAGATTGCACCACTATGTTATCAGGATCTCTCTGAGGTTTTTCTTGAGAAAAATGCTCAAGCACTACCTCCCCATCGAGACTATGATTGTAGCATTGATCTACTCCCAAATAGCAAATTGCCGCTCGGTCATGTTTATCCTCTTTCACAGGATGAACTTTCCCATCTCAAAGACTATTTGGATGAGAATTTGAAGAAAGGTTTTATTAGACCTTCCACTTCTTCCACAGCAGCAGGACTCTTTTTTTGTCCGCAATAAGGACTCAAGTCTCAGGCCTATCATCGACTATAGGCAATTGAATGCTATTACAATAAAAGATCGCTATCCTCTACCGCTTATCCCTGAGCTCATTGAGCAGGTGCGTGGAGCTACCTATTTTTCAAAATTGGACCTGAAAGGAGCATACAATCTCATTCGAATCCGTGCTGGACACGAGTGGAAGACTGCATTCAGAACCAGATACGGATTGTTCGAATATCTTGTAATGCCATTCGGGCTATGCAACGCCCCTGCAGTTTTTCAACGATTTATAAATTATATTTTCAGAGACTTACTAGATGTCTGTGTTGTGGTATATCTGGACGATATACTTATATATTCATGATCCCTGTCTGAACACATAAGACATGTAAGACTAGTATTATCGAGATTGCTTGCACACAACCTTTATGTGAAACTGAAAAAATGCTTGTTTCATAAAGAAGAGGTACTGTTTCTAGGCTACATCATATCCAAAACAGGAATCGAAAAGGACATGAGTAAGATATCCTGCATTCAGGATTGGCCTACACCAACCACACGCAAGGCGCTACAGCGATTCCTTGGATTTTCGAATTTCTACAGAAAGTTCATCAGAAACTTCTCTGCCATTGTGAGACCCCTCACACAGCTCACTAGCATTAAAAAACCATTCAAATGGTCAGATGAAGCAAATAAAGCTTTTCACCTGTTAAAGACAAGGTTTACTTCTGCTCCCATATTACGCCATCCAGACCCATCCCTCCAATACATTCTGGAAGTAGATGCGTCAAAACATGGCAGTAGGAGCAATACTGTCCCAACGACCAACTCACACTTCACCACTTCATCCAGTCGCCTTTTTTTCTAAATCCCTAAGCAGTCCAGAGATAAATTACCCCGTGGGTGAAAAGGAACTGCTTGCTATAAAATTGGCTCTGGAGGATTGGCGACATCTACTCGAAGGCACCCAATTACCAATACTTATATACACGGACCATAAAAATCTCCAATATCTTCAGACTAACAAAACTCTCTCTCACCAACAGGTACGATGGTCACTATTCTTTCTAAGGTTTAACTTCCTAGTGACCTACACACCTGCAGATAAGAACAAAAAGGCGGATGCACTATCACGACTAACTGAAGAAAACTACTTCGAAATCCCTTCCGTTCCTATAATACCTCACAAACGCATTATTGGAGTTGTCCGTTCCTTGAAGGAACAGGTTTTGCATGGTATAAGTTTGGATTTACCCCCACCACAACTAAATACTGATGCAGAAGGCTTCCTCTACTACAACGACAAACTTTACATACCACCTACCATACGCACCAAGATCTTGGAATTATCGCATGATGTGCCTATGGCAGGACATATGGGTATGACAAAGACTCTTAATCTGATTACCAGGCAATTCTGGTGGCCTGACATGAAAACATCTATACAAAAATTCGTCTCTTCATGCAATGTCTGTGCCAGGTCCAAAATTGACACTACGAGACCATCCGGTCTACTATGCAGTCTACCAATACCCCAAACTCCATGGGAAGTTGTGTCCTTGGACTTTATAGTGGAATTGCCTCCTTCCAAAGGATTTAATACCATCTTAGTGTCAGTGGACCATCTGACAAAAATGGCACATTTCATTGCTATTCGCAGACTACCTTCGTCCAAACAAACGGCAGAACTCCTGATGAAACATGTCTTTAAGTTACATGGTATCCCAAAAACTCTTCTGTCTGACCGTGGATCACAATTTATTTCCAAGTTCTGGCAAGAACTATGTCACATACTACGGATCGAGCGGAAGCTCACTTCTCCTTACCATCCGCAGACCAACGGACAGACTGAAAGAGTCAACCAATGCATCAAGCAATATTTACGTTGTTACACTTCTTACCAACAGGATGATTGGGTGGATCTTCTCCCTCTGGCAGAATTTGCCTACAACAACGCAACCCACAGTACGACCAAGCAGAGTCCGTTCTACTTGAACTATGGGTTTCATCCCTCTATTCTTCCACCCCGCATCCTTCCTTCAAATAACCCAGTAGCCTCAGACTATCTTACCCAAATAAAGGACTCTCTGGGTTTGCTTAATACTACCATTGCACACGCTCATAGTCAACAAAAGAAGTACTATGATCTTCGCAGAAGACCTTCTCCTCAGTACGCTATCGGGGACCTCGTTTGGCTCTCAACAAAAAATTTAAGACTGAAAATCCCTAGCAAAAAGCTTGGACCTCTGTTCTTGGGACCTTTCCCAATCAAGAAACTTATTGGAAAAGCTGCAGTACAGCTTACATTGCCAATAGACCTCAAAATACATCCCATTTTCCATGTGTCACTACTGAAGCCCCATGTTCCTGACCAAGGAATAAGGCCTACTATCCCATCTCCTCCTCCTGTACAAGTTGAAGGTGGAGAAGAATATGAGATAAAAGAGATTCTGGATTCTCGTATCCACAGAGGAAGACTTCAGTACTTGGTTCGATGGAAGAACTATGGGCCCCAAGACGAAACCTGGCTAAACACCTCTGACATACATGCCTCTAGATTAATCCGCAATTTTCATGCGAAGTACCCAGACAAACCAGCTCCAGGGGCCTTCAGGAGCCGGCCTTAAGGGGGGGGGGGTACTGTAATGTTCTGGTACCTTTGGGTACCCTAATTACTCTTTCATAAGTGTATGCGCCCCACCATTCTCTTTTGGTAAGGTGCGCATACACCTTTAAGACTGATGCTGTCATCACTGAGCGCCGGACTGGATGGCTATTTAGATCGCCGGCTCTCACTCACATGTGTTCGTTCAAACTGCTTTGTGCCTGGATGCTAACCTGTCTTGAAGCTCTCGTGCTTGCAAGCATACCTCGCTGTCGGAACCACGCTGCGCTGATCCCTGTATCCTGCTACCGGATCATCCGCTCTTGCCGAACCTCTCCTCTGCTACATTGCTATTAGTGATAAGTACCCCACAGGGGAAACCTCTATAACCTTCATACTAAAGCTTACACTATCTAGCTCTGCATACTAAGGACTATTACTACATCTGCATTATCTAAGATTGCTAGCTCTTGAGCCTACTACCACCTGTTCTTGCACTGGGTTGATCTCTCTTGTATGTCCACCTGCTACTCTGTCATCTACTACCATACATGATTGCTAAACCTATCTGCATCCCATCTGCTACTATCTTACTTTCAAGAACATTTCCTTTCAAGTGTCTGTCATCTACCATCTCTACCCAACCTGTCTCTTCAGCCTATCATCACTGTGTTACTATATACATAAGTCACTCTAGGAAACATCTTATTGAGTGTGTGTATTTACTTGCTGAATTGAGATCATCCACACATGATGAGTCATTGGGAGTTGGGATTGGTGTCTCAGCGTTTCTCTACATGACTACTGAAGTGGAATATTTCTGCAGCTGAAAATCCACATCATACATAAAACGCAGGAGCGTTACAAAGGGATGATAAGGGACTATATCCAAGAATTTGCCAAAGTCAACAGTATCATTAGCAGTAATCAGCATGGGTTTACAAAAGGATGTTCTTGCCAAACCAATCTGTTAACATTCTTCGAGGAGGTGAGCTGTGAGCTAGATAGGGGGAGATCTGTGGATGTGGTGTATCTGGATTTTGCTAAGGCATTTCATACAGTCCCCCACAAATGCTTAATTTACAAAATAAGGTCTGCAGGCATAGATCACAAGGTTTGCTCTTGAATAGAAAACTGGTTAAAGGGGCGTGTCCAAAGGGTGGTAATAAATAATGCATACTCAGACTGGTCTGGGGTGGTAAGTGGGGTCCCTCAAGACTCAGTCCTGGGACCAATTTTGTTCAATTAATTCATAAATAGCATTGAGGAAGGGATCACTAGCTGAATCTCAGCTTTTGCAGATGACACAAAATTAAGCAGGGCAATAATGTCAAATCATGATTCAGAAATCTTACAGAATGACCTGAACAAAATAACAGAGTGGGAAACTATGTGGCAAATGAGGTTTAATGTAGAGAAGTGTAAGGTATTGCACTTGGGGACAAAAAACATAAATGCAAAATACGCTTTGGGGGGGAACCTCTGGGGGAATCAAGAATGGAGAAAGATCTGGGAGTTTTAGTAGAAGATAGGCTAAGCAATTACATGCAATGTCAAGCTGCTGCTGCCAAAACCGGCAGAATATTAGCATGCATAAGGAAGGGGAAATATTCCAGAGATAAAACTATAATCCTACCGCTTTATAAAACTCTGGTCCGACCACATCTGGAATACTCTATCCAGTTCTTGTCACCAATCCTCAGAAAGGATGTGCTGGAACTGGAAAGAGTCCAAAGAAGGGCAACTAAGCTAATTAGGGGATTGGAGCACCTTAATTATGAGGAGCGTTTACAAGCACTTGATTTATTCTCCCTAGAGAAGAGACGCCTGAGAGGGGACATGATAGCGATTTACAAATACCTCAACGGTGATCTCAGCATAGAAAAAAACTATTCAGTTGCAAGGAATGTAAAAGGACACGAGGCCATACAATGTTACATAGTTACATAGTTACATAGTTAGTGAGGTTGAAAAAAGACATCCAGTCCATCCAGTTCAACCTATGATGTGTGTGTGTTTGCTTTTAACCGTACATTGTATACCCCTGTATGTTGTGGTCTTTAAGGTGTCCATCTAATAGTTTTTTGAAACTATCAATGCTCCCTGCTGATACGACTGCTTGTGGAAGAGAATTCCACATCCTTACCGCTCTTACAGTGAAGAACCCCTTACGCACTTTAAGGTTAAACCGCCTTTCCTTAAGTTTTAGTGAGTGGCCACGTGTCTTATTGTATCTCCTTTCTCTGAATAGTTTGTTCCTTATGCTCGGGTCGCCAGTACAGTATTTGTACATTGATATCATATCCCCCCTCAATCGTCTCTTCTCCAGAGAGAATAGGTTCAGTGCTTGTAGTCTTTCCTCATAGCTGATGTCCTCCATTCCCCTAATTATTTTTGTTGCCCTTCTCAGGACTTTCTCCAGTTCCAGCACATCCTTCCTGAGGACCGGGGCCCAGAACTGGACAGCATACTCCAGATGTGGTCGGACCAGAGTCTTGTAGAGCGGGAGAATAATCTCTTTATTTCTGGAATGAATCCCCTTTTTTCTACAACCCAGTATTCTGTTGGCTTTGCATGCGGCGGCTTGGCATTGCATGCCACTGCCAAGCCTGTTGTCTACCAGTACCCCCAAGTCCTTTTCCATCCTAGACTCACCCAGAGGTTCCCCCCCTAGTGAGTAGCTTGCTTTCTGGTTTCTGGCCCCCAAGTGCATTACTTTACATTTTTCAACATTAAATCTCATCTGCCATGTAGTTGCCCACCCCGTTATTTTGTTCAGGTCCGCTTGCAAGGTTTCCACATCCTGCATAGAAGATATTGGCATGCCTAATTTAGTATCATCTGCAAATACTGAGATTGTACTCGATATCCCCTCCTCCAGATCATTTATGAATAAATTAAACAGGATTGGTCCCAGGACAGAAACCTGGGGGACCCCACTTTCCACACCCGCCCAATCCGAGTACTCCCCATTAATCACCACCCTCTGTAATCTCCCCTGGAGCCAGTTCTCTATCCAGGTACTCACCTTATGGTCCATACCTACCTTCCTTAGTTTGTACAGTAAGCGTTTGTGGGGAATGGTGTCAAAGGCCTTTGCAAAGTCCAGATACACCACATCCACAGGCTTTCCTTTATCTAGGTGGCAGCTCACTTCATCGTAGAAGGTTAATAGATTGGTTTGGCACGAACGATTTTTCATGAATCCATGCTGATTACTACTTATAATACCGTTTTCATTACTAAAGTCTTGTATGTGGTCCCTTAACATCCCCTCCAAAATCTTGCATACTACTGATGTTAGGCTGACCGGCCTATAGTTACCCGGGATATATCTCGGCCCCTTTTTAAATATTGGTACCACGTTGGCTTTTTTCCAATCAGCTGGCACCATACTCGTCTGTAAACTATCCTTAAAGATCAAGAATAATGGTCTGGCAATCACCTGGCTGAGCTCATTAAGAACCCTCGGGTGCAAGCCATCCGGTCCCGGGGATTTATTTATGTTAAGTTTCTCTAGTTTAGCTCTAAGTCTATCTTCTGTTAGCCATGGCGGCACTTCCTGAGGTGTATTATTTAGTTTGGCCTTACAAGCGGGGTTCGTGTAGCCCCCCGATTCCTTTGTGAAGACTGAAGAAAAGAAATTATTTAACACTTCCGCCTTTTCTCTGTCCTCAGTGGCCATTTTTCCTTTATCATCTTTTATGGGGCCAATGTGCTCTGGCCTCGCTTTCCTACTGTTTATATACTTAAAGAACTTCTTGGGGTTCTTTTTACTCTCCTCCGCTATATGTTTCTCGTGTTCTATTTTAGCCGCCCTGATTTCGTCTTTACATTTCTTATTACACTCTTTGTAGTGCTTAAATGCTGCCAATGACCCCTCAGTCTTGTATTTTTTGAAGTCCTTTTCTTTAGCTCTAATATACATTTTTATGTTGGAGTTTAGCCACCCAGGGTTTAGTTTTGCTCTTTTAAATTTATTTCCCTGTGGAATGCACTGGCCCACCCCCTTGTTAAGTATGCTCTTGAAGCACTCCCATTTTTCCTCCGTGTTCTTTGTTCCCAGGGTTCTATCCCATTTGATATTTTCTAGCAGCGAGCGCAGTTTAGGGAAATTGGCTCTTTTGAAATTCAGTGTCCTTATATTACCCTTGTGTTTCCTATTACTGTAATTAATACTGAAACCAATTGACCTATGGTCACTGTTCCCTAAGTTCTCCCGTATTTCTATATCCGTGAGCAGGTCTGTATTGTTGGTAATCAGTAGGTCAAGTACCGCATTGTTTCTTGTCGGTGCATTCACCATCTGACCCATGAAATTGTCCTGCAAAACATTTAGGAACTGCCGAGCCTTGGCTGAGTGCGCGGTTCCTTCTGCCCAGTCTATATCCGGATAATTAAAGTCCCCCATTATAATGACATTTCCCATCCTTGCTGCCAATCCTATCTGTAACATGAGGTCCGCCTCACCCTCCTCCCTCTGGTTGGGGGGCCTATAGCATATGCCCAATATTACCTTCCCCACCGTGCCTTCCCTTTGAAGTTCTACCCATAGGGATTCAGCCTCGTCCTTAGCTCCATTATTAATATCATCCCTCATATTTACCTGTGTGATTAGAGGAGAAGCGATTTAACCTTAGGCTACATAAGGGGTTTTTTACAGTAAGTACAATAAGATTGTGGAATTCTCTTCCACAAATGGTGGTAACTGCGGGGAGTATGGTTACTTTTAAAAGACTCTTGGACATACATCTCCAAGATCAAAACATTCAAGGGTATGGGAAATGAATATGTCTACACACACCTACACAGGTTGAACTGGATGGACTGTTGCCTCAACTACTATGTAACTATGTAATAGGTTAAAAGTTGTCATTCCAAATATTTTTCACACCTTCTAGATAGAAGAACCTGCCAGCTCATAAGGGCAGCGTGAAAGGGTCATAAGGGATTTATTCCTCATTTTAGGATAGTGAGCGACGCCATTCAATTTTTTTCTTTCTTTCAATGGTTTTTACTTGGTTCTCAACAAATAAAATATTACAAGAAAACAGTATGCAGTTCAGACTGAGTGTCGACATACATATATTCTGGTTACAATTTATTTCTTTATGTCCCTGGGGCAACACGATATCCTGAACTTCAGGTTTTTAACACATACAGTTAATTATACAGCCTAATATTATGGAGCCATGTACTCCAAATTGCAGACACCAATTGTTGAACATCATAAATGGAGTGATTGGAAACAATGACTTCTACTGAGTGGGGCTTGAGGAGTAAAAGGAAAGTATAAAGCTGGCCATACATTATGCAATTTTCTTTCCTTCAACCACGAGTCAGTGTTGATGGAGGAATCCCTCCAGTTGCACTATTGTATTTTGACAGTGTGAGGTTTCCCTGCTGTCATTATACAATAATTACTGCAGCAGGTTATAGCTGGCAGCAGTAACCATACAAAAAAAGAACAAAAAAAATGGCAGACTGCCTTTTCTGAAGTTGATCGATAGATTCATTTCAGTACAACCAGCCTGCCCATAGATGGATTGAAATTTGATTGATTCCTCATGAACTGGTCAAATTTCAAAACATCTATAGCTGGCTTAACCAGACTGGTTTTGGTGAGGTGGGCTACAATACATTTCACAAAAGCAGGTGTTTGTATTTTACAATTACCTCACTAATCCTAAATATAAAAATAAACTGTATCTGTCCATGGTGGGGCCATGCTGAGTGAGCAATGCCAGTGATTAATAGCTAACAGCTCATCCAGCTTGCAGAGGATTTCAACAAGTAAACAGTGACCAACATCGCAGGGACAGCAGAGAATCTATAATTAAAAATGCAATGAATAAGCTAGGTTGAAGTAACTCATGCCAATCCTCTTGCTATTCCATCTAACAGTTCTTGTGCATAAAGGCTGTTGTGAGTCCTTTGTATCCTATAATAGCAAGCAATAGAACAATATTATAATCCATATGTTGTAGCAGTGGTACATCAAGAGGCGTGAGCAGGTCTTCCCCATCTGATCCAAACTAGTGGTGAGATTCAGATTCATATAACCATGAATTGGAGATCAATTTCCCGGATTATAGTTCTACTTACCCAAATGTTCTCCCCCCCCCCCCCCCGGCCAAAATGAGAGTTAAGCCCCGTACACACGTAGCGATTGTCGGCCGTAAATATTAGGCCACCAACCGATCGGCCGATTGTCGGCTTGTTAGTATGATGCTTCCGACAACCGACTGCGACTTTTCGGCCGAACAGAATCTGGTGTGCAGGCATTAAAATTTTTGTTGGCCAACACCAGAACAGCCGATTGTTCACCAGTCAGTACAGAATTCGGCCGATAAACAGCAGATGAGCAAGACTGGGCATGCTCAGAAAAGAAAAAACACACGGAACGTTAACCGTCACATGACATCACTTCTGCAGTCGGCTGTTGTTGGCCGACAAAATTCGTGTGCAGTCTTTAGCACTTTTCTACCGACAGGACAGCACCGGACAAAAGACGACCGATCGTTCGGCCGACATTCGGTACGTGTGTACGGGGCTTTAGGGATATAGCTGAACAAAAACAAACATGTCAGGCAGGTAGGCATACACGCCGAGGTAGTGGACCTGGATGAGGAGGTAGTAAGGGGCACTCTTTATGCCTTGAGGTCACTTTTTTGGTATCTCAAGTGCAGCAGTGGATTAGATATATAAAGCATGCCCTTTTTCATTGCAGCTAGTGCAGAAGATCAATACTACTACCATATGTCACTCTATATTAAGGCTTCATGTATGCTACAGCTCCTAAAATCAACTCCAATAAAGTCTATGTGTCAATATACACATAGGCTTTTACCAGAGTTTTCAACCTCCCTCTCCTGAATGTGGAAGAATCGCAGTGTGTGCAGAAGCCAGTGTGTACATGAAGCCTTAAGCTGGATACACACTATCCAACTTTTGTGGTTAGATTTCCTTCAGATTTACCTTTTCTATGTAGTGCAAGGGCCTGCCAGATTGCATACAAATTGAAAGTGTTTAGGTTTGACCTCATATTATCTGGTTTTGGTAAGTCTAAAGGAAAAAGTCTTCAGAAAATCTTATAGTGTGTATGGCCCATTAGGCTTGTTGGGACTGCAACCTCCGGTGGTTAAAGTATAACATTACATAAAGCATTAAGTCATCCTCCAAACCTTTTTGAATGTCTCCCTCAGTCTAAGCCATAGGAAAAGAGCCCCTCTCCCTACTCTACTTTTTTTTTTTTTCAATGGTAGTGCCTGGCCTCCTAAACCTTTTTGTTTGTTAATAATAGCCTAATTAGTAGCCTTACAAATGGCCTAATTGACAATAAGTATTTCTGACTTGAAGAACTTTTTTGAGGGGTTTGATCATTTGTGGGGATTTGAATCTTTTCAGATTGGCTCATCAATGCTAATCCAGGCCCAAGTAGAGAAAAATGGTAAAAAAAAAAAGTTAAATATAAATCAATAAATCACTGAATAAAAATAGAAATATTCCCACGCAGGTCCCAACAAATAAGTTGGATACTCTGGATACTAATTCTATTTTATGGCTGTGTGAGTTATGTGAGTTTTGGAAACCTACATAAAAAAAAAAGTATTTACATTTTTCCCCTACCTTTTTTTTTTTCTAGTTACTTAAAACCTAGGGAATTAAAATATATACATTTAAATTTGCTACCAATTCAAAACATAATAGTTACCTCAAAAAATACAAAATATATTAGTGTAGAATGCAGAATCTAAAAAAATATTAGGTGGGTAAAAGATACATTTCTGGAAAAGTATCTTGTGGAAACGAAAAAAGGTTCTGGCTCTAATGTGGTTAACAAAAACGTATTACACCAATACAAATATTATGCATAAGCAAAAGTCTTTAAGAGAAAATAGAAAGGGACTTGTTTATGATTCATATAAAATGTTTAATAAATATTACATTTATCAAATAGGTACATATATGTATAAATAAATACTGTGCAAAAGGTATAAATAACACAGATAAATATATATATATATTTAGGGAATTATACTTTTTTTGACTTGAAGTATTGTAAAATATTTTTCATTCTTTCCCAGAACACAGTCGTATTCACTTTTATCATTTCTCCGCAGGGCTGGTATGCAGATTTCTAGGAGAAAAAAGAAGTATAGAAATGTAATATTGGAATGAAACAAATCCTAATGCATATATATATATATATATATATATATATATATATATATATATATATATATATATATATTCAATAACTACTTGACATGTTACTTTTATGATTAAAACGTAACTTTTTTTGAGAAAAAATATTCTCCTCTGGGTGATGCCTCTGTGCCCCTGTGCGGAGTGGGTCAATTGGGATTGGTTTCATAATTATCTATCAGCTGTGGCAGCTGCAGGGCTCTAATGAGGAAAGCTGCTGGGCCTGCATCCCTTTAGATGTGTTCCTATTGGAAGCATCTCACCAAAAATTAGATTTTTGTTACAGGGGATGCCAGAAATCTGACTTGTATCTTAGGCAGACTTCTGGGAAAATTGGTGAGCCAATCATACAAGCAGGAAATTATGTTTCTGGGGTGTGGTAAGTACACATTGTGTGTACAGAACAGCTCCAGGTAGCCATATTGCATTGCAATTTCAGAAAATACAACAGCTGCAGATTGAAAAGGAAAGGTAATTTTTAATAACACTCAATTACAATATGATTTGTGTCACAATTGTATACGCTATATTATTTTTATTTTTTTTATTTGCTATTTTTTTCCCCCCTTTAAACTCCAGGCAAGCAGCTATATATGTAGTTCAAATACATATATGTAATCTGTTATACATTTTATAGGATTTGTAATTCTGTGCAGCCAATTGTGTGATCCCAGAACTCCTACCAGATGATCTAGGACCTTTCCTATCTAAACTGCAGCTGTGCAATAGATATTATTCCAGCACATACATCAGCCTGCTGATTAAACAGCAAAACATACAGTATCTCCCAATCTTCTGAGATGGGAGAGAAACACACCTTTAGCACAAAATATTTCCACATAGGACACCCCTGATAACACAGAAAATGACATTCTAAATTTCATTCTATATTTTTTCTTTATATTAGAATTTAAAAAAAATAACCAATACAAAAATCTGAATGATGGATTAGAGTATAGTGTAAGAAAAAAAAACTTAAATAGTTAAATACTACTTTTATTGCAGATCTTTACACACAGCTAAAAGATGGACATTTGTGGATAAATGCGTGACCGAGTAGCACTGGATTGATGAGGTTGTCTCTCTGCTTCCCTACCCTATGAAAGTGTTTAGAAACTTTGCAAAGCCACAGAGCCTGAGTAAAACTGCAGGGCTCCAAGGTCTGATTTTCAGAGGATTTGTCTGCATTTACATTTTGAGTTTCTGGGAACTTGTTTGTGCTCGTTTTTACGCCACAGGCATAGGGCAGCCTATTGATTTCAATGGGCTGCCATACATGCAACACAGCAAAGTAGCCCATGTTCTTTTTTGCACATTTTTTAACTGCCTGTTTTGCCGCACATTTTGTTGTGCAACAAACGTCCGGTTTGTTTTTGGCACATTTGGAGTGCTATTAACCTCCCTGGCGGTCTGATTATGTCCAGATTTCTGTGCTAAAAGCGGTACATTCTATTGCATGGAAATCTGTTGCTTTACATTTTAAAACTCACCTTCCCCTGCGATCCCCCACCATCCACCCCTGCCGTCCTCCCGCTGTGTGCTCGGCCGATGCCGGTACCTGTCTTCCGGTTCCCTTCCCTGTGAGCGTTGCGACGCAGAGGGTGGAACCGGCGGCAATTTAAAAAATGTAAATACACAAAATGACATGATATAAAGTTGTAATCCTAACGGATTACACTGTATCATGCCATTTCACCACAGGATTGCACCTGGTGACTTTTCAGTGTCCTGCCTGTGCTTTTCCAGTTCTTTGTGCCTGGAAAATTGAGAATTACTATGGCATCCAAAAAACGTTTTTTGCGCAAAAGCGCTTTTAGACGAACTGGAAAACAGCAACAGCGAAACTGAGTTACTTGAAGAACTGAGCGATAGCGATTAGTGGGAAAATTCGTCATTAGGTACGGAAAGTGACGACAGCGACGATTCTGATGTCTCTTTCTGGCACATTGCTCAGTTGGAAATTCTGCAGAATCATTTGATATACTTCCCAAATTCCACAAGCTTTGTGCTAGAAAGACATCAGAATCGTCGCTGTCGTCACTTTCCGTACCTGATGACGAATTTTCCCACGAATCGCTATCGCTCAGTTCTTCAAGTAACTCAGTTTCGCTGTCGCTGTTTTCCAGTTCGTGTAAAAGTGCTTTTGGGCAAAAAGAACGCTTTTTGGACGCCATGGTCATTCTCAATTTTCTAGGCACAAAGCACTGATAAAAGCACATGCAGGGCACTGGAAGATTCACCAGGTGCAATCCTGTGCTGAAATCGAATGATACAGTGTAATCCGTTAGGATCACAGCTTTGTATTATGTCATATAGACTTTTGAATTTGCCGCCAGTTCCTCCCTCCTGTGTCTCAATGCTCGCAGGGAAGGGAACCAGAAGGCAAGTGCCGGCAATCAGCCGTGCACAGAGCGGGGAGAGAGTGTGAGGACGCCGGGGAGGACAGCGGGGGTTCGCGGGGAAGGTAAGTAACATTCTGGGGTAATCCCGAGTGTGGCTCAGGGTTACCGCTTTTGGTACTGAAAGTTAACCCCGAGCCACACTCGGGATTACCGCCAGGGAGGTTAATAGCAATGCAAGTGCGACACGCATTTTTCTTGCATTTCGGAGATGCACGTGGAATCATGCTCTTTTAGGAGCGTTCATGAAACACCAAAGTGTAAATGCGGCCTTACAGAAAAATAAAGCTAAATAGTCATACTACACTGCTACTTATGCTAGCATTTAATACATTTTATATTTTGATCCATGTATGTACCTTGCATTTTTATATATTTCTGTCTTTCATATTAAAATTTTCCACTATCACTAGTCAAAGATACAAAATTGTAAACTTATTGTATGATTTAGCAAATTTTCTCTTATGAGGTTATAATGTTTATGTGAAACAGAATGCGAATAATTAATCTGTACATTATATTTGTCTGAAGTGTAAAGTCAGAATCAACCTTGTAATGTTATTTTACATTTATTCTATCCATATTGGTGTTTCAGACTTTGGATTTGTTTGTTATCATTTTTACTACTTTTTACTACTTCTAAGTGTGCATGTAAAACATAACAGCAAAAACAAGATTCATAATACAAGTAATATTAATAGTAATAATAATAATATTAACCATAAAAAATCTAGTTCAGCATATAGCAGCTACAATAAAAATATAAAAACTTACACATTTCTTAGCCAAGTTAGAAAATGTGGTTTTTAGAAATTGATGAGGTACTTTACTGTAACTTTGATTGCGCTTAGCCATACGGTCAAAAGATTCTTGATAGCAGGTCAGATTATAATTAGAGGCCTAAATAAATGAAAGCAATAATACAAATCTTAATACAATTTTTATTCAAAACTGAAAAATTTTATTTTTTTATACAAATTATCAAAGCAGTTTATTTAAAAAATATGTGAAAAGGCTTGTTGGCCATGTATAATAGTTTGTTTTAATAAAAGCAGCAATTGTTTCCTTCTTAACTGGGGGATCTATCATTGCTGATGGTCTATTGTCGCTGGATGTCAGGGGGTCTATTTCACTCCTGTTTTTTTGTCATTAACAAATTCCATACAAATGACTTGGCCCCAAAAAATTTAACTTGGTTCTGTATTCTCTTTAAAGGACAATACTGGGAGGTGGGCAGGGGGTGGAACCAAGGAACAGTGCTCGGATGTGGGTAGAGACAGAGAAAAGGTATGACTCAGAAAGGGAGAGTTCCTGCACCTTTTCTTTGATTAAAAAAAAAAAGCCCTGACTATACCTATGCCATTCATACTTCCTCTAACTGGATTTTCTATTCACTAATTCGCTGATCTAGACAGTTTACTAGGTGGAGCTTTAATGGCCTAATGCAGCATAGATCCAAAGAAGATAATGGTGGCCAAAGTGTGGATGATTAAAACTTTGGTCATTGTTTCTGTAAGGGGATTTTTCATGGTATATGTTGCTATTTGGACATTTGGAGTGTAAATATACTTATTTTATATTTTTACTATAATATTATTAATGTGCATTCAGCACTTTCTTACCTTAGGCATTTCAAAACAGTCACATGAATTCTAAAACGAAAAAGATGGTAGTTTTGATCACACAACTTCCCAATTTACATTTGAAAAACATATACAAATATGCTGTAGGTTACTATTTAAGTACATAGGAAAAGTGTATGGCTATAAACCAGTGGTATAAGAAGAACAGAGAAATAAACTCAACTAAGCTGAATATGATCTGCTGAATCTCATGAGACACTCCCTATACCATTGATGGTGAACCTTGGCACCCCAGATGTTTTGGAACTACATTTCCCATGATTCTCATGCACTCTGCAGTGTAGTAGAGCATCATGGGAAATGTAGGCCCAAAACATCTGGGGTGCCAAGGTTCACCATCACAGCCCTATACCTTGTAAGTTGACAATCACTACCATAGTGTTTTTTGTTGTTTTGATGTGACCTCTTACACACCTTCAATCAATCAATTAATCATTATCTATACCAAGATTTACAACTTTAAGGCATGTCCTGATGGACAGAGGAAGTCTCTTAGGGCACAATTAAACCAAGTCTATTCCCTTGCTGCTGGTAAAAATATATACTTCACTGACATTAATCCATCTAATAGCTAGTGACATATATGTTCCCAAAAGGATATTTTGACACTAACTTTTAACACTAATGGCTTTCTCTCAAATAACAGTGTAAAGACTAGTAATATGCAGACCTAAAGGAACCACAGAGAGAACCCATCCGGGGTTAACTTGGAATGTAATTCTTTGTAAGACACCATTTTGTTGCAACAGCCTTGAATTGAATAGATTGTTCTAAGATGATGGGGGTTGCTATTGATGCAACACAGATAAGAAGGATACTTTTGGAAGTTGAAGGGTTTTGGGAGTGGATCGTTTTAATATTACAGTAATATGAAGAAATCTATAACATCTAATTGGAAATCAGCTTGTGTTGTTGCAAGAATATTTCAAATTGCCAGGTTACCACACATTTTTATACATGTCATGAGAGAAACAGGGAAGTTGTCAATTCTAAATTCAACTTATGAAAATGCTGGTTGCCTGGCCATCATGGTAAGTCAGTACTTTGGGTTACTGAGCCAGAACTAGTATGCAGAGGCAGCCATGATATTGTATCTCATATATGAGGGGGAAAAGTAGTTGGAAACGGTGCTACCTTTTGTGTGTGTAATAAAACCAGACCATATATGAATAAATGTGCAAAATAAAGTGCTAGTGCAAAGGGTAAAGTATGTGCAAGAATGATGATCATGCAGAATTAACGTGCGAATTAAAACACTAATATATGGCCGGATAGTAAAAAATTGCAAAAGTGCTGGTGAATATATTTAATAATGTGACAAGGTATGGTACAAATAGTAATAAATATTGGTAAAATAATTTGATATACTTCATATTCTTTTACCAATATTTATTACTATTTGTACCATACCTTGTCACATTAATATATTCACCAGCACTTTTGCAATTTTTTACTATCCGGCCATATTTTAGTGTTTTAATTCGCACGTTAATTCTGCATGATCATCATTTTTGCACATACTTTACCCTTTGCACTAGCACTTTATTTTGCACATTTATTCATATATGGTCTGGTTTTATTACACACACAAAAGGTAGCGCCGTTTCCAACTACTTTTCCCCCTCATATATGACATTTGAACCCTAATTTTAGGGGTTGGTTGGTGGCTGCAACCTAGGTATTCCAAAGTCTCTGAGATATTATCCATAGTGCTGGTTTCTCCCCCTTTGGCCTTATGATATTGTATCTGTTTTGTTCAGCTGTAATGCAAAAAGAATATGGGAGGTTGTATAGCCAACCGTTCACTTTTACAGTACATGCAGTGTGACACCGCCCCACCCCCCGTGTATGAACTCAAAAGTCCTCAATTCTGAGTATTTCTGGTTTTAGACCTGTCATTCCAGGATGCTGTGGCTGGGGAAGCAGCCAATCAACATGACCTGTGCTTGACTAATTGCATTTGAGGGAAGAGGAAACAATAGAACCTGTCACCTGTCCAATGCTACAATAAGGGCCGTTTCATATTTGTGCGAGTGCGGCGATCGCATGTAATATCGGAGCGCACTGCTCCTTCATTACATGCGATCGGATGTGCGGATGCGAATTCAGCCATACACTTTGTATGGCTTAATTCGCACTGTATCCGCACCAAACACGCACATAACCTTTTTATCCAGCCGCATCAGGATCGGATCGCACAGTGGTTCACACTTGTGCGATCCGATCCTGTGCGAACTGTCAGATCGCACTGCGATATGCGATCAAACTGTGGGTGTCGTTAACATTTAATTGACACCCCTGCGTATTGCATATGGCAGTGTGAACTGCCAGAGGTGCGTTTGCGATGCGGGAACAGGCTGCGAATTCGCAGCCTTCCCGCATCGCACAAGTGTGAACCGAGACTAATGCCTCGTACACACGGTCAGATAATCGTACGAAAAAACTCGCTTTCGACCTGGTTGCACGATAATCTGATCGTTAGTACACAGCTTTCGACAGCCGATCACAACAGTTCGTCCAACAAAATCCGAAGGGACAAACAGGAAAACTTCTGTCGTACGATAGCCCCGCGAACGACAATCGTGTAATTAGTACACTATGCGTCCGCTAAAAATCGTTCGACAAACACCGCGCATGATCGGAAATAGCGAAATAACTATAAGCTTCCAAGACGTGGCTACGCATTCTGGTTGCTTTCACACAATCGTACGGCAGAAATCATATGGTTAGTACACATGGTTGCATTCGACATTTTGTAGCATGCTACTTTACTCGAACGATATGTCGTACGATTATCTGACCGTGTGTACGAGGCATTAAGGTAGCTTGTTAGCAATAAAGGTAAACGTAAAACAAAAAGTTTAATAACATTTAAAAAAAAAAAAAAAATGTAAAAGCACCTCTGTCACCTGGGCACATCCCCGAAATACAAACATGTGCATAGAGCATGCACATTTATGCAACCAGCAATTTTGCCATACATATTATACACAATAATTCTAGGTCCCCTTATTTATGGTTTACTCTAAAACAGAGTTGTAAAGGCATTTAAAGAATGATCTATTTAAAATTTTGGCTATCGTAATTTTTTTGCCATGTTGCAAGCACATGCAGTTATAAGGCTTGGAATATCTATTTACTGGACACTACTGGATTTCGTATTTAATTTTGTAAAAAAAAAAAAAAAAATGAGAACTAAAATTGTGTTTGTGCGCAATCATTTTAGTGTTTTTTTTTCCTGAAACTATAGATTTGACAAAAAGTTGCAAACACACATGCGACATAGAAAATATTTTTTTGGAAAAAAATAAAAAATAAAATATTAATGACCTTTTTATTCTACGGGGACTCTGCATTCATATATATATATATATATATATATATATATATATATATATATATATATAGGTTTTAATAACTGCATAAAGATTATAAAGAATTCAATTAGATAGTATATTTCTTCAATATACATCAGAGTCTGGCTAGCTACCATGGAGCTCTAGCAAACCACTCCTCCTAATTGTTCTTGTTTTTTTTTTTTTTTTTTTTAATAAGTACTGACGTACTTTCTCTTGCTTCTTAGGAGAAAAAAAATGATATGGAAACTTATATAGAAATTGGTCTGATAATGAGGGATGGTAAAACAAAATGTATTTTTAGTACAAATCTGCTATTTTTATTTTCTCTAAACACTTTTGTACCAGCCACTTGCAGGTGATAGCTGTATGTCAAAGGCTCACTGTGTAAATAAGTTATTTAAATCACACCATATAGTAATCCTACAAAATGAACACTTATTCACTTAGCTTGATTTACTAAAGCCCCGTACACACGTACCGATCGTTGGCCGAACGATCGGCCGTCTTTTGTCCAGGGCTGTCGTGTCTGTTGAAAACTGCAAAAGACTGCACACTAATTTTGTCGGCCAACAACAGCCGACTGCAGAAGTGATGTCATGTGATGGTTAACTTTCCTTGTCTTTTTCCTTTTCTGAGCATGCCCAGTCTTGCTAATCTGCTGTCTGTCGGCCGAAATCTGTACTGACTGGCGAACAATCGGCCGTTCTGGTGACGGCCAACAAATATTTTAAAGTCTGCACGACAGATTCTGTTCGGCCGAAAATGTGCCGTCGGCTGTCGGAAGCATCATACTAACAAGCCTACAATCGGCCGATCGGTCGGCGGCCGAATATTTACGGCCGACAATCGGTACGTGTGTACGGGGCTTAAAGAAGGAGAATGCCCACTGAGCCCAGCCATGCCCCGTTCACATCAATCATCTAATTTCGTGCAAAGGGTATTTCACCTTTGGTCTCAGTTCTCTTACATATGATTGGATATTCAAAGTGAGTCAGAATTAATTTCCTACCTGTCAGGCTAATCAAGAATAAACACTTTTTGGTTGCTGTGAGTTATTGCAATTTAGAATTAACATCAATAATTCTCATAATATTGCCCCGATTAAGAAGGAACATACATTGATGCAAAATACTAGTACTAGTTTCACAACTGAAATGATTCAGAACTCCTAGCTCCATAGACAAGATTGCTGCCAACAACATTTTTTAAGTTCTAGAATAGTAAATACAATTATTTGCTTTCAAATGCATGAGCAAAGAGAAAGGCATCTGAACAAATAAGGGTTGATGAACTTACCTGGTAATCAGCAAGAGTTTTATTACAGTTACATGCTATTTCTGTCTGGAAAATAAAAAAAATAATAATCATTTGGCATCATTTGGTATACTTTCAAGCAGTTTACGTTATAACATTTTTAAATAAATTTAGTAAACATAGTGGCCATACCGTTAAGTCTTTTATATGCCTTAAAGCAATATCTGGAAAACACTTTCCTCCAGCAGTGCACGCAATACAAAAAAGAAGAGAAAATGCTGAAAGTACAAAAAAAGGCTGCATCTTTGCGTTGTATTACAGGTCCAGTGATCATTTTCCAGTTTGTCTGAAGGGGTTTTAAATTGAACTCTTCGTTTGTAATTTGCATAGTCCCACCCACAATTCCTAGGTGCAAGATTTTCCAGGTATGGTTTTTGTGTGGGAATCACTAATGTTTTGAACTTGCTGGAAAGCACTTCTAAAGATCATCAAAAAGGGGAAATCCTTCAGCAACTGAAACCCCGTGCCCACTTTTTTTTTTAGGAGTCATGCATCCTTTTTACTATGTAATTTTAGTCATCCACACAGATAGTATATCCTTCTGGCCTGGGAAATTTGCAGTGCATGTACATTTTACAGCTAACAGACCTTAGAAATATAGTACAGGAAACGATGGGGATTTCATTATTTCAGCTCACAGATTTTTTTTCTCTAGTTTGCATACATTATCCTGTATGTATATTAACCATTCAACTACTTTTTATGTTTACTTTTGTAATATTGTTTCACAATGTATCATTAAAAGGAGCTTTTATTTAGAATTTTTTTTTTGTAATGCATTCATATATTCGTATATTATATATCAGTAAAATAAATGAGCACCTTTAAATTTTTACTGTGTGAAAAACAGAGCAAACCTTTCTAAAAATCACAAAGCAGTCTTTGCAGTAAAATGCAAAGTTTGCACATACTAAGAAAAGAATTAAAAAATGAACTGATGTTAGTAGGTCCAAAACATACTAGAAAAAAAGCTAGTTCAGTATTTACCTTACCACACCTTTCACCTATGGTGCCTAGGTGAAGGTGATATCAAACAATATGTTTTACCAGCACATTGCATTCTCTTTATTAGTCATCAATAAGCAATATTTCAAAGCCCTTACGATTAGCTCCTTTATTATCTAACAGTGTCTTTATTTGCCCAATGAGAGTTAATCAATGGGGTTTAAAACATTACTTGTCCTCAACCAGTTGAAACCGCCCACTGCCCACTGCAGATATACTGTGGCAGGGCGGCTCAGCTGCGCAAAATCATGTATATCTACGTGATTTCGTGCATGCGGTCTCGGCGCTGCGCTCCCACTATGATTAGACACAGCGGGAGGCGGCCGCAGTAGGAGCAGTGGCGATTGCCGCTGGCCTCCCGCAATCATCAGAGAAACTGACAGAAGACCCTCCTGCTTATGTAAACAAATCAGGCGAGTCTTCTGTCAGACAGGCAGAGAGAGATCAGGAGTTTCAGCTAAGCTGAAACCCTGATCTCTCTGTGCCTGTCACAGAGCCCTTCCCCCCCACAGTCAGTAAGCATTGTTAGGCATACATTAACCCCTTTGATCACACCTAGGGTTAACCCCTTCCCTGCCAGTGTCGTTTATACAGTAACAGTGCATAATATTTAGCACTGATTACTGTATTAATGTCACTGGTCCCCAAAAAGTATCAAAAATGTCAGTTAGGGGTCCGATCTGTTCGCCGAAATGTCACAGTCCCGCTAGAAATCGCTGATTGCCGTCATTACTAATAAAAACAAAAAAAATGAATAAAAAGTCCAAAAATCGATCCTGTAGCTTGTAAATGCTATAACTTTTGCGCAAACCAATTAAAATACCAAAAATATGTAGCAGAATACAAATTGGCCTAAATTGATAGTAAAATTAGATTTTTATATATATTATATTATATACCACCAAAAGGAAGCTCTATTTATGGGAAAAAAAGGAAATCAATTGTATTTGGGCACGGCGACGCACAACCTCGCAATTGTCAGTTAAAGCAACGCAGTGCCAAATCGCAATAAATGGCCTGGTCATTAAGGGGGTAAAACCTTCCGGAGCTGAAGTGGTTAAAGTGGTTGTAAATGCATAAAGATAAAAAACCTTCTGTGTGCAGAAGCCCACCTAAGCTCCCTTTCGATTCAGTGATGTCCATGAGAGCCTGGCCTCTTCAGGGACCTGGACTCCTGATTGTTTTTTGGCAGCAGCGGGAGCCATTGGCTCCGACTGCTGTCACTCACAGACAGTGAGCCAATCACGAGATGGATGAGGCGGGCGGAGCCACAGCTCTGTGTGTAAATGGACACACAGAGCCGCAGCTCAGGGACACCTGAGGGAGGAGCCAGGAGCACTGGCATGGGTCCCGAGAAGAGGAGGTATCCAGGCTGCTCTGTGCAATACCACTGCACAGAGAAGGCAAGTATAACTACCTTGATTGTTATTAATAATAAAAAAAAAAAAAACAAGGCTTTCATATCTCTGTAACTATTAAAGAGCTCTGACTGAATATGAAATACTTTTTGGTAATTCATTGAAGCCTGTCATGTGCTTTGAAACAGCTTGGGCCAAACAAACTATGCTAAGTTTAACCAAAGCTGGAGATTAGCTTTAAAGGATGAGCCTGGTCCGATCCACAACCTGGCCACAAACAACACAAACTATTTTCAAGTAGGGGGTTGTGAAAATCAATCAGGACAAATATAAAATACTTACAATTTTGCTTATTCTATCTTCTTATAATTAAAGCTTCATAAAACCCAAAAACAAACATTTATTATATTGCAGCTTACCAATTTTTGAATGTGGTGGCTGCATTATTTTCCCTTTTAGGCTTTCTTTATTTTATTTTCACCTGGTGATTCAGCCAATAAGTCTGTTATTTTTCAACTGAACAAGCTGCCCTGCAGAAGGACAAATCATTTGCCACTAACAGGGGGGCTTACAATGATCAGATTTGATTTATTTATGTAAAACCTTTATCGTAAAAGGAACACACTATTGCTGTAACTGCTTATAAAGTATTAGCTGGAGACTGGCTTCAATTTGTTAGTGTACTTAAATCTGCTAGTACATATGACACTCCATTCTCCCCCATCTGACGATACTGCTGTCTAAAGGTGTCTCTGTTGCTACTCTGTCCAGAGTGAGGGCACCCCAATAAAGGAAGTGTGTTACTGGCCAGATCTAAAAAAGGAAAACTTATACTATATACTATACTATACTATACTATACTAACTTCAACTAACTATAGCCAAAACAGCTAATGATTTGCAAGCTGCAATATAATATTATATTTTTGGTTTTGTTTAATTCCACAATAAGGTGTTACTAATGGCTGACGATACTGCTGTCTACAGGTGTCTCTGTTGCTACTCCATCCAGAGTGATGGCACCCCAATAAAGGAAGTGTGTTACTGGCCAGATGTAAAAAAGGAAAATGTAAACTATATACTATAATATACTATACTATACTATAATATACTATACTATACTATACTATACTATACTATACTATACTATACTACTATATTATAATATAATATACTATACTAACTTAAACTATAGCCATAACAGCTAATGATTTGCAAGCTGCAATATACTGTATTACATTTTTGGTTTTGTGTAATTCCACAGTAAGGTGTTACTAATGTCAGCAGAGGACTAGAAAATGAAAGTACGTTCAGTGTTTAGCATTGCTCATTTACAGCGTGTCCCAGCTGCAGCACAGGTTGTCTCTATCTGCATGATTTTAGCAAATACAAAAAGCACCATTAAAACGTTCACATTAGTGGAGGATCTTTTTGCACCCATCCAAGTAGTTTTTTTTGGTGTAATTGGTCTTTTCAAAAATTTGGAAGAATAGATAGTTGGGCTTTCCAGTAACTTCCCTGACAACTGCAACTAATTTAGGATTTCTATGGGTTAAGTGAGAAGGTATGGGTCTCCTAAATGATAGTTGTATCCAGGGCTTTCTTTCTCATAGAAAAGGTGCAGGAACTCCCCTTTCAAGTCACCCTTTGTCTCCGCCCCTACCCACCTCTGAGCACCATCCTTTGATTCCTCCCTCTATCCACCTCCCAGTTCCACCAAGTATAATTTTGTATAATTTTATGGAATTTGTTATTGATAAGCCATAAAATATATCCACTGCATCCAGCAACAATACACCTCCCTTTCAACAATAGTTTCCCCCAGCAACAAAAGGACCCCCCCCCACGACAAAGTACCCCCCAAGCAACAATGGATCCATCAGAGCATTAATAGACCCCTCCAGCAACAATAGATCTCCTAGCAGCCAGCTTCAATAGACCCTCCAGTAGCCAACAGTAGACCCCTCCCTCAATAGTAGATCCCTCCCAGCAACAAATTAATCCCAGCAACAGTAGATTCACCGGCACACCTCAACACCCCTTGCCATTTCATGCATTCAGTGCTAGAGGTGCCGGAACTGCGTTCCCCTGCGTTCCCGCTGAAAAAAAGCCCTGGTTGTATCTATGGGAAGCAAACTTCAAAATATAAGTAGTGATTGTGATGCTGCAAATGACCCCCCTGGCTGATAACTTGGTAGAAGGAGAGGAACTTCTAAGAGGCCACCCCTTTGGAGTCAAGTGGGAGACCAAATATCTCCAGATACCAAAGAGTACCAAACATGGCAAGTAGATTAGTGTTTAACCACTTGCCGACCGCCGCACGACTATCTACGTCGGCGGTCAGCCCCTCACAGGCAAACTAACGTAGGGCTACGTCGCTTGCTTGTGAGGGTCTAGGGAGCGAGCGCGCGCCCCCGGAGGCGCGCTCCCGCTCCCGCGTGGTCACGGACCCCCCCGCGCGTGTGACCAGCGGACCCGATGTCCGCCGGCCACTCGGCGATCGGCGGGGGAGAGGGAGAATGTCAGGCAGCTTGTGTAAACAAGCTGCCTGTCATTCTCCTCGCTGTAAAGACACTGATCACATGGATCTACTATGTAGATCCGTTGATCAGTGTCCTTACAGCTCAAGCCACAGCCAATCACAGTAGAAAGCACGCCCCTAGGGACACACACAGCCCCTCCCTCCCAAATAAAGTTAACCCCTTCACTACCAGTGTATTTTTACAGTAACAGTGCATATATATAGCACTGATTACTGTAGAAATGTCACTGGTAACCCCAAAAGTGTCAAAAATGTCAGTCAAGGGTCCGATCTGTCCGCCGCAATGTCGCAGTACCGCAAAAAAAATCGCACATCGCCGCCATTACGCGTTAAAAAAAAAAAACAAAAATGACAAAAATCTTTCCCTTTGTTAGTAAACGCGATAACTTTTGCGCAAACCAATCAAAATACGCTTTTTGCGATTTTTTTTACCAAACATAGGTAGCATAAAACAAATTGGCCGAAAATGTTAAAAAATTTTGATTTTTACATTTTTTTGGGGGGGAATTTCATATAAAAAAATGTTAAAAATATTGCTATTTTTGCAAAATTGACGCTCTTTTTTTGTTTATAGCGCGTGATCAAAAAATCGCACAGGTGATCAAATACCACCAAAAGAAAGCTCTGTTTGTGGGAAAAAAAGGACGCCAAATTCGTTTAGGTACAGCGTCGCACGACCGCGCAATTGTCCGTTAAAATCACGCAGTGCCGAATCGCAAAATACCCCCTGGTCGGAATGGGGGTAAAATCTTCCGGGGCTTAAGTGGTTAAAAAAATTGTAGAGAATAGCTAGGTGAATGGATCTACATATCCCAATAGCAGGAACTCTGGTGGAAGCTCGGTGAGAATGCCTCTATGAAAACCTAAATTTCAGAGTAAGGGGAGCCATATGAGAAGGCTGCATGGGATCTGTGGATGACAGAATCAAAACATAGGCAAAACCCAATGACACAGAGAAAGATAAGGAGGAAGCGTTTGAGCAATTGATACTGGAAGTCCAGGATACAAAAGGGGCACTCCACACCTCCACTAAGGGCTCCTTCACACCATACGTGCATGAAAACTGATAGGGAAACCACGGAGATTTCACTTGCAGAGATATCAGTTTACATCAGTGTTACATCAGTTTTTATGTGCGTCTCAAATGAGTTTTTATACACGTCAGTTGTGTGCCCTGTTTACACCACAGTGTTGATGTCACGTCGGAGTTTTTTTTTTCCACACAAAAAACTGTATACACATTGCAGATTCCTGCACAGAAAAACTCTACATGTGATATCAGTGTTCTGATGTGAACAGGTCACATAGAGAACCATTTTTTTTGTGACTTTGCAGAACATGTGTAGAAAAACAGACATATTTGGACATGGTGTGAACAAAGCTTTTTTTTTTTTTTTTTTACAATAAAATTCCATAGAAATTTACCCAGTAAAAGTACATATTCAGTTAGTGTGTGAATTGGGCAAAAAGAAAAAAAAAAACATTTGTGATGACTCTGAGGCAATTTTTTGTGCTGGTTCATATTACACTTAGTGCCATTTAATGACTATACAGTATGCAGTATTTTCAATTTTAAATCAAAGAAAAAAAGATTTGGCCAGTACAAAAAATAGCATAAATCATTTTTTGCCCCATTCACACAAGTAGTGCACCTCTGCAGGAGCTGCTAGTTTGGTAATCCCTCTGTAGTTATTCTTCTTTCACTGAACTGAGTGATATAATACCTCGACCACTCTGACACACCCTTTACGCAAATAAACCACACCAGTTTAAAATAAACTTGAGTAAACTGAATGCAAATAAGTCACCAAAACACAAGATTATACAAATCACAATTAATTATGATTACAATAATTTACTACTATGCAATGCAGTCATTAAACAGAATTAAATATGGAGATTTAATTTTTTACTAAAGGTGACTAAGCCCAGATTCCACCACATTTATAACTTGACCTGTAACAGGACCACCAGAGTTGAAAAAGAGTAATGCTAATAATTAAGACAATAGGTAATTGCCCCCAAACTGTAATTTTTCTTTTCTTTTTGCTAGCTTAACACAAACATTAATAGGTGAAGATAGTGTTCTTGATTGCTGCCACAACAGTGACATTGTCACCAGACCAATGCAGCCAGCAACAATGTTCCTGGTCGCTAGCCACATCAGTGCCCATGTCATCAGAGCCAGTGCAGCCATCAACAGTGTCCCTGATCACCACCACATCAATAAAGTGTTTCCAGGGGCTGTGAAGCTAGCAACAGTGTTCCCGATCACCACAACACCAGTGCATTGTTGCCTCTGCCTGCTGCCTGTACTGACCCTGGCCTGCTTATTGGATATGTTTCTGTCTGATGCCAGAGGTTATCCTTTGCCTGTTTGCTGACCTTGTCTCTGCCTACTGTGTGAACTGACTCATCTGCACATCCCTCTGACTACGTTCTTGAGAGACACCAGTCTGAGCCATCCTCTGAGTACAACTGAGCTCCTGAAAGCACAGGATTTCGTTTGTTCACCCTTTTTTCAGCTCCATGTACTTTCTAGCCAGTAAATATGGCATTCTTGGGGGCAGCCAAATAGCAGAAGTTTAGACTTGCTTGACTTATATGTATGGGGAATACTATCAGCGATGCTTCACTAAGCTATACTTTCTGACCACTTCTACAAAGGCAAGCATTACAATACTCTGTTATTTATTTATTTATTTATTTTTTTGGTGATATACAAGGTAAAATGTCTAGTAGACAATCTGTCCATACATTGAAAAAGTCTCACACTTGTGGTATACTCTTACTTGCAAGGAGTAGCAGAATGTGTTTTAGGGTGTAAAGCTGTGTGGGACATATATCTTAATAAATTTACAATTTTGTGTAAAATGTAATTCTTTTTATTTCTTTCTACAGTTTCCAAAAACATGCAGCAAAAAAAAAAAAAAAAAGTTATTTTCTAAGTGTTTTTTTACTGTCCTGGAGCTTCAGGGCCTCCATACACTATTATATAGTCAGGAACTTAGATGCCTAGTTTGTGCCTCTTGAAAGCTTGAAGGTATTCCTTCGATTTTGGGTCCCTAATGCAGCTACAAAATCTTACGTCTATATGGAGTATCCCTATACTCTGGAGGCATAGAAGAATGTTTTGGGGGTGTTTATTTCTAAATAGGTCTATGCTGTATGTTGGAAATATCGTATTCATTTTCCATTGTGTCCAACAATATACTTTCATCTTCTTTCTTCAATTTCCAAAAACTTGTGGCAAAAATGTGATCTTCAAAAGTCTCACCATGCCTCTAATTAACTACATTGAGGGGTCTACTTTGTAAAATGTGGTAATTTTTTAGGTATTTCTCAAAAATCAAATAATTTGCTATTGCATGCCCTTCCCCCAATAATGTGGAAGGGTGGGCAGCCTATGGCTATAGTTTCATAGTTGGTAATGTGGAATAAAGAAAAAAAAAAAAACCAGACATTTCCAAGCTCAACTTACTGACCAGCCTGTGACCAACCAAACTGACCTGTCCAACAGTGTGCGTTAAAGACAGGGGTTTAGTTGCACACATTTGCAAATACATGCGTAAGCCACAGAGCCCCTGCACGGTGCCCCATTTTCTGTGGACCTAACTCTAATTTCTGTGAGTCTCCAACAATAGAAGCACATGCATTTAAATGGACAGGTGTAGGGCAGATAAATCTGAAGGGAGCCCATCCCTTCTTAAAGGCAAATGGGAACACTGAACACCCAGTCCATAGCACTATAGCAGCAAAGGTGTCTGAACAGAGTTTGCCAAGGTGGGAGATGGTGGCTGTTGTCCCTAGCAATGCTGGTGCAAGTAGATCAATAATTGAGATACAGAGTTCTCAGCTGGCAAGAGAATGCATTATGGGAAGCCCAGACAAGACGCTGGGACAAGGTTGCTGTTTGCAGTGCAGTGAGTGTGGGCATGCTGTCTCCAAGTGCCCTTTCTCCTAGCCTTCAGTGCAAGGTTACATAAAGCAAAGACCCGCATCTGTGTTTGAGCCTGATCTGAGTGCCTGGAATGAGCGACAGGCTGACTAGTAGTTCAAGAGGAGGGCAGTTTTACGTAGCAACGGCTGTGATGTCAAGTCTGCAGAACTGTTGAGAACAACTATGTGTCTGCACATACCAGAGTGGAAGTGACCCCAAATGGGAGATCCACTATCTGTGAAGAAAAGGACTTGCCTTGTTGCAGTGCCCTGTACAGTGGGGAGGCAAGTGTTAAAACTGAATGTGTTGATGTGAAACTTAGAAAAGGGTATGACAATACGAATAATGAGTTTATTAATTCTGATGGTATAGTTGCTAATGGGTTAATGCAATGCTGACAATGGAAGGTATGAAAGTGTTCATGAGTTTAATGAAGCGCCACCACAGCAAGGAGGTGAGGGTGTGCTATTGCTGCCTGTTATGCAAATAAAAATATATTGCCAAAGTTTGGTTTAAACAAAGGTTATATGTGCACCCTGTCTGCCACTGAGCCACTCTGTCCTATGTCTCCTGGTGTGGTTGGAGAGGTACTGCATAGTACCTCTGAGGGGAGCACAGAGAAAATAACCTGGGACAGATGGGCAACAAGTTTGTTGGCAAGAGATCTCGGTTAGTAACATTGAAGCAGACACAATTTCTGCTGTGCTAAATGGAGGTCATGCAGAGCAGCTTATAGACAAGGGCTCACTTGCTGCTATTGCAGATGGTATCCCTCACAAGGTGGAAGGGCAAAGTGAGATTGAGCACATAGCAGAGGTCATGCCCACAACCCACAAAGGATATAATGATGTGGTAAATAATAATGTGTTGTCAAGCGAGTTGGTGTTGGTGGAAGTGTCAGATCGCACAAATGTAAATGTAAGTGATTGGGGTTACCAGTCCATATATGGAGATATCTAATGGTGGTCAGGTGTCAGGACGGTTTCTGGAAGAGTATCATGTGCCAGAGGAGTTGTTCTATAGTGACATTGCCATGGGAGACAACCACTCCGCTGTGGGTGATTCCTCTCCAGACACTGCCCTGCCAAACATAGAAATTAGTTCTGACAAATTTATTGATATTTCTGACAATGAGGAAAAGTGCAAGGCACTGGTTAATGTTGATTTTGTTACCTTGGGTGACAACAAAAATAATGATACACTTGATGGTCAAGTTTAAATGTTTGCTGCTAACCCTGAAAATGTGATGAGATGTGTAATAGTATGATAGACCCAGCAGAGGTAAAAATTGCAGTGGAATTAGGCCCCCTACAAGTTTAAGTGGGTAGTCTGGAAAGAGAAACTTTAAATAGCTTATCTGGCCAGAGGGGAAACTTTAAGGAAGGGCCCCTCTGGGAACGTTGTAGATGGAAAGGACAGAATGAAGTGTGCAGTAAACATGGGGAAACAAGCGAAGAGTTTAAGAGAACACCCATACATAAAATGCAGAGAGGGACTAGCGTAACCCCAATAAAAAAAGTACCCACACGTATGGCTAAATAGGTGTTTAAAAAGAGGTAAAGAGAAAAGGATTGGAGAAAACAAAACAAGTTCTCTGTAAATCTCCTAATGGTAAAATGATTAGTGTGATCCCATAGAAAAGGTGTCGCTTTTGGAAGTGCCCATAAAAAGGCATGGGGATGACTTGAGCCCAAGCCAGTGTAGCAGGGGAATGCAGGGAAAGTCACCTAATTTTAAAGGAAATACAAATTCCCTTGGATAAAATTATGTAAGACAGGGTTTGGCTCATGTGGGTGAAAGCTGGCACAAAGATGCCAATGCCAAGTTGAAGAGGTTAGGCTGGTGTGTTCCTCCCCCTCCTGGGTCCAAACGGGGCGGGGGGGAGGGTATGTAGCAAGGCGCTGCCCTGCCAGGGTCCAGATTTTTTAGATGGCCAGCACACTAGTTGGTCAGGTGTGTGCTGGGCTTTAAGCAATGACCTGACTAGGGTTCTGGGGCTCTTCCCCCGGCAGACAGAAGGTCATTGCCCAGGAGTCAGGAGGGGTTCACCTAGGAGTGAGGTGGGAGCAAGAGCAGCTAAGGGCTACTAGCTGTGTGCACTGAGTTGGTGAGAGAACAGTCTGTAGAAAACAGACAAGGGTCTGAAGTGTAAGGACAGAGCGGCAGTGCTGAAGTGCAAGCCAGAAGGGCTGAATGTCAGTTATTTTGATGGAAAAGAAACGTGGAATACCTCGGTGAGGGAAACTCATGTTTTGTGTTTTCATGGTACTTTCTTTTAAATAAAAGTGAGCAAAAAGAAGAAAAAGGAGTAGCGGTGTTCTTAAAAGCTTTAGATTTGATGCAAGTTCTCATAGTGTTTATGGGGTACGGTATCAAATGCTTTGGCGATGTTGAGACACCACATCCATAGGCATTCCTCTATCTAGATTACAGCTCACCTCCTTATCAAATGTAAAAAGTTGGTCTGGCAAGATTGATCTTTTAAAAATCCATACTGGTTGATACTAATGATACTATTTCCATCAGCAAATTCATGGATTTGGTCCCTTACCATTCCCTCTAATAATTTACACACCATTGATGTTAGACTGACTGGTGTGTAGTTTCCAGATATACAGTATTGTGCAAAAGTTTTAGGCAGGTGTTAAAAATGCTGTAAATTAAGAATGCTTTCAGAAACAGAAGTGTTAATAGTTTATTTTTATAAATTAAGAAAATTCAAATCAAATCAATATTTGGCATCTCCACTCTTTGCCTTTAAAACAGCATCAGTTCTTTAATTCTTCTAGGTACACAGTTTTTGATGGAGCTTGGCAGGTAGGTTGTTCCAAACATCTTTGATAACTAACCACAGATCTTCTGTTGATGTAGGCTGCCTCAAATTCGTGTCTCTTCATGTAATCCCAGACAGACTAAATGATTTTAAGATCAGGCCTGTGTGGGGGCCAAACCATTACTTTCAGGATTCCTTGTTTTTCTTTACACTGTGGATAGTTCATTGGCTGTATGTTTGGGGTTGTTGCCCTGCTGCAGAAAAAAATTGGGGCCAATCACACACCTCCCTGATGGTATGGCATGATGGGTAAGTATCTGCCTGTATTTATCAGCATTGAGGATACTAGAGATCCTGACCAAATCTCCAACTCCATTTGCAGAAACGCAGCTCCAAACTTGCAAGGAACTTCCACTGCTTCACTGTTGCCCACAGACACTCATTATTGTACTACTCTCCAGTAGAGATGGGCCAAACATCCCCCTGTTTGATTTGCAGCTGCAAACTCAACTGAAGTCTAGGGGAGCCGAACATGAGAAATCAAAAGCCATCATTTTGAAAGCTTATATGCAAATTATTGGCCATAAAAAAGGTATGGACATGTATCAATGCAAAAATGTTTTTTTAAAAACAATAATTTTTAAAGGAGAATTGATTTTAATGATGCTTAAAGTGAAACAATAAAAATGAAAAATTCCTTTAAATATAGTGCCTGGGGGGGGGGGGGGTCCCTTTATTCTGTCTGTAAAGTGGTGCATCTGTAGCATTTATAGAACATGTTGCAGCAAAAAAATGAGTCAAATCACATTTAAAATTTCAAATGCCGGCACCCAGCTATTTAAAAGAAAGATAAAGAAAAAAATGGTGTGGGGTCCCCCCAGCCTTTACCAGGCCCTTTGGGTCTGGTATACATTTTAAGGGGAACCTTGCGCCAAAATTTTTAAAAAAATGGCCAGATCCTTATCCTAGCATGCAGCCTGGCAGGACAGGTGGTGAGGGATGAGCAAGCGCCCCCCTCCTGAACATTACCAGGCCACATGCCCCCAAAATTGGGGGGTAGTGCTTTGGGGCAGGGGAGTTCCCCCCACCCCAAAGCACTTTGACCCTGGGAAGTGATTTTGGGGGTCTGCGGGCAGGGGGCTTATTGGAATCTGGAAGCCCCCTATAACAAGGGGGGCCCCCCAGATCCCGGACACCTCCCATGTGAATGAGTATGGGGTATATTGTACCCCTACCCATTCACCAAAAAAACTGTCAAAAATAAATAAAAAAAAACCTACAAGTTTTTGACAAGTCCTTTATTAAAAAAATAAAAAAATAATTTCACTTGTCGAAGCCAAACTGCCGAATTCCTCCTTCGCCACCTGACAGTTCTTAAATAGGTAAGAGGCGGGGCCACCTGGTGACATTACTGACCGGTGCATGCTGGGTCAGTGATGTCACGTGGCTGGGGCAACCATGTGACATCACCAGGTGGCCCTGCCCCTTACCTGTTTAGGAACTGTCAACAGACGGTGGAGGGAGGCATTCGGCAGTTTGCCTTCCATGAGTACCGAGCATTTTCTTTTCGGGGTCCAGCGGGCGTCATGATGGGGGGAACCGCTAAGCTGTTTTTTTTTTCCTTTTTTATTGCCGCCAATGATTTTTTTTCTATTCAGCTGCAAGCAGGGAGGCCCATTGACAGCTGATAACTCATCGGTTATTAAGGATGCTGCGGCCGGCTTCCCTGGCCCCGTTTCTTAATAACCAGCTATTAAAGCCTTGCCCAATCAGGGCTAAGAATTCACTTTGCAGTGCGGTTCAAACACCCTGCAAATTGGTGTGTTCAAACGGGCAAATAGGCAGTGTTTGGGTCGAATTTTTGCTCGAACCGTTCGCCCAACTCTACTCTCCAGCTCTTCAGTAAACAAACTGCTTCCTGCTACAGCCAAATATTTCAAATTTTGACTCATCAGTCCAGAACACCTGCTGGCATTTTTTTGCACCCTAGTTCCTGCAACCTGCATGGAAGCATAGTGAGAGAGCTCCTCTGCCGGGACTCTGCCAGCGGTGATTACAGCAACAGAGGTGACCCATCCAGCACTCCTTTTCCTCCACAAACATCTGGAGCACCCACCCGACATGCCCAAATGCCAGAACTCCTGCTCCAGCCCGCAGAAACTGACAGATTTCTACCCACAGGCTGGAGCAAGGCTACAACAAAATGGCGGCGGCAGCCGTTCACCTCACGTGGCACAGGGAGACACAGCACTTCCAGGAAGGGCACAAGATGCAGCCCCTAAAGAGCCTGAAAACATGCCTGTGATTCAGGAAGCCACTGGTGAGTCCTCCCCTCCTGATTGCCCCACAACATGTAGCCCTGCCAAACTTAAAAAATCCAGGAAAGAGGGACTTGAGACAAATTGACAAACCCCTGCTAGGCCACAAATGCCTTTACAATTACGGAGACCCCTTGAGGACTACCCCTCCTCCACTCAGCCTGCCTCTACTGCTGATCTAAAAGAAATGCTCCTCTCTCTTAAAGAGTCACTCCACACGGATATGGCTAACATGCTGCATAATGTGACATCTGCAGTTCATGATCTCACTTTCAGACTGACACATGCTGAAGATAAAATAGGGGACATTTGTCATGCACATAATGATGTTTTTGACGCATACAAGGACCATGAAGAAGAAATTAAACGACAATTGGCTAAGGTAGCGGACCTTGAAGACCGCTCATGCCGCAATAACATCAAGTTTTGCGGCATACCCGAAGTGATCACACAGTCGCTGTTACATGAATATCTACATAAACTACTTTCAGAACTACTGCCAACAGCATCTGACATGGAATTGCTCATAGATAGAGCGCATTGAATTCTCAAACCCTCACATCTAGCCAAAACTATACCAAGGGATGTCCTGGCACAAATACATTTTTACACCACCAAAGACAAAGCAATGACAGCTGCCCGTGAAAACCCAACCCTATCAGAAAAGTTTCATGGTGTAGCACTTTATTCTGACCTTTCAGCTGCCAAACTCAACTATAGAAGGCAATTTCTCACCATAACTAAAGCGTTACATAACCATAAGATCTCTTTCCAATAGGGATGAACGACCAAGCTGATTATTACCCACCAAGGCAGGAAACATGTGGTCCATTCCTTAGATAAAGGGATCCAACTCTTGAAGGAATGGAACATCATTCCACCAGAAACTCCACTCCCTAGGAAAACCCCGACACTCAAAATCCCAATGGACTGTTCCTATAAAATTCAGGCAAAACCTCCCTGTGCTTCACAGGGTACCCCACACCGTCTTTCTGCTCTCCTCTGACATGAAGTGTCCACACTTCGGGATCTGTCTCACCTGTATTCCCTGCCGTTCC
Source organism: Pelophylax lessonae (assembly GCF_965119305.1). Taxonomy (NCBI): domain Eukaryota; kingdom Metazoa; phylum Chordata; class Amphibia; order Anura; family Ranidae; genus Pelophylax; species Pelophylax lessonae. The sequence goes on along the minus strand of NC_138771.1, from coordinate 410,496,898 downwards.
AATTAGTGAACAGTTATTGGTTACCTCTAATTCCCCATTTGACCTTATCCCCACATTGCAATAAAAGTTGTTTATTGCACATGGAGCTCGGTTTTTTGCTTCGAGTTGTTTTTTTTCTACTTTTTTTTTTTATTAGAATGGAGGTTGGAAACCATTCCTGTTCTTTTTCTCTATGGCATACCTACCTTGGAAACACCCACTGGATCTCATTCCTTCAATCTACGTATTCTCTTCTCAAATAATACCTTACTTGGGACAACATCGTCTCTACCACAGCTTGAAGACAACTCAGACTGCTGAACCTCTACTCCCAATGCTCTCGGCTTCACACCAGTGTACCACTCTGAGCTATGAACCCTAACATTAAATCTTACAATGTCAAAGGCCTAAAGAGCCCACATAAACGCAGGGCTCTACAAAAAGAAGGCAAAACCCTTCAGGGCGATATCATATTTTTACAAGAGACCCACTTTCATAGGCATAAATCCCCATCTTTCTCATTAAAGCAATTTTCTCAAATGTTTGTGGCATCTACTACTAAGAAGAAAGCAGGAGTCTTAATCGCCCATCATGGACTCTCTTAATTTTCAACTAAAGTCATCACTAATTGATGAAAACGGTAGTTATATTATTTTAGTGTGTGATGTTGATGATGTAACACATACGTTGGTCAATGTGTACGTCCCAAATGTAAAGCAGATCAGTTTCTTAAACAAGCTCCTCTGCAGAATGAATACGTTTCGCCAAGGTCATCTAATCCTGGGAGGTGACTTCAATGCAATAACTGATTCCTCTATTGATACCTCAACCAAATTCAGGATACCATCGGTGTGCCTGAACACACTCTTTTTGAAACATGATCTGTTTGACGTTTGGAGATGTCACCATGCAGGAGAAAGAGACTACTCTTTTTTCTCTACTTCCCATGTATTGTAGAATTGACATTTTATTGTCGACAGATGGACAGATTTTGTTACCTCTTCGTCCATAGGACTCATTTCATGGTCAGACTATGCCCCCATATCTATGAACCTTACTAGGTCTAAGCCCACTAATTTGACATACCTGTGGAGGCTTAATACATACTGTACCTCCTATCAAAACCTGAACATAGCCAAACAATGGAAAAAGCAGTTCAATCCTACTTCGACAACAATGACACCAGTGACATCTCAAAATCCACACTCTGGATAGCCCACAAGGCTTGTTTCAGAGGGACACTCATACAATTGGGGGCCCGAGAGGAAAAGCGCAGGGTGCAACAATTTAGCCTACTAACCACGTCTATCCAAGAAAAGGAACCCTTCTGCTGCCATGTCCACTAAACGTCTGCAACGTCGTAACGCACTGAGAGATCTTCTACTATACACCCATGAAAAACATGTATGACCCAACCCACAGCTGAAACCTTCAAAGTCTTCTACTCAAATCTCTATAACCTTCAACATGACCCACTCACTCCCCAACCTACCAAACACCAAATTGACCAAAATATATCCTTATCTTCCCCTCACACGAGAACAAAAACTACATTTATCCCCTCCCCTAACTTCCACAGAAATTCTAACAGTAATCAACGCCCTGCCCAAATCAAAATCTCTGGGTATAGATGGATTCCCTAATGAGTACTATAGGAAATTTAGCCACCTCCTTGCACCACATCTAGTGAATATCTTTAATGAAGTTATGAATGGTGGCAAATTCCCCTCAGAAACGCTCCAAGCATTATTAACTACAATACCCAAACCGGACAAAGACACTTCTTTGCCAGGCAACTGTAGGCTGATATCACTTATAAACACAGATCTAAAGATATATGCCAAAGCCATTGCCCTTAGAATACTATATCTATTACCACCATTAATTCACCCTGACCAAGTGGGCTTTATCAAGGGACGTCAAGCCCCCGATGCTACCAAACGTATGCTCCATATACTCAGACATATTTAGCTACACAAAATTCCAGCCTCATACTTAACTCTGGACGCAGAGAAGGCATTTGACTGAGTGCACTGGGGGTATCTAAAAGCTGTCCTACAGAAGTTTGGATTCCATGGCCCTATATTAACTGCCTTAATGGCATTGTACACATCCCTGTCTGCTAATGTGTACTCATTGGGAGCATCATAATCAGCCTTCTCCATTACCAATGGGGCTAGGCAAGGATGCCCGCTCTCACCACTCATCTTTGCCCTAATCATGGAGCCCCTAGCGCACTCGGTGAGATCTTCCTCCGACTTCAAGGGAGTTACAATAGGTCAAATTGACAACCGCATAGGCCTATTTGCAGATTATGTGATCCTTATAATCTCAGATCCCATTAAAACATTACCAGTAGCCCAATGAATACTAGAAAAATTTGGTTCAATATCATACTATAAAATCAACAACGCTAGATCACAAATTTTAGGATTTAATATCTCACCGCCATCACTCATAAAAACGAATACACCATACGCATGGGCACCCCCGCACATGAAATATTTAGGGATAAATATTCCCTCCTCACATAATAAAATATTTATTATTATTATTTAACCACTTTAATACAGGGCACTTCCCTCCCTTCCTGCCCAGGCCAATTTTCCCCTTTTAGCGCTCTTGCATTTTGAATGACAATTGCGCGGTCATGCAACACTGTACTTACACCAAATTTATGTCATTTTCCCCCCACAAATAGAGCTTTCTTTTGGTGGTATTTGATCACCTGTGCGATTTTTACTTTTTGCTAAACAAATAAAAAAAGACCGAAAAGTTTGAAAAAAAATAAAGTTTTTTTGTTTATGTTATACAATTTTGTAAATAAATAAGTTTTTTCCTGCACTGATGAGCACTGATGAGACTGCACTGACAGGCACTGATGAGGAGGCACTGATGGGGTGGCACTGATAGGCACTGATATGTGACACTGATAGGTAGCACAGATATGCAGCATTGGTGGGCACTGATAGGCGGCACTGCTGGGCACTGATAGGCGGCATTGATGGACACTGATAGGTGGCACTGACGGGCACTGATAGGTGGCACTGACAGGCACTAATGGGCACTGATAGGTGGCACTGGTGGGCACTGATGGGCGGCACTGATCGGCACTGACGGGTGGCACTGATGGGCACTAATGGGCACTGATAGGCGGCACTGGTGGGCTATAATGGGCACTGGTGGGCGACACTAAAGGATGGCAATGATGGGCACTTGTGGGCAGCACTGATAGGGAGGACACTGGTGGGCATCACTGATGGGGAGGGCAATGGTGGCCATAGTGGGCATCCCTGGGGTCATAGTGGGCATCCCTGGGGTCATAGTGGGCATCCCTGGTGGATCTAGTGGCATCCCCCCCCCGAGGGTCTGCACTGGTAATCAATGATCTGATTACCAGTGCCGCCCCCCCCCCCCGTCAGGGGAGCCGCCGATCGGCGCTCCTTTACTCGTGCCTGTCAGGCACGAACTAAGGAAAGCCGATCAACGGCTGTTCCTGTTTACGATGTGACCAGCCGTGATTGGACACGGCTGATCACATGGTAAAGAGCTACGTCAGTAGTCTCTTTACCGAGATCGGAGGTGCAGGGTGTCAGACTGACACCTCGCATCACCGATCGCCGCTCTGCGCGCCCCCGGGGGGCGCCCAGAGCTGTGTTATCCTGCCGCCGTCATATGACGTCCGGTCAGGATAACACAACCACATTCCCGCCGTCATTCTGTTATAGGGCGGGCGGGAAGTGGATATAATAAATCCCCACTACCAATCCAATGCCTACAGCTATTCATACCTAACTTAAAACTATCATCCTGGTCAGAAGTAGGTATACAAAATATAAAAGATTTACTAGAAGATAACTCCCTACGCAGTTTCTCTACACTTCAAACTATATTAAAGCTACCATCTAATGAATAGCATAGATACATACAAATATTGCACATACTTAAAAAGACTAAAATCCTGACAGAGGTAACCCTACCCCAACCTGCCAAAGACTTCTTTGATTAAACGAGTACACAAATAAAAGGTATCTCAATGTTCTATAAAATGCTTACCCACTAACACGAATTCCACAAAACAACCACTATGAGTAAATGGGAAGTTGAACTAGGATCTACATACTCCAATACAACATGGCAGAAAGCCATTAAAGAGACATATAGAGCCACCCTATGTGCTGATCATTGGCAACTATACTATAAAATAAAATGTTGCACAGATGGTACCTAACCACATACAGACTTGTATCCTAAAATCCGAAAATGTATCCTAACACATCCTCCTCATGTTGGCGTCAATGCAGATGAATAGGCTCCCTTATACATATATTATGGTTTTGCCCATCAGTCACATCCTACTGGAATCTAATGTAAAGCTCTTATCTGAGTTCACCCCAACGTCTATTTCTCCTAAAATTTAACTAGCACTCCTACACTTAAACATAGACTCCATCCCTAAAACCCTAAGAACTTTCACTATCCACTTACTCCTCTCAGCCAAGTTGAACATAACAAGGAATCGTAAGTCCCTCACGATTCCTAATCTCTCAGATGTCTTCAATGAACTATATTTGCTCGTTAGAACGCATTTATGCCCTTAAAATTGTAGCACACTACAGGTAGGTGCCAAGTAAATGTATAGTGGGCCTTGGCTGCTTAACAGCAGGGCCATGATTTCAGCTGGCTGTCATGTCTCCCAGGTATGTCTGCTGAGAGGGGAGTCTCCCCACTGGCTCCCTGAGAGGGTTCTCATTGGGCGGTGGAGGAAACCCAATCAGAGACACACTCAGGCCTGTATCTACCCCAGAAGGCAGGTTCTGCCGCAGAGGATTCTGGGAGTGGGTATATGTTTTGAGGGAACGCATGACGCAGCGTCTTTGTCAGGAAGCAGAGTCCCAGGAGGGAGAGTACGGCTGTCTCTCCTCCTGTCAGAAGGATCTGGTGTTCCGGGTGGCTGCCTGGGAATCCAGAGGGTGCTGAGCTGAGCTGCAGAGAGGATCCGGTGTACCGAGGACCAGTGGAGGAAGAGGGGTTCAGTTCCAGGAAAGCCTGCCAAGGTCTTGAGTACTGTGAACTGCCCCTGGGGGTCTGCCTAGTGTAGAGGGGACCACTCCAGAGAAGGTTCCAGGGATCCAGGAGTCAGCTAGCTATAAAGAGGGTGCCTAGTCAGAAGACCCTGAAGTGTTAGAAGGGTACCTAGTCAGAGGACCCTGAAGTGTAAAGGGGGTACCAGTGGTTGGGCCCTGAAGAGTCAGTGTGTGTGCGGTATACAGAGTTAAGAGTTGCAGCAGCACAAGCAGTGACAAGAAGCTACCTCAGTCAGTGAAGGGCTGTAGGGAGCTGTTCAGTGACTTTTGAGCTAAATCGAGTGTCAGGAGACAAGTGTTCTACAGTCCTGGATCTTCTGAGTTAACAAACAAGTTAAAGTCGAGGTTCCAGCACTAATTCAGCCAAGCAGTATTTGCAAGCGTCAGGAAGCACTGGTCGGCATTCAGCTGGCGTCAAGACAGCGCTAGTGGGCATTTTTTGTATAAAGTCCCAGTTAAGCCCAGGAGAGCCAGTATCCCACTCCCTTCTCCCATCCCCAAAATACAATAAACAAACAAACCAAATATCCCAGAATGGTCATTGTTTCAGTTCTCACACCTGGGTTCACAACTGAAATGTGTTGGGAGTGTTACCGGTGCTGATGGCAGACCCACCAAGGCCTGGAAGCATTGCTACAAAACAATACCAGGCCTTCTTCTAATCTTGAAACCCCTGGATATCACACAAATACTATCAATCCGTGTAATAGCAATCAAATTGCATCCCTGAAATACATACACACTTTCCCTAAACGCCTCGCATTCCTAGGTTATGCCAGTTTAAGTTCACCTTTCCCCCCTGCTGCCCTTGTCTTTTCCTTTGCTTCATCATTGGCTTATTTTAACACATAAGATGTAACTGATCTCAGCAGTCACAGTGGTAAGGGAGTATTCTAACAATAGAACAACAGCTGGACATTCCCTATATGGAAAATCAGATGCCCCCTTGTGTCATCAACATGGTGAGCCCTTTTGACCATATAGAGAGATTCAGAGAGAGCTCACTATCTTAGGGCCTAAGGACACCACACCCAGTGGGTACTAGATCATACAAGTCCTACCGATTTTTTTTATTTTTTGCGCTATAAACAAAAAAAGAGCGACAATTTTGAAAAAATAACAATATTTTTCACATTTTTTTATATGAAATTCTCAAAAAAATGTGAAAATCTACATTTTTTAACATTTTGGGCCAAATTTGTTTTCTGCTACATATTTGTGGTAAAAAAAATTGCAATAAACGTATTTTGATTGGTTTGCGCAAAAGTTATTGCGTTTAATAACTACGGGAAAGATTTATGTCATTTTTATTGTTTTTATTTTAACTAGTAATAGTTAGCTATCTGCGATTTTTTTTGCGGGACTGTGACACTGTGGCTGACAGATCGGACCCCTGACTGACATTTTTGACACTTTTGGGAGTACCAGTGACATTACTACAGTAATCAGTGCTATAAATATGCACTGTTACTGTAAAAATGACACTGGCAGGAAAGGGGTTAACTTTATTGGTGATCAGTGGGTTAAATGTATCCCTAGGGGCATGATTCTAACTTTGGGGGGGCGTGGCTTGTGATGTAACCACAGAGACATATGATCCTACATAGCAGGATCGTATAGTCTCTGCAGTTACATCAGGGAGAATGACAGACGGCTGTGTTTACATCAGCCTTCTGCCTTTCTCCCTCTCCAGCGGGAGATTGCGAGTGGCCGGCGGACATCGGAGCCACCGGTCACACGCGCGGGGATCCCTGTGAACGAGCGGGGCTCCGGCAGCGCGCGCTCGCCCCCTACAGGCTCCTGGGCGAGCGACGTAGCCCTACGTCGGTTTGCCCAGGAGCGGTTGACTGCCGCAGTAAATAGTCGTGCGATGGTCGGCAAGTGGTTAATGGAAAGATGTATTCATGCTCTCTGTAATTATCCTACCTATACAGAATGTAGAATTGATGCTACTTGTCTGTAATTCTCTTCTTGGAAATTCAATAAAAATTACTGAAACATAGATTCTTCTGTATAAAGACTCATTGTGCCATAAACCAATCAATATGTATTCATTATCTCAAATATTTAAAAGCTTTCTGTTCCTTTTTATTGTAATTCCCTTAAAGAGAAGTTATTTAACCACTTCTGGACCAGAAGGATTTGCCCCCTTAATGACTAGGCCATTTGTTGCGATTTGGCATTGCGACACTGTACCGAAATAAAATTGATGTCCTTTTTTTCCCACAAATAGAGCTTTCTTTTGGTGGTATTTGATCACCTGTGCGATTTTCATTTTTTGCGATATAAACAAAAAAAGAGCGACAATTCTGAAAAAAAAAAAACAACAATATTTTTCACATTCTGCTTTTTAACACCCCCCCCCCCCCCCAAACAAAAATTGCAATAAACCTATTTTGATTAAAAGTTATCGCGTCTACAAACTAGGGGAGTTATTTTATGTCATTTTTTTTTTTATTTACTTGTAATGGTGGCGATTTTTTGCGGGAATGCGACCGTACTTCTCTCTCAGTGTGGAGCGATGTTGGGTGCCCGGAGGCAATCGCTGCCGCCGGCCCCATGCATCGGCATCCCTGCTGCCTAGTGGGGGCGGGAGCGCGCCGCTGGTGCGCGATTGTCCCCCAGCACCAAGCTCGCGACCGATGTAGGGCTCCATTGGTACGCACAGGAGGGCCATCCTGCTTCAGTAAATGTGTGCGGGGTGGTCGGGAACCTGTTAATGTCTGTATAAATGGAACGGTAGTACCCACGAGTTAAATTTAGATATAGATTTCAAGTCTGTGTGTATAGGTTTTTGTAACAAGGAAATTACAAGCTCTGGACAATTTTGTTTTCAAATACTACTTTTTTTTATCTTTAAGCCCTTGGTCACACCAGTACGACTTCAAGCACGACACACGATTTACAAATCTTACCTAAAGTAACATCTATTGTGTTTTTATGGCAGTGTTTTAATAGATACAATTTCAAGTAGTATGATTTCAGAAGTAGTTCATGTATTACTTTTGCAGGACTTCAGCACAATTTCACTGCCATAGAATATAATGTAAATTGTGCTGCAAATCGTATCTGTGTCTACAGTATATCAGCACTACTTGAGCCCTAAAAAAAGTTACATATTAACCCTTTGCTAGTTAAACTTTTGTTAATATAATCACTGTTCCTCCCTTTGACATGAGCAGCCCCTCTCACTGAAGTCCTATGAAATCATTAGAAATCTCACAGAAGTTGTGCTGAATTTGTGTTAAAGTAGTGTTGAAGTCAGACTTTAAATCGCACTGCTTTCAATCATACCCAGTGTGACCGCAGGCTAAGGCTCAGTTCAAACTGATGCGACATAGAAGACCCCAAGTCGGAAGACATGTGAAATTCAATGTTTTCCTACGAGAGCCATCCTAACTGATACAACACAAGTCTGTCTGACTTTAGAAAAGGTTCCTGCTCTACTTTGATCTGACTTTGATATGCCTTCAACGTCCCAGAGTGTAAACGGTGACATCAAAGTCGGACTCCAAAGTTGCACTGAAAGTCCCGTGACTTTGAAGTTGGGCTAGTGTGAACCCAACCTAATAGCCCGTACAAACGATCTGAAAATTGTACGAAAAATACTGCTTTCAAATCGATCGTACGATAATCGGATCGTTAGTACACAGCTTTTGAGAGCTGATCACGACAGTTCATCCAATATTATCCGATCAGACAAGCACAAAAAATTTAATCGTACGATTTCTTTGAAAACCAATACAATTTTTGTACAATTAAAAGTTTATAGATGAAAATTTTTGCAAGAAATAAAAATAAAAAATAAAATATTAAATAATGTGTAAAAATGATATGTATCATAATTGCACTTCCCCACTCTTCCCATCTAAACAGCATTGCTGACAGAATGATTTTGTAACCCAATGTCTTTTGCCATTATTTCTTTTCAACAAGAATAACAATTTTGTTGGGGTACAGTGCAGCACGATTGTCAGTCATAGTGCGACCAGTGGCGGATGCAGGGGGGCCAATTGCCCCCCTGAAAATATTACCCACTCTCCACTGAAATAATTACCCACACTCCGGTCGAGTCTCCCTCTCCCTGACAGTGCCGCCCGAGTTCCTCCAGCAGGCCAGCAGCAGCGGCAGAGCCGAAAGCTTCTGTTCTTGTAGTCCCACCGCTGTGCCGCTGGCCTATACAGCAGTGCACTGGTTGCTATCGCCGCCTGGCGTCTAGCAGCCAGTGACATCACCTGAGGAGGAGGAGAGCAAGGCCCCAGCATTCACAGCAGAGCCTTCTACCTCCTCCACTGCGCGCCTAGTGGAGTGTTGGCTCCACCAACCTCCTCCCTCCAGAAGCTTCTCCAGTTCTCCAGGCCAGCACGAGAATCTCACTGACAGGCGACAGAGTGAATCTGAATGAACCAAAAGTGAGTACAATTAAATTTTATACATGCACTAAATCACACATTACAATCAGGTATTAAAGGGGGGAAGGGGAATATGAAGGATAAAATGGGGGATAAAAAGGATATTGCAGGGGATCGGCATGTTGGTAGAATATATATAATGTGGTATGAATTATATATAAAATATATAATTCATACCACATTATATATATTCTACCAACATGCCGATCCCCTGCAATATCCTTTTTATCCCCCATTTTATCCTTCATATTACCCTTCCCCCCTTATACAATGAACAGGGATGGAGGCGGCTAGCCCTGGGCAGGCACCGCCTCATTTAGAGTCCCAACTGTCTTTGTCTCTCTGTCTGTTTTGTCTTTGTCTGTCCTGTGTTTTGTTATATTTTTTGAATATGCATAGGGATGGAGGTGTGCGGTTGGTTCACGGTTGGTCCATATGCAGGCCCCCTTCCCCCCTTTGTTTTGGGCTTGCTACTATCTTGGCAATATCTATTTATACATATTTATTTCGAGTATGTCCCTTTTGTCATGGGTAGTAACTTATTCGTATTCTATAGATTGCTATTACTAGGTTGTATATATCCCATGGTCTGTCGTTTACTTCCGGGAGCTGCGAGGCGCTTCGGCAGCCTCCCTTCTCCCCCCCTTCTGCCCATCCTTTGATTGGGCGCGGGGGTATGGGATGCTCCCCATCGCGCCTTGGCGCCACGTCATCCATGCTGTGCGTGTGACGTCTATTGATAGCGTCCTCGCGCCGCCATGTGATCCCACTCTCGCGCTCATACATAGGGAGGTGGCGTTTGTCTGGATCCGGGACGGCGCTTTGATCCTGGACATGACAGCGCCTCCTCCACTTTTGAGCGCGGACGTGACGCTAGGAGCCCCATCGCTGCGGACGTTAGGTATTCCTCCTGGCATTCCCTGTTGTCACCTCATTTGCCCCCTGATGCTGCTCTGAGCACCTTTACCCTTTCACATTCTCTATCACTGCCCTTGGTGGTTTGGACACTTTTGCAACCTATTCCTTAATTTTCACTCCCATGGCTTTCCTATTTCTTTTGATTGTTACCTAGCACTGAGGCACCTCCCCCCTTTTTCCCCCCCTCATTTTTCACCTTTATTCACCCTTTCACTTTTGCTTTCACAATTCGCACCTCACTTTATTCAGTCACCATTATCCACTCAATATCATTGCTGGGTGTGGCCTTTTACGTATATTCTCCAACATACATATATACACTCTCATATTTTTATATATGTTTACCAATTAGTTTCCTCCTTTTTCAGCATTCCTGAAGTCTTTCAGATGATCCAGCTTTTCTCCCTCGATTAATTGAATTTTATTCATCTAGGTATTTATACTTACCTCTAGATTTACCCTTTATATCAACTTTATTACTCCCTACCTGTCACTGTAGTCACAGTGAAAAATTTTCTTTATATTAATTGAACATCCTTACCCATAGATATCCTTGGAGATCAACATCTTGATATCATCTCCCAAACACTTTTGTCACCTTCATGACATCGTAGAATGCTTGTGTGGTGTGCCTTTGTCCCCAGTCTGGGCTCCTACAGCTCCCGGAACAGACTTCTCTGACCCCTTGGGAGCACCCATCTACAACATCTTGTATGAAATGACCTTCCCTTGAAATTATGATTTGGGGTGCACTTGGCTCCTGACGAGTGGAATGTATCCACGAAACGCGTCGAGTCTAATATGGATGCACTCCTTACCAATATTAACATGTTACCTGTTTTAATGTTTTTATCAATGATCTATTTTTCTCATTGTGTATTTCTTGAGTTATGATTTGGTATTTACGATGCCTTTTATTACATTGGGATTGTGCCATTTCACACATGTATTGTTGATGTCACCTGTATCAATGTGTTTATGCCATATATGCTATTTCCTCATGACATACATTAAAACCTTTATCTTTATAAAATTGCATTCTTTATTGTGACCACCGACTCCGCACACCTCATTTAAAGTCCCGCTTTTGTCCCCCCCTTTCCCGTTTTACCTCATTAATACCTATATAGGGCATCGGCTTTTCTATAAACTATTTTACATTGATGCTATGTCATGTACCTTTATTTTATATATAATTCATACCACATTATATATATTCTACCAACATGCTGATCCCCTGCAATATCCTTTTTATCCCCCATTTTATCCTTCATATTCCCCTTCCCCCCTTATACAATGAAGAGGGATGGAGGCGGCTAGCCCTGTGTTTTGTTATATTTTTTGAATCCGGTATTAAAGAAAAAAAAAGTGCTGCCCTTTGCTATCAATCTTAACCACTTAAGGACCAGGCCTATTTCTGTCACTTTACAGGTTAAAATCAGTATTTCTTGCTAGAAAATTACTTAGAACCCCCAAAACTTTTTTTTTTTTTTGCAGAGACTCACTCTAGAGAATAAAATGGAGATTGTTGCAATTTTTTGTCACACCGTATTTGTGCAACAGTCTTACAACACAAATTTTTTGGAAAAAATACACTTATGTGAATAAAAAAAAGAAGACAGTAAAGTTAGCCTATTTTTTTTTCTCGAATGTGAAAGATAATGTTACGCCGAGTAAATAGTAACCTAACATGTCATGCTTCAAAATTGCGCACGCTGGTGGAATGCCAACAGACTTTGGTACTTAAAAATCCCCATAGGCGTCCCTTTAAACATTTCTACAGGTTACCTGTTTAGAGCTACAGTAGGGGTCCAGGGCTAGAATTACTTCTCTCACTCTAACAATCACAGCGATATCTCACATGTGTGGTGTAAACACCGTTTACATATGTGGACGGAACTTGCGTATGTGTTCACTAGCTCAGAGGGACGGGGTGCTTAATTTTTTTTTTCTTATTTATTTATTTATTTATTTTTTACACTGTCCCTTTAAAAATATATTTTTTGATCACTTTTATTCCTATTATAAGGAATGTAAACATCCCTTGTAATAGAAATAAGCAGGACAGGTCCTCCCCGATGTGAGATATGGGGGTCAAAAAGACCTCCCATCTCACATTTACACTTAAAAGCAATAAAAAAAAAAAAAATGTATTAAAAAAAAATATAGCCCTTTAATGCCATTGGGCTGTTGTTTGATTTCGCTCTGGTCCTCCGTGGGCATGGAGTGGGGGCCATCTTGCCCTCACTTGACTTCCTGCCCATCCACACAGCAGATTGAATAGTTTTCCCCGCTACCGACGGCTCCGGTAAGCTGGGAAAACAGCCGGGAAGTGTCGGGAGGGGAGTGGGCACCTCTCATAAAAGTGATCCCATAGCGGCTCTGCTGCTGGGACCATTTTTATCGTAAAGAGGACCGCCTGCCATGTAAGAAAATACCAGGGTTATGGCAGCTATTTGCTGCCATAACTCCGGTACTTAACGTCAAAGTACCAACGTAAATACATGGTAGGAGCTATTATGCATTGCATACTAGATAATTATGAAATATTTACCTTAGAACAAAGCCCCCTCAACCCTGAGATGGCTGACATGTTCACCCGTCTTCCGTCTGATTGGCCCGAACCGAGATTAGGTCACTCCCGAGAATGGGCGCAGGAGCCGCTGTTCACGGCACAGGGGTCTGAAGAAACAGCACAGGCGGCCGTTCCTTCAGAGTGCAAGCGCCAATGATGTCACACGTGTCATCAGGAGCGTGGGACGCGTGAGACGCAAAACAGCCGTAGAGCTATTATCTCAAACGCCTAAGGTCCAGCCATCACTCCATCTTGTAGTGGTGGCTTTTGATGTGAGTCCTTATATTGTTTGATTTTAATGTTTTATTTTAGATTTTTATGTACACTGCATTGGTGTCAGTGTTACAATAATATTTTTTAATAGATTTTTATCATCACTTCATACTACACCATGAGCCTCTTCCATTTTTATTTTATACTCTCATGTGATGTGTTGAGCCGATAAACCTTTTGGAGATTGTTCCTGGGTCCAGATGTCACTGAATATCCAGATGATCACGAGGCCTATTGACAAACACCTTAATGCTGTCCTATAATTTAGACAGCACCTGGCTCTGGTGAGTTTGAATTTCATTCATTGGTGGTGGACACAGCAACACTTGTGAACCCTGTTTTTCATCATTGACACTGGGATATATTTATGAACTCTTTAATATCCTTGGAATGAACATTTATTGTATAATTTATTATAATAACCTCACTGGGATAACGTATGTTATTATTGCACTTTAATATGTATGCAATTTACTAGTCTTTAGCGCTGCAACCCTTTTTCATTCTGCATTTTAGTGTACGTATATTTTACACTCCTTTGCTAGCTGCTTATCTGTTATATATTAAGTAGGGATGGCCTTGCGGTTCGCCCGGCCGTCGTTTTTTTGCTTGTTCGCTACCCGCCAAATTTGCGAACACATGGCATTGTTCGCGGTGGCCATATTAGTTTACATTGGTGAGAACTTTGACCCATGACACAGCCGTCAGGTGGAACGGGACAGCCAATTAAAACATTTCAGCACATGGACATGCCCCCTACCCTATAAATAGACCTGAGCTGTCGTCCATTTCACATTCCGCTTTTTGCCAGCGTAGGGAGAGGTCTGCTGTGCTCATGAGGGAGAGATTGCCAGACACAAATAGCTCTGTGAAGATCCACAAAAGTCCTTTTCAGGGCTAGTATTTCGGTATAGGTCTACTAGTATCTTCTCAGGATAGGGGCAGGTATCCAGTCAGTGCTTTAGGGGCAGTTAGAGATCGGCAGCAGTCACACACAAATCACTCTGTTAATGTCCACAAAAGTCCTTTTCAGGGCTGGCATTTCGGTATAGGTCCAGTCTCTCTTCAGTATAGGGACAGGTATCCAGTCTGTGCTTTAGGGGCAGTTAGAAATTGGCATCTGCAGTGACACAAATCACTCTGTTAATGTCCACAAAAGTCATTTAAAGGGCTGCAAATTTTTTGGTATTGCTGTGAAGTGCACTAAAAAGGGGTGGGGGGTGGGGGAGGGGGTAAGCCACAGTATAATATACTTTGTAGAAAGCATATTATAGTGGATTAGTAGTATTGTAGTATTATTATAAGTGTATTTGTGTCCTGCAACAATATTGCCTCTTTTGCTGAGTTAAGTCTGGTACACAGTTGAACTGCTGTGATAGACCAGTGCCCCCCCCCCCCCCCCCCCCCAATACCACATATTGAAGTGGGGTGTTATTTAACAGTATAATTTTCTAACAGTGTATTTTAGTCCTGCAAAATGTGGCTTTTGTGAGTTAAGTCTGGTACACACAGTGCCAAACTCACTGGCCAATTTTTTGAACTGGTGTGATACACCAATGGCCCCCCCAATACCACATATTGAGGTGGGGTGTTATCTAAATAAACTTTTAAAAGTGTATTTGTGTCCTGCAACAATATTGCCTCATTTCCTGAGTTAAGTCTGGTACACACAGTGCCAAACTCACTGGCCAATTTTTGAACTGGTGTGATACACCGATGAGCCCCCAATACCACATATTGAAGTGAGGTGTTATCTGAGTAAACTTTTACAAGTGTATTTGTGTCCTGCAACAATATTGCCTCATTTGATGAGTCAAGTCTGGTACACACAGTGCCAAACTCACTGGCCAATTTTTTGAACTGGTGTGATACACCAATGGCCCCCCAATACCACATATTGAGGTGGGGTGTTATCTAAATAAACTTTTAAAAGTGTATTTGTGTCCTGCAACAATATTGCCTCATTTCCTGAGTTAAGTCTGGTACACACAGTGCCAAACTCACTGGCCAATTTTTTGAACTGGTGTGATACACCAATGAGCCCCTAATACCACATATCGAAGTGGGGTGTTATCTGAGTAAACTTTTACAAGTGTATTTGTGTCCTGCAACAATATTGCCTCATTTGATGAGTCAAGTCTGGTACACACAGTGCCAAACTCACTGGCCAATTTTTTGAACTGGTGTGATACACCGATGGCCCCCAATACCACATATTGAGGTGGGGTGTTATCTAAATAAACCTTTAAAAGTGTATTTGTGTCCTGCAACAATATTGCCTCATTTCCTGAGTTAAGTCTGGTACACACAGTGCCAAACTCACTGGCCAATTTTTGAACTAGTGTGATACACCGATGAGCCCCCAATACAACATATTGAAGTGGGGTGTTATCTGAGTAAACTTTTACAAGTGTATTTGTGTCCTGCATCAATATTGCCTCATTTCCTGAGTTAAGTCTGGTACACACAGTGCCAAACTCACTGGCCAATTTTTTGAACTGGTGTGATACACCAATAGCCCCCCAATACCATATATTGAAGTGGGGTGTTATCTGAGTAAACGTTTACAGGTGTATTTGTGTCCTGCAATAATAACGCCTCAATTGCTGAGTTAAGTCTGGTACACACAGTGCCAAACTCACTGGCCAATTTTTTAACAACTGGTGTGATAGACCAGTGGCACCCCAATACCACATATTGAAGTGGGGTGTTATTTAACAGTATCATTTTCTAAGAGTGTATTTTAGTCCTGCAAAAATGTGGCCTCTTGCTGTCTGTGCTACAAACAGTGAAAACAGTTACTGGCCAATTATTTGTAGAACTGTTGTAATAAACCTGTGGCCCCCCAATACCACAGATTGAAGTGAGGTGTTATTTAACAGTATACTTTTCTAAGATTGTATTTTAGTCCTGCAAAAATTTGTCCTCTTTTGCTGTGTTAACTGTGCTACACACAGTGACAACAGTTACTGGACAATTATTTGTAGAACTGGCGAACTGACGGACCGGCAGATAGGGAGGAGAGGCAAGCAGAACTTGCATTGCACAAGAGGTACAAAGTAGACTGCAAATGTATCAGGAACGAGCCATCAACCATGTACAGTCACAGCGCTCCCAGGACGCCTTCACATGGCTCCGCAGTGTGGGCTTTTTTTAATGTGTCCGTTGCAGACAACAGTGTTGCCATCTGCAGCCTTTGCAGTCAATGCATAAGTCGCGGTAAGCCCAACACTCACCTAGGGACAGCCGCCTTAAGAACGCACCTGAAATCCCATCACCGAGCCCAGTGGGAGCAACACCGTCAGAACCCACAAAGCCACACTCCAGGCTCTCACTGTCCAGCCTCTTCTCCTTCTCCTGTCTCCTCACAGTTGTCCAACACTCCACCTTCCATGATGCCGTCGTCACGTTGTTCTGGAAAAAGGCAGGCTTCTGTGGCTCAAATGTTGGAGCATAAAAAAAAAAAAGGTGTCCGACTACATCGGGTTAACGGCCGATGTGGATGCTCTGAGGAGTGATGAACCCCTGGACTACTGGGTGGGAAGGCTTGACCTCTGGCCAGAGCTTGCACAATTTGCAATAGAACTGTTGGCTTGCCCCTCATCCAGTGTCCTGTCCGAAAGGACGTTCAGCGCAGCAGGGGGGATCGTGACCGATAAGCGCCTAGCTCATGACAGTGTAGACTACCTCACATTTATAAAAATGAATGAGGCATGGATCTCTGAGGAATTCAACACATGTGACCAGTAGACCATGTTTCATTGAAATTCCTTATGACAGGCCACAAATATCTGCCAGACCGCCATCCACCCACAACAATTCCTGGTCCTTGTTTTCGCTAAATACAGCGGCATAAAAAGCATTTCATGTCCATTGAATGGCTAATTTTTGCAGCCTATACAGGCCGACACTTACTTCTGTATCCTGTGTGAATGCCTAATGTACCTCTAGCCATCAAGTACATTACATTATTTGCTGTCAGTTAAACCCATGTGAGCTAATTTTTGGAGCCTATACAGGCCGACACTTACTTCTGTATACTGCGAATGCCTAATGTACCTCTAGCCATCAAATACTACATTCTTTGCTGTCAGTTAAACCCATGTGAGCTAATTTTTGGAG
Source organism: Pelophylax lessonae (assembly GCF_965119305.1). Classification (NCBI taxonomy): domain Eukaryota; kingdom Metazoa; phylum Chordata; class Amphibia; order Anura; family Ranidae; genus Pelophylax; species Pelophylax lessonae. The sequence goes on along the minus strand of NC_138771.1, from coordinate 410,479,532 downwards.
CCTATACAGGCCGACACTTACTTCTGTATACTGTGAATGCCTAATGTACCTTCAGCCATCAAATACTACGTTATTTGCTGTCAGTTAAACCCACGTGGGCTAATTTTTAGGGCCTATACAGGCCGACACTTACTTCTGTATACTGTGCATGCCTAATGTACCTTCAGCCACAGAATACTACGTTCTTAGCTGTCAGGTAAACCCATGTGCGCTAATTTTTGGGGCCTGGAATGGCCGACACTTACTTCTTTATCCTGTGAATGCCTAATTTTTCAGACTGGAATTGAAAATCAATGGGTCTGTAAAGGTTCTGCCAAACTGTGGAATGGATGTGGACCCATTTTACAGATGTGCGAATGGACCCTATATGTATTAGACATGTATTTACCGGCTGCTGCCAGTTCTGGCTGATTTATGAAAAAAAATATATATATATTTTTTGCTGTAAAAAAAAAAAAAATTTAGGGCAACTTTTCGAATTGCAATACTTCTGTTATGACATTGTCCATGTGCTGGGACTATTTGTGCACAGCAGTCAGCAAGTACGTCTTTTGTGGCTGCAAATATGACCTAAAGGTTTTCAAAGTTCGCCTCCCATTAAAGTCAATGGGGCCCACCGGGAACCCGCGGTTCACGGACTTTTGAGAAAATTTGCGGCTGACGTTCGCGAACCGCCCCGGCCGATGTTCGTCCATCTCTAATCTTAAGCGCTGGTTCACCTTTTCTGTTTTCCAGTCTTATTTTGAATGAACAAAAAAGTGAGTACAATTTAATTTTATACATGCCCTAAATCACACACATTACAGTCTGGTATTAAAGAAAAAAAAAAAAAAGTGCTGCCCTTTGCCATCAATGTTAACCACTTAAGCACTAGGCCTATTTCTGTCACTTTACAAGGTAAAATCAGTATTTTTTTTCTAGAAAATTACTTACTTTTTTGCAGAGACTAAGGGTCCTTTCACACGGGCGATCCGATCCGATCTGCCTGTCAGTTTTTCAGGCGGACCTGATCGGATGCTCCATGCATCCCTATGGGGCAGCGGGTGTCAGCGGAGACATCTCTGCTGACACCCGCTGCTATCCGATTTTGATCCTGTCCGTGAAATCCAAACGGATGGAAACCCTATTTTCCATCCGTCTGGAGGATCGGATCACACAGAGCGGAGACGGAGCTGTCATCCGCCTGCTCAGCGGGGATGGACGGATCAATCCCCCGCTGAGCAGAACGGACCTCGTCGGACAGTGCGCCGTGTTAAAGGACCCTCACTCTGGAGAATAAAATGGAGATTGTTGCAATTTTTTTGTCACACCGTATTTGCGCAATGGTCTTACAAATGTAATTTCTTTGGAAAAAATACACTTATGTGAATAAAAAAAGTAAATTTAGCCCATCTTTTTCCTCTATTGTGAAAGATAATTTTACGCCAAGTAAATAGATACCCAACATGTCATTCTTCAAAATTGCGCACGCTGGTGGAATGGCAACAAACTTTGGTACTTAAAAATCCCCATAGGCGTCGTTTTAAAAATTTCTACAGGTTACCAGCTTAGAGTTACTGAGGAGGTCTAGGCCTACAATTATTGCTCTAGCTCTAACGATCACAGCTATACCTCACATGTGTGGTTTGAACACCATTTACATATGTAGATGCGACTTGCGTATGTGTTTGTTCGCTTCTACACGTGAGTTCAGAGGGATGGGGTGCTTAATTTTTTTTCCTTTTTATTTTATTTTTTATTTTTACACTGTCCCTTTAAAAATATTTTTTTGATCACTTTTATTCCTATTACAAGGAATGTAAACATCCCTTTTAATAGAAATAAGCATGACAGGTCCTCCTCAAAAAGACTTCACATCTCACACTTACACTTAAAAGAAATTAAGAAACAAAAATGTTATTTAAAAAAAAAAAGATTGGCCCTTTATGCTGTTGGGTGGAAGTGATGTTTGATGTCCCTCTGGTCCTCCATGGGAGTGGAGTGGGGGCCATCTTGCCCTCACTTGACTTCCTGCCCATCCACACAGCGGATTGGATCGTTTTCCCTGCTACTGACGGCTCAGGTAAGTGGGGAAAAGAGCCGGGAAGCGGCGGGAGGGGGGTGGTGGACACCTCTCCCACCGGTGCCGCCCATAAAAGTGATCTAGGGGTGGATCTGTCACTGGGACCATTTTTATCGTTAAGAGGACCGCCCGCCATGTAAGAAAATACCAGGGTTATGGCAGCTATCTGCTGCCATAACTCCAGTATTTAATGTCAAAGCACCGATGTAAATACATGGTGAGCAGTCCGGAAGTGGTTGTAAACCTCCAACAAAAAAAAAGAATAAATCCAAAACCTGTAAGACAAAGGCATAAGGAGCTTCCTTCCGGGTTTGCATCCTCCAGCCGTCTGATTGGCCTGAACTGAGATGAGGTCACTACCGCGAATGGGAGCAGGAACCGCGGTTCACTGCACAGGGCTCTGAAGGAGCGGCATGGACGGCCGTTCCTTCAGAGCGCATGCGCCAGTGATGTCCCTGGCTGCATGAAAAGTAAATATCTCCTAAACGGTGCAAGTTTAGGAGATATTTACACTAGGTAAGCCTTATCATAGACTTACCTATAGGTACAAGTTACAGAGGGGGGTTTATTTCGTCTTTAATCTAATTATAATGCAGGGTATTGATTTAAATGTGGCGCTGCAGAGCAGAAGAGCAAACAGCTAATATGGAAAGAAGGATTCATGGCAATTAGGCAACGCATCAAAATCACGTATAGGTTCTCGGGGGCACATGCATGCCTGCAGGAGCGCTGCTCCTCCTGTGATCAGACACAGCAGGAGCCAGCTAAGCTGAAACACTGATCTCTTTTTTCTTCTAGCACATCCATTCCTTCCACAGTTAGAAAGCACTCCCTAGGAGCACACCTAACCCCTTGATTACCCCTAGTGTTAACCCCTTCCCTGCCAGTGTCATTTATACAGTAACAGTGCATTTTCTTTAGCACTGGTCAGGTCACTGTATTGGTGTCACTGGTGCCCAAAAAAGTGTCCCTGTGTAGTCACTTGTGTAATGTAATATTCTAATCTGGAATGATAAACGTGTCACAGTTTTAAACAAGGTTAGGTTAGGACCGTATAATATGTTAAAAATAGTTCTGTAAGCAACACCTTATTTTCTGGCAGTGCCCCTCCCGAGACTAGACTGGATCCGCCCTGCCCTGAGAGGCCAACGCACAAGGCAGGTATAATGGATAGATCGATTCTAAAAATAATTAAATTTGGATTTAAGGATTATGTTTTCGATGTTGGTCAAAAGAAGAGAACGACGGTATGCAAGGTCTGCAGCTCAAAAATAAGAGACACGTCCAGAAAAACATCCAACTTCATCTGTCACTACAAAACCCACAAAGAAAGGTAGGTACAGTAACGTGTATGTGTAGCTACGGGAGCAGAGTGTATTGTTGTTCAAATCAATAAATCACATAGCTAACTTTTATTCTATCTCTCTTCTGTTTACACTATAGATATGAAGAGTACATCCATACCAAAGGGACTTTTGATGCTAGCCAGCCTCAAATTTCACAATTCATCGCACCGGGGACTGTGCAGCTATACAACTGCAACCACCAGAAGCAGAAGGTGATTACAAACTCAATCCTGTCAGACCTCATTATAAATTTCAACATGCCACTGTCCATCATTGAACATCAAAGCTTTCATCGCTTTTTTGTCAATAGTAGACAACAAGTACTCTTCGGTAAGTAGAAGAACAATTACTGCCAAGCTTGACAGTCTGGTGGCAGATAGGCAAATGAAGCTGAAAAATTAACTCACAGTGGTAGATCATCTGTCAGTGACTGTAGATATATGGTCAGACCGCCGAATGAGAGGTTTTCTTGGAGTCACAGCGCACTGGATCAACATTGAGGATGACAGTCTTCAGTTGAAATCCCAGTTGCTTGTGTGCAACCGCTTCAAAGGTCCCCATACAGTGGAAAGAATTTGTGAAGAATTTGAGCATATACTGTATGTGAAGAGTACAAGATTAAAAAAAGGTAGACCACATCATCTGTGACAACGCCGCAAACATGAAAAAAGCTTTCAATATCACTACATGTTTTCCAGGACAGGAAGATGAAGACAATGACCTTGATGATTCAGACATTTGGAATGACCTGTCAGTGGAAGAACAGGACATGTTTGACAATTATTTGAGTGCAAAAACCCAGACTAGACTTCAATGTTTTGCACACATGCTTCAATTGGTAATAGGTGATGGCCTTAAAGAGACTAAATTAGTCAATGCAGCTCTCGCCAAAGCTTCCAGGTTGAGCTCCTTGTTACACACAAGCACCTCTTTCAAGGAAAAATTTGAGGAGGAGTTTGGACAGCATGGAATCCCTGCCTCTGTTACCACACGCTGGAATTCCACACTGAGGCAATTGAAATCAGTGGTCAGCTGTGACCAGCTGAAACTGACTACAATGCTTGAAGATGGGGGACACAGAGACTGTATTCACAGCTAGAGAGTGGAATAAGATGAAGGAACTCGTGGATGACCTTCAACCTTTTGGAGAAGCCACAGACCTTTCACAGGGAGAAAAAAGTGTGACAATAAGTGCTGTTGTACCCTGTATACTTTCTCTGAATCACCACTTGGAAAATCATAAAAAGAGAGTGCACTACCTTGGTGGCTTGATCCGTAGCCTGCAAGAATCACTCCAAAGACGATTCAAAGAGATCTTTGTCAATGTGAGGATGGCAGATGAACAGAATGATGGAGCAAACTTACCCTTCTCTGACCCCTCTATACCTAAAAGCTGCTCTGCTGGATCCTTCATTTGGCACCATGTGGTTGACCAACCCATGATGTTTTGGCTCCCGAAAATGTCAAGGAGGCTGTGTCTGCGATGATAAAAAGTAGGTTATGTTTTGGTAATAATCCAATTTAAAAGTATATGTCAGTATGTTGATATACTCTACAACTAGATTGTGACGATCTGGTTGCTTTTGATATTTCAGTTGTGTTGTGACAGTTGGTTTGCAGTAATTAACACCTGAGTGCATTGAGTCACTGTTTATGTTTGTGTTTTTCAGACTTGATTCTCAAAGAAGACTGAAAGCCCACCCCACCAACCACCGATGAAGACAAGCAAATGCCAGTGGCAGAGCCAGAGAGTCAGTCTGTCAGCATCTGTGTCTACATTGACATGGAACAAAACATAATCTCCATTAGTTATGGACGAACATCGGCCTGGGCGGTTCGCGAACGTCAGCCGCAAATTTTCTCAAAAGTCAGCGAACCGCAAGTTCGCGGCGGGCCCCATTGACTTTAATGGGAGGCGAACTTTAAAAAGTTTAGGTCATATTTGCAGCCACAAAATATGTACTAGCTGTGCACAAATTGTCCCAGCACATGGACAATGTCATAACAGAAGTATTGCAATCAGCCAGAAATCAGCCAGAACTGACAACAGCCGGTAAATGCATGTCAAATACATATAGCGTCCATTCACACATCTGTAAAATGGGTCCACATTCATTCCACAATTTGGCGGAACCTTTACAGACCCATTGATTTTCAATTCCAGTCTGAAAAATTAGGCATTCACAGGATAAAGAAGGGCCTAATTCAGTATAAGTTTGGAGTAGAGCTGCTCACTTCTCCAAAAATAACTCCAGCCTAAACTCATTAGCATCCTAATTAGGTAAGTGGCTGGAGTTAAACCTTCAACTAGGTGCTTTAGTGAATTCAGAGTTGGAGTTAACTTAAGCTTCGTACACACGCAACGATTATCGGCCGACCGATGGTCCGACTTCTGTCCAGAGTGGTGTTTTGTTGGTTGGAATGTGCCTAGACTGCACACGAATTTTCTCACCCAACAAAAATCTACTTCAGAAGTGATGTCATGTGCTGGTTTACTTTCCTTGTGTTTTTTGTTATCTGAGCATGCCCAGTCTTGCTCATCAGATTTTTGTCTGACGAAATCTGTACTAACTGACGGAAAATCGGCCGTTGTGTTGACGGCCAACAAAAACTTTATAGTCTGCACACCAGATTTTTTTCGGCCGAAAAGTCGGTGTCGGTTGTCGGAAGCATCATACTAACAAGCCGAAAATCGGCAGATCGGACGTTGGCCGAAAATTCCCTGCCAATTTTCGACGCTTGTGTATGGGGCTTTAGACTGAATTTGGGTTTGGAGTTAACTTAGGCTGAATTTGAGTTTGGAGTTAACCAAATTCCCTTTGTGTTTTTCATAAAAGGAAATTTGTCTTTTCTGAAACACTATTACACAGCAATGTCATCTATTATGGTTTATTTTAATTTTAATGTATAGTTATGTATCTTATGTGATTTAACCTTTAGATTTACTAATAGCAGACTACACAGCTGTCTAATTAGCAATCTTCATTCTTCCTTCATCTGAAACGTTCAGGCATATCTGATTATATTCAGCACTTTGGTGTAGCGGGCTATGCTCATAGCCAAAGATTGCTAGGCCATGAGTTCAAGGCCCATCCATGATAACACCCTGTGTGCCCACAGTTGTGTGTCATTATTTTTTTTGGCCACATAGTAATACATTGGCTACATCACCTAAAATTGCATGTCAATGGCCATGTATATTCAAGAAACAGGCATGCATATGTGCAGGGTGCAATTATGCATTTGCCAAGTTTCAGTATTTATTTACAGCTGTCTAAAATTTAAGGAGGTGATGGCACACTTGAGATTTGAACTCCTGCTCTCAGTGTTTATAACCAGGAACACTAACCACTAAACCATTGAGCTGAACATGATTACCCCCCCCCCCCCCTGGAATATTTATTCCCATGTTTCAATAGTTAACCACTTCCTTACAGGGCAGTTACACCCCTTCCTGCCCAGGCCAATTTTTAGCTTTTTATACTGTTGCATTTTGAATGACAATTGCGCAGTCATGCAACCCTGTACCTAACACAAATGTATGACACTATTTTCATAGAAAAATAGTACTTTCTTTCGGTGGTATTTGATCACTGCAAGGTTTTTTTTTTATTGGCAAAAAGAAGACCTAAATGTTTGACCCCTAAAAAAATGTGTTTTTGTTTATGTAATAAAATTTGGTAAATCAAGTTTTTTGTTGCACTGACGAGCATTGATGAGGCTGCGCTGGCAGGCCCTGATGAGACACTAATATGCAGCACTGATAGACACTGATAGGCGGCACTGATATGCAGCATTGATGGGCATCGATAGGTGGCACTGATGGGCAATGATTGGCATTGGTGGGCAGCACTGATAAATGGTAATGATGGGCAGCACTGATGAGGAGGGCACTAACAGGTTCCCTGAGCACTGATTGGCATCAATGGTGGCATGGGTGGGCATCCCTGGTGGCCTCCCCCAAGGGTCTGCACTGGTAATCAATGCTCTGATTACAAGAACAGACCCCCCCCCCACACACACACACTTACTTTGCATATGAATGCAATTTCTTCACAGCTTAAAGTGGCCCTCACCATGATTAGCCATGACCACTTGCTGGAATGTGTGCAAGCCAATTTGGTGTCATTTCTGGTCCAGGGCGAACACCAATGTGCCATTTGCAATTTATTGTAAAGAGATTTTGCTTTATTTTAAAAATGGCGCACACAGACAACTAAAATGTATTGGAAATGTTTTACCTAGGCCAGTGATGGTAACCCTTAACCCCCCCCCCAATACATTTTTGGCCTACATTTCCCATAATGCTCATGTACTCTGCAGTGTAGGTGAGCATCATGGGAAATGTTACAAAACACCTGTGTTGCCAAGGTTCATCATCACTGACCTAAACCAACTAAAAAGGTGAGTGAGCGCTGTAGCAAGCTTTTATTTAGTAATCATTTTTAGTGATTTTTTATTAAATGTTTTGGTTACATTCATCCACAGAGGCTGAATGGAAATTTTGTATTATTCCTTAATTTATATATATATTTTTATCTAAATATATACATACACACTAATTATTTCTTACAATTTAGCCCCCCACAGTTCCCCCACACACACACACACACTTTCCCCCCCCCACACACACACTTCACACACACTCCCCCCCCCACACACACACACTCCCCCCCCCCACACACACACACTCCCCCCCCGAATGGGAGCAGGAACCGCGGTTCACTGCACAGGGCTCTGAAGGAGCGGCATGGACGGCCGTTCCTTCAGAGCGCATGCGCCAGTGATGTCCCTGGCTGCATGAAAAGTAAATATCTCCTAAACGGTGCAAGTTTAGGAGATATTTACACTAGGTAAGCCTTATCATAGACTTACCTATAGGTACAAGTTACAGAGGGGGGTTTATTTCGTCTTTAATCTAATTATAATGCAGGGTATTGATTTAAATGTGGCGCTGCAGAGCAGAAGAGCAAACAGCTAATATGGAAAGAAGGATTCATGGCAATTAGGCAACGCATCAAAATCACGTATAGGTTCTCGGGGGCACATGCATGCCTGCAGGAGCGCTGCTCCTCCTGTGATCAGACACAGCAGGAGCCAGCTAAGCTGAAACACTGATCTCTTTTTTCTTCTAGCACATCCATTCCTTCCACAGTTAGAAAGCACTCCCTAGGAGCACACCTAACCCCTTGATTACCCCTAGTGTTAACCCCTTCCCTGCCAGTGTCATTTATACAGTAACAGTGCATTTTCTTTAGCACTGGTCAGGTCACTGTATTGGTGTCACTGGTGCCCAAAAAAGTGTCCCTGTGTAGTCACTTGTGTAATGTAATATTCTAATCTGGAATGATAAACGTGTCACAGTTTTAAACAAGGTTAGGTTAGGACCGTATAATATGTTAAAAATAGTTCTGTAAGCAACACCTTATTTTCTGGCAGTGCCCCTCCCGAGACTAGACTGGATCCGCCCTGCCCTGAGAGGCCAACGCACAAGGCAGGTATAATGGATAGATCGATTCTAAAAATAATTAAATTTGGATTTAAGGATTATGTTTTCGATGTTGGTCAAAAGAAGAGAACGACGGTATGCAAGGTCTGCAGCTCAAAAATAAGAGACACGTCCAGAAAAACATCCAACTTCATCTGTCACTACAAAACCCACAAAGAAAGGTAGGTACAGTAACGTGTATGTGTAGCTACGGGAGCAGAGTGTATTGTTGTTCAAATCAATAAATCACATAGCTAACTTTTATTCTATCTCTCTTCTGTTTACACTATAGATATGAAGAGTACATCCATACCAAAGGGACTTTTGATGCTAGCCAGCCTCAAATTTCACAATTCATCGCACCGGGGACTGTGCAGCTATACAACTGCAACCACCAGAAGCAGAAGGTGATTACAAACTCAATCCTGTCAGACCTCATTATAAATTTCAACATGCCACTGTCCATCATTGAACATCAAAGCTTTCATCGCTTTTTTGTCAATAGTAGACAACAAGTACTCTTCGGTAAGTAGAAGAACAATTACTGCCAAGCTTGACAGTCTGGTGGCAGATAGGCAAATGAAGCTGAAAAATTAACTCACAGTGGTAGATCATCTGTCAGTGACTGTAGATATATGGTCAGACCGCCGAATGAGAGGTTTTCTTGGAGTCACAGCGCACTGGATCAACATTGAGGATGACAGTCTTCAGTTGAAATCCCAGTTGCTTGTGTGCAACCGCTTCAAAGGTCCCCATACAGTGGAAAGAATTTGTGAAGAATTTGAGCATATACTGTATGTGAAGAGTACAAGATTAAAAAAAGGTAGACCACATCATCTGTGACAACGCCGCAAACATGAAAAAAGCTTTCAATATCACTACATGTTTTCCAGGACAGGAAGATGAAGACAATGACCTTGATGATTCAGACATTTGGAATGACCTGTCAGTGGAAGAACAGGACATGTTTGACAATTATTTGAGTGCAAAAACCCAGACTAGACTTCAATGTTTTGCACACATGCTTCAATTGGTAATAGGTGATGGCCTTAAAGAGACTAAATTAGTCAATGCAGCTCTCGCCAAAGCTTCCAGGTTGAGCTCCTTGTTACACACAAGCACCTCTTTCAAGGAAAAATTTGAGGAGGAGTTTGGACAGCATGGAATCCCTGCCTCTGTTACCACACGCTGGAATTCCACACTGAGGCAATTGAAATCAGTGGTCAGCTGTGACCAGCTGAAACTGACTACAATGCTTGAAGATGGGGGACACAGAGACTGTATTCACAGCTAGAGAGTGGAATAAGATGAAGGAACTCGTGGATGACCTTCAACCTTTTGGAGAAGCCACAGACCTTTCACAGGGAGAAAAAAGTGTGACAATAAGTGCTGTTGTACCCTGTATACTTTCTCTGAATCACCACTTGGAAAATCATAAAAAGAGAGTGCACTACCTTGGTGGCTTGATCCGTAGCCTGCAAGAATCACTCCAAAGACGATTCAAAGAGATCTTTGTCAATGTGAGGATGGCAGATGAACAGAATGATGGAGCAAACTTACCCTTCTCTGACCCCTCTATACCTAAAAGCTGCTCTGCTGGATCCTTCATTTGGCACCATGTGGTTGACCAACCCATGATGTTTTGGCTCCCGAAAATGTCAAGGAGGCTGTGTCTGCGATGATAAAAAGTAGGTTATGTTTTGGTAATAATCCAATTTAAAAGTATATGTCAGTATGTTGATATACTCTACAACTAGATTGTGACGATCTGGTTGCTTTTGATATTTCAGTTGTGTTGTGACAGTTGGTTTGCAGTAATTAACACCTGAGTGCATTGAGTCACTGTTTATGTTTGTGTTTTTCAGACTTGATTCTCAAAGAAGACTGAAAGCCCACCCCACCAACCACCGATGAAGACAAGCAAATGCCAGTGGCAGAGCCAGAGAGTCAGTCTGTCAGCATCTGTGTCTACATTGACATGGAACAAAACATAATCTCCATTAGTTATGGACGAACATCGGCCTGGGCGGTTCGCGAACGTCAGCCGCAAATTTTCTCAAAAGTCAGCGAACCGCAAGTTCGCGGCGGGCCCCATTGACTTTAATGGGAGGCGAACTTTAAAAAGTTTAGGTCATATTTGCAGCCACAAAATATGTACTAGCTGTGCACAAATTGTCCCAGCACATGGACAATGTCATAACAGAAGTATTGCAATCAGCCAGAAATCAGCCAGAACTGACAACAGCCGGTAAATGCATGTCAAATACATATAGCGTCCATTCACACATCTGTAAAATGGGTCCACATTCATTCCACAATTTGGCGGAACCTTTACAGACCCATTGATTTTCAATTCCAGTCTGAAAAATTAGGCATTCACAGGATAAAGAAGGGCCTAATTCAGTATAAGTTTGGAGTAGAGCTGCTCACTTCTCCAAAAATAACTCCAGCCTAAACTCATTAGCATCCTAATTAGGTAAGTGGCTGGAGTTAAACCTTCAACTAGGTGCTTTAGTGAATTCAGAGTTGGAGTTAACTTAAGCTTCGTACACACGCAACGATTATCGGCCGACCGATGGTCCGACTTCTGTCCAGAGTGGTGTTTTGTTGGTTGGAATGTGCCTAGACTGCACACGAATTTTCTCACCCAACAAAAATCTACTTCAGAAGTGATGTCATGTGCTGGTTTACTTTCCTTGTGTTTTTTGTTATCTGAGCATGCCCAGTCTTGCTCATCAGATTTTTGTCTGACGAAATCTGTACTAACTGACGGAAAATCGGCCGTTGTGTTGACGGCCAACAAAAACTTTATAGTCTGCACACCAGATTTTTTTCGGCCGAAAAGTCGGTGTCGGTTGTCGGAAGCATCATACTAACAAGCCGAAAATCGGCAGATCGGACGTTGGCCGAAAATTCCCTGCCAATTTTCGACGCTTGTGTATGGGGCTTTAGACTGAATTTGGGTTTGGAGTTAACTTAGGCTGAATTTGAGTTTGGAGTTAACCAAATTCCCTTTGTGTTTTTCATAAAAGGAAATTTGTCTTTTCTGAAACACTATTACACAGCAATGTCATCTATTATGGTTTATTTTAATTTTAATGTATAGTTATGTATCTTATGTGATTTAACCTTTAGATTTACTAATAGCAGACTACACAGCTGTCTAATTAGCAATCTTCATTCTTCCTTCATCTGAAACGTTCAGGCATATCTGATTATATTCAGCACTTTGGTGTAGTGGGCTATGCTCATAGCCAAAGATTGCTAGGCCATGAGTTCAAGGCCCATCCATGATAACACCCTGTGTGCCCACAGTTGTGTGTCATTATTTTTTTTGGCCACATAGTAATACATTGGCTACATCACCTAAAATTGCATGTCAATGGCCATGTATATTCAAGAAACAGGCATGCATATGTGCAGGGTGCAATTATGCATTTGCCAAGTTTCAGTATTTATTTACAGCTGTCTAAAATTTAAGGAGGTGATGGCACACTTGAGATTTGAACTCCTGCTCTCAGTGTTTATAACCAGGAACACTAACCACTAAACCATTGAGCTGAACATGATTACCCCCCCCCCCCCCCCTGGAATATTTATTCCCATGTTTCAATAGTTAACCACTTCCTTACAGGGCAGTTACACCCCTTCCTGCCCAGGCCAATTTTTAGCTTTTTATACTGTTGCATTTTGAATGACAATTGCGCAGTCATGCAACCCTGTACCTAACACAAATGTATGACACTATTTTCATAGAAAAATAGTACTTTCTTTCGGTGGTATTTGATCACTGCAAGGTTTTTTTTTTATTGGCAAAAAGAAGACCTAAATGTTTGACCCCTAAAAAAATGTGTTTTTGTTTATGTAATAAAATTTGGTAAATCAAGTTTTTTGTTGCACTGACGAGCATTGATGAGGCTGCGCTGGCAGGCCCTGATGAGACACTAATATGCAGCACTGATAGACACTGATAGGCGGCACTGATATGCAGCATTGATGGGCATCGATAGGTGGCACTGATGGGCAATGATTGGCATTGGTGGGCAGCACTGATAAATGGTAATGATGGGCAGCACTGATGAGGAGGGCACTAACAGGTTCCCTGAGCACTGATTGGCATCAATGGTGGCATGGGTGGGCATCCCTGGTGGCCTCCCCCAAGGGTCTGCACTGGTAATCAATGCTCTGATTACAAGAACAGACCCCCCCCCCACACACACACACTTACTTTGCATATGAATGCAATTTCTTCACAGCTTAAAGTGGCCCTCACCATGATTAGCCATGACCACTTGCTGGAATGTGTGCAAGCCAATTTGGTGTCATTTCTGGTCCAGGGCGAACACCAATGTGCCATTTGCAATTTATTGTAAAGAGATTTTGCTTTATTTTAAAAATGGCGCACACAGACAACTAAAATGTATTGGAAATGTTTTACCTAGGCCAGTGATGGTAACCCTTAACCCCCCCCCCCAATACATTTTTGGCCTACATTTCCCATAATGCTCATGTACTCTGCAGTGTAGGTGAGCATCATGGGAAATGTTACAAAACACCTGTGTTGCCAAGGTTCATCATCACTGACCTAAACCAACTAAAAAGGTGAGTGAGCGCTGTAGCAAGCTTTTATTTAGTAATCATTTTTAGTGATTTTTTATTAAATGTTTTGGTTACATTCATCCACAGAGGCTGAATGGAAATTTTGTATTATTCCTTAATTTATATATATATTTTTATCTAAATATATACATACACACTAATTATTTCTTACAATTTAGCCCCCCACAGTTCCCCCACACACACACACACACACTTTCCCCCCCCCACACACACACTTCACACACACTCCCCCCCCCACACACTCCCCCCCCCCACACACACACACACTTCCCCCCCCCCCCCCACACACACACACACACACACACACACACACACACACACACACACACACACTTCCCCCCCCCCCCCACACACACACACACACACACACACACACACACACACACTCCCCCCCCCCCACACACACACACACACCTCCCCCCCCACACACACACACACACACACACACACACACACACACACCTCCCCCCCCCCCACACACACACACACACACCTCCCCCCCCCCCCCCCCACACACACACACACACACACACACACCCCCCCACACACCTCCCCACACACACACACACACCTCCCCACACACACACACACACCTCCCCACACACACACACACACCTCCCCCCCCCCACACACACACACCTCCCCCCCCCACACACACACACCTCCCCCCACACACACACACACCTCCCCCACACACATACCTCCCCACCCCCCCCCCCACACACACACCTCCCCCCCCACACACACACCTCTCTCTCTCTCCCCCCCCCCACACACACACACACACCATCCCCCCCATACACACTTCGCTGGAGTAAAGGGAGAAACCCTACCCATGTTCATACTGTACTGCCATTGCACACACACAAAAAAATACAAGAAATCGATTACATTCAATAGACACAAAAGATATCTGAATTACATCCAGACAAATATGAAGAAAAGAAAGCAAAAAACCAGGAGCTGTGTACAAATGAATAAGCTTTAGTGAACATGTACAAAACATCAGTAATCACTCAAGCAGGCATGTGAAATGTGAAATGTCCCCCCCCCCCCCACCCCCAAATCAAGTAATTTTTATTCAAATTACAGTGCAAAGATACAACATATGATGGTGGATAGATAGAGCTTACAATATCCAAAAGTCAAAGTCATACTTTTATGTTTATTGTTTGCATGAGCCTGCCTTTCCATTTAAATACCATCAAATCACTAGAACATACAGCTACACAGAGGCATGAAAATAAAAAAAACACATGTATGGAGTACATAAAGACACACTTTGCAAAAACTATACCAAACATTTAGCGCATGAAAAGTATTCATCCAACAAAATACACTTACTGCAATATGAATCCTTAGGCATGAGAGCAAACCCCCCTCACCCCAAAAGCAAATTCGGACATAAAGACATGTGGTTCTGCTGCCAGAAGCCAAATGAGCTGCTCTTAATCATCCCATTATATAACCTTGGTTAAACTACACCCACCCAGTATAGGAAACGCCCAGCAAAGTAATTAATTGGGTCTGTTGGTTCCTAAACCAAAATCACCAGTTCACTAATGAATGAGTGTTTGGCTGGCCATCCATGATCCAAGTTTCTTACAAGTCAACACACATAAGAAATGCTTTCAATAATCTCAGGATGAGCACAAAGTGGCTTTTTCATTAAGGCTGGCCATACACTATACAATTTTCTTGTTCAACTTTCCTTTAGATTTACCAAAACCATGTAATATAGGGTCAAACCTAAACACTTTCAATTTGTATGCAATCAGGCAGGCCCTTGCACTACATAGTTAACCACTTAAGCCCCGGAGGATTTGGCTGCTAAACGACCAGAGGGCATTTTGCGATTCGGCACTGCGTGACTTTAACGGACAATTGCGCGGTCGTGCGACGCTGTACCGAAACGAATTTGGCGTCCTTTTTTTCCCACAAACAGAGCTTTCTTTTGGTGGTATTTGATCACCTGTGCGATTTTTTGATCACGCGCTATAAACAAAAAAAGAGCGTAAATTTTGCAAAAATAGCAATATTTTTCCCTTTTTTTTATATGAAATTCCCCCAAAAAAAAATGTAAAAATCAAAATTTTTTAATATTTTCGGCCAATTTGTTTTATGCTACCTATGTTTGGTAAAAAAAATCGCAAAAAGCGTATTTTGATTGGTTTGCGCAAAAGTTATTGCGTTTACTAACAAAGGGAAAGATTTTTGTCATTTTTGTTGTTTTTTTTTTTAACGCGTAATGGCGGCGATCTGCGATTTTTTTTGCGGTACTGCGACATTGCGGCGGACAGATCGGACCCTTGACTGACATTTTTGACACTTTTGGGGTTACCAGTGACATTTCTACAGTAATCAGTGCTATACATATGCACTGTTACTGTAAAAATGCACTGGTAGTGAAGGGGTTAACTTTATTTGAGAGGGAGGGGCTGTGTGTGTCCCTAGGGGCGTGATTCTAACTGTGATTGGCTGTGGCTTCAACTGTATGAGGAGTGATCAATGGATCTACATAGTAGATCCATGTGATCAGCTCTCATACAGAGAGGAGAATGACAGGCAGCTTGTTTACACAAGCTGCCTGACTATCTCCCTCTCCCCCGCCGATCGCAGAGTGGCCGGCGGCGATCGGGTCCGCCGGTCACGCGCGCGGGGGGGTCCGTGACCACGCGGGAGCGGGAGCGCGCCTCCGGCGGCGCGCGCTCGCTCCCTAAACCCTCACAGGCGAGCGACGTAGACCTACGTCACTTTGCCTGTGAGGGGCTGACCGCCCACGTAGATAGTCGTGCGGCGGTCGGCAAGTGGTTAAAGGTAAATCTAAAGGAAATTGAATAAGAAAATTGTATAGTGTATGGCCAGCCTTAGACTTAAGGGTCATACACACTATAAGATTTTCTGAAGACTTTTTCCTTTAGACTTACCAAAACCATATAATATGAGGTCAAACCTAAACACTTTCAATTTGTATGCAATCTGGCAGGCCCTTGCACTACATAGAAAAGGTAAATCTGAAGGAAAAAGTCTTCAGAAAATCTTATAGTGTGTATGGCCATGCATGTTCAATTTTTGTTGTACAATTTTCTGATAGATTAACCACAAACCACATAATGTGATGTCAAAGCTAAACAACACTTTCACTTTTATCCAATTAGCCAGGCCTTTGTACTACATACTTGAAGATACATTTCAAGAAAATTGGACAGAAAATTTGATCATGTATGGCCATACTCACTATAAGATTTCTGAAGACTTTTTCCTTCAGATTTACCTTTTTTATGTAGTGCAAGGGCCTGCCAGATTGCATACAAATTGAAAGTGTTTAGGTTTGACCTCATATTATCTGGTTTTGGTAAATCTAAAGGAAAAAATCTTCAGAAAATCTTATAGTGTGTATGACCCATTAGTCTAAATGAAAAAGCCACTTTGTGCTCATGCTGAGATTATTGTGAAAGCATTTCTTATGTGTGTTGACTTGATGTAGTATTTTATATATATATATATATATATATATATATATATATATATATATATATATATATATATATATATACAGTATATATCTATATATCTTAGTTCTGGGGTTCCACTGCATATGTTCAATCAATTTGCAAATTCTCAGATTTGCAAGCTCAAACACTGCTATTTTACAGAGTGTAATGTGGCTCTATATAGGAAGCAACACTAATATGGCTCCCCACTCAACCAACCAACAAATATATTAATTTCACACATATACAATGTTTTATTTTTGGGGAGAAGCCATATTAGTGTTGCTTGTCATATATAACAACAGACAGTTGTAGGTAGTTCAGGGATTTGAACACCCAAATACAGTGTTGCATGGCAGATGTGCTAAACACTTGGATATTTTGGTCAGCTTATTTAATCAAGCTCAATACATATTTGCAACATTTTTGCAAAACACAATTTACACAAACATAATCACTTTGTTACATTTATTTAATAATATATGCCACTGATAGTTTCTTAGCCTATTAATTTATATTTAAAATACTAATTTTTCACAGAAATAAATGTTTTAAACACCTATATATAATTTCCAGCATGCAGGATTATTTTTAAAAATGTGTTGATTTTATACAGTTTCACTGAACTAGGTTAATTATTTGGGAATTGTGGTCTCTGAGGTTTTTTTTTGTTTTTTTTTTTTTTTTGTTTCTTGTATAGATATATATATATATATATATATATATATATATATATATATATATATATATATATGTTTGTGATTCATATATATATATATATATATATATATATATATATATATAGACATACATAGATATGTGCAAAAAAAAAAAAATATGTGCATTTCTCTCATTAGCGCCGGAATAGCGCCGTTTTACCGTGAATATGCAGCGGTATTTGCAGCAAATTCAATATAACTCCCACTAACGTTTTCAAAAACGTTATTTTCAGCCTAATTTTTGGTTTGGAGCATGCTCACATGGGCTATCTGCCAAAAATTGATGCTGGAGCTATTTTTGTATTTTACACTTTTATTAATATCTTTTTTTCTACTTAACTTTTTCACACAGTTTAAAAGCAGTTTAGCTCAAAATCATATAACACATCTTTCCCATGCATTTTTTATTTTTTTCCTGCCATGTTTTGTGATTTTGAAAAAAATTAGTCCACCTTTTAGCTGGACTGTTTTTAAGTCCAGTCCTGACGTTATTTGATCTTAATGAATTTGACACTGCTCATAACGTTTCTGATGGTGTTATAGTGAATTGCATTTGCACCTAAAAATAGTCAAAATGGAGGTAAAATAGAACAAAATCAGCGTTGGAGGTATAATGAATTAGGCCCTTAGCATGCTCAAAGAGCAGGCTGTAAGATTATGTTCCCATTTGTCTTTTAAACTCTGACATGGATTTTGGACAGTTTGGAAGATCTGTATTCATAAAATGAAGGGTACAGTCTTGGTCACTAGATATTGTTGGAAATAACTTGCATGCCAGTGAAAGTGAGATTTATGTTCCAATAACTGTTTGAGTTGAGTGAAATATGTTAGAATCTCATTATCGTTCTTTGATGGACCCACTGAGTTAGCTTTAATGCATTTAGTAAAGCCAGCCCAGGCTGGTCCTATGAATTCTGCCATGTTGTAAGCACCAAAAAAGAGCAGGAGGGGGGGAGGGGGAACACACAAGGAAAGGTAAGGAAACACTAATATGCCCATATATATTATACACATACATATACACAAGAAAAAATGTACCTGTAAACATGCATATGTACACACACATAAGACAGTGCCCATGTATATTTAACCAAGCTATGGAGATAGAACAGATACTGCTATCACCACAGTCTGACTCAGCAATACCTGGGTGTCTTCCCTCATAGAAATTCAAGTAATTTGTGTCTTATGGTAATAGATGTGAGTCAGAAAGATTTGGGAGAAACCAGCCCTATAGCTACATATGAAAAACCAGAAAGTAAGAGGGGAATAGATTAATCTAACCCCACTGGGCTTTTAAATGAAGAAAAGTACAAAAATACATTTATTTAGTATCCACAGTCATATATAAACAACCTTATAGTATGTAGGGCCATGAACAGACATGGGGCCCATAAAAACATAATACATACAGTGACTTTAATAATGTATAACAGGTAAAAGATGCATGATGTGCCAACATGTTTTGTGGCCTTTGTATTACGCTTCTTCTGGGCTTCTGCCATCCGTATACACTTCACAGACATCTAATATGTATGTATAGGAAAAAGGAAACAGCGACATAATACACATATAGAAAATATACATACTATATACGCATAAAAATAAATCAACATAAATTGAACAGTTCAATGTATATATGCGAGGGGGGGGGGGGGGTGTAGGGGGAAAAAAAATTTATTTGTTTTGGAACGAGTATGGTACAAATAGGATGCCTACCAAAAATAAGCAAAAAGGAAAAGGGGAGGAAAAAGAACCAGGAAGGAAAAATTGTAGTCAGATGTGTTCCAGTCAGGGGGAGACCAGAGAAAAATCGCATCAAATGCCGCAAATTCGCGGATATGATTATCTGTCAAAGGGTGCATAGGAGCTCACCACTGTAAGTGTTGGGGTTTATCATAAAAATACAAAAAAATAGAAGTGGAGAAAAAACACATAAAGGACAGATTCTGTATTACATACAAATATAAGAATCCAAAAAGTTTAAGGAGATCCAAAAATAGGATCAATCCAGCCATGTCACATACATAATACATAATCATATCTCACCAACATACGAGGTAAAGAAAAGTGTCCTCCATAAGTATATGGGCAAACTGCCCACTTAAAAACAGATAAGTATCCGTAGGATTAGCAGCATGATGCTCGGGTCTCCTGAGACCCCACCAAATCACAAAGCAAATGAACCACAAAGGAAATACCTATATTTATGAGACCACAATATGGGCGATCTTGAGTGGGGATTGGCGGGGGCTTTCTTGTTAGGCCCTAAGTATAAACAGCTGTGCTCACCTTGTTAATAATCAGGATCACGTGCAATACAAAGCACCACAGGGCACGTGGACCAAATTACTTACGTGAATCTGGTATGAACAAGCCACTGACGCCCAAAAGAGCCACACATGAGGGTCCCCCACACTGCCACATGAGTGCCTAAAAAGCAAACAATAGCCCTCCACACCAAAGAACTGCCACACACGGGTCGACTAACCAAGCAGAGGAAACACTGCGATCACATAAACACCCCCCAAACAGAAAAAGAAAAAGTGGGAAAAGGAGAGGAAAGGGAGCCCATCATAGATTAACATCACACCTAGAAAAACTCCTCTCAGGGAGGCCTGTGTGTCTTGTATGTGTGTCTTGTATTAGTATTACAGTAATAGATACCCACCCACTGTTTAGAACAGGGGTCTCCAAACTATAGCCCTCCAGTTGTTCAGGAACTACAATTCCCATCATGCAGAATGTCAGAGTTTTGCAATGCCTCATGGGATGCCTCATGGGATGTGTAATTCCGCAGCTGGAGGGTCGTCGTTTGGAGATCCCTGGTTTAGAAGGTCAGGTTGTCAAATCTTGAATCATGGTGGCTCTGAAGCTATACAGCTGGCTTTTCAATATGTTGTTCACTGTTTTCCAGGGGTATATGAATTAAAACCCAGGGCAGAAAAAAAATTAATTAGACTCCAGTGACCTCAGTGACAATCCCCAACACATATAAACAAAATGTACACCCAAAAAAACTGGCTTCCAAAACTGACATACTTACCAGAGAATAGAGTTCCAATCAAAGGGAGCTGGAGGGCGGAGGCAGTGCCAGTGGCTGGATGGTCAATAGCAGTGACTTGATTGTAAATCCAGAACAAAGAGGGAGAAGGAGAAAATACTTTCTTAAAAACACATGTATAAAACAAATGTATATTTGCTTACTGTATAATATAGCTGTATAATGAAGCCAAAGGAAATGCTTCAGGAGTTGTTGCAGAGAGTGGTACCTGTGCTTTGTAGGTAGACAGCTGACCCTGTATTTCGTGCAGTTCACTTGATCCAAGGGGGGCAGCAGGCTAGGCGTTGGCAGCAGTGATAGAACAGGCTAGTCAATAGCAATGGTGTAAAAGGAAAAAGAATGGGCACTCTTGCAGGGGGATGGGTCCTTTGTTCCAGACAGTCTTGATAGGTGAAATGGTAACCAGACTGATGGTGAATGTTCCAAAAGCACAGTATTAATGCTATCATCGAGGGCCGAAGTGAGATCCCACATTGGTCTGAAGAAGGAGCTGTTATGAGTATGCTCCGAAACTGGTAACCACCCATTCCACCGCCCATTCCTTGTCTATGGCCGCACGGTCCTTCTGTGAGGTATGCGGTTTGCCGCAGCCACACTCTGATTCAACCCCCGGATTGGTTTAGGCTGCTGGCACATTCCACATCGGGTACACGGGGATTTAGGAAGGACGCTGGGTCATGACGATCCACTTTTTGCTTTTATGTAAGTCTTGATATGAGCTTAATAAATTTGTTATTACTTCTTCACTGAGTGGCGCCTTCTCTTTAAATAGCAATGGTGTTAGGGCACAAAAAGGAAAAAAAAACATGAGAGTATAGCTGTCGGTGCTCCATTGAATACATTAAACCCAGTAGGCTGCTCAGGTGCATTTATTCATAATTGTCCCAGAGAGTAGACTGCTCCATCCATGACCATTGATATAATTTAACCAGCAGCCCCCCCCCCTGCCCATAACATACTGTTTTTTTGAGATGAGATCATTTGGGCAACCTATGGGCACTGTGGGCAGTAGTAGCAGGCAAAGTCAGAGGAACAGGCATGCACCGCGGGCTGAGTGAGGCAGATGGCAGAGCAGAAAGGCAAGCTGTGTGTCACAATCAGGGGTCCGGCTCGAAGACCAGTAGCTATAGCAGTGGAAGCTCACACAGGAGCCAGCAGGATAGGAACACAGGCAGGTCACTCTGGCAGAAGACGCAGGCTCACCTGAGGTGCTGAATCTAAGTACTAACCGATGTTCACCAGCGCTCCTGATGGTGGAGATGGATTTTGCTGCCTGTTAGTACAAGGTCACAGTCCTCAGGTGGCCCCAACAGGAGGTAAGCAAGTCAGGGTCTGGTAGCAGATAAAGTAGGGTGGAATCAAGCAGAATCGTAGTCAAGAAGTAGCCAAAGGTCGGTAACGAGTAGTTACAGGTTGGGATTAAGCAGACGCGTAGTCGAGGAACAAGCCAAATGTTGATAACGAATGGTAGCGAAGATACAGACGACAGCAGGAGAGACAAGGGAGATATTGGCTGGTGAAGGCACAATATTCTGGCAAATAGGAAGTGCAGACAAATTGCTTAAATCAGGAAGTTCATGGAAGGAGCAAAGGGTTCAAGGCAATTAAGATTCACGCCAGGATCATTCAGGAATTTGTCCAAGGAGCTGTCCAGCATTCCAGGTGGCTCAGTAAGAAGCATCATTGCTACATACGGTGGAGCTCCCAGGTTCAAGTCTGGGTCCTTACGCAGTGTATATGGAGCCTGAAGGAGGTGCATCCTTCACCCCCAGCTTCTGTGATGCAGCTGGCAGGAAAAATGGCCATTAGGTGTGCTTTTTATACATGTCCGATGCCATGATGTTGCTCACAGGACTCAATGCCGATGCAGACCTACCCCGCCGCCACATAGTGCAGGCTGGTGGCAAGCCAGTGGTGGCTTGAAGATCGCCGAATACCACTCGGCTGGCTGCAGAATTCTGCATGTCCACGGCCATATCTTTTACTGGCAGCCATTGCCCGTAACGGGCATTTACAGGCACTGTTAAACTCAGCCGATTTTTACAAACTGTCAGTAAATTTGGAGGTGGGATTAGGATCCACCAGCTGCTCAAAGTGTCAGCCTGTGGCTCCGAAAGGCAGGATGCTTTTTAACATATTCCAGGCATAGAGCATTGTGCTGGAAAAAGTTACTATACAGACTGCTTGTGGTATTTGTGGTGCCTCAAGTCAAGATGGGATTTTAAGGGCAGGAGTAAAGGGGATATCGAAGGTAATATAGTAGGTAAAAATTTTATTTACAAAGTATGAATATAAATACAAACATTCATGGTGAAAATGGGTAAAGGCCCATTGTGCCAGTGAGAGAAGAAAAGTTTAGATGTGATAACAAGTGACAAAAATGTGACTTGAGTTGATTTTGGTGATCCTGCTCTGCTGATTGTCATGTCAAAAGACCGGAATAGACGCAGAGGAGGTAACCAATCGGTTAATCCGACATGTTTCGGCCAACTATGGCCTTTATCAAGGATCTGTCACCGATTCTAAAATAATCAAAGAGATATATGGTATCAAGTAATGGCAATTTGAAGAGAACCATAATTGTAAGGCAAAAGCGCACAATATATGAGTACATACATTTTAGATATATGTCCACTTCCTAAAGTTGAGCCTTCCCAGAGTTCCTCCAGGAGCTACAGGAACAGTATGCTGTGAGGGTGAAATAAGTGGTTGACTGAGTATACAAACAAAGGGAGCCAAAGATTGACTAGTGAATAAAGTAATAGTAATTACTTGCTGGGCAGAAGATTCTAGTCCAGGGATCCAAATAGGATTGAATATATATCAAAAATCTTCCACAAGATTGCTTCTGAAGGTTGCCAAGAGTAGGTAATTTTATTAAGGTATGTGTGCATTTAACATGAAAGTAATTTGGACTACTTTCCAGAAAGGTTTCCAGAGTGGTCCTTTGAAACTTGGTAGGAGAGATCTATGAAGGCTCTCCTCCAAGTAAAACTTACGTTTAGATGTGGAAATTAGCAGGGTCACAGCATGAGGGCTCCGGGTCCGCCTTCTCCCTCGGTCAGAGAGAGACTGGCAGGCTCAGAGTGTTCCCCGGCCTATAAAGGCAGTCGCGCATGCGCAGTGAGCGCTGCGTGATGCTGTCTGATATTGTCCGTGCACGGCGTGGAGGGCGCTTGCGTGCAGCAAGAGCGCATCCCCAGAGACCGTGCGGACGTGCCAGTGAAGGCCGCCGACACAGTGCGAGAAGCCGGATCATCCCCGAGGGGATGACATGGAGGTACGAGACCGACCATACGGGTTCAAGTGCCCCGATCCATAAGGATTCGGGGCTACCTGTGCCGGGAGTTCATGGAGTCTCGGGTGGAGGCTTGAGAAGTGGATATAATAATGAAAATAAAATATAGTAACAAGGAAATGATAAATATACAATAATGAATGAATTAGCAGCATAGAATTTGCAGAGGAATTTTCTGTGGGAGAAGGAGGAAGGGGGGGCAAGGGGGGGGTTTTTAGGTGGAAAAGAAACAGTCGGGCTCCAGGGATTGATCACATAGGAGGCAGTTGGAAGATCAGTAAAAAGAGGTCCATATCCTAGGAATAAATCATAGTCAATTCAGATTGGATTTACAATCTGATATGTAATAATCAAAGTCAAAGGTGGACAAAAAATGATAATAAAAATAAAATTAAATTAAATATAAAAAAAAAAAAAAAAAAAAAAAAAAAAAAATATATGATTATTTTAAATATAATTATAAAAGGAGTCTTTAGTCCGTTTTCCCGGAGGAAAAGCCTGGAAGGAATGGGCGGAAGCTTTGTGCTTCGTTTAGTCCAGGTGGTATGGTAGCTTTGAGTCTAGTGATCCAGCGCATTTCCAACTGTAAGAGGGTCTTGTTCCAGTCACCGCCACGAAGGGGCACATGGATTCTATCCAAGGCCATGAAGTTTATTTTAGGCATTTTGTAGTTGTGATGGTACGCTCTATGTCTACCCAAAGGGACATAGTAGTTGCCAACATGCATGGCTTGCAGATGCTGGTTTACACGTTTCCCGAATTCTTGTCGGGTCTTCCCAATATAGAAAGACCCACATTCACATGTCATCATATAAATCACGCCCTTGGTTTTGCAATTGCAAAAATGTTTGGATTGGAAGGGTTCCCCATTAGGTAAGATAGTATTGATCGTTTGACGGATCACATAACATTGGGCACAGTTCCCACAAGGGAAAGTCCCTTTGGTTCTGCAGGGATCTTTCTTGGATCCTTCTTTAAATTCACTAGATACTAATTTTTGTTGTAGGGAGCCAGCCTTCCTAAAAGTAATGGGTGGTTTTTGAGGTAAAAGTTTCGATGTGCTGGGCTCTTCCAAGAGGATTGACCAATTTTTTGTAAGGATGTTCCTGATTTGTTGATGTTCGTTTGTGAATCTGGTGATGATTCGGGTGTCTGGTTCCGTTCTGGTTGTTTCTTTGTTTTTAAAGAGAAGTGTTTCTCTGTCCATCTGGTTGGCGCGATTGAAGGCCTTACGCAGTGAGGTTTTGGTGTAGCCTCTTTGTGATAGTCTGGTAGTTAAACTGTTGGCCTCAAGTTGGAATTTAGCAGGATCTGTACAATTTCTTTTTAACCTTAAATATTGGCTGTACGGTATGGAATTAATGAGCGGTTGGGGGTGGAAGCTGGAAGCATGAAGAATAGAATTGCCGGCCGTGTCCTTTCTGTATAGTGTGGTAGCGATTTTTCCGCTGGAGTCTTTGTAGATGAGAGTATCAAGAAAGGATACTTGTTGTTTATTGTAGATCATAGTGAAGAACATGTTGTATTTGTTTTGGTTCATCTTGGTTAGTAATTCTGTAATCATGGTCTCAGGGCCATTCCACACGATAAGTATATCGTCAATATACCTTTGCCAAATGAGTATTTTATCGGCGTAGATTGTGTTCTCTTCATCAGAGAGGAATTCCTGCTCCCAAGCGCCCAGATAGATGTTAGCATACGATGGGGCACAGCTTGTCCCCATCGCAACCCCACAAGTTTGAAGGTAGTAGTTACCCCCAAATGTAAAGACATTGTGATTAAGTATAAATTGGAGCATTTCAGTAATGAAGTTGTTAAATTTAAGATCATGTTCATTTTGGTGTCGTAATATCCTCTGTACGGTCTCTACTCCTTTCTTGTGGGGGATATTATTATACAAGGATTCCACGTCAATGGTGACTAGATAGGTTTCTTGTGGTATACTGATGTCGTTAAGTATCCTGAGGAGGTGGAGAGTGTCTTGGGTGTAAGAAGATAATTCTTTTACATGAGGACGTAGATATCTATCTATCACTTTACTCATAGATTCAGAAATGCAGCCGTTACCCGAGATGATTGGTCGCCCAGGTGGGTCATCCATATTTTTATGTAGTTTGGGTAATGCATACATTGTAGGTATTCTTGGATGTGGTGTCCTGATATATTCCCATAAGGTCTGGGATATGATGCCTACTCTAAAAGCATTATCTACTTTCGAGTAGAATAGTTGGTCGTAGGTTTGAGTCATTATAGGTAGGATCTTTTTGTAACATTGTTGGTTAGATAGTATATTGAGGCACATGTTTTTATATTTTTCCTTACTCATGATTACTACATTCCCTCCCTTGTCGGAGGGTTTAATGATGATGTCATCGTTGTCCCTGAGTTCCTTGAGGGCTCGACTTTGTTTCTTAGTTAGGTTTGATGAATGTCTTGTTTCTTTAATTGATTCGATATCTTTGGTGGTTTGACGCACGAACAGTGCGATGGCAGGGTTAAGATTTAGGGATGGAAATTTGTTGGATCTTTTTTTGAAGGTTGGTTGATCAGGGGGTATTTCTTGATCATCACCATCAGGTTCTTTGCCAGATTCTATTGGGTCGTCCCAATCTTCTAGATCGCTTTCTTGGAGTAGTAGGTTTAGATCGCGAATGGCTCTGAATTCGGCTGCCGTTAGTGTGGGTGTTGCTTGAGTTGCTTGAGGTTGTTTTTGATAGAAGGTTTTAAGCAGAAGATTTCTAGCAAAAAGGTTAATGTCCTTGATGGTTTCAAACCTATCAATGCTGGTATTGGGACAGAAAGAGAGTGCCAGGGATAGGACTTCCTTTTGGTCGTCGGTAAGTGTGTGTGATGATAAATTTATCACCGTTTTTCTTCCTCCGGTTTCTTCTCCGGTGGGTTCTGTTTTTTTGGAGGTTTGGTATTTGTTTTCCCTAAAAAAACCCCCGGTTGTTTGGGGTCGATATGTGATCTTGTAAACATCTGATGTGGTCTAAGGGGCACACTTGATTCCCCTGATTGTGTATCTTGGGTATGAGATATCTGGTTTGTATCTTGGGATTGTGTTCCTTGGGTGTTCCCCTCATTTGTTATAGGTTGAGGGACCTGTTGTTTTGAGGCATCTCTTCTTCTACTCTTATGCTGTTCCGTGCCTGAGGTATGTGAGGAGGAGTCTGAGGAATAGTGGGGTTGTCCTGTTCTGTCATTGGGTCTTCCATATTGATTTCGGCGATTCGGGCGTTGGTTGGACCATTTATAGGCCCTGCCTTGTGCAAAGGCGTTTTTATCACGCCAATATTTTCTTTCTTTTTTCCTGAGAATATCTTTGCCATATTCCTCCAAATGGGATTTGAGTTTGTTCTCTTGCTCACTATACAATTGTGCTTTTTTTAGGGGGGCCAATTGTTCATAGGTTTTTTTGACGTCTAAATCGAGAGTTTTGATTTGTCTCAGATATTCCTCTTGCAAAAGAATCATAAGATTCCGTGAACATTCATTTAATTGATCTTCCCATTCTTTTTTGAGTTGTGCTGTTATGTTTTCCATAGTGGGAAAGATTTGAATTCTTAATCCCACGGGATTGATTTTCTCACTGATGTATCGTTCAAATGTCTTAATATGCCAATGTAGTGCTGACTTCCTCTCCAGGTGTTTTTGGAGTGTTCTGAATAGTGCCAAGATGTCGGAATCCGTTTGTTCCTTCACTTTAAAACTCGTCTGGATGCCTGACATAAGAGTCTCCCACTCGTCGCCAACCAGGTCTCCCACATTCTTTTCCTCTGTGTTTGTCATCCTTTCCACTGATGCGGGAAAAAGGATAAGGGGGACAGGAAAAAAGGAAAGCTTATCTTGAACTGTGGTAATCCCACAGTGAAAGCTGAATTTTCCTGGAATAATATAGGTCTGGTGCTTGCTGCTAAGCTACCAGTGATATATGAATTGTGTAAAGTTTGTAGTATTTCCAGAGATCCGAGAGGACTTGGATGTATTATCCATCCGGGGTGTAAGTTAGAGAATAGGGTTTTGGATCTACTGGAGGTTCAATAGTTGTGTCTGCCACCATCCCAAAAAAATGTTTGTGGTATTTGTGGTGCCTCAAGTCAAGATGGGATTTTAAGGGCAGGAGTAAAGGGGATATCGAAGGTAATATAGTAGGTAAAAATTTTATTTACAAAGTATGAATATAAATACAAACATTCATGGTGAAAATGGGTAAAGGCCCATTGTGCCAGTGAGAGAAGAAAAGTTTAGATGTGATAACAAGTGACAAAAATGTGACTTGAGTTGATTTTGGTGATCCTGCTCTGCTGATTCTCATGTCAAAAGACCGGAATAGACGCAGAGGAGGTAACCAATCGGTTAATCCGACATGTTTCGGCCAACTATGGCCTTTATCAAGGATCTGTCACCGATTCTAAAATAATCAAAGAGATATATGGTATCAAGTAATGGCAATTTGAAGAGAACCATAATTGTAAGGCAAAAGCGCACAATATATGAGTACATACATTTTAGATATATGTCCACTTCCTAAAGTTGAGCCTTCCCAGAGTTCCTCCAGGAGCTACAGGAACAGTATGCTGTGAGGGTGAAATAAGTGGTTGACTGAGTATACAAACAAAGGGAGCCAAAGATTGACTAGTGAATAAAGTAATAGTAATTACTTGCTGGGCAGAAGATTCTAGTCCAGGGATCCAAATAGGATTGAATATATATCAAAAAGCTTCCACAAGATTGCTTCTGAAATCTAGGTAAAATATAGTAAGGTTGCCAAGAGTAGGTAATTTTATTAAGGTATGTGTGCATTTAACATGAAAGTAATTTGGACTACTTTCCAGAAAGGTTTCCAGAGTGGTCCTTTGAAACTTGGTAGGAGAGATCTATGAAGGCTCTCCTCCAAGTAAAACTTACGTTTAGATGTGGAAATTAGCAGGGTCACAGCATGAGGGCTCCGGGTCCGCCTTCTCCCTCGGTCAGAGAGAGACTGGCAGGCTCAGAGTGTTCCCCGGCCTATAAAGGCAGTCGCGCATGCGCAGTGAGCGCTGCGTGATGCTGTCTGGTATTGTCCGTGCACGGCGTGGAGGGCGCTTGCGTGCAGCAAGAGCGCATCCCCAGAGACCGTGCGGACGTGCCAGTGAAGGCCGCCGACACAGTGCGAGAAGCCGGATCATCCCCGAGGGGATGACATGGAGGTACGAGACCGACCATACGGGTTCAAGTGCCCCGATCCATAAGGATTCGGGGCTACCTGTGCCGGGAGTTCATGGAGTCTCGGGTGGAGGCTTGAGAAGTGGATATAATAATGAAAATAAAATATAGTAACAAGGAAATGATAAATATACAATAATGAATGAATTAGCAGCATAGAATTTGCAGAGGAATTTTCTGTGGGAGAAGGAGGAAGGGGGGGCAAGGGGGGGGTTTTTAGGTGGAAAAGAAACAGTCGGGCTCCAGGGATTGATCACATAGGAGGCAGTTGGAAGATCAGTAAAAAGAGGTCCATATCCTAGGAATAAATCATAGTCAATTCAGATTGGATTTACAATCTGATATGTAATAATCAAAGTCAAAGGTGGACAAAAAATGATAATAAAAATAAAATTAAATTAAATATAAAAAAAAAAAAAAAAAAAAAAATATATATGATTATTTTAAATATAATTATAAAAGGAGTCTTTAGTCCGTTTTCCCGGAGGAAAAGCCTGGCTTTTCCTCCGGGAAAACGGACTAAAGACTCCTTTTATAATTATATTTAAAATAATCATATATTTTTTTTTTTTTTATATTTAATTTAATTTTATTTTTATTATCATTTTTTGTCCACCTTTGACTTTGATTATTACATATCAGATTGTAAATCCAATCTGAATTGACTATGATTTATTCCTAGGATATGGACCTCTTTTTACTGATCTTCCAACTGCCTCCTATGTGATCAATCCCTGGAGCCCGACTGTTTCTTTTCCACCTAAAACCCCCCCCCCTTGCCCCCCCTTCCTCCTTCTCCCACAGAAAATTCCTCTGCAAATTCTATGCTGCTAATTCATTCATTATTGTATATTTATCATTTCCTTGTTACTATATTTTATTTTCATTATTATATCCACTTCTCAAGCCTCCACCCGAGACTCCATGAACTCCCGGCACAGGTAGCCCCGAATCCTTATGGATCGGGGCACTTGAACCCGTATGGTCGGTCTCGTACCTCCATGTCATCCCCTCGGGGATGATCCGGCTTCTCGCACTGTGTCGGTGGCCTTCACTGGCACGTCCGCACGGTCTCTGGGGATGCGCTCTTGCTGCACGCAAGCGCCCTCCACGCCGTGCACGGACAATACCAGACAGCATCACGCAGCGCTCACTGCGCATGCGCGACTGCCTTTATAGGCCGGGGAACACTCTGAGCCTGCCAGTCTCTCTCTGACCGAGGGAGAAGGCGGACCCGGAGCCCTCATGCTGTGACCCTGCTAATTTCCACATCTAAACGTAAGTTTTACTTGGAGGAGAGCCTTCATAGATCTCTCCTACCAAGTTTCAAAGGACCACTCTGGAAACCTTTCTGGAAAGTAGTCCAAATTACTTTCATGTTAAATGCACACATACCTTAATAAAATTACCTACTCTTGGCAACCTTACTATATTTTACCTAGATTTCAGAAGCAATCTTGTGGAAGCTTTTTGATATATATTCAATCCTATTTGGATCCCTGGACTAGAATCTTCTGCCCAGCAAGTAATTACTATTACTTTATTCACTAGTCAATCTTTGGCTCCCTTTGTTTGTATACTCAGTCAACCACTTATTTCACCCTCACAGCATACTGTTCCTGTAGCTCCTGGAGGAACTCTGGGAAGGCTCAACTTTAGGAAGTGGACATATATCTAAAATGTATGTACTCATATATTGTGCGCTTTTGCCTTACAATTATGGTTCTCTTCAAATTGCCATTACTTGATACCATATATCTCTTTGATTATTTTAGAATCGGTGACAGATCCTTGATAAAGGCCATAGTTGGCCGAAACATGTCGGATTAACCGATTGGTTACCTCCTCTGCGTCTATTCCGGTCTTTTGACATGAGAATCAGCAGAGCAGGATCACCAAAATCAACTCAAGTCACATTTTTGTCACTTGTTATCACATCTAAACTTTTCTTCTCTCACTGGCACAATGGGCCTTTACCCATTTTCACCATGAATGTTTGTATTTATATTCATACTTTGTAAATAAAATTTTTACCTACTATATTACCTTCGATATCCCCTTTACTCCTGCCCTTAAAATCCCATCTTGACTTGAGGCACCACAAATACCACAAACATTTTTTTGGGATGGTGGCAGACACAACTATTGAACCTCCAGTAGATCCAAAACCCTATTCTCTAACTTACACCCCGGATGGATAATACATCCAAGTCCTCTCGGATCTCTGGAAATACTACAAACTTTACACAATTCATATATCACTGGTAGCTTAGCAGCAAGCACCAGACCTATATTATTCCAGGAAAATTCAGCTTTCACTGTGGGATTACCACAGTTCAAGATAAGCTTTCCTTTTTTCCTGTCCCCCTTATCCTTTTTCCCGCATCAGTGGAAAGGATGACAAACACAGAGGAAAAGAATGTGGGAGACCTGGTTGGCGACGAGTGGGAGACTCTTATGTCAGGCATCCAGACGAGTTTTAAAGTGAAGGAACAAACGGATTCCGACATCTTGGCACTATTCAGAACACTCCAAAAACACCTGGAGAGGAAGTCAGCACTACATTGGCATATTAAGACATTTGAACGATACATCAGTGAGAAAATCAATCCCGTGGGATTAAGAATTCAAATCTTTCCCACTATGGAAAACATAACAGCACAACTCAAAAAAGAATGGGAAGATCAATTAAATGAATGTTCACGGAATCTTATGATTCTTTTGCAAGAGGAATATCTGAGACAAATCAAAACTCTCGATTTAGACGTCAAAAAAACCTATGAACAATTGGCCCCCCTAAAAAAAGCACAATTGTATAGTGAGCAAGAGAACAAACTCAAATCCCATTTGGAGGAATATGGCAAAGATATTCTCAGGAAAAAAGAAAGAAAATATTGGCGTGATAAAAAACGCCTTTGCACAAGGCAGGGCCTATAAATGGTCCAACCAACGCCCGAATCGCCGAAATCAATATGGAAGACCCAATGACAGAACAGGACAACCCCACTATTCCTCAGACTCCTCCTCACATACCTCAGGCACGGAACAGCATAAGAGTAGAAGAAGAGATGCCTCAAAACAACAGGTCCCTCAACCTATAACAAATGAGGGGAACACCCAAGGAACACAATCCCAAGATACAAACCAGATATCTCATACCCAAGATACACAATCAGGGGAATCAAGTGTGCCCCTTAGACCACATCAGATGTTTACAAGATCACATATCGACCCCAAACAACCGGGGGTTTTTTTAGGGAAAACAAATACCAAACCTCCAAAAAAACAGAACCCACCGGAGAAGAAACCGGAGGAAGAAAAACGGTGATAAATTTATCATCACACACACTTACCGACGACCAAAAGGAAGTCCTATCCCTGGGACTCTCTTTCTGTCCCAATACCAGCATTGATAGGTTTGAAACCATCAAGGACATTAACCTTTTTGCTAGAAATCTTCTGCTTAAAACCTTCTATCAAAAACAACCTCAAGCAACTCAAGCAACACCCACACTAACGGCAGCCGAATTCAGAGCCATTCGCGATCTAAACCTACTACTCCAAGAAAGCGATCTAGAAGATTGGGACGACCCAATAGAATCTGGCAAAGAACCTGATGGTGATGATCAAGAAATACCCCCTGATCAACCAACCTTCAAAAAAAGATCCAACAAATTTCCATCCCTAAATCTTAACCCTGCCATCGCACTGTTCGTGCGTCAAACCACCAAAGATATCGAATCAATTAAAGAAACAAGACATTCATCAAACCTAACTAAGAAACAAAGTCGAGCCCTCAAGGAACTCAGGGACAACGATGACATCATCATTAAACCCTCCGACAAGGGAGGGAATGTAGTAATCATGAGTAAGGAGAAATATAAAAACATGTGCCTCAATATACTATCTAACCAACAATGTTACAAAAAGATCCTACCTATAATGACTCAAACCTACGACCAACTATTCTACTCGAAAGTAGATAATGCTTTTAGAGTAGGCATCATATCCCAGACCTTATGGGAATATATCAGGACACCACATCCAAGAATACCTACAATGTATGCATTACCCAAACTACATAAAAATATGGATGACCCACCTGGGCGACCAATCATCTCGGGTAACGGCTGCATTTCTGAATCTATGAGTAAAGTGATAGATAGATATCTACGTCCTCATGTAAAAGAATTATCTTCTTACACCCAAGACACTCTCCACCTCCTCAGGATACTTAACGACATCAGTATACCACAAGAAGCCTATCTAGTCACCATTGACGTGGAATCCTTGTATAATAATATCCCCCACAAGAAAGGAGTAGAGACCGTACAGAGGATATTACGACACCAAAATGAACATGATCTTAAATTTAACAACTTCATTACTGAAATGCTCCAATTTATACTTAATCACAATGTCTTTACATTTGGGGGTAACTACTACCTTCAAACTTGTGGGGTTGCGATGGGGACAAGCTGTGCCCCATCGTATGCTAACATCTATCTGGGCGCTTGAGAGCAGGAATTCCTCTCTGATGAAGAGAACACAATCTACGCCGATAAAATACTCATTTGGCAAAGGTATATTGACGATATACTTATCGTGTGGAATGGCCCTGAGACCATGATTACAGAATTACTAACCAAGATGAACCAAAACAAATACAACATGTTCTTCACTATGATCTACAATAAACAACAAGTATCCTTTCTTGATACTCTCATCTACAAAGACTCCAGCGGAAAAATCGCTACCACACTATACAGAAAGGACACGGCCGGCAATTCTATTCTTCATGCTTCCAGCTTCCACCCCCAACCGCTCATTAATTCCATACCGTACAGCCAATATTTAAGGTTAAAAAGAAATTGTACAGATCCTGCTAAATTCCAACTTGAGGCCAACAGTTTAACTACCAGACTATCACAAAGAGGCTACACCAAAACCTCACTGCGTAAGGCCTTCAATCGCGCCAACCAGATGGACAGAGAAACACTTCTCTTTAAAAACAAAGAAACAACCAGAACGGAACCAGACACCCGAATCATCACCAGATTCACAAACGAACATCAACAAATCAGGAACATCCTTACAAAAAATTGGTCAATCCTCTTGGAAGAGCCCAGCACATCGAAACTTTTACCTCAAAAACCACCCATTACTTTTAGGAAGGCTGGCTCCCTACAACAAAAATTAGTATCTAGTGAATTTAAAGAAGGATCCAAGAAAGATCCCTGCAGAACCAAAGGGACTTTCCCTTGTGGGAACTGTGCCCAATGTTATGTGATCCGTCAAACGATCAATACTATCTTACCTAATGGGGAACCCTTCCAATCCAAACATTTTTGCAATTGCAAAACCAAGGGCGTGATTTATATGATGACATGTGAATGTGGGTCTATCTATATTGGGAAGACCCGACAAGAATTCGGGAAACGTGTAAACCAGCATCTGCAAGCCATGCATGTTGGCAACTACTATGTCCCTTTGGGTAGACATAGAGCGTACCATCACAACTACAAAATGCCTAAAATAAACTTCATGGCCTTGGATAGAATCCATGTGCCCCTTCGTGGCGGTGACTGGAACAAGACCCTCTTACAGTTGGAAATGCGCTGGATCACTAGACTCAAAGCTACCATACCACCTGGACTAAACGAAGCACAAAGCTTCCGCCCATTCCTTCCAGGCTTTTCCTCCGGGAAAACGGACTAAAGACTCCTTTTATAATTATATTTAAAATAATCATATATTTTTTTTTTTTTTTTTATATTTAATTTAATTTTATTTTTATTATCATTTTTTGTCCACCTTTGACTTTGATTATTACATATCAGATTGTAAATCCAATCTGAATTGACTATGATTTATTCCTAGGATATGGACCTCTTTTTACTGATCTTCCAACTGCCTCCTATGTGATCAATCCCTGGAGCCCGACTGTTTCTTTTCCACCTAAAAACCCCCCCCTTGCCCCCCCTTCCTCCTTCTCCCACAGAAAATTCCTCTGCAAATTCTATGCTGCTAATTCATTCATTATTGTATATTTATCATTTCCTTGTTACTATATTTTATTTTCATTATTATATCCACTTCTCAAGCCTCCACCCGAGACTCCATGAACTCCCGGCACAGGTAGCCCCGAATCCTTATGGATCGGGGCACTTGAACCCGTATGGTCGGTCTCGTACCTCCATGTCATCCCCTCGGGGATGATCCGGCTTCTCGCACTGTGTCGGCGGCCTTCACTGGCACGTCCGCACGGTCTCTGGGGATGCGCTCTTGCTGCACGCAAGCGCCCTCCACGCCGTGCACGGACAATACCAGACAGCATCACGCAGCGCTCACTGCGCATGCGCGACTGCCTTTATAGGCCGGGGAACACTCTGAGCCTGCCAGTCTCTCTCTGACCGAGGGAGAAGGCGGACCCGGAGCCCTCATGCTGTGACCCTGCTAATTTCCACATCTAAACGTAAGTTTTACTTGGAGGAGAGCCTTCATAGATCTCTCCTACCAAGTTTCAAAGGACCACTCTGGAAACCTTTCTGGAAAGTAGTCCAAATTACTTTCATGTTAAATGCACACATACCTTAATAAAATTACCTACTCTTGGCAACCTTACTATATTTTACCTAGATTTCAGAAGCAATCTTGTGGAAGCTTTTTGATATATATTCAATCCTATTTGGATCCCTGGACTAGAATCTTCTGCCCAGCAAGTAATTACTATTACTTTATTCACTAGTCAATCTTTGGCTCCCTTTGTTTGTATACTCAGTCAACCACTTATTTCACCCTCACAGCATACTGTTCCTGTAGCTCCTGGAGGAACTCTGGGAAGGCTCAACTTTAGGAAGTGGACATATATCTAAAATGTATGTACTCATATATTGTGCGCTTTTGCCTTACAATTATGGTTCTCTTCAAATTGCCATTACTTGATACCATATATCTCTTTGATTATTTTAGAATCGGTGACAGATCCTTGATAAAGGCCATAGTTGGCCGAAACATGTCGGATTAACCGATTGGTTACCTCCTCTGCGTCTATTCCGGTCTTTTGACATGAGAATCAGCAGAGCAGGATCACCAAAATCAACTCAAGTCACATTTTTGTCACTTGTTATCACATCTAAACTTTTCTTCTCTCACTGGCACAATGGGCCTTTACCCATTTTCACCATGAATGTTTGTATTTATATTCATACTTTGTAAATAAAATTTTTACCTACTATATTACCTTCGATATCCCCTTTACTCCTGCCCTTAAAATCCCATCTTGACTTGAGGCACCACAAATACCACAAACATTTTTTTGGGATGGTGGCAGACACAACTATTGAACCTCCAGTAGATCCAAAACCCTATTCTCTACTATACAGACTGCATCCAGAAAAGGGTTAAAGCCACCTTCAGTTTTTTTTTTTTTTGCTATCTGTGTCCCATTGGGGAAATACTTCCTTACTTTGTACTGGACTTGATAGCATCTCTAGTGAACTATTTATTTAAAAGAGAGGGGATTCAAAGACTTAAGGCTCGTACACACTTGACGAAAATCGGACGGAATATCATCCGATTTTTCTCTCTCATGCTCAGCGGTCATAGCCGTCTTTAGTTGACACTTGACGGTGCATAATGTTCACAAAATTTCTCGTCCGATTTTTTTTTTTTTTTGGACATTTGTCCCAATACTTCCGGGTCGTCAGCAACTTCAGATCAAGCGTGGTCTTTCGTATTCGATTTTTCGCGGACATACTGCATTCTCATTGAACGAAAATTGGTTGCCTGGGGACGGACGATAAAAATTTTGGTGTTTGTCCCTCCGTTTTTTTTCGTTGAAAATGTTGGCATCGGCTGCTGAAAATTGTGTACACACCAGCCAAAAGTCGTATGATTTTACCTCGGATGGGAATTTTCGGCAGATTCTCTACTAGTGTGTACCCCACTTTAGCCTTACAAAAAATCTCTACTGTAGCAATCACTTTAAATGAAATTACTAAAAGACTAAACAAATATTACCTATTTAGTTAACGCTTTATTGCCAACTCTTTAATTTTTTTAGTATACATTCAAAGTTGCCAGTGATAGGTAACATTAAGGAAATGGGGTAATAATGGAGTTTTCTAGGAAACATGAAGAAGTATACTCTTAAGCCCCGTACACACGCACAGATCGTCGTCATACAAATGTTCGTCTTTTCTCCCCGGGATGTCGGTGTCTGTTGAAAAGTGCAAAGACAGCACAAGGACAGCACAAGAATTTTGTCCGCAGACTTCAGCTGACTGCAGAAGTGATGTCATGTAATGGTTAACTTTCCCTGTGTTTTTTATTTTCTGAGCATGCCCAGTCTTGCAAATCTGCGGTCTGTCGGCTGATTTCTGTACTGACAGGCAAACAATTGTCCGTTCTGGTGTCCGCAGACAAAAATTTTCATGTTTGCAAGAAAGACTCTTGTCCGCGGATTGTGTGCAGACAGCTGTCGGAGGCACCATACTAACACGCATACAATCGGCAGATCTTTCGTCCGCCGACGTTTGTATGACGTCGATCTGCGTGTGTGTATGGGGCTTTAGTCTTGAGTTGAGGTCAACTTTTGTATCATGGTTTAATGTAATGAAGGAATATTTTAAAGCATCAGCAAGGCCAGAAACGTATGTAATACCATGAATATGGGGAAATCCCTGTTTAATCTTTGTCAAGTATGCCTTAAGTCATCTTTTTTCATTTTGAACTGGGCAGAGAAGGGTTTAAACTGCTGCCAGTTAACTATTTGTTATGAAAAATATTTTAACAGTGCTAAACCCACTGAAAATCTTTAACAACAATCATAAATATATCATCATATAAAAGTGCTATTGGATAAACACGCAACATAAATAAATAAAAAACAATTTGTAATTAATAAAGTGGGAGTAAACTCCCAGGCATAATATAGTAAGGCTATAATAGGGCTCACCTGTAGGTACTGTAAATATCTTCTAAATGTGCACTGTTTAGGAGATATTTACTATACATGCTACCAGTTATGTCACCCTCGCATGCGCGCTGAAGGAACGGACACCCGGGCCGTACCTTCAGAGACCTGTGCCCTGAATGGCGGAAGTGACGTCATTGTGACTCCGGCCACTCACACAGCCAGAGTCCACGAACCTGGAAGGAAGACGGGTAAAGATATTAGCCTTGTCAGCGGTGACAGCTCCCTGCTGGAGTGCTTCGTTCTAAGGTAAGTTTAAATTGAAATAAGCAATACAGAGAGCACTAGATTCTCCATTTATTATTCTTGCATATATAACGGAAACGCCCCCTGGAGGGAACGATTTTCCAGAGTGGAGGACTCCTGTTGAGTACAGTGATTTGAGATCTGGATAGTAACAGCTGATCCGGAGTACTGTTAACTAAGAAGAAGTGGAGTGGAGGTGTTTCTGCTGATTGGCTTTGTTATCCATGCTGTTTGACCCTGTAGGGTCTCAGATAGAAGGTGGCGGGATATGATGAGCACCTCTTCACATTGTTTACTGGATATTGTTTGCTCTGGGATGTTTTCCCATCATTAATATAGAAAGACTTTTTATTCACACATACATCACTCTGCACCTGCTCTGGGACTCCTTTCCAGCATATTTTGTATCTATCGGATTGTGCTGCACTATTTTATATATAAGTTTGCATACTAGCACATTATGCGTTTACCTTACAAGTTACAGAAAAAAAACAAAAAAAAAACAAAAACAAAAACAAAAAAAAAACGCACACACAGCAGTTTATTACTGCTTTAAATGTTCATCTGTGATAATAATAAAATTATATTTTTCTTCATAAAGTGTCCTGTACCTACTATATATGCAATATATAACTCAAAAAACAAATGTCCAAATAAATGAAGTGTCCAGTGCTCAAAAGGTACTTCCACTGTTAATGTTTGAATTCTTTAACTCCCTCACTGCCAACAAAAAGTGGTCATTAACTCCTTCACCACCAACTGAAAGTGATCACCACCTGCGTGCACACCAAATCACTCACAATTGATATTGGCTGGTAATCAAACAAACCAGCTATAAAGCGCCTTAGAGCAATTTTCCAATGTAGCACCCTCCTAGGTAGGTGCTAGTGAGAGAGTATGGTTTTGAGCTCTGTCTGCTTACCAGAGGGGCTGCAGGTAAATCTATATTGTTCTCTGCCTACCAGAGAGCAGGATCTGTTAGTAAGGTCTGCTCATTGTGCTCAGTATGCGATTCATTCAGTCTAGAGAGTGTTTCACGCTGGTCCAATAGGGAGGCATGTTGGACAGTGGGAGAAAACCTGACGAATGGGTGCATAGGCTTTTGATACAGTCCTGATGATTGGCAGAGGGCAGGCCACCTTGGTGCATGCTGGGATACTGTATAAAAACCAGGAGCACATGTGCTCGGGGTCTTTCATTGGAGAGCGGAGTCCCGGAGGGAGGGGGTGGCTGCCTCCTCCTCTGTAGAGGTGTCACGAGGTCTCAGGAGGTCATTCTGAGGACTGGACCCAGAGATCCAGGGAAGCTGACTGAGAGGGGAGACACTGGAGATCCTGTTTCTGCAGTATCATGAGTACAGGAACTCGTGTCAAGGGGCCTGATCTGAGGGGAGCAACCCCTGCTCATAGGATAGTCAGTGGACAGGTGTCAGTATCCTGAAGATAAGATATTGTTAATCTAGTCGTCTTGTGAGAGAGGATAAAGAAAGCAAGAGACTTAACCCCATTCATCTAAAGTGGCAGGATGAATTAACAGCCTGTATGTTCCATATCTACAAGCGAGTTGTGAAGATAGAAGTCGTCAGATATTGTGAATAGTATAATTGGAGTATCCCACTATTCCTTTCTCCTATCCCCATTACAAAATAAACAACCAAAAAAAACCAATACCCCTGGACTGTTTATTGAAGTGAAGAGCCAAGAGGAATGTAAGAACTGTATTTGCTCATAACCGTGTGTTGGTAATCAGGGGAGCCCGCAGAGTTAATATTCAGCAGTCCCTACGGGGGCAGTGCTACACCAATATGGAGTGTGCAGTCAGCGATTTCATTCCACAGTAAAACTTGGCTCACAATATGCAGTGAGGGAGAGAGGAGAAGAATATTTATATCGTATAACAGAAAAGCAAGTTTATCAAAAATAAGTTCCCAAAACACTTACATCTTGTGTCATCATCAACACTATTAGCAGGCAGAATTAGATACTCGCTAGTTTCTGGCTGTGACACAGACTCAGCCAACGTGGTGACATCAAGTTCAAAGCCCCACCCTACACATTTCATCTATTCACATCCTCAAGGCACATGTTGATATATTTACAGTATGACTATTGTCACAATATGCTTTTTTGGGGTGAGTTCTTCACTTTAGAGATAGCAGCCTTTTCCATCTATTTCTTGCACATAATCTGTGGCACAGTTTATTTAGGGTCATTAAACTATTTTTTATAATTCTTAATCTAGCATTTGCAGTTTACAGCTGAAGCCAGGTATCTTTACCTGCAGTCAGGAGACACTATGCAGCCTTACTGTTGTGAACTCTGTGTTGTTACTTTCTGAATATAGAGTGATTGAACTAAAAAATGAAGGCAAAGCATCTTAGGATATGTAGTCCATGGAGCCAGGGTTTTACTTTCAGCTGGACTGTTTCAAACAACAACAAGCTGGCTGGGAGGGAAGAACAGATTGCTTGGAGAGGAGATAAAAGGCTTGTGAGCAGGCAGGTTATCTCTCTTGGGTCCTTGGTCTGGGTCTGCAAGCAAGGACTCTGTGTTTGAGAGGGCTGTGGCTAGATTACGGACTGTGCAAGAAAGAGTCATTGTGTGTGTGTTCAAGGGGGATCCATCGCCAGCATCTTCACCATCCACATCAGATCCAGCTGGGCCATGGTGCGGCGCAAAGCAAGATTGGACGCCATTCCCTGAGCCAGGACCCGGAGGGAGTCGCTGTAAAGTTTCAAATATTGTCTTTAACATCAACAGTCACGGGGATGGGTGAGACGGTAACCTCCCCATCTTCTCCTGATAGTCACTGCATGCAGACAACATTGCATCTCTTTCATTGCTTACACCTATAGAACTTTGTGTCACATTACACCTGATCAAGCGGTTACAGTGTTCTTCTTGTGTCAGAATATCACAGGCACTCTTTGCACTCCTTGCCTGCTAAGATACATCAGCCTAATGCCCCATACACACGTGCAGATTATCTGCAGACTTTTGTCTGCAGACTTACCAAAACCATATAATATGAGGTCAAACCTAAACACTTTCAATTTGTATGCAATCCGGCCGGCCCTTGCACTACATAGAAAAGGTAAGTCTGCAGACAAAAGTCTGCAGATAATCTGCACGTGTGTATGGGGCATTAGTTGCTTCAATCTGCTATACAAAACATCCTCTGACATAAATCACCTAAATGCTAGCTGAAGATTAAAGGACACTTCTTCTTTGAAGGAACAACATCTAACTTCCCCCCTCTTTACAAGATATTGTTTATTGCATTGCCAAGGGACTTTGATTTAACTGGGACTCTATTTCTTTAAGGAGCAGGTTAAAGTTTGCAAGTTAAACTGTTTATGTTGAATTTCATGCAATATTACACTTTGTTTGGGCGTGTGGGTTGAGGTACAGAAGGGAGTGGTCTGACCCACCTAATGTCATTCTCCTGTCCTCCTTTTGCCTGTTCACATAGGTTTCATATGTCTAAACAGGGTTTTGGCTATATATAATTGTTCTTTATATTCTGTCATCAGATATCATTTGTTGCTATTATTGCCTCTACCATCAGTAGTGCTTTGCTAGAGTTATTGCTATGATGACAAGCTTATGTCCTTCACCTCTAATGTCTTCATTGCACCAGTTAACAAAGCTTAACTGTTTCACTAGACTTGCGTGTGTCTTTAATTATTTTTATTACTGATACAAATGTCTGAACCCAGGGTTTCAGAGGTGGCAGGGTCAGGGGAACCAGTGGTCCTCATGGGGGGTAGCGCTACATTTGGGGGCTCATCCGGAAAACCCCTAAGGGGATGCTCAAGCAAGTCATGTGATGAGCCCAGGGCTGAAGAGACAATGGACTCAGTCACAGCCACCGATTGGGGAGGAGAACATGGAAGTCGATTGAGAGTGTTGAGAGTGGCCAGAGTTGGATGGGCTGAAAGGGAAGCGTGGCAGCTGATAAGGAAGGCTGTTCCAGAAAAGGGGTCCTACCTTGCGAATATGAGACCTGGACATGAAGAAGACTACACTTACGTTCTGATAGAGTGGCGAGAAAGTATCCCAGCTGTCTTTAAAAAGAGTGTTGCTAGTTTGGCTAAGGGGCTAGAAGCACAAGTGACACAAATACTGTTAGCAGGCGACCCCAATGAAGATTGCTCTCAGCTTGGGCCAGTGAGTCCAGTTTGGAGGAGGCAGACACTCCTGCTATGGGGATGCCCCCAGCTTCTTTTTATACAGACATGAGCAGACTGGTTGAAAGTTTGATAAAGAGCAAAACCATCTCCGCCCATCAGGGGTTCAGGAAGCTGCAATTCTTCTCAGGCCGCATACCCACGCCAAGAGCAGAGAAGAATTTATTAGCTGGATGGGCCAAGCCATGCAAGCAGTTGAAGAATAGAGTGTGCCAGAGGTGGTGAAGAGACAGAGGATAAGTGAGAGTCTCAGAAGCCAAACAGCAGATGTTATCCAAAGTCAAAAGAGGGGAAAACCAGACTGCGTAGCAATGGACTTCATCGAGGCCTTGTGTGCAGTCTTTGAGTGGAGAAGCTACCTGACCTGATGTATAAGTTTGAGCACACTCACCAGTGCAGGGGGGAAAGGCTGTCTGATTATGTCATCAGAGTGGATTGAATTCTGCATCAGATGATCTGAAGAAGGGGAATTGATTCTCGTGAAGCTGATGAACTCAGGCTTGAAAGGATTCTGCAGGGGGCCAGATCTAATCACCCAATTGTGCTCCAGCTGTTGTTAAAGGGAACACAGGTGGCCCCAACCTACCCAGAGCTCATGAAGCTGGTCAAAGAGGAAGAAGCTCTGTTGGAAGAGAAGAATCAAGGATCACGGTATGTGACAAGGGTTTCCTCAAAGACAAAAGAAGTACCGGCTCAGCCAGGTGAAGTGGAAAATGGTGTGCAGGAGGAGGACAGTGATGTGGAGTCAAAGTCGGGAGTTGTCTAAGACCCCTATTGCACAGTGTGTTCCTGAGACTGCTCCTGTTAATTTGCTCACACAGGTAGCCCAAGCTCAAGATCAAATGCAGCAGACCCTGCTGCATGTGATGCAAGCTCAAACCAAACCTCAAACAGGGAAGACTGTTTTTTAGAAGGTATTTCCAGTGTGGAGAACCTTGGCAATTTAGAGTGCGGTGCCCTCAGAAGAAAGGGGAACCAGACCTTCTCTAGGAACTGTTGAAAGCTCCTCAAGGT
Organism: Pelophylax lessonae; assembly: GCF_965119305.1. Classification (NCBI taxonomy): domain Eukaryota; kingdom Metazoa; phylum Chordata; class Amphibia; order Anura; family Ranidae; genus Pelophylax; species Pelophylax lessonae. The sequence goes on along the minus strand of NC_138771.1, from coordinate 410,435,807 downwards.
ATCTCAGTAAAGGAGTCAGCTGAGAGCCCTAAGCAAGAACAGAGCTCCAAGAACTGAGAAAGAAAGAAGGCTGGAAAAAAAAAAAAGAAAGAAGGCTGGGAAGAAACGCCAGAAGAAGTGTCCAGGGTCGACAACTCCATCATCTCTACATTCATGTAACCCGTCACTGGGGTTGGGGACTCAGGCACGGGGAGTCGATGTCTCACCACCACCCAAGGCCATTGTGTCTGTGCAGGTAGAAGGCATCTACACCAGGGCACTGTTAGATACAGAGGCACAGGTCACGCTGCTCTACAGAGACCTTTATGACAGACACGGTATCTGAAATACATCCCCTTATGCAAACTTAAGGATCTGGAAATTTGGGGAATTGGGACTGAAAAATTTACATAGGATGGATACATCCCCATCAAGATCACTTTTGGGCCAGCAGCTATTGGGAAAGTGGAGACATTCAACACACTAGTGGTATTGTGCCCAAGGCATCCAGGGCTAAACAGAATTCCATGCTGATTGGGGCAAACACTGACATGGTGATCACCTCAGCAATCGGAGAAGATGTTTCGGTGCCTAGTGGAATCCACCCCTAGTTGCATCAGGCTTGTCAACGAGTAGTTAAGGAACAGAGTGCTCCTGCTGAAGCAGTGGGACACCTGTGGAAGCTGGGAACCAAGGAAAAAATGCTGCAGCCTGTAAAAGTTTCTTGTCTGAAGGCCAACATTTAAGCTAACCTGGGATCAACCTGGCCCCTTTGTTGTCCTGGAGACTTATGCACAAGCAGAAGCTGTTGGGATAGATATGGTCCCAGAATTGGTTCCCACCAAGACTCTGTCCCGGAATGGTAAGACGGTGCTGATCAGCCTCTGAAATATCACAGACCACCCTGTCGCATTAGAGACCCGCATGCTAGTGGGAATAGTGAGTGCAGCCACCCCAGTGCCACCTGTGGAAGTGGTTGGAGAGGAACCACCCCACCCCAAAGCACCTTGTTGATGGGGACAAGGGCCTCTTCCCGACAACCCTGGGCTGTGGTTGTCGAGGTCTGCGGGCAGGGGGGCTTATCAGAATCTGGAAGCCCCGTTTAACATGGGGGGGCCCCCAGGTCCTGGCCTGCCCATGTGAATGGATATCGGGTACAAGGTACCCCTACCCTTTCAACAAAAAAAGTGTCAAAAAGTAATAACCACAAGAAACAGTTTTTGACAAGTTCGTTATTAAAAATTAAAAAATAGTGTCCCTGGATAAAAATCCGTCGACAATCACGACGCCCGCTGGCCCCGAAAAAAGGGAAAAAATAAAAACAATCTTGTGTCCTGGGAGGCATCTTATCATATGCCTGCTCTGCACTCTGACATTTCTTATATAGGCAAGGGGTGGGGACACCAGGCTATGTCACCCGGTGGCACAGCCCCCTTCTGACGTCACAAGACCAAAGAACCTGGTATGGACTGGGGAGGGGAACCTCACGCTGTTTTTTTCTTTCTTTCTTTTTTTTTTTTTTACCAGCACTTTTTTTTTTTTAAATGTATTCAGCTGTCATCAGGGAAACCCATTGAAAGATGATGATTCAACGGTTGTTAAGGACGCTACAGCCGACTTTCCGGCACCACTCCTTAACAACCAGCTTACACTTCACCCTGATTGGGCAAAGCTTTGCCCAATCAGGGCGCAGAATGCACTCCGCAGGGCTTAGTGCATTGCAGGGTGTTCTTCGGGGTAAAAACCCAGCGAGCACCCTGAAAATTCGGGTGTTCAGTGAACGGCCGAACAGGCAAATGTTCGGCCTGAACTCATGCTCGGGTCGAACCGCTCACCCATTCTTAATTATCAGATACTGGTGCACTCAGAAGATAGAGAAAAGACCACATTAATTTGCCCCCGAGGATTCTAAAAATTCAACTGGATGCCGCAGGGACTATCAGGGGCCCCAGCAACATTCCAGCGACTAATGGAAAGAACCGTGGGGGACATGAACTTGGTTGATAAAAAACACAAAACACAGAGCGCTACGAAGACCTCCAGCATATGAAGGGTGGATGAACAGAACTAATAAGCAGCTGAATCCAGGGAGGGGGGGGGGAGGGAAGGAAAAAAGAGAAAAGGAAAAAATAAACACAGGCAATAAAAAGGGTTATAGCTGCAAATGGACATAGGCATTAAATGGTACCATACAATAGGGGACAATGGGATATCATAAATAGGTTGATGATCCTAAAAGGGATAAAGTCCGTGGGCACTGAGCTGCTCTTCCACAGATGAGGAGGAAGAATCTGTATAGACAAAAAGAAGAGGGGAGAAGCGCTCTAAGTGCAGACAATTTATTGCAGATAACAAGGCAGGTAATATACACTCACTAGACATGAAGACTGAAAAGCTGTATGTGTCAAAGCAATCCTGCAGCCATCCTCTGGAGGGTGTCCTCTGGTCACAGGAAGCCGTATGCAGTACTGTCACTGGCGGTGGGAGGGAAGAAAGCCGGCTGTCTCCCACAACATCAGCGGTGAGCGGTCAAGCGGCTCGGATCTGCGGCTCCGTGTTACGAGTGATGGATGGAGGCACTCTCACCCACAGGGATCGTGGGATCTGTCCGATGTGTTACGGCATGCACGACGCGTTTCTGAGCATGCGCGGGGTCCTCTACACCCGGCGCGCTCTTTCATCAGGTGCTAGAGTGCCGTAGTCTCTGTGGGGCTTTATGTAGTGCTGAACAAGAGGATAATTAGGCACAGCTGAAGTAAGGGGATGGCAACCGCCCACAGCACTGAGCAATGACCTAACCAATCAAACATTTTTGTAGCAATGGGAGAGATTAAAAACAACTTAGAAGTGGAGTGTGATCGGTCGGCTGCCCTTAAATACACATGTATGTGGGCTAGACAACCGCTTATCACAGTGTTAGCAAACAATTAGGCAATACAAAACATATAATAAATGTAAAATAGGGATAAGCCCGAGTTCATCAAGGCTTATGAAGAACATGTAAAAATGTTCCAGGTTTAAAACGATACAATTATAAAAATATAAAAGTTGATAAAAAGCATCTTTAAAAGGTATATTTTAAGAGCTAATGCATAATACCTATACAGGCTGTGGTATGGAGAAACATATAAGCAAATGAAACAATAAAAAGAGGGGGGGGGAGGGGGGAAGTAAAAAAGCCTTATATATTGGATAAGAAATGGAGGATGGATATAACCCATATATAGGTGTACATATGTATATCCTAATAATTATATTTTCTGTATAAAGGATTTTTATATGGATTACCAACTACGGTACCACATGTATGATATATAGGGAAATAAGCCTTCTGATTGCTCAGTAGGTAAGACCTTATCAAGTTTGTATAAAAGATTTATATACCAGAACCAGGGCCAAAGAGTATATATTAAAAAATCATCTAATATGATGTGATGAAAAAATAATAAATAAAGACCAACAGAAAACCCTGATAATAATTATAAGATAGTGTGCACGTCTAATTCTTCATTTAACCCTCGAGGAGCGAGAACATCTAACGTGTAGATCCAGAAAGTCTCTCGCATACATAATTTGGAAAATCGTTCTCCCTCCGGCAAGTCTTTGGGAATGGATTCGATAACCCAAATTTTTAGTCCCTCGGTGGATTTTCCATGGACTTCTGAAAAATGTCGAGGGACACTATGAAGGTCACATCCACCTTCAATAAGACGGCGATGTTTGCCGAATCGTTGTCTGACTGGTCTGATGGTTCGACCTACATAGAGCAACTGGCAGGGACATATCAGACAATACACCACATAGTCTGTGGAACAGTTGAAAAAATTGTCCAAGACATAGGTTTTGTCATTATGTGTAAAGTTCTTTTGGCCATGTCGCACAAAACTACACATTTTGCATAACTTTTTACGGCAGGCATACATGCCTTTCAGGGGGATCATCCATGACAGATGATTAGTGGCCTTGATGTTCTTTAATTTGCTGGGTGCTATTTTGTTTTTCAAGGTGGTAGCCCTCCTATAAGTCACTTTTGGCTTGTCCAAAATGACCGAGTTCAAGTGGGGGTCTTGTTTTAGGATATCCCAGTGTTTTGATAGAATTTTTTCCATTTTTCTATACTGACAATGGAACTTGGTGACAAAACGAACAGGATGATATTCGCTCTTGGCCCTAGAGCTAGGATGTTTCCCTGGAAGATAGGCCTCATAGGCTGAGTTTACCAAATCATCGGGGTAGCCCTTCTCTAAAAATTTTTTCTTTAAGTGTTCACTTTGAGTTAGATAATCTCCATCTCTGGTACAGTTCTGTCTAAGTCGACAGAACTGGCCTTTTGGTATATTTTTCGTCCATTGGGGGTGATGGCAACTCTTATAATGGAGATATGAATTACCTCCCGTGGGTTTGATATAATTTTTGGCATGTATCTGATGTAGCTCATGTCCCAATTCCAGATCTAAAAAAGGCATAGAATCTGGATGTGAGGCTGACGTGAACGATAGACCCAAAGAGTTGTTATTGCAGTGGCTGACAAAACCGTCGATCTGGGATGCGGAACCATCCCAGATGACGATAATGTCGTCAATATACCGCCCAAAAAAAACCGATGTGTTGAGCATATGGATTGTTCTGCCAAATGTATCTAAGTTCCCAATAGCCCATGGTCAGATTTGCATATGAAGGAGCAAAGTTAGCTCCCATGGCTGTGCCATTTATCTGCAGATAAAACGTGTCCTCAAACTGAAAATAGTTGTGGGTTAGGCAGAAATGTGTCGCCTCCAAAATAAAGGAAACTTGGTCATGATGTAGGGAAGAATCTAGTAGGAGAAAATGTTGTAATGCTTGTAAGCCTATACTATGGGGGATAGATGTATACAAGGAGCTAACATCTAAGGATAGCCACGAGTAACTATCTTCCCATCTATATGGCGTAATCTGCTCCAATAGGTGGCCCGAGTCTCGTATGTAGGATTGCAGACTTTGGGCCAAGGGCTGTAAAAAGACATCAATAAACTGTGAGAGGCCACTGGTGACGCTATTCATTGCTGCAACGATAGGTCTCCCTGGGGGATGAAGGGGGTCTTTATGGACCTTTGGCAGGTGGTAGAAATATGGAGTATTATAATACTCCTTTTTCAAAAAGGCCGCCTCATCCTTATTGATCACTTTTTTGGATAGTGCAGAACCTACCAGTTGTTCGACCTCAATTTTATATATGGGCAATGGGTCTTTTGAGAGCCTCAAGTATGTTTTTTGGTCACTTAATAGTCGAAGGGCTTCGTTCACATAATCAGTTTTATTCTGTAGGACAATGCCCCCACCTTTGTCTGCAGATTTAATAATAAGATCAGGGTTATCAGAGAATCTCTTAAGGGCCTGGGATTCGCCATGATGGAGATTAAGGTGGGAGTATTTGCTCTGTTTTGATGTATCTGAACACATGGCTTGCAGGTCAGCAAAGACTGTCCTATAATAAGTTTCTAGGTACGGGCCTTTTGAGCGTATGGGGTAAAACACGGATTTAGGCCGTAAGTCCGTATGGGTATAGTGTGGCGACTCCGGGAGATGCTGAGTATATAACAGTATATCAGGGTCCAGATCGTCATCCTCACAGGGATCATAAGTGCTAAAGGGACTGCCAGGAAAAATCTCATCAGTTGGGGTAAGGGCATTGGTGTCTACATTGTCAGTGAGGGAGCTGGTATCAGCCTGTTTGGCTTTTATATTGAAATAACGCTTCAATGTAAGGTTGCGTATGAACTTATTTAAATCACGAAATAGTAAAAAGGAGTAAGGGAAGGAGGTAGGGGCAAAACTTAGGCCTTTATGTAATAAGGACATATCATCCTGATTTAACTGGACGGAGGAAAGATTAAAAATCTTTATAGTCTCCGTTGTTTGGAGTTTATTTTTGGTAATTCGTTTACCTCCTCTACATCCTCGTCTATAATTTTTCTTTTTTTCTTTCTGGTATTGGTCAGTGGGCCCTTCTCTAAAAAAGACACCGGAGGGGGGACCATTGTAGAGGGAACCGTGTCAAGTTCATTGATCATGACAGGAAAAAATATATTTTGGCTCAAGCCAAGTGACTTTGTTGTTACTGGTATTTGACTGGCTATAGGGGGACTAATGAACTCTTCCCGGTTGGCGGGTAAGTTTGGGAGGGTCTGAACCGAAGTGGGGACAGATGACTTACCAGCGATAACTCGGGCGTTGGTGGTACTGGAAAGTCTATTTTTAGTAATATTATTATAGGTGGCAGAAATGCTCTCAATCTTACTAACTTTACCTATATCTGTCTTGGTTTTGTTTTTATTTTTATTATTACACTTATTAGAATGGTTAGGTGGAATTCTGGTTGGACAACTAGAGGGAATATTACTCTTATTATGTTGGTCAAAGAGTCTATCTACCTTAGTGGTCTGATTCTTGGCTATGGGTATGAGTCTATGGTTGTACATGGGCCGTGTATCACTGCCACCACTATGTGGCGCGGTCCTAAGGGGTTGGACTGGGTGAATCTCCAGGGACATTAGTGGAGGTATGTGGTGATTTTGTTTCCACAGGAAAACCTTATCGTTGCTGTAATCATCTAGGTCTCTCCTAAATTTATCCAATTTAGTATGTATGAGTTGGTCCTCCTTTCTTTTTGTATTCCTTTTTAGAGTGTCAAACCACCCAAGAGGGATATGCGTATGAAAACTCTCAATGTCCTGAATCAATATTTGGATGTTGTGTACTAATGAATCGTATTTAATATGTCGCTGAGTGGCGAGAAGCCCTAGCCACTTAGTGGTGCAGAACTCTGCAATACCGCGCCACTCTTTCAGGTGGGCGGGATCTAAAAAGGAGCAGGTCTGCGTAATCCTAAGGCCCCTGGGGGAGATTTTGGCAGATAAATATTTATTGAGAAAAAATTCATCCCACCACTGAGTGTTGGCGGAGTGCATTAGTCTCTCTAGTTTTTTGAACATACCACATAAAACATGGCGGTCTGTACGTTTTCTGATAGGCTCATCAGAAAACAAATCATTCGAAAAAATGGAATATAAGGTATCTAAAATGTCATATTTGTGTAATTCCACATCACTGATTAGATCCATGATCACGCAGGTCAGAGTGGAATGTACAAATATGCAGAAAATTGTATAAAATGTGAACAATTATTGTTATAAAATGGTGAATATCAGTGTATATGCTTGTATATACACCCAACCAAGGACCAAATTCCAAGGTACACTGGCTGGTATACTGACAACTAGATGAGTGGTGTCAAGTAACCCAGGGGACAACTCCACATCTATAGTTAATAAGTACAAAACAATTATCAATAACTGGAACGGGGAAAAAAAAAAAAAAAAAAACTAACAATATGTTGATGAGTGATGATACATATATCTGTGATGTGTATAAACCTTTGTAAGAGATAAGTGCATCTAAACCCATAGATATTAGGCTTGTATCAAAGACAGGGTCATCAAAAATAGAATCATCTACAATCATCTAGGAACACATGCTGGGTCAATCAAGCTGCTCTAGAGGAACCTCTCAAAAAGCACATAAAAAACACAAAACACAGAGCGCTACGAAGACCTCCAGCATATGAAGGGTGGATGAACAGAACTAATAAGCAGCTGAATCCAGGGAGGGGGGGGGGAGGGAAGGAAAAAAGAGAAAAGGAAAAAATAAACACAGGCAATAAAAAGGGTTATAGCTGCAAATGGACATAGGCATTAAATGGTACCATACAATAGGGGACAATGGGATATCATAAATAGGTTGATGATCCTAAAAGGGATAAAGTCCGTGGGCACTGAGCTGCTCTTCCACAGATGAGGAGGAAGAATCTGTATAGACAAAAAGAAGAGGGGAGAAGCGCTCTAAGTGCAGACAATTTATTGCAGATAACAAGGCAGGTAATATACACTCACTAGACATGAAGACTGAAAAGCTGTATGTGTCAAAGCAATCCTGCAGCCATCCTCTGGAGGGTGTCCTCTGGTCACAGGAAGCCGTATGCAGTACTGTCACTGGCGGTGGGAGGGAAGAAAGCCGGCTGTCTCCCACAACATCAGCGGTGAGCGGTCAAGCGGCTCGGATCTGCGGCTCCGTGTTACGAGTGATGGATGGAGGCACTCTCACCCACAGGGATGGTGGGATCTGTCCGATGTGTTACGGCATGCACGACGCGTTTCTGAGCATGCGCGGGGTCCTCTACACCCGGCGCGCTCTTTCATCAGGTGCTAGAGTGCCGTAGTCTCTGTGGGGCTTTATGTAGTGCTGAACAAGAGGATAATTAGGCACAGCTGAAGTAAGGGGATGGCAACCGCCCACAGCACTGAGCAATGACCTAACCAATCAAACATTTTTGTAGCAGTGGGAGAGATTAAAAACAACTTAGAAGTGGAGTGTGATCGGTCGGCTGCCCTTAAATACACATGTATGTGGGCTAGACAACCGCTTATCACAGTGTTGGCAAACAATTAGGCAATACAAAACATATAATAAATGTAAAATAGGGATAAGCCCGAGTTCATCAAGGCTTATGAAGAACATGTAAAAATGTTCCAGGTTTAAAACGATACAATTATAAAAATATAAAAGTTGATAAAAAGCATCTTTAAAAGGTATATTTTAAGAGCTAATGCATAATACCTATACAGGCTGTGGTATGGAGAAACATATAAGCAAATGAAACAATAAAAAGAGGGGGGGGGAGGGGGGAAGTAAAAAAGCCTTATATATTGGATAAGAAATGGAGGATGGATATAACCCATATATAGGTGTACATATGTATATCCTAATAATTATATTTTCTGTATAAAGGATTTAGACTAATGCACTCCGCCAACACTCAGTGGTGGGATGAATTTTTTCTCAATAAATATTTATCTGCCAAAATCTCCCCCAGGGGCCTTAGGATTACGCAGACCTGCTCCTTTTTAGATCCCGCCCACCTGAAAGAGTGGCACGGTATTGCAGAGTTCTGCACCACTAAGTGGCTAGGGCTTCTCGCCACTCAGCGACATATTAAATACGATTCATTAGTACACAACATCCAAATATTGATTCAGGACATTGAGAGTTTTCATACGCATATCCCTCTTGGGTGGTTTGACACTCTAAAAAGGAATACAAAAAGAAAGGAGGACCAACTCATACATACTAAATTGGATAAATTTAGGAGAGACCTAGATGATTACAGCAACGATAAGGTTTTCCTGTGGAAACAAAATCACCACATACCTCCACTAATGTCCCTGGAGATTCACCCAGTCCAACCCCTTAGGACCGCGCCACATAGTGGTGGCAGTGATACACGGCCCATGTACAACCATAGACTCATACCCATAGCCAAGAATCAGACCACTAAGGTAGATAGACTCTTTGACCAACATAATAAGAGTAATATTCCCTCTAGTTGTCCAACCAGAATTCCACCTAACCATTCTAATAAGTGTAATAATAAAAATAAAAACAAAACCAAGACAGATATAGGTAAAGTTAGTAAGATTGAGAGCATTTCTGCCACCTATAATAATATTACTAAAAATAGACTTTCCAGAACCACCAACGCCCGAGTTATCGCTGGTAAGTCATCTGTCCCCACTTCGGTTCAGACCCTCCCAAACTTACCCGCCAACCGGGAAGAGTTCATTAGTCCCCCTATAGCCAGTCAAATACCAGTAACAACAAAGTCACTTGGCTTGAGCCAAAATATATTTTTTCCTGTCATGATCAATGAACTTGACACGGTTCCCTCTACAATGGTCCCCCCTCCGGTGTCTTTTTTAGAGAAGGGCCCACTGACCAATACCAGAAAGAAAAAAAGAAAAATTATAGACGAGGATGTAGAGGAGGTAAACGAATTACCAAAAATAAACTCCAAACAACGGAGACTATAAAGATTTTTAATCTTTCCTCCGTCCAGTTAAATTAGGATGATATGTCCTTATTACATAAAGGCCTAAGTTTTGCCCCTACCTCCTTTATTTTATTTACTCCTTTGATTTAAATAAGTTCATACGCAACCTTACATTGAAGCGTTATTTCAATATAAAAGCCAAACAGGCTGATACCAGCTCCCTCACTGACAATGTAGACACCAATGCCCTTACCCCAACTGATGAGATTTTTCCTGGCAGTCCCTTTAGCACTTATGATCCCTGTGAGGATGACGATCTGGACCCTGATATACTGTTATATACTCAGCATCTCCCGGAGTCGCCACACTATACCCATACGGACTTACGGCCTAAATCCGTGTTTTACCCCATACGCTCAAAAGGCCCGTACCTAGAAACTTATTATAGGACAGTCTTTGCTGACCTGCAAGCCATGTGTTCAGATACATCAAAACAGAGCAAATACTCCCACCTTAATCTCCATCATGGCGAATCCCAGGCCCTTAAGAGATTCTCTGATAACCCTGATCTTATTATTAACTCTGCAGACAAAGGTGGGGGCATTGTCCTACAGAATAAAACTGATTATGTGAACGAAGCCCTTCGACTATTAAGTGACCAAAAAACATACTTGAGGCTCTCAAAAGACCCATTGCCCATATATAAAATTGAGGTCGAACAACTGGTAGGTTCTGCACTATCCAAAAAAGTGATCAATAAGGATGAGGCGGCCTTTTTGAAAAAGGAGTATTATAATACTCCATATTTCTACCACCTGCCAAAGGTCCATAAAGACCCCCTTCATCCCCCAGGGAGACCTATCGTTGCAGCAATGAATAGCGTCACCAGTGGCCTCTCACAGTTTATTGATGTCTTTTTACAGCCCTTGGCCCAAAGTCTGCAATCCTACATACGAGACTCGGGCCACCTATTGGAGCAGATTACGCCATATAGATGGGAAGATAGTTACTCGTGGCTATCCTTAGATGTTAGCTCCTTGTATACATCTATCCCCCATAGTATAGGCTTACAAGCATTACAACATTTTCTCCTACTAGATTCTTCCCTACATCATGACCAAGTTTCCTTTATTTTGGAGGCGACACATTTCTGCCTAACCCACAACTATTTTCAGTTTGAGGACACGTTTTATCTGCAGATAAATGGCACAGCCATGGGAGCTAACTTTGCTCCTTCATATGCAAATCTGACCATGGGCTATTGGGAACTTAGATACATTTGGCAGAACAATCCATATGCTCAACACATCGTTTTTTTTTGGGTGGTATATTGACGACATTATCGTCATCTGGGATGGTTCCGCATCCCAGATCGACGGTTTTGTCAGCCACTGCAATAACAACTCTTTGGGTCTATCGTTCACGTCAGCCTCACATCCAGATTCTATGCCTTTTTTAGATCTGGAATTGGGACATGAGCTACATCAGATACATGCCAAAAATTATATCAAACCCACGGGAGGTAATTCATATCTCCATTATAAGAGTTGCCATCACCCCCAATGGACGAAAAATATACCAAAAGGCCAGTTCTGTCGACTTAGACAGAACTGTACCAGAGATGGAGATTATCTAACTCAAAGTGAACACTTAAAGAAAAAATCTTTAGAGAAGGGCTACCCCGATGATTTGGTAAACTCAGCCTATGAGGCCTATCTTCCAGGGAAACATCCTAGCTCTAGGGCCAAGAGCGAATATCATCCTGTTCGTTTTGTCACCAAGTTCCATTGTCAGTATAGAAAAATGGAAAAAATTCTATCAAAACACTGGGATATCCTAAAACAAGACCCCCACTTGAACTCGGTCATTTTGGACAAGCCAAAAGTGACTTATAGGAGGGCTACCACCTTGAAAAACAAAATAGCACCCAGCAAATTAAAGAACATCAAGGCCACTAATCATCTGTCATGGATGATCCCCCTGAAAGGCATGTATGCCTGCCGTAAAAAGTTATGCAAAATGTGTAGTTTTGTGCGACATGGCCAAAAGAACTTTACACATAATGACAAAACCTATGTCTTGGACAATTTTTTCAACTGTTCCACAGACTATGTGGTGTATTGTCTGATATGTCCCTGCCAGTTGCTCTATGTAGGTCGAACCATCAGACCAGTCAGACAACGATTCGGCAAACATCGCCGTCTTATTGAAGGTGGATGTGACCTTCATAGTGTCCCTCGACATTTTTCAGAAGTCCATGGAAAATCCACCGAGGGACTAAAAATTTGGGTTATCGAATCCATTCCCAAAGACTTGCCGGAGGGAGAACGATTTTCCAAATTATGTATGCGAGAGACTTTCTGGATCTACACGTTAGATGTTCTCGCTCCTCGAGGGTTAAATGAAGAATTAGACGTGCACACTATCTTATAATTATTATCAGGGTTTTCTGTTGGTCTTTATTTATTATTTTTTCATCACATCATATTAGATGATTTTTTAATATATACTCTTTGGCCCTGGTTCTGGTATATAAATCTTTTATACAAACTTGATAAGGTCTTACCTACTGAGCAATCAGAAGGCTTATTTCCCTATATATCATACATGTGGTACCGTAGTTGGTAATCCATATAAAAATCCTTTATACAGAAAATATAATTATTAGGATATACATATGTACACCTATATATGGGTTATATCCATCCTCCATTTCTTATCCAATATATAAGGCTTTTTTACTTCCCCCCTCCCCCCCCCGTCTTTTTATTGTTTCATTTGCTTATATGTTTCTCCATACCACAGCCTGTATAGGTATTATGCATTAGCTCTTAAAATATACCTTTTAAAGATGCTTTTTATCAACTTTTATATTTTTATAATTGTATCGTTTTAAACCTGGAACATTTTTACATGTTCTTCATAAGCCTTGATGAACTCGGGCTTATCCCTATTTTACATTTATTATATGTTTTGTATTGCCTAATTGTTTGCTAACACTGTGATAAGCGGTTGTCTAGCCCACATACATGTGTATTTAAGGGCAGCCGACCGATCACACTCCACTTCTAAGTTGTTTTTAATCTCTCCCATTGCTACAAAAATGTTTGATTGGTTAGGTCATTGCTCAGTGCTGTGGGCGGTTGCCATCCCCTTACTTCAGCTGTGCCTAATTATCCTCTTGTTCAGCACTACATAAAGCCCCACAGAGACTACGGCACACTAGCACCTGATGAAAGAGCGCGCCGGGTGTAGAGGACCCCGCGCATGCTCAGAAACGCGTCGTGCATGCCGTAACACATCGGACAGATCCCACCATCCCTGTGGGTGAGAGTGCCTCCATCCATCACTCGTAACACGGAGCCGCAGATCCGAGCCGCTTGACCGCTCACCGCCGATGTTGTGGGAGACAGCCGGCTTTCTTCCCTCCCACCGCCAGTGACAGTACTGCATACGGCTTCCTGTGACCAGAGGACACCCTCCAGAGGATGGCTGCAGGATTGCTTTGACACATACAGCTTTTCAGTCTTCATGTCTAGTGAGTGTATATTACCTGCCTTGTTATCTGCAATAAATTGTCTGCACTTAGAGCGCTTCTCCCCTCTTCTTTATGAACTTGGTTGAGGGCCCAGGTGTACTTGGATGACATGTTTAGAAGAGCACAAGGCACGGTTGGAAAAGGTCTTTGAAAGGCTCCATGAAGAGGGGTTAAAACTATCGCTGGAGAATTGCAAATTCTACTGAACCTCAGTCATGTACTTAGGCCATGTTGTCTCAGCTGGAGGAGTAGCCACAGATCCAAAGAAGCTGGAGACAATCACTAAATGACCTAGGCTAAGAACTGTAACCAAGTTTAGATCCTTTCTGGGGTTCTGCTCCTACTACAGGAGGTTTGTGGCAAATTTTAGGAAGATTCCTCGGCTCCTCATTAAACTGTTGCAGGTTGTCTCGAGCAAAGAGGAGGATAAGTCAAGTGTGAAGAAGCCTGGGGCTCGAAGAAAAGGAGAGCCCATCCAAGAACAATGGACCCTCCAATGTGACGAGGCTTTCAGGCATCTTAAGAAGAGTCCCACTGAAGCACCGGTGCTGGCATACGCAGATCCAGCAAACCCATATGAACTCCGTGTGGATGCTAGCAGAGATGGACTGAGTGAAGTACTCTATCAAGAACAAGACGTGGACTCAGTCCACCCCATCCACAAGCTGGAGTTCTTGGCTTAAAATTGGGCGGTGGTGGCAAGTTAAAGGATTATCTATATGGAGCTATGTTCATAGTGAAGATGGACAACAACCCCTTAACCTACCTATTATCCTTCGCCCAGCTGAATGCTACAGGGCATAGGTGGTAGGCTGCACTAGCTGGATTCCAGTTCAGCTTGAAGTATCGGCCTGGGGCTGGGAATCTAGATGCAGACTCCCTGTCTCATAGGCCCTATCGGCGGGTGGAGGAGTCAGAATATTGGACCTACGTGACTGCTGAAGGCTTGTAGGCCTTATGTCAAGGCATGGCCCAAGACTGAAAGGCGAGATCCCTCCGAGGAATTGGAGGAGAAATGGCAACTATTCCTTCCTGAAAAACACTGTACAACAGTGTTAGTAGCCTGGCATGATGAACATGGACATCTAGGCACAGTCAGGGATAGGTTCTATTGGCCTAACATGAGGAAAGAGATAGAGAGCTATTGCCACTCATGCTTGCCATGCATCCAACACAAGACTTTACCAGTTTGAGTTGCTCCAATGGAACATCTGCAAAGCCAAGGGCCCATGGAGCTGGTGTGTATTGATTTCCTGTGCCTGGAACCCAATACAGGTGGAAGAAGTAATATTTTGGTGGTGACCAACTATTTCACCCATTATGCTCAGGCCTACCCCACTAAAGATCAGCAGGCCATCACCATGACAAAAGTCCTTGTGAAGAAATTATTCATTCATTAAGGACTGCTGGTTAGGATTTATTCTGACCAAGGCCAGAATTTCAAAAGTCAGGTAATATACCAGTTGTGCAAGTTATTGGGCATAAAGAAGTCAAGGACCACGCCATACCACCCTCAAAGAGATCCTCAACCAGAGAGATTCAATTAAATTTTGCTGAATATATTGGAAACTGTCAGGGATTCACTATTATGCGCAGGCGCACTGGCGCCACAAACTGGTGAACGCCTATGCGCATGCGCATACGCAGAGGCGCCTTGAATAGTTCAGGGCTACCATGGAATAGTTCAGGGCTACCATGGAAGAGTTTGAGGCTACCATGGAACAGTCCGAGGCTACCATGGAATAGTTCGAGGCTACCTATCATAATTGGCACCAAACGTCCTATTTAAGGGGAGTAGTCACACTGAATCTTTGCTTTGTGATTTTCAGCTCTCCTGTCTCCTGTACCTGAAATTACCTGCTGTTCCTGATCATCTGACCTGGCTTGCCTTCGACTTTGATTACCTGCTGCCTGCCCTGACCTCGGCTTGTCTTGACTTCTCTTCTGCCTCACCCTGATCTGCTTATCCGCTACCTGCTATTGGACCTGGAGCTGCTCTTGGCCTGGCTGGGGAATCCGGAGGACCGCGACCTGGTGTTAGCATGCAGCCAAATCCATCCCCACCCTCAGGAGCCCTGGTGAATACCGGCTAGCACTTAGACTCCGCACCTCTGGTGAACCTGTGTCCTGCTAAGATATCCTGTCAGCATCCCTGTCCTGGGATCACACATAATTCCAGGCTCAATACTTATTGTGTCTGAATTGTGGTTAATGTTATTGTAGATTGTTTAACTATCTTTCTTTCAGCAATTACTTAATTTAAGCTATCCCTGTCCCTTTGGGGACCAAAAGTTTCATAGGATGTAGCCAGGAACCAGCTATCTTTACTTGCAGCCAGGAGACACTATGCAGCCTTACTGTTGTGAAGCTGTTTTCCCCTAGTGTTCAGCCTGGACTCCATGCTGTTACTTCTTGAATATAGAGTGATTGAACTAAAAAAGGAAAGCAAAGCATCTTGGGACGTGTAGTCCATGGAGCCAGGGATTTACTTTCAGCTGGACTGTTTTGAACTACAACTACCAGCCAAGTGGGAGGAAAGAACAGATTGCTGGGAGAGGAGTTAAAAGGCTTGTGAGCAGGCAGGCTCTCTCTTTTGGGACCTGGCCTGGATCTGCAAGCAAGGACTCTATGTCTGAGGGGGCTGTGGCTGAATTGCAGCCTGTGCAAGGTAGGGTCATCGTGCGTGTGTTCGAGGGGCATCCATTGCCAGCATCTTCTGGTTGGTCTGTGGCAGCCTGGAGGCCACTCTTGCTCTATCCACATCAGATCCAGCTGGGCCACAGTGTGGGGCAACGCAAGGTCAGATGCCATCCACTGAGCCAGGACCGCGAGGGAGTCGTTGTAAAGTTTCGCAGGCATCAGTAAACGCGCATCTGCCCATCTTCTCCTGATAGACACTGCATTCAGATGTTTTCTCTTTTTCATTCAGATACACCAGCTTTAGTTGCTTCACTCTGTTATACAGAACATCCTCTGAAATGTAATCACCTAAGTGCTAGCTGAAGATTTAAGGACTCTACTTCTTTAAAGGGACTACATCTAACTTCCCCCCTCTTTACAAGGGATTGTATATTGCAGTGCGAAAAGGCTTTGGTTTAACTGGGACTCTATTTCTTAAAGGAGCAGGTTAAAGTTTGCAAGTTAAACAGTTTATGTTGAATTTCATACAATATTTCACTTTGCTTGGGCCTGTGGGTTGAGGTACAGAAGGGAGTGGTCTGACCCACCTAAGGTTTTTTCCCTACTCTCCCTTTGCCTGTTCACATAGGTTTCATATGTCTAAACAGGGTTTTGGCTATATCTAATTGTTATTTATATTCTGTCATCAAATATGGTTTGTTACTATTATTGCCTCTACCATCAGTAGTGCTTTACTAGAGGTATTGCTATGAGGACAAGCTTATGTCCTTTACCTCTAATGTCTGTGTTACACTAGTAAACAAAGCCTAACTGTTTCACTAGACTTGTGTGTGTCTTTAATTAGGCGTGGCTTGGGTAATTCTCAGGGGGGTAGCCCTACACAGTGTTCAATCTTGCCAGCTCCTTTTCTCTCAGCGCTGCTTCCCTTCGCTGTAAAAGTATTTTAGCTTGGAAAAAGGAAGAAGGGGTGCTTTGTCACCCTAGGCTGTGGGGCTGTGTGCTTCTATTGATACACACAGTGTAGGGAGACACAACTCTAGTGCCTAAAAGGAACAGAGGGGGGAGCCACTAAGTGCAGTATTAAAAACAGTGTTTATTTAGGCAGCTAAATGCTCACTTACATAAATCCACAAGAAGGAAAGCCTGCAATATAACAGCAGCAGGTATATTGAGTGGTTAAATCTGCCTGCATTTTATTTGCTCTTGCTATGGAACACCTTGCAGCTACTATCCACCAACACCCCGACATTTCTGGCTATTCCAAAGCAGGTTCACAATATAAACTCAGCATGTACACGGACGACATGCTTTTATTCATTACAAACCCTACAATCTCCTTGCCCAATTTATTAAGACACTACAGAAATTCTCAGTTTTATCTGGCCTCACCATTAATCTCACAAAATCAATAGAGATGCCCATTAACATACCAGAAAATCAATTTCAAACACTTAAAAACTCCTTCGACTTCCAATGGTCTCGAACCTCCTTATTATACTCAGTAATCCATCTCACACCCAACCTACACACAGTATTTCTTAAAAACTGTCCCCCCATGATCACCAGGCTCAGACAAACTCTTAAAATATGGAAGTCTTACAGAGGCGTAACTAGAACCTTCAGGGCCCCGATGCAAGAAACCATGAAGGGCCCCCCAGACCCCTGGCCGGGGCCCTTCCCTTCAAGCCCGGGGCTCTTCCCACTAATCCTGGGGCTCTTTACTCTCGTTGCATGGCCTTTTATTATGGTCCCACAGCAGGATCCTTTCACAAGTTCTGCAGTGGGCCCCCTTCCTGCAATCTTGGGGCCTCCCCACAATGGTGCAATGCCAGGGCCCGGTCGCAAGTGTGACCTTTGAGATCCTGGAAGTTCACCCACTGGTTTGCTACCGGGCCCCCTGGAGCATGGGGCCCGGTAGCAATTGCAACCCCTGCAACCCCTGTAGTTACGCCCCTGAAGTCTTATCACATTTTGTTTCTGACTGTCCTTCACCTGATAGGTTTATCCATCTCTTATGGGAATGCTCACATATCACTCTGATTTGGGGAAAGCTGCGCACCTTCACCTCCAAAATAATGGGTGCTCAGCTCTCCTACCCCATCTTTTCGTTTGCCATTTGCTCTAATCACAGAGATTAGCCACACTACAAATGAGACTAATTCATTCACTTTGTGTTGCCATCTATTGGGTAATCGCCCTACATTGGAAATTTCAACACTTACCCATTTCCCAAGTCAAACTTCATATGGACTCTATAGGCAGGGTAGAAAAACATTTTCAAACCCTTTACCATACTATGCCCTATTATGATAAAAAATGGTCCCCTTGGTATGATCATTAAACAATTTTTAAATCCCCCTCATATGTTTTTAGAACTTCTTCTTCACATCTATGTCCAAATCACTGTCCAAATTGTGCAGACTTCACCTCCAAAACATCTCTAAAATACACCCCTTTCTAACCGTTCCCACCACTAAGCAACTTATTCACTCCTTTGTTATCTCTTGCCTTGACTATTGTAACTCCCTCCTTATTGGCCTACCTCTCCGCAAGCTATCCCCTCTTCAGTCTATCGTGAATGCCGCTGCCAGACTGCCAGACTCATCCACCTTACCAACTGCTTAATGTCTACTACTCCTCTCTGCCAACCCCTCCACTGGCCTCCCATAGCTCAACGAATAAAATTCGAAACACTAACAATAACATACAAAGCCATTTACAATTCTGCCCCAATCTTATCTCTAAATATCACCCAAACCGTCCTCTCCGCTCCTCCCAAGACCTTCTGCAATCTAGCTCCCTTGTCTCCTCCTCCCGCGCATGTATCTAGGACTTCTCCAGAGCCTATCCCATCACCTGGAACTCACTACACCAATATGTCCGGTTATCTCCTACTCTGTCCACTTTTAGGCGATCCCTGAAAACTCATCTCTTCAGGGAGGCCTATCCTGCCTTTAGCTAACAACCTAATCGTATACTTACCTCATCAGTTCATCCATCACAGTCACTACCTTTTTTTTCACCAGACCCTCCCTCTTAGATTGTAAGCTCGCAGGAGCCTTCTAACCCTCCTGTTTTGAATTGTACTGTTGTTGTGTTGTCTCCCTTTATATTGTACAGTGCTGCGCAAACTGTTGACACTATATAAATTTTGCATAATTATAATAATAATAAAAGGTCTATATTGATGTTCATCTTTTCTCAACTATGTTACTTGGATATCTCTGTCATCATAACACTCATTGCACTTTTTCTTTTTTAAAATTAAAAATAATTTACAGCCATAGCCACCTTCCAAAAACTTGACAACATTTTGTACTAAGATGTTATGTTACTATTACAATGTTTAATTCTCTTTGTACCACCTTGAAATTTTCTATGAAACAAAAAAAGTTTGTAAACAATGAAATCTGCCTGGCCTTGGCGTAATTAGTTACAAGCAAGGCAATACGGTGCATAGAATGTTTTTTAAAATTGAGAAACGTGCGAAATAATTTCCCTGATTCCCAATATAAATTAGGATTTAATATATGCCCTGAGTTTGACAAATCATATTCACTCCAAGCTCTTTGAATGTGCTTTCCAAAACCCTCATTATTCATAAGATATGAGGAGAACCTCCAAGTTTTTACATTACCCTGGTGGTGTGATGTTTCCAGTATTATAGATATAGGACTGTAGTCTGATATGACTCATAATATATGACTAAATTTCAGTTTCTTTAATTAGGGGTAGTGTTTTTGAAGAACTAAATAGATATTCAATTCTGTAGAAAGTGTTACGTGGGTGAGAATGAAATATAAATTTTTCTAAGGGCTGAGAGAGTCGCCAGGGATCTGATAAGATGAGCAAAGAAATGAGTTAGGATTGTAGAGGTGTTTCTATTAGTATCTGGGATTCTTGCGGCCACATATCTCAAAGCAGATCTGTCTTCTGCCAGATCCATAACTGAATTGAGGTCTCTACCTACAACATGCACATTTTCCGGAAACCTTTAACATCAATTCTGTTAATTCTTGGAAAAATTGTTTTTCTGGTGAATTAACAGCATAGATCTTGGTTATAGCTATGTCATGGGAAGCTAGCGATATGTGGATTGTCAATTTATGACCTGTATGATCAACATCTACTGAGTTGAGTTTTTAAGGAAGATTTTGATGTAGAAGAACGGTTGCTCCTGCTTTACGTCCCAGGGCTGAGGAACCTACAACCTCTCCTACCCATAATTTACGTAAACGTTGAATGTCTTCATCTGCCAGATGTGTCTCTTGAAGTAATGCAATGTCTATGTGGACTTGTTTTAAATGGCGTAGAATTTTCATTCTCTTGTTAGGTGATCTAAGCCCCTTATATGGATTCAATACACACAGAGTGTCATATTTCAAGCATTTCTCTCTTTTAAGTTTGATGATTATGGCTAGTGAAAACACAAGATTCAGTATCTCAAAAAATTTGAATATACTAATTCTAATTAGAGTTAGAATATACTGATACTGAGCTGGTTCTGACTAGCTCAGTAGATTGCTTTAAAAGACCTGGATTCTTTCCTAAATGTGCATAAAATAACTGGGTACTACAATTTATAGGTAAAGTTGATCCAGGGAACATCCGATTGCCTCTTGGGGGATCAGGTAGGAATGTTTTTTCCTGCAGGAGCTAATTGGATCATGCTTTGCTGGGGTTTTTTACCTTCCTCTGGATCAACTGTGGGTATAGGATTGTGTATCAAGGATTGTATATATATATATATATGTTTTTTTCCTTTTATTGGTTGAACTAGATGGACTTGTGTTTATGCGACTATGGGCCTAATTCACTAAGAATAAGGAGAAGAAACTGTAATTCTACATTTAATTACTCCCAAATAAAACAACTGAGAACAGGTGAACATGTGAACGAAAAAGTAGGAGTACAAATAGGTGAATATGCATTAGTGATTTTCAAATTGGCATAGTCACAGTTCCATAACTGGCAATTGCCAACGAGTTTCCAATTTAAAACTGCCCTGCAGTAATTTAGCTATGGTCATGTGTGTACATGTACAGTATGCCAATAAATATGGGGTGTGCTCCACCTTGTGTGTGGCTATTTATTTATTTTACAATTATTGTGCATAGTTGGTTTTCTTCTTTTGCTAACAAATGCTGTTCTGAAGGATTATTACAGAGTAATGTCTGCTATTCCCAGAGATGTATAGTAACTAAGTAGAACTACTTCACTACTGTACTTAAGTACCGAAAGGCGGTATCTGTACTTTCCTAGAGTAGAATTTTTTTCTCCTACTTCTACTTTTACTTCACTACATTTTTTTCGATGATTTCAATACTTCTACTCTGATATTTTTTTTTTGTGCTGCATAGTTACTCATTACAATTATAAAAATGACCACTGCCAGAACAGTAGATGGCAGGTTTCATGAAGCTCAAAGCATGTGTATTATCAGCGCATACGAAAATAAATGCTACTGTATGTATAAATAAAAGCTGCATTTGAAATAATAAAAAACAATATAATGTTCAAACTTTTGACTTCTTTCTTTAATAACTACATAACACAGTACTTGTACTTTTACTTTCAGTACTTGAGTAGCAATTTTTTTTTCAAAACTACTGGTACTTTTACTTTCAGTACTTGAGTAGCAAACTTTTTAAAAAAACTACTTGCAATACTTAAATACAAAAAATGTTGAATACTTTAGTACTTCTACTCAAGTCACTTTTTGATCGAGCACTTCCACTTCTACTCAAGTCACTTTTTGATCGAGCACTTGTACTTTTACTCAAGTATGGGTTTCGAGTACTTTATACAACTCTGGCTATTCCATGAAGTTACATGTATTTATCATTTACAGTTACATATCTGTTATATGTTAATTTTTTTCATGTTACATTTCTTTTTTAAGAGACTATAGAGTTCTAATTATCTATGTTCATTCTTTAACCACTTGCCGACCGGTCATGTTGACCGTACTGCGGCAAAGTGGCTCGTTATTGTCCAGCGACGTAGACCTACGTCGCTGGACTCCCTTCCCTTGTGGGCGGCACGCGTGCGCCGCCGGAGGCTCGCTCCCGCTGTATTCTGCTACAGCGGGAGTCGGGCCAGGGGAGGAGCGGCGGTGATCACCGCCGCTCTTCCCCGATCGTCGGGGATCGAGTGTGGAGATCCGCACGCTTGTGTAAACAAAGCGGGCGGATCTCCTAAGTGACAGGCAGGGTCAGATTGCAGGATTCAGCATAGCTGAACCTGCGATCTGTGCCTGTGTCACATAGTCCCCTCCCCCCACACAGGTTAGTAAGCACCAGGCATACATTAACCCCTTGATCACCAATAAAAGTTAACCCCATTCCCTGCCAGTGTCATTTTTACAGTAATAGTGCATAGGTATAGCACTGATTACTGTAGTAATGTCACTGGTACCCCCAAAAGTGTCAAAAATGTCAGTCAAGGATCCGATCTGTCCGCCGCAATGTCGCAGTCCTGCAAATAAAATCGCAGATCGCCGCCATTACTAGTTGAAAAAAAACAATAAAAATTACATAAATCTTTCCTGTAGTTAGTAGCTGCGATAACTTTTGCGCAAACCAATCAAAATACGCTTATTGCGATTTTTTTTACCAAACATATGTAGCAGAAAACAAATTGGCCTAAAATGTTAAAAAAATTTGATTTTTACATTTTTTTGGGAGAATTTCATATAAAAAAATGTGAAAAATATTGTTATTTTTTTCAAAATTGTCGCTCTTTTTTTTGTTTATAGCGCAAAAAGTAAAAATCGCACAGGTGATCAAATACCACCAAAAGAAAGCTCTATTTGTGGGGAAAAAAAGGACATAATTTGGGTACAGCATTGCATGGCTGCGCAATTGTCCGTTAAAGTAACGCAGTGCCGAATCGCAAAATACGGCCTGGTCAGGAATGGGGTATAATCTTCCGGTCTTAAAGCGGTTAAAAATACGCTCATTGAGAATTTTTTTGTCAAAGACATGTAGCTAAATACATTTTGGCCTAAATATATGACAACAATTTTATATATTGGATATTTTTTAACTGTCAAAGTAGAAAAATATTATTTTTTCAAAATTGTCGCATTTTTTTATTAATATCGCAAAAAATGAAAATCGCACAGGTGATCAAATACCACCAAAAGAAAGCTCTGTTTGTGGGAAAAAAAGATGTAAATTTCGTTTGGGTATGGCGTTGCATGACCGAGCAATTGTCAGTTAAAGTCGCACAGTGCCGAATCGCAAAAAGTGGCCTGGACGTAAGACAGCAAAATCCTCTGGTGGTAAAGTGGTTAATCATTCTAAACTATGATGCAGATCTAATTGTACTTGGCATATTGGCTTTGTGGTAAGCCCTGTGCTGCATCCATGAGCAAAAATTGTCTTGCGATAGGTTTATACATTTTTGCCCTTTAACTGTTCCAGCAGTGCCATTACTCCAGTCAATGTCTGGATAGTTAAAGTCCCCCATTATTATTTATACATGGTAATTTTGTAATCATGAAACTTGTTTACATTCTAGGTGTGATTGTAATCAGCACAGTGGCTTAATCTTTAGCACTCTTAGCTAGCACCTCCCTAGAAATGCCATCAGCAAGAGAAAAATTGAATTACAATGATGGTGAACATGCTTTTGTCTACACACATATCCATTCACCATTGAAATTTTAGGGAGGTCATAGGTGGGATTTGAACCCATGACCTGTCTATTGCTAGATCAGAGCACTAACCATTAAGCCACTGTTGATCAGATATTGCCCTAGAATATATAGTAGTACCATGATAAAAGCATAAACATATATAACTAGAAGTCAACATTCTAATAAAATTTTATTTATCATATAATAGAGACCTAAGAGCCTGTTTTGGATTGGGGGGACCCCCACGCTGATTTTTTTTCTGATCAAATTAGTTTTGTTACACCCACTTGGGGCAGGCAGCGCAAGCCCTCTTCACAAAGCTACGTAGAGTTCCCTAGACACAATTAGGAGCTACCCCTAACTTTCTAAATGTTACTGAAGTGGATTTGTATTTTGAAAATGTTGTTGCAAAGCAAACAAGGATTAGAAGTAGTTAGCAACTAGTTCATTTTAGGGGGCCATACACAAGCTTGTACAATATAATTATGGCAGATCTAAAGAAGATTGTACAATCATATTGTATAGTGTATACTGAGCTTAACAGAACCCAGGACACGCTTCTCCTCTTTTCAATACTACAGCTCTATCCATATAGACGGTTATCTAATCTCTCATTTCCTACACTCTCCAAATGGACCAATCTATGCAAGACAAATTTAAGACAAAACAAAAATGTCTGTATTTAGTGAGACTAGTGATCACTGAATATTTGTATTAGAAAAGCGTGCGCCTCGCTGGGGGTGGTTTGGATCTGCTGGAAGGAGGGAATGCAGCCACAGGCATGTGCTAATGAGGTCAGCTGATTAATTCCTTCCTGTGTCTTATGGTGGCCATACACTATACAAAAAAATCGGCCGAAATTTGGTCATTTGGACAGTTTGTTTGTTTTTTGGCCAGTTAATGGGCATTAATCGGTATTCGGTTGTAATGTTTTTGAGCGAAAAAAATTAAGGACAAGTTTGGAAATTTTCTGCCGAATGAACGATAAATTGAAAGGTTAATGTGTTTCTCATCCAAACTGTTTGCATTAGGTATGTGTGAAAAAGTGAACAAAAAAGGATTAATTTATGTCCATTGAATGATTTATTAGCCATTACATGATGGCATGATCATCTGCTCTTACGGCCGAGTGTTCGTTTTTCGAAAATTAGTTTGAACGATTTTTTGAATAGTGTATGGCCAGCATCACTGGCTTCTATGTCTAATATCTACATACCAGCAAGAGATGAAGCGTTCTAAGGAAATATAACAAAAGCACAGGTAAAGCCTTCTCTCAATTAAAGAAATCGTTTATTGTTTTGCAACAGAGGTACATTAACCACTTAACGCAAACTGACGTAGGTCTACGTTGGCTGCCTTTAAGTAGTTGTACGGGGGTGATGCCTCTAGCTAGGTACCCTTTTTTTAGAGCCGGCGGTCGGCTTTCCAGTGGTAATAACCGATATGGCTCAGGAGCCGCTTGTCCCACCGGGTGACCCGAGCAACCAGCCAGCGCATCTGCCGGCTTGATAGAGTCCCGATCAAAGCTGAATGTGGCTTCAATCAGGTCTCTGATGACGTAACCCAGAGGCGGCGTCCATGACGTCACGTCCGGGTTACTCGGCTGCTAAAGGCGCCAAATTTAAAAAGTGAGTGTATTCAAAAATGCCGTTTGCGGCGTTTTGAATACATGGAAGTGTAGTGGAGGGGTTTAGGGTCTTTTAGACCCCCGATCCCTCCATAAAGAGTACCTGTCATTGCCTATTGCTGTCACAAGGGATGTTTACATTGCTTGTGACAGCAATTAATGTGATCAGATTTTTTTTTTTAAAAACCTGTGGTAAAATAAAAAAAAAAAATAGGAAAAAAAATATTTTAGCCGCCCCCATCGCCGTGAGCTTGTGCATGAAAAAAATGTATATGGAAGTCACGCCCGAAAATTAAATCCCTGTTTAAACCACACATGTGTGGTATCACCATGATCGACAGAGCATGTGCAATCATTTAAAAAAAAGAGCTACTGTCTAACTCTAAACTGGTAACCGTTAAAAAATTTTAAAGCGTCGCCATAAGGAGATTTTTATTGACCGTAGTTTGTCGCCATTCAGCGTGTGTGCGCAATTTTAAACCGTAACATGTTGGGTATCTATTTACTCAATGTGACATCCTCTTTCGCAATATATAAAAAAAATTGGCTAAGTTTACTGTTTCATTTTTTTAAAATGCAGTGAAATATAATTTTTCGTAATTTAAAAAAAATGGCGTTTGAAAGACCGCTGCGCAAATACCGTGTGACAAAAAATATTACAATCACTGCCATTTTATTCTCCAGAGTGTTGGCTAAAAAAATATATATAATGTTTGGGGGTTCTAAGTAGTCATCTAGCAAAAAATACTGATTTTAACTTGAGTGTGAAGTTAAAGAGGTTGTAAACTCAGTTACATTTTTTTTTTTTACAAGCTGAAAGAGAAACCCATAATGAGCTAGTATGCATCGCATACTAGCTCATTATGAAATACTTACCTTAGAACGAGCCCCCGCCGTGCCGCCCCCTTACCTCTATGACGGGCGACATGTCCAGTCGCCCGTCTTCCAGGATCGCGGCATCCGGCCATCTGATTGGCCCGAGCCGCGGTGACGTCACTCCCGCGCACGCTTGCGGGAGCCGACGGTCACGGCACGGGGCTCTGAAGGAACGGCACCAGCGGCCGTTCCTTCAGAGCGCATGTGCCAGTGATGTCACTGGCTGCATGTAAGGTAAATATCTCATAAACGGTACATGTTGTTTAGGAGATATTTACAGTACCTATAGGTAAGCCTTATCATAGGCTTACCTATAGGTAAAAGTGTCAGAGGAGGGTTTACTTCCTCTTTAACGTGAACAAAATGTGTCAAAAAGAGGCTCGGTCCTTAAGTGGTTAATGATACATGGTTACATAGAGGAGCTGGAATTGAGCAAAAAGAAAAGTGAACTTAGCCTTTAAGTGAGGCATATGCAGACACACTCTGCTGTCAGGAAAAACTGTTAAAATGTGACCAGAGACAACTCATCTGTGGCATTTTCTGTGAATGGTGAACTTTTGATTGGGTGACATGTGAACATCACCAGGATGAGGCAACCAAAAACAAGACATGTACTGAATGTATGGGGTGGTGAAAATTGCTAGCTAAGTTACAGGTGCGTAGAGTTCATTATGACTATACAGGATTTGATTTTAGACAACAGTTTGTGGAGCACCTGCTAAAATACATACACACATTCCGCACTGTATTTAGAGGAACATGTACAAATGCAGGAAGTCTACTGTGCATAGAATCAGGAAGTGACGTGTGTTCTGAGGATCACCAAACAGAAATTTCCACATCCTCCTAAACCCTGGGAACACCAGTAAGTGATCTCACCATCAGGGCAGCCATCAGAAATTTTGGGGCCCCTCACACAGCTTTAGGCCTGGGCCCCTCCAGGCCTGACCACCAACATTCCGCAGAGCCCGCCTTCTGGCCGTCCCACTGAATCTGCCCACTGGCCATCCCACGAGTCCTTCAGTGCACCCACTTCTATTTTAACACTCTTACAACTTAATAAATTAAAATTAATCCAATCCATCAAAGAGAAATCCCCATATATTTAGCAAAGAGACATCCCAATCCAGTAAAGAGACGGCTTCAATATATTCAGTTAAAAGACACCGTAATTCAACAAAGAGACGGCCTCATATATTCAGCAAAGGGACATCCAAATCCAGTAAAGAGACAGCCTCATATATTCAGCAAAGATACTCTCCAATCCAGTAAAGAGACATCCCCATATATTCAGCAAAGAGATATCCTAGTCCAGCAAAGAGACAGCCTCATATTTTCAGCAAAGAGACAGCACAATCTAGTAAAGAGACATCCCTTCAGCTGCATTTTCTTACTCTGCAGCCACCCTGCTTTAGCAATTGCTAGTTACTACAGCAGCAACAACATGGTCTCGTTGGTTGGGGCCTGGGCGGCCGGGCCCCTCAGAAGGCCTGGGCCCCCTACTGGTGTATGGGCTGTCCCCCCCTGATGGTTGCCCTGCTCACCATGTTAACTTGCTGACAACTCTTAGCAGCACTAACACTTGCAAGTGCGTCCAAATGTCCTTCCACACATGACAATTTGTAGGAGCTGGCTCGGGCAACCAGTTGTGTGCCATTGCAAAAAGATAGACGCAATCGCAATAAATTCACATTTGCTAACATCTTTTCACATGTGTTCAGTATGCTTATTTCACTAAATAATTATTTTTAAAAATGGGGTTTATGGGGTAGGCAACTGGTGATTAGAAAAAATGAATACTTAATTTGACATGTTTAATAGTTTACCTAGGCCATAGCATAAATAATTGGAACCTGAAAATCAGCATTGGAGCTGTTAAAAGCTTTTAGTTTTTTTTTATCTATTTAATGACTGCTACAAAATACTTTTTTTCTGCACACAAGCAAAAGTAGATTTAATAGATTGGAAGTTAACAAGACATTCCACTTCTAAAATATTTTATTAAACCTCAAAAAAAAAACAAAAAACAAAAACAAAACAAAACCAAAAACAAATTCCAAACCAATTCTACATTTTATTTGGACAATAGGAACACTATTTTGTTCATTCAGTTACTTTGCCCAAAAAACTGACTGTCATTTAATGTTGCAATATTTTTCACAGCACTTTACAATATGGTTAGAAGGGCCCTGCTCTAAAGAGCTTACAATCTAAAAGAAACACTTAAATTGGACACCTTAAATTTCATAGTGTACAGCAGGGACAATAAAAAGGTGAGCACTAACCATGTCAAACATTTTAGGGTATAACAACTCTCACCAACCCACCCTCTTTAAAAGTTTAAATGCATGATTAAACAAACAAAACAGGCAAGATATCAAATTTGACGAAAAAAAAGGCAACACAGTAATTACACCGCACCAAATTCACACACACATACTTTTCTGGTTAGGGTTAACAGAAAGCTTAATTTTTATAAAAACAATTTAGAAAACTAGATCAACATTAGGAGTTGTCTAACACATGAGATTTGTAAGTAACACTCTAAAGAGAAGGTTCAACTGATCCTCACAAACAAGAAACGCATGGTCGCACTGGACAAAGACACACCAAAATCCACTTTTGAGGGCCAAAATGCAAAACAATTACAGCAAACAGACAAAACATTCATCATACCACAGCCAGTGTGGGTCATTATTCCCGCTATCGCACTGTTGCCTTTCGTTCTGTGTACCTGTGCATACACCCCCATTATTTTAGTAGCATGCACCTATACACATCTAGATCCAGAGAGATCTTTACACAAAAGAGGTAGTTCAATCAGCAATACACATTTATTGAATGGGTTACATTATATATATATATATATATTGTAAGGGATTAGCTCGGTGGTAGGCGTAGATGACTCCTTGGGGGGTGCGTTTTCACAGAGAAATAGCCCAAAAGTGCTTGCAAACAACAGGTTTATGGTTTATTCTTCCAATTTCTTCAAACAAGTGCATGCAACAAAACATCAAAATAAAATAAAACACAAAATAAATCCTTGCCTCTGTGGGCGGCTACCTTCTCACGCTGGAACCTACCTAAGAAGTCTTTCCAACCTACTGTTGGGCCGACACTGCTGATCCTACAGCAGACACTCAAATGTCCATTTGTTTGCTTTTCACACAGCACAAACATTGTCCATTGAACATGTCCCTTTGTTTTCTTTCACACAGCACATGTTCATTTATAACAGGATCCTTTACTCTTCAGATTCTTCACATTGAACACAGTTCATTTAACAGGTCCCTTTACTCTTCACACTCTTCACATGGAACACTTTGTCTTCTCACCTTTGAGACGTCTTCACTCGTGGTTACCCTCCTTAGCTTCACATCGCTGTAGGGGGTCTTCTCCCATGCTCACCAGCTTGTCGGGAGGCACACATCCGACTGTCCCCCTCTCCCAGCCCACACGGCGACAGGAGGCAGCAGTCCTTCTCCCATGCCCACACGGCGTCGGGAGGTACACGTATGTCTGCCTTCCTCTCCCAGCCCACACGGCGACAGGAGGCAGCAGTTTGTCTGCCTTCCTCTCCCAGCCCACACGGCGACAGGAGGCAGCACTCAATAGATTTTCTCTGGACAAATTATAGAGGCCTTGATCTCCTCATTCTGAACAGCTGAAGGCCTTTCAACTTCTTTACACCTTCCTGCTGCCTTTGGCAGCCGACACCCTATAATAATTAGTGAACTTTTCAAAGCAGGTGGGAATGTGTCTCCTCTCAGTGACTACATTCCCAGATTTACCTGACTTCCTGTCACATACCCCCCCCTCTTGTTTCAACCCTCGGGTTGGGACACATATTTCCAGGCACGCATGTGTCAGGCACTGCTGACTCACTGATAAGCCTCCTATTATCCTCAAGCTTCCGGATGAAACTGTTTTGTCATCTTCATTGACGGATTTCTCATAAATGCCACACAGTTTGTCTCTCATCTCATATACACATTCTTCAACTGCATTTTTGGCATCATTTTGCTCCTTCTCATTTCTGTCATCTTCATTGACAGCTTTCTCATAAATGTCAGACAGCTTGTCCCTCATAACCGTCTGTCCAATCCACCATGGAGGACCGTGATCCATAGGCAACTCAATTGGGCTAGTCTTAATGTCTTCAACATTCTTAAGACGCCTCTCTCTGCAATCCATAAATGTTTTCCACAAAACTTTGAGAACCTTTGCTTCACTAAGCTTTGTTCCAAGTAGGGACTCTTGACATCCCTCTGTGACTTGAGTTGCCTCTCCATACAGCTGTACACAATCATTGACTTTTTGTTGTAAAAGGGAATGATCTTCCTTCTTGAGCTTTGCTTGCTCTAAGATGCTGTGCAGAGGATTTTCCAATTGAGACAACAGGCTGTCACACATTTCTTCAAAGTGACCCCTGTTCCTTTTCCCAGAGATATCAATATCATTCACCAAACATTTCATATTCATAGGCAGATCTGAAGCATTTGCACTCATCAACTTCTTAAACTTTTCGCCCTCCTGAGCGAGTCGCAGTAAAGGCCTACTATTTGATTTGATATTCAGTTTATATTTCTTGCCAAACTCTTCACAGAAGTAGCCAACCAGAACATCATCAACTTTCCTTCCACCAACATAGGGGTTAAAGGCAACAACACAGTTGAACCCAGCGATCTGGGTGGTATCCATTATAGACCTCCTCTCTGCATCAGTGAAGAAGCATGGAACTGCAACACATTCTTTTACAGGTTTCTTCAATGCACTTTCTGCTGAACTATTTGACCGCTCAAGGTCACCTAGTTCTTTTTCTCTATCTGAATTCCACATGGAATGTATCTCAAGATCACGATCAAACTTCTGCCACCCGTCTTTCACCAGTTCCATTTTGGAAACACTCCCTGAAAGGCACTTATTCATTTGCTTCACGTTTTCACCAACAGCCTTAGTTTTCCCCACTAGGTTTTCAGCCTGAACTGAGAAATCATCACATTTCTTACTCAGCTCCTTTGTTTGCTGAAGTTCTAATGATACATTTTGCAATGCTTGAAGTTTTTGAAGGAACGGTTTATTCCAAAGGGGTGATTCAAGCCACATGTCATCACATTTCTGAGGCTCACTCAGGACAGACCCCAAAACACTGATCCTTTTAAAAACTGCATCAGGCACACTATCCCCTCTTTGGGACAGATCCTCTGTTGCCTGGAATTCCTCTTCCAGTTCCTGCAACGGAATCTTCATCTCTTCTACTTGCTGTTCTAAGGCTCGCTTAGACTTTTCTAGCTCCTGAACGCTTTTCACAACATCATCCTTGGAGCGGACCAAATCTTCCATCTCTGTACACAGCTGTTTGTTAACTCTTTCTAGTTTAACATTACACTCTAGAGCTTCCTCCAAAGAGCGAGCCAAGAACAGGGCTTTGCTCTCGTTATCACGCGCCTCCGTTTTTGCACGGTCGCGTTCTTCTGCATATTTTGCAGACACAGTTTTCTCCTCACCAAGCATCTGATCAAACTTCTTTTTCACATCTTCAACACACTGTAATGAACCAACGCTTTCTTCCATGCGTTTTTTCATATCCGCTATCTGAGCTTGCAATGTTGCGACTTGCTCTGATAGGTTTTTCTTTGCTTCCGCCTCCTCTTTTAATTGTTCCAGGAAGCCATTTTTCTCATCTTCCATTTGTTTGAGCTTTGTGCTAAAACTCAGCCTTTGACACCTCTCTTCCTGTAAGAGTTCCTGCGTGTCTTGCAGCTGCGATTCCAAGATAGAAAAATCTTCCGCAATTTCTCTAGATTTGCTGTCTGCTTGAGAAAGCTGATTTGTAACATTGTCCAACTCAACCTGCAGTCGGTTTGCCTTCTCTGACAGCTTAGCACACAATCGGTCACCTTCTGACACCTTCACTTGCGATTCCAGAAGCTGTGCCTCTACTTTTTCCCTCTTATGTTCACAATCTCCTTTTCCCTGCATAAGAGCTTTCACCTCATTGGCTAGCTTCTGGGAATGAGACTGTAATTCTGCCACACAGGCTTCTTTCTCCTTTAACTGCTGCTGGAAACGTTGGGCTTCACCTTTCCAACTTTCACAGTCTGCACGTAATTCATCTACCACATTGCTCAAAGTGGTGAGCTCATACACAGTACTCAGTAATTTAGCCTCTCTTTCACTTTTCTCGTTGTCGCTGAGAGACAATGTCGTTTTCAGAGCGACATTCTGTTCCTGCGACTCCTGCAGGTCTATTTTTGTAACTTCCAAACACTGAAGACTTTTTTCCAGCTGATTACTCAACTCCAACATATCAGCCATACTTTGCTTCTGCAAAGTCTGAATTTCACTTTCCTTTTCCATGAGGATGGTATCTTTCTCCATTATAGTCTCTCTGCGTTTTTGCAACTCGACCAAAAGAAGAGCAGTGGATTCTTCCCACTGTGACACATGAGACTTGAGTAGTTCATTCATTTCCTGCAAGTTTCTATGCTCCATTTTAAGCAATTCCAAGGCTTGTTCCTTTTCTTCCATTTTCCGTTGCAAGGCATCCAACTCAGCCCTGCACACATACTCGGTTTCTTCCAAACCGATGGCCTCCATTGGCTGCTGGCGTCTCTGTTTCCAGCCTGCCATGCTCTCTTGGTGATCCTTTTGTTGAGCTGCAAAGCTCCGTTGTTTCAGCATCTCCCCCATTTTGAGCTTACTTTTCATCTGAGCACACTGCGTCTCCATAGCAGTTTCATCAGTGTTGCTAGGGACAACAACCTTCCTCTTTAGTATACTCTCTTTAGGCATAGATGGGGCTGGTTCAGACGGTAACATCCCCTCCATCCATAGAATCCGGTCTCTCATTTCATCTATCTTTGCATTCTTCAGGCGTTTGGATCGCCCCATCTTCAATAACTCCACAAATTTTTCACAGTCCAGCAAAAAAAATTTCAGACCACTGTCTCTTTAACACATGTCGTTTTTTCTCTCTCTTGCAGGATCTCTTTTCCTGCGCACACAGTTTGTGCAGTCACTTGCACCAGACACAACAAAGTTCATCAAATAATTTTGAGACAGCTGACTCTTTAAAACACTTTTTTTTTTCTGTCAGGATCTTCTCTCCTGCACACATAGATTGTGCAATCTCATGCACCAGATAAAGTTCATCAAACATTTGCACTTCCTTGCAGGGATCTTGCTGCTTCTGCCCACTGCATACCTCCACCATATGTAAGGGATTAGCTCGGTGGTAGGCGTAGATGACTCCTTGGGGGGTGCGTTTTCACAGAGAAATAGCCCAAAAGTGCTTGCAAACAACAGGTTTATGGTTTATTCTTCCAATTTCTTCAAACAAGTGCATGCAACAAAACATCAAAATAAAATAAAACACAAAATAAATCCTTGCCTCTGTGGGCGGCTACCTTCTCACGCTGGAACCTACCTAAGAAGTCTTTCCAACCTACTGTTGGGCCGACACTGCTGATCCTACAGCAGACACTCAAATGTCCATTTGTTTGCTTTTCACACAGCACAAACATTGTCCATTGAACATGTCCCTTTGTTTTCTTTCACACAGCACATGTTCATTTATAACAGGATCCTTTACTCTTCAGATTCTTCACATTGAACACAGTTCATTTAACAGGTCCCTTTACTCTTCACACTCTTCACATGGAACACTTTGTCTTCTCACCTTTGAGACGTCTTCACTCGTGGTTACCCTCCTTAGCTTCACATCGCTGTAGGGGGTCTTCTCCCATGCTCACCAGCTTGTCGGGAGGCACACATCCGACTGTCCCCCTCTCCCAGCCCACACGGCGACAGGAGGCAGCAGTCCTTCTCCCATGCCCACACGGCGTCGGGAGGTACACGTATGTCTGCCTTCCTCTCCCAGCCCACACGGCGACAGGAGGCAGCAGTTTGTCTGCCTTCCTCTCCCAGCCCACACGACGACAGGAGGCAGCACTCAATAGATTTTCTCTGGACAAATTATAGAGGCCTTGATCTCCTCATTCTGAACAGCTGAAGGCCTTTCAACTTCTTTACACCTTCCTGCTGCCTTTGGCAGCCGACACCCTATAATAATTAGTGAACTTTTCAAAGCAGGTGGGAATGTGTCTCCTCTCAGTGACTACATTCCCAGATTTACCTGACTTCCTGTCACATATATATATATATATATATATATATATATATATATATATATATATACAAATTACACACTAAACAGTATTTACAACACATTGTTAGTACAGATCTCTTGGCTTTCAATGTTATTTACAAATTACCCACAATAGCCCTATTTGCAATACCATGTACATATTGAGCATGGAATTAAGTTACCTTTTCACTTCAGGCATGGTGCCTGCAGTGTGTATTCAAACACTAAAGAGAAAAAGCATGTATACATTCTAAGTGTGAGAGGTATCGTCTATATTTACCATCCCCAGTATCTTCATCCTAGTCTGCTTGCCAGAGAGTGATCTCTCTCCTCACCTATATTAATATAGACCAATCTCGCCTTGCTCAGAGCCATTCTGATTGGTGTACCCTATATTTAGCATAACTCAGCCTCTCGATAGCCCTCCTCTCTGGGTGGGGATTAATCATGCTAGGTCGTCTCCTGGGCCAAATTGTCCATCCTTGGACAGCCAACCAACTTCATTACATATCTAAAGAGACAGTCTTTGAAGTAGAGGGCTAGATAAAGGAATGACCTGTCATGGAAGATTATCAATTATTTTCTGGCCCCGTAATGTCTGGGGAAAAGGAATATAATTACGGGGCTGTACTACCGTTTGTTTATCAGTGTAAATAGCAGACCCCTCCTAGGTAGCTCAGGCATGCATTTCAAACATACTTATCCATTTGAAATCAATACTCAATATCTTGAAAAATAAATATTTACATCCATCTATTTACAATTATTATAGGAGATTTATACATAACTCCTCATCCTCACAACACGGTAAAACGCCTAAACGCCTAAGGCAACAGCACCCTGCCCACAAATAATTTGGCCTCTTCTCAGGTAAAGCAAACCGCACTAGTGCAGGCCTTTATATAACATAAGTTGGATTGATAGCACACCTGCACCAACCAGTAAAGGACACACCCACCAGTGTATATAATTCTGTCTCTTCATGTATGCCTAAAGTACTCACACCTGCTGATCAGGAGGCAAATGAAAGAATGCATATGCTATATAAGCAATGTATCTGTGCAGTGTATAATGGAAAAGATCAAATGTCTAAGTCTTTGGCCATGATCAGTGATACCTAAAACAAAATAATTCAAGTTGTAAGTTGTTGGGCATTTGAGGGTACAAAGCAGGAAATGTCCACTTTGTGAGGGCCACTTCACACAAATTGTTGACAAGTGCATTCGTCATCAGCACATTTAAAAATGGATGCAGGTATACACCATACTTTTAAGTCCATATCTGACCAAAAAAAAACTGTTATAAATTTGGTGTAAAACCCACATTCACTTCTTTGCTTTATTTACAATGTAAATGGGTGGGGCTGGGGAAGACCCAGCTGTCATGGTACACGTGGGTACCAATGACATAGGCAGAGGGAGATGGAGAGTCCTAAAAAACTATTTCAGGGACTTAGGTGGTAAGTTGAGGAGTAGGACCTCCAAGGTAGTATTTTCAGAAATACTACCTGTACCTCGAGCCACACCAGAGAGGCAGCAGGAGATTAGGGAAGGTAACAAGTGGCTGAGGAACTGGTGTAGTAAGGAGGGTTTCGGGTTCCTGGAGAACTGGGCCGACTTCTCAGTCGGCTACCGGCTCTTTAGTAGGGACGGATTGCACCTAAATGGGGAGGTTGCAACCATACTGGGTGAGAAGATGGCCATCAAATTAGAGGGGCTTTTAAACTAGGTGATGGGGGAGGGTACAGATGTAGAATTAGCCAGCGGGGAGCAAGGTTCAACGGGCACAAATGGGGACATTAGCGGTAGGGTGTTCAGATTTCCTAAATCCAAGGTGGGTATGGGGAAAAATCGCAAGAGCAGCATAAAAACAACATCAAACGAGGATGTAGTATGCCATCGGACAAAATTACGAGGTTTGTATACCAATGCTAGAAGCCTGGCCAACAAGATGGGAGAGCTGGAGCTGCTGATGTATAAGTTGGACTTAGATTTTGTGGGGATTACAGAGACTTGGTTTGACACCTCTCATGATTGGCTGGCGACCATTCAGGGGTATTCCCTTTATCACAGAGATAGAGAAGGTAAAAAAGGGGGAGGGGTATGTCTGTATATTAAGAACAGTATACAGGTAAATATGAGGGATGATATTAATAATGGAGCTATGGACGAGTCTGAATCCCTATGGGTAGAGTTTCAAAGGGAAGGCACGGTGGGGAAGGTAATATTGGGCGTATGCTATAGGCCTCCCAACCAGAGGGAGGAGGGGGAGGCGGACCTCCTTTTACAGATAGGATTGGCAGCAAGGATGGGAAATGCCATTATAATGGGGGACTTTAATTATCCAGATATAGGCTGGGCAGAAGGAACCACACATTCATCCAAGGCTCGGCAGTTCCTAAATGTTTTGCAGGACAATTTCATGGGTCAGATGGTAAACGCACTGACAAGAAACAATGCGGTACTAGACCTACTGATTACCAACAATACAGACCTGCTCACGGATATAGAAATACGGGGCAACTTAGGAAACAGTGACCATAGGTCAATTAGTTTCAGTATTAATCATAGTAATTGGAAACACAAGGGTAATATAAGGACACTGAATTTCAAAAGAGCCAATTTCCCAAAACTGCGCTCTTTGCTAGAAAATATCAAATGGGATAGAACCCTGGGAACAAAGAACATGGAGGAAAAATGGGAGTGCTTCAAGAGCATACTAAACAAAGGGATTGGCCAGTGCATTCCAAAGGGGAATAAATTTAAAAGAGAAAAAGTAAACCCTGGGTGGCTAAACTCCAACATAAAAATGCATATTAATACTAAAGAAAAGGCCTTCAAAAAATACAAGGCTGAGGGGTCATTGCCAGCATCAAAGCATTACAAAGAGTGCAATAAGAGATGTAAAGGCGAAATCAATGCGGCTAAAATTGAACACGAGAGACATATAGCGGAAGAGAGTAGAAAAAACCCCAAGAAATTATTTAAGAAAGCGAGGCCAGAACACATTGGCCCCTTAAAAGATGACGAAGGGAAGCTGGCCACTGAGGACAGAGAGAAGGCGAAAGTGTTAAATAATTTCTTCTCTTCAGTCTTCACAAAAGAATCGGGGGGCTACACTAACCCAGCTTGTAATGATAAATTAAATAATACACCTCAGGAAGTACCGCCATGGTTAACAGAAGATAGACTTAGAACTAAACTAGAGAAACTTAACATAAATATATCCCCGGGACCGGATGGCTTGCATCTGAGGGTACTTAAGGAACTCAGCCAGGTAATAGCCAGACCATTATTTTTGATCTTTAAGGATAGTCTACAGACGGGTATGGTGCCAGCTGATTGGAAAAAAGCCAACGTGGTACCAATATTTAAAAAAGGGCCGAGATATATCCCGGGTAACTATAGACCGGTCAGCCTAACATCTGTAGTCTACAAGATTTTGGAGGGGATGTTAAGGGACTATATACAAGACTTTAGTAATGAAAACGATATTATTAGTAGTAACCAGCATGGATTCATGAAAAATCGTTCTTGCCAGACCAATCTATTAACCTTCTACGATGAAGTGAGTTGCCATCTAGACAAAGGATGTGGTGTATCTGGACTTTGCAAAGGCATTTGACACAGTCCCCCACAAACGCTTACTGTACAAACTAAGGTACATAGGTATGGACCATAGGGTGAGTACCTGGATAGAGAACTGGCTCCAGGGGAGAGTCCAGAGGGTGGTGATAAATGGGGATACTCGGATTGGGCGGGTGTGGAAAGTGGGGTCCCCCAAGGTTCTGTCCTGGACTAATCCTGTTTAATTTATTCATAAACGACCTAGAAGAGGGGATATCCAGCACAATCTCGGTATTTGCGGATGATACTAAACTAAGCATGACAATATCTTCTATGCAGGATGTGGAAAACTTACAAGCAGACCTGAACAAAAAAAATTGGGTGGGCAACTACATGGCAGATGAGGTTTAATGTTGAAAAATGTAAAGTAATACACTTGGGCATCAGAAACACGAAAGCAAGCTACTCACTAGGGGGGGGGGGGGGGAACCTCTGGGTGAATCTAAGATGGAAAAGAACCTGGGGGTACTAGTAGACAACAGGCTTGGCAGTGGCATGCAATGCTAAGCCGCTGCAAGCAAAGCCAACAAAATACTGGCATGTATAAAAAAGGGTATTCACTCCAGAAATAAAGAGATTATTCTCCCAGTCTACAAGATTCTGATCCGGCCACATCTGGAGTATTCTGTCCAGTTCTGGGCACCAGTCCTCAGAAAGGATGTGCTGGAACTGGAGAGAGTCCATAGAAGAGCAACAAAAATAATTAGGGGAATGGAGGACATCAGCTATGAGGAAAGACTACAGGCATTGAACTTATTCTCTCTGGAGAAGAGACGCTTGAGAGGGGATATAATATTAATGTACAAATACTGTACTGGTGAGGACCCTAGCTTAAGGAACAAACTTTTTAGGGAAAGGGAATACAATAAGACACGTGGCCACTCACTAAAACTAGAGGAAAAATGGTTTAATCTTAAAATACGTAGGGGGTTCTTTACTGTCAGAGCAGTAAGGATGTGGAATTCTCTTCCACAAGCAGTGGTATCAGCAGGGAGCATCCTCCTGGTGCACGACAATGCCCGGCCTCATGTGGCGGGAATATGCAGCCAGGTCCTGGAGGATGAAGGCATTGATAACATTGAATGACCCCCACACTCGCCTGACCTAAATCAAATAGAACACCTCTGGGACATTATGTTTAGGTCCATCCGATGCCGCCAGTGATGCCCTGGTCCAGATCTAAATGTCTAGATGTGGTTTTTCCCACATCCAATTCACATGACAGGCAAGTGTGACCAGCTCTCAATGTTCCTTGAATGGCTGCTGAACACATTCGAAAAGGGTCCTGTGCATCTTTGGCTTCGATTCAGATGCAAATTCAGGCACAAATTCGGACATGATTTGCACCAGAATCATTGATCAGGGATGCACTGAACCCCAGGCACAAACCCATGGCTGAATATGTGTGAACCTAGCCTGAGCTGCTTCTTCTACGCTCCAGTCTGTCCCAAGCAGGATTAAGACCTGCAGCAGGGTTGTCAATGTGTACAGGTTTTTTGAGTCTTTGAAACATTCAGCAGATTGAGGACCTAGCCACCTGATAAGCAGATCTAGTTCTTCTGTAGCTGTGACATCTATTTTACTAATGGTGGCTTTGAAGGTGAATTTACAACCTCTGTAGTTTTCAGGTCTGTCGTCACAATTAGTGAGATCTATCTTGGTAAGCTCTTTGTGGAGCATGTATTTAGAAAACTGTGACATGTCTGTGTTTTTGAACTTTGGATGCACAGCTGTGTGCAGAGGAGAGTTAGTTACATTGACTGGTGTGCTAAGATTGAATGACTTTGGGGAGGTATGGTGGTGCAAAGGTGTTCATACCTGACACTGGTTTAGAGTTGATTGCCATGTTGGATTGCAGCTGGGGAGCAGTGTACCTGGTAGGATTTAGTTGACTAGCCTCATGGTAATATGTATTGTCCATTATCTGCATACCAGTGTCCACAGTTTGCTGTGGTTCAAACGCCTGGTGCACTGGAGGATGAGTCGTTACAGTGTATTAAACTTGGTTGAGGGATACAGTTGCTGTGGCTGGGAGCTTACGTTTTGGGAGAGTGAGGAATATGATGTATACAATGCAACTAAGGGTCTGCTAATCTTATGCCCTTCACTTTTGCTAACAGCTTGCTCTAAAATCGTTACCTTGCTATGGCTGTGGCATGCTTACATTGTTTCTACAAAGCTTCCATCTCTGCTCTTTTGTTTGCAGCTTTTACTTTCACCTCTACTTCCATCTGTGCTTTCTTGTGTGCAGTTTCTATCTCCAGCTCTGCTTTCTTGTGTGCAGTTTCTATCTCCAGCTCTGCTTTCTTGTGTGCAGTTTCTGGGGCTTCTGTCTCCATTTTCTGCTTTCTTTTGGGCAAAAGGCTGCCTAAATGTAGGAAGCATCAGCATAGCTACAGGTTTTAATAAGTTGTTGACTGAGAGTGGAAGATCTTGATTGTAGTGATTTGGCGGATTTGAAGGAGTGCCATGAAGGTATAAAGCGATGAGATTTAGATCCATGAAGTTGCGTGATTCTCACTTCTGCCTTTGCCTTTGTTTGTAGTACTAAATCATCTCTCTCTAGATTAAGCTTACCAAATCCCTTTAATTTCTGTGACTCTTCAGTGTTGTACCACTTTAAGAGGTCAGTATATTTACAGCACAGTCAGTCTAATAACTCATAGATATCAATTCATTATTTGAGAGCACCCTCTAATTGCAGTACCTCATAGTCCATAAGTAACTGACTTTAACCAATTCTTCTTTATCATAATTCTGTTGAACCTTTCAAGTTGGGTTAGCCAGCTTAGTTCCTGATCTAGAAAAATCTGGATTCTTCCTGTGCTTCAGCATCCACAGAAAGTGTAATGTCTTGCTGAGACATTGCCCTGAGAATGGAAGAGTTAACTGGCAGCCTCTGAGGGTTTGTTTGTAGAGCACAGATGCTTTTTGCCTCACGTGTTTGAGAAGGTATTATAGGCAAAAATCAGAATGGCATGTGGCAATGCCGGCAGCTTGTACTATATACATGTATAATGCACAAATTTACTTGTATAACAGTTCCATTAGGTTTGGTATTGTAAGTGGCAAAGTTTCCCATACATTATACCATTTTCTAGTAGAATTTCTGTACATTTTCCTTTAGATTTACTTTCAACTATGTAGTGGAAGTGCCTGATTAGATGCAAATTTGTTTAGATTTTGCCTGATATTATAAGGTTTTTGGTAAATCTGATGGAAAATTGTACAAAAAATGTTGTATAAAGTATGGCCAGCCTAAGATGTGCTGTGATTAGCCTGCAGGCGTGTACATGTTTGTATGACAATGGCGGCACTGTCCTAAGCTACTGTATATTCAGGGTCTAAAGCCCATCTCGCAGTATATTCTTGAGCTATAGAAGATTTCTGTGACTGGCACAAAATCATTTTTTGACTGGACCTAAACTATTTTTTGACTGCAGCTAAATAATTTTTACTGGAGCTAAATTATGTTTTGACTGTTCTGTTTCTGCAATCTAAGCACGGAAAGTGTGATCTCTAACTGATCAAATGGTTTTATCCAAATGACATCTTGCTCATCTGTTATGGTCTGCACAATCTTTTTTGAATTGTGCAGGTCATAAGAGATGAACATCAAATAATTATTTGAGAGTCCTCAGAACTTAGCCAGGTCATTGCTAGACCGTTATCCTGAATCATTAAAGGGTAACTCCACTTCCTTGGGGAAAAAATTGCAAATAGTTGACTAAAATCATTTTGGTCAACTAAAATCGAATGTGTTTATTTAAATTGTAATGCATTTTAAAAGTATTTCTCTAGAATTAATAATAAAAGTAAATGAGTGCGCTAACCAATGGAAAAGGTGGATGCACTTAAACTCTAAGAACTAGAGAGTGTAAGAATAAAAATAAAATAAAATAAGTGCACTCTACCTGTGTTATGTGTGAATTTCAAATTACACACCACAACATAAATGTGTACACAAAAGTACAATCAATATAACAAATCATGCATGTGACCACTTAATTTATCATATATGGCTAAAAACAAGTATAAATAAATATAAATGTAATAGTCTCTCAAGAAAAATGTGATTCAACTGATCCCTTCACATAAAGTGCTGAATAAGATCCATAATGAAGGAACTCCTTATACATAAATGCACAGATGTCCCGGGAATAAATTCCTCAAACAAATATATCAGGTAATTCCTTCTCAAACAAAATGCAAACGTGAATCCCAGTGGAAAATAAAAAGTTCAAACACTTCAACTCCACCCAAGGTTAGGATTGGACATACACTGTAGGTGGCTCCTTACCAGATCTGCACCAATACAATGCAGACAGTGTGGTTCATAAGCCCTTGAGTATCACAGTGGATTATCCCCTCCTCTCCGTGTAACATCTGTGCTTGTGGACAAATAAATAAATTGCCTCTTTACCAACTCAAAGATAGGATAGGCTCAAATATACACATTCCATCTGTGTGTTTCCTGGGCTACATTTCCCATAGGTGTGTCCACAGAACCAGCACCATACAGTTCA
Source organism: Pelophylax lessonae (assembly GCF_965119305.1). NCBI lineage: Eukaryota > Metazoa > Chordata > Amphibia > Anura > Ranidae > Pelophylax > Pelophylax lessonae. The sequence continues at coordinate 410,393,342 of NC_138771.1, read as the reverse complement.
AACCCTTCCTCGTCTCCAAACTCCACAATTAGGAAATTAATCCTCCCAGTGGAGGTGTCCCAAAAAATGAAAGAAATAAGGCGTTATCTTCAGTAAAATGTTTTTAATAAAGAAATGCACTTACATAATAAGATGGATAACGGACATGTGTAGTAATCTTCAAGCCGGCGCGGCCGTCTGCAGTGAGAACCGCACAATGTTGTGACGGCGCGGCTCTCCTTAGTCGACGCGTTTCCACTGAATAAGCTTCCACTGGGAGTGGAGATGTTATATTTATTTATACTTGTTTTTAGCCATATATGATAAATGAAGTGGTCACATGCATATTTTGTTATAATGATTGTACTTTTGTGTACACATTTATTTTGTGGTGTGTAATTTGAAATTCACACATAACACAGGTAGAGCGTACTTATATTATTTTCTTTTTCTCTAGAATTACCAAGCTCATTATATACTCCTGGAGTAAAAAAAAGAGAAGGACTGTAAATGCTGCACAGTGCTCTGGACGGTCTGACCAGTGGAGGCTTGTAGTGCGCACAGTGCTTTGGACAGTCAGGAGACTTGTAAAGGCTGCACAGTGCTCTGGATGGTGATCTGAGGAGGCCTGTAATGCACACAGAGCTTTGGACGGTTGTCTGAGGAGACACGTAATGCTGCACAGTGCTAAGCCCGCCACACCACTAAGCATGCTATGGTCGCTACCCTGCTTGATGGGGGGGGGGGGACTCATGGGCTTTACAGACAGAGCTCCGAGGAAACCAAGAGTTCACATTGGTAAACGTCCCTCCCCTCACATTTTTGTTCTGTTTTCATTTGTTGACAAAAACTGATGGAAATTGTGGGTAATTTCTGTTTTGTTTTCATCACTGGAAACATGCCGTTGACGAAAGATATGACAAACATTTTTTGATCTATGAAATTAACACTGCTGACCAGAATGGCAACAGCAGATTAGCAAAAGCTAACTTAGTACCAATATTCAAAAATGGGCCGAGATACATATCTGAAAAAAAACAGGCCAGTCAGCCTAACATCAATAGTCTGTAAACAATTAGAGGGAACGATAAGGGGCAATATTCAAGAATTTGCTGTAATCTTGATAAAGGAGGGCCTGTGAATGTAATATATCTAGACTTCACCAAAGCATTTGACACAATATCCCATAAATGCTTAATCCATAATTTGAGAGGTGCTAGCATTGATGGAAATGTATGTTCCTGGATAAAGAATTCGTTAAAGGGGCGCATCCAGAGGGTAGTGATACATAGCATATCTTCTGAATAGTCTGCAGTTATAAGTGGGCTACCCCAGGTCTCTGTCCTGGGACCAATTCTGTGTATATAAAGTTAAGCAGGACAATAACTTCACAACAGAATATAGCAACTTTACAGGAAGACCTCGAAAAAGTAGAGTGGTAGACAAACACATGACAAATGAGGTTCAATGTAGGAAAATGCAAATTAATGCACTTGGGGAGCTTTAAATATGAATGCTAGCTACAGGCTAGGGGGAGAACCTCTGGGGGAATTGAGGATGGAATAAAATCTGGGGACTAAAATTCAACCACTTTACAAAACTCTGGTTCAGCTGCATCTTGAATATGCCATCCAGTTCTGGCCACTAGTCCTCACGTGGGAGATGGACTTGAGAGAGTCCAGTGAAGGGTAACAAAACTAATGAAGGGGCTGGAGGATCTCTTCCTGGAGAAGAGATGCTTAAGAGGGAATATGATAGTGATATGCAAATATATTTACCACTTACATATACTGCGGCAGGTCGGCTCTGTCCCACGAAATAACGTAACTGTTCGTCGCTTCACAGGGGCGTGCACCTATTTGCCACAGGGGGAGCCAATCAGCAGGTCCGGCGGCCTGGATTGCCGCTGCGCACTTGTGATTGCTGCCCGTGGTGTTGTAAACACAGCAGACCACTGTTGTGTCAGTAATGAAAACAGGGATCCTGTGTTCCTCTTATTTAGGAATACAGGTCCCTGTGTTCATTCAGTAAATACATACCCCCACAGTTAGAAAGCACCCCCTAGGGACACATTTAAGCCTTTGAATGCCCCTGGTGTTAACCCCTTTCCTGCCAGTGTCATTAGTACTGTAACAGTGCATATTTTTAGCACTGATTACTGTAGTAATGTCACTGGTCCCCCCAAAAGTGTCAAATGTGTCAGTTAGGTGTCGGATTTGTCCACTGCAATGTCAAAGTCCCGCTAAAAATTGCTGATCGCCACCATTACTAGTAATAAAAAAAAATTAAGAAAATAAAAATGACATAAATCTTTCCCCTAGTTTGTAGACACGATAACTTTTGTGCAAACCAATCAATATACACTTTTTGGGATTTTTTTTTTTACCAAAAATATGAATACAAATTGGCCTAAAATGATGAAAAAATGTGATTTTGAATTTTTTTTGGGGAATATTATATAGCAGAAAGCAAAAAAATATAGTTTTCTTTTTTTTTCCCAGAATTATCGCTCTTATTTTGTTTATAGCGCAACAAAATAAAAATCACACAGGTGATCAACTACCACCAAAAGAAAGCTCTATTTGTGGGGAAAAAGGACATCAATTTTATTGGGATACAGCATCGCATGATTGCGCAATTGTCAGTTAAACTATCACAAAAAGGGAGGAAGCTATTCGGTCTCAGGTCTAAGAAGACATGTGGCCACTCAATGAAGTTGGACAAGAAGTGGTTAAACCCTAAACTGCATAAGGGGTTCTTTACGTTTAGAGCAGTAAGGACATAGAACTTCCTTCCACAATTAGTGGTTTCAGCAGGAAGTGTCCCTCCCTAAGTTCAAAAAACTTTTGGATGGGCATCTAATCCAACACAATATATAAGGGAAGGGAAGTAAGGGAAGTGGTAGAGACATAAACACACACACACACATTGAACTGAAGGGACTGGTGTCCTTATTCAACCTTAACAACTATGTAACTAGGTAAGATAGTTAAAAAAAAAAAACATAATGTGTCTAACTTCAGCAAAATACAGTACATATGGTGAATGAAGCATATGGTGAAAAGCATGAAGATGAGTCGTGGGACAAACTGCACAGAACATTCACGAGCTATGGAGTGATACAGGGGAAAAAATGTACAGGCATACAGACAATGCATATGTAACATGATAAAGGCATTTTTTATTAACCAGTTGCTGACTACCCGCCAAAACTGTGGCAAGGTGGCTCGGCTGCGTGAATCTACATACCCATAGGTTGGTCACGCAGAAAGGGTAGGGGGCGCAAGCACCTGCCGTCCCCCCGGGGATCTGATTCGGTTAAGAACTGATCAGTCATCAGGTCAAGGCCAATGATTTATGGCCTGAACCTGGTGATCGGTTTTAACCAATGGCAGAACTCCCTGTGCCTGTGTAATGCGCCTGATGCAATCTCCTCTCCTGGAGCCCTTTTCTGTTCCAGCGTGAGAGGAGAGAGCATCAACTGTGAGTACACAAGCACTACACTGACACCAGTACACATAGGCACATATTTCACACCCTGATCAACCCGCAGTTAACCCTTTCACTCCCTGTCACAGTGCCACTATAAACAGTATACAGATAATTTACTGATCACTGTATTAGTGTCATTGATGACGCCAGTTAGTGTAAGCGGCAGTTAGTGGTAGTTAGTGTCTGTCCCAGATAGGTTTAGGGTACCCGTCATATATCCCTCAATAAAGATTTAACCCCTGATCACCCCCAGTTAACCCCTTCACTGCCCTGTCAAAGTGTCAGCATTATAGTGTACAGATCTTTTTTCTGATCACTGTATTAGTGTCACAGGTGATATCAGTTGGGTTAACGTTAGTTAGCGTCAATCCAGGACAGCATCAGATTGCATATTTAATAATACATTTTAACCATTTGATTGTAAGTGACACACACACACACACTAAACACCTCCATTACTAGTAATGTGTCTGAACTGATCAATATCTTTGATCTGATCAGAACTATACTAGTGTCCCCAATAGTATAGTACAGTGTTCCCGAAACGCAGCGTTAGCAGGATCAGCCCCGAAACCGGCCAGCACCTGCGTTTAGCCCCCAAGATGTACAGTATCAGCAGATCGCTGTCACTTCTGATACACAGCACACAAAACCGCAGCGTTAGCAGAGTTCAGCCTAAACTCTGCTAGTGCTAGCAGTTCAATTTTTTGGTAGCGGTTCAAACAGTCCTTGACAACCAGGTTCTTTTTTACCTGTGAGTCACAGTAGGTACCTATAAATTTATTGGCCAAAAGGTCCAAACAGGGGTACACTAGTGAAGAGGCCTACACGATACTGGGCAGTGGCGGCCGGTGTGTTGGGGGCGCAGGGGTGCCCCCCCCCCATCCATGCGTCCGGCCCCCTAATCTGCATGCAGGGGCGCCGGACGCATGGAGCTTAATGGGAATTTTTTTTTTTTACATTACCTAATTAGAGCCAGAGGCTCTAATAGGGCAATGCAAAGGGTGGGCTCGGGGCGCAGAGCACTGCGTCCCGAGCCCACCCATTGTGTGACAATAGTGAATGAAAATTCGTTATTGCCACACCGATCCTCCTCCTGGCCATTCAGGAAGCGCGTACGATACGCGCTTCATGATTGGCTGCAAGGCAAACCTCATGCCATTCGCCGAGGAGGAGGCGGGAACGGGAGGACTGCAGGAGACGCGCCGGGGGACAGAGTGAGTAGAAGCCGCCATCGCCGGGACTGAAGAGAAGCCGGCCGCCAGGTAAGTGCATTGGTCTCGGGGGGGGGGAAGCCCACACTGCATTGAAGGGGGCATGCTGTGGCACTCTGCATTGATTGGGGACAATGCTGTGGCGCTCTGCATTGATTGGGGACAATGCTGTGGCGCTCTGCAATGATTGGGGACAATGCTGTGGCGCTCTGCATTGATTGGGGACAATGCTGTTGCGCTCTGCATTGATTGGGGACAATGCTGTGGCGCTCTTCAATGATTGGGGACAATGCTGTGGCACTCTGCATTGATTGGGGACAATGCTGTGGCGCTCTGCATTGATTGGGGACAATGCTGTGGCGCTCTGCATTGATTGGGAGGCATGCTGTGGTGCCCTGCAATGATTGGGGACAATGCTGTGGTGCTCTGCATTGATTGGGGGGCATGCTGTGGTGCTCTGCATTGATTGGGGGGCATGCTGTGGCGCTCTGCAATGATTGGGGACAATGCTGTGGCGCTCTGCAATAATTGGGGACAATGCTGTGGCGCTCTGCAATGATTGGGGACAATGCTGTGGCGCTCTGCATTGATTGGGGGGCATGCTGTGGCACTCTGCAATGATTGGGGACAATGCTGTGGCGCTCTGCATTGATTGGGGGGCATGCTGTGGCGCTCTGTAATGATTGGGGACAATGCTGTGGCGCTCTGTAATGATTGGGGACAATGCTGTTGCACTCTGCAATGATTGGGGGCACACTGTGGCGCTCTGCATTGATTGGGGAAATGCTGTGGCACTCTGCATTGATTGGGGACAATGCTGTGGAGCTCTGCAATGATTGGGGGGCATGCTGTGGCACTCTGCATTGATGGGGGCATGATGTGGCACTCTGCATTGATTGGGGGCACGCTGTGGCACTCTGCATTGATTGGGGGGCATGCTGTGGCACTCTGCATTGATTGGGGGCACGCTGTGGCGCACTGCATTGATTGGGGGGCACGCTGTGGCATTCTGCATTGATTGGGGGGCACGCTTTGGCATTCTGCATTGATTGGGGGGCATGCTGTGGCACTCTGCATTGATTGGGGGGCATGCTGTGGTACTCTGCATTGATTGGGGGCAATACTGTGGCATTCTGCATTGATAGGGGCATGCTGTGGCACTCTGCATTGATTGGGGGCACGCTGGTCACTCATTTTTCTGTTTGCTTCCCCCCCCCCAAAAAAAAAAAATTTTTTGAGCACCAGCCGCCACTGATACTGGGAATGACAGATAAGAGCGATGGGGAAGCCCCACTGGCAGACTTAGGCTCAGAGAGAGCAGCACTACCCTGACAGATAGCTCTGACAATGGAGAAATGGTCCCTGCTAAGGTCAGGCATACCTGACCCAACTAGTGCCACTCAACCTTCTGGTGAACTGGCAAGCACTAGCAGCCTATTAAATTCAGGTCATAGACAAACCAGCACTGCAGTAACACTTGGTGTGTCCCATAAGTGTGAGTCCCATAAGTGCAGTTCAAGCTGGTGCGATGGCTAGCACAAGTAATATCCCGCAGCCACCAATAATTTGAAGACAGGCCTGTAGAATCCATAGTGTCCTTCCTGATGCTCTTGCAAATCCTGATTGGGTGCCCACCACTTCTGCAGCACCCGTACTTCCCGCATTCTCTGGCCAACCCAGAATTCAAGTGGAAACAGCCGATTTTACTCTCCTTGGTTTTTATTAGCTGTTTTTTACGGAATATCTGTACAGATCTATTGTGGACCAAAGCAATTTATATGCCGACCAATTTATCGCCGCAAATCCAAATTTGACCCTTGCCAGAGAATTGCCATTGAAACGTGTCACGGTTTGTGAATTTAGAACCTTTCTGGGATTATTCCTCATCATGGGCATTACTAAAAAGAGTCAGTTGCGGTAATATTTGCCCACTGACCCAATTCATCATATGCCTGTGTTCTCTGCTGCCATGGCCAGGACTAGATACAAGAAAATCTTGGGGTTCATGCATTTTAATGACAATAAACTCTGTCATCCTCGGGGTGACCCTGGGTATGACCGGCTCCACAAAATTCAGCCTTGTATAGGCCCCAACAAGCTGTCTGCATTGATGAGTCCCTGATTAAATTTTCTGCCCGCCTTGCTTTCAAACAGGTTCTCCTCAGCAAGCGTGCCAGATATGGGGTCAAGATGTATAAGCTCTGTGACAGGGCAACAGGCTATAAATGTAGTTTCTGGATTTACAAGGGAAAAGATACAAGTGTGGAGCCCACTGACTGCCCAGACTACATAGGGAGCAGCGGCAAGATTGTTTAGGATTTGGTGTCACCCTTATTTGAAAAGGGGTACCATTTATACGTGGACAATTATTACACAAGCGTGCCACTTTTATTTACCTTTTTGATTCTGGAATTAGGGCATGTGGCAGCGTGTGACCTAATCGCTGAGGCTTCCCCAATGGCTTATAGATTCCTGACTTACATGGGTGGCAGAGAGCCTGCTTGAAGTGTAATAAATTGCTTACAGTGAAGTGGAGGGACACATAGAATGTTTTCGTTCTTTATTACATTCACGCAGATACTGGTGTTGTTGAGAAGCCCCTCTGTGTCCATGAATACAAGCTTTACATGGGAGGGGAGGACTTCAACGACCAGATGAAGGTGCCATACTTAATTGCCCGTAAGGCCAGACGCTGGTATAAAAAAGTGTCTGTATATTTATTCCATTTGGCTCTGCTGAACGCTTATGTGCTATACAAAGCGTCAGGAAGAAGTGGATCCTTCCTAAAATTCCAGGAAGAGATCATCACAGTCCTTCTGTATCCAGAAGGTGCTGTGGCCCAAATTCACAATCCAGATGCAGTGAGCCGGCTGCATGAGAGGCATTTTCTGAATGTACTCTCTGGTACCTCTACCTAAAGATCACCCCAAAGAAGATTTTGTTTCTGTAGAAAATGCGGATATAGGCGTGACACCCACTTTTTTTGTCCCTCCAGGTCCTGGCTAACCTGCTGTCTGCATCGGGGACTGTTTCGGTCGCTACCACACACTAGTGGAGTTTTAGTATAGGGTACAGCACGGCACAGTCTAGGGCACACTTTCACACAGGGTCTCGAAAGATGGTAGATGGCTATCGTACTTTGAGAGACCCTAGCCTGGAACGTTTAAAGTTTTTTTTACAGTTACAAAAAAAGTGTAAAAAAAGTAAAAAAAAAGAATAAAAAATTAAAACTATTTAAAAATAAAAAAGCCAAAAATAGTTGTCCTTTTATTGAGTTAATTTTCTGTTCTTACTGTTTTACTGCACTTTATAATATACTGCTATACTATAGTGTTTTATTGTTGCTGTTTTTCATTGTTAACCATAGTTTGCTTACGGCCATTCTACTGTTTTACTGTACTGTATACTATTATATTGTAATTTTGTATTGTTACTGTGTTTTATTGTTAACCATTGTTTGCTTTGCAGGTACACCCATCAGCTGCAGCACTGATTTGTTTTTCCTGACAGCAACAGCGTTTGCTCTCAGCATATACGTAAATCAAATGATTTCACCACTGCAGTTAAAAAAAGAGCATATATGGTGAAGCATAGGGATGGGGTGGAAACAGAGGGCAGATCTACCCTATGCTTCGCCATATATTTTTAACACTTTTCTTGGCAGAGAATTCTTCATCCACATCGATCGATGTGAATGGAGGAATCTGTGATGTTCTTTTTTTTTTGTTCGGCCCATGGACTGAATGAAAAAAAAGAACATTGCATGAATGCCCATCATTAGAAGTGGGTGGGTGCTGGGAGGTCTAATGGTAGGCATTCCCATAACTTTCTGGCAGAGATTTCTTCATCCACATCGATCAATGTAAATGGGGGAATCTGTTAGGTTCTCTTTTTTCGTTCAGCATACAGGCTGCATGAAAAAAAAGAACCTTACAATGTATGCCCAATAAGGACGTCGCTGGAATTTGAGTAATCATACCAGGATGATGCCTGCAGGTTTAGGCATTTGGTATTGTTTTTTACAACCAGCGGTCGGCTTTCATCTAAAAGCAATCCTAGTGGCTAATTAGCCCCTAGACTGCTTTTACAAGCAGTGGAAGGGAACCCCTCCACTTTCCGCCACCTTCCACAGTTTTCTCGGGCTCTCCTGTCCCACTGGGTAACCCGATACCGCAGCCAGTGGTTCCATCAGTTGATCATAGAGCTGATTGGAGAGTGGAGACCAGAATGGCTCCAATCATCTCTATGGCCCACAATACGGGAAGCTACGAGCATTTCAAGACTTCGGTTTTGCCAGATATATACAGCGCCACTGGGAAATTTGGAAAGCATCTTATGACACCAATCTTGGTGTGGTCAGATGCTTTAAGGGCAGAGGAGAGATTTAGAGTCTAATAGACCCCAATTGTTTTTCAAAAAAGAGTACCTGTCACTACTTATTGCTATCATAGGGGATATTTACTCTCCCTGTGATATCAATAAAAATAAGAAATAAAAAAAATGAAAGGGAAGGTGTCAAAATAAAATAAAGAAACAAAATAAATATTAATAATAAAAACAATTAAAGCACCCCTGTCCCCCCATGTTTTCATGCAAAGGCGAGTGCAAGCATCGGTTTCTAGTCATATGTAAACAGCAATTGCACCATGCATGTGAGGTATCGCTGTGTAAATGTCAGATTGAGGGCAGTAATTCTTGCAGTAGACCTCCTCTGTAAATCTAAAGTGGTAACCTGGCTACTCCTGATGACGTCGGTAAGACAAAATGCGTAGAGCGTCACTATGTCACTTCCGCCTTTGTGGAACGCACTTCCGACCTTGTGGAACGCATCGCGTTCCAGAAGAGCACCAGCGCTACAGACCACTCGTTATACGCCTTATTTCTTCATGTAAATTGTGTACCCGGAGCATATCTGGAACCAGACTGGCCACGCTATAGGACCCTTATTGGCCGTTCCATCCATCAAAGAGATAGGATCCCTATTGATTCTAACATCTAGAGGAACCAAGGGATGAGCTTTGAGGGTCATAGGAACCATACCTAACCCAGATTACAGGCCCATTACCCCTGTAGGGGTTCTTTCTTCTGGTAAGTGTGGTCCTGGGAGTGAGGGGAGCACCATTGACCCATCACACCGGTCACACTGGAAGAGTCACGGGAAGCCCTAAAGTCACCTTTGCACTGATCTAGCCCTGCACTGGAGCACTTTTTTGTGCGATTGGGACTATTATATTTCACTTAATGCAAGATTAGGACTTTTGCATTTAATATACTCCTTTGTATATGATTTTGTCTATTATTTATGTTTATGTGACTTTGGAATCGCACCACTTTGCACTAGATGATAGTAGTTGTCCGTTCTAATAGCACTTTACGTTCTCTTTATCTTGGATACTGAGCGGAATTCACTTTCACATGCTTAGTGAGTGGAATTCACATTTACTTTAGGGGCTTATTCGTTGGTTGTATTTAACAACACTTTGTCACTCTAGCACCTTAACTCAAATTTTGATTGTATTTTGCACTTTTATGATTGCAATGAGCATTTTTATTTATTGATTTGATTTACATCACAAGAGCCACTTAGTCACTTTTATATATTTGCACTTTATCTCTCAGAGAAGGATTACACCTCTTTATTAGGGATGATCGAACGGTTCGGGTCGACCATCAGTTCGGCCCGAACATTGGGTGTTCGAGGTTCGGCCGAATTTAGAACTTTTTGCCCAAAAAGTTCGGAATTCGGCAACCAGAACCGACCAAAATGCAATGGTTCAGGAAATGGGCTTTAAAAGCCCGTGATTGGACCAGAACCATTAGCAAAAGCCAATTGAGGGGGCAGGAGAATGTTAGGAATGTGATTGGAGTGACTAGGGGGTCCATAGACCAATCATTAGTGAATACGCCCCCCAGTATATAAGATAGCCCCCGCCAAATTACTAGCATTCTTATACGGGACATGGAAGAGAGTGGAATGCTGTTCTGTTACTTCTGTTACGAAAGTGTTACAAAGTGTCATTTAGTAATTTTTAGTGTGAGGAAAGGGATATCTAGTGTAGTTAGAGTGCTCTTTTACACTTTAGTTAGCTTTAATTTATTCAGTTTCTGTAGGGAAAGTGTTAAGTGTAAGGGGACCGTAGTGTAGTGTAGGGTTAACTGACAGTGACTGCTATGGCAGGGTGACAAAACCCTTCCATATCAGGGTGACCGCAATAGAGAAAAGCTAGTTTCTCTCAAGTCACTTTCGCTTCAGGGATATGGCTTCGCCCCTGTCAGCATTCTTTATGCTGCAGGCGTTGCTAGTGCTTTTTTGAGGACATGTTTGGAGTCAGACATGACATATGAACATGTGTATAGGGGTATATATACACACCCATGTCTGTATATATACAACTAGACATATATAGGTGTGAAAGTAGCAGAAAAAACTACTTGCGCTAATGAAATAATTAACACCAATATATTTCTGCTCCTATCACACCTATATATGTGTAGGTGTGTATATACATATAAGTATGTGTGTATATACACCACTATACACAAGTTCAGATGTTTTGCCTGCCTCTAAAGAACCCAAAAAAATGCCCAAAAAAACGCCTGCTACTAAACCGGCAAGGTGTGAAAAGAGCGAAGCCATATTCCAGATCTATAATTGCACTAATTATCTTTTTTTATGGTTCTGGACATGCTACAGAGCTGAAACTTCACAGGTACACCTTTTAGACCACCCAGACACAAAATCACACAAAAAAGTTCTTAAAAATTGTAATTTTTGATAGAGAGCCAATTATTGAAAAAAAAACAAAAACAAAAAAAAAAAAAAAATAAAAATAAAAAGTCTTTGGATTTAGTATCTGGGGGGGGGGGGTCTAAAAAGTGTACCTGTGAAGTTTCAGCTCTGTAGCATGTCCAGAACCATAAAAAAAAAGATCATTTGTATTTTGTCACTTAGAACACAGGCAGTTGGCTTCTCGCTTTTCACACATTGCCGGTTTAGTAGCAAGCGTTTTTTGGGGCATTTTTTGTGTTCTTTGGAGTCAGGAAAAACATCTGAACTTGTCTATAGTGGTATATATACCACTATAGACAAGTTCAGATGTTTTGCCTGCCTCCAAAGAACCCAAAATAATGCCCAAAAAAACGCTAGCGTCAAAAAAACAAAAACGCCCAGGTGTGTTGTTGCAGGCATTTTTTTGGGGTTTTTGGAGGCAGGCTAAACATCTGAACTTGTGTATACGGGTATATATACACACATACTTATATGTATTTACACACCTAGACATATATAGGTGTGATAGTAGCAGAAATATATGCTTGCGCTAATGAAATAATTTACACTAATATAGTTAATACTAATATAGTTATAACACCTATATATGTCTAAGTGTAAAATACATATAAGTATGTGTGTGTACACAAGTTCGGATGTTTTGCCTGCCTCCAAAAACCCCCAAAAAATGCCTGCAACAACACACCTGGGCGTTTTTTTTTTTTTTACGCTAGTGTTTTTTTGGGCATTTTTTGGGGTTCTTTGGAGGCAGGCAAAACATCTGAACTTGTGTATAGTGGTATATATACCACTATACACAAGTTCAGATGTTTTTCCTGACTCCAAAGAACCCAAAAAATGCCCAAAAAAACGCTTGCTACTAAACCGGCAATGTGTGAAAAGTGAGAAGCCAACTGCCTGTGTTCTAAGTGACAAAATACAAATGATCTTTTTTTTTTTTTTATGGTTCTGGACATGCTACAGAGCTGAAACTTCACAGGTACACTTTTTAGACCCCCCCAGATACTAAATCCAAAGACTTTTTTTTTTTTTTAATTTTTTTTTTTTTCAATAATTGGCTCTCTATCAAAAATGACAATTTTTAAGAACTTTTTTGTGTATTACAGATCTATAATTGCACTAATACAAACAATATTTTTTTTATGGTTCTGGACATGCTACAGAGCTGAAACTTCACAGGTACACTTTTTAGACCCCCCAGATACTAAATCCAAAGAAATGTTTTATTTTTTTTATTTTTTATTTTTTTTCAATAATTGGCTCTCTATCAAAAAACTATCAAAAAATGACAATTTTTAAGAACTTTTTTGTGTGATTTTGTGTCTGGGGGGTCTAAAAGGTGTACCTGTGAAGTTTCAGCTCTGTAGCATGTCCAGAACCATAAAAAAAGGTCATTTGTATTAGTGCAATTATAGATCTGGAATATGGCTTCGCTCCTTTCACACCTTGCCGGTTTAGTAGCAGGCGCTTTTTTGGGCATTTTTTTGGGTTCTTTAGAGGCAGGCAAAACATCTGAACTTGTGTATAGTGGTATATATACCCGTATACACAAGTTCAGATGTTTTTCCAGCCTCAAAAGAACCCAAAAAAATGCCCAAAAAAACGCCTGCTATTAAACCGGCAATGTGTGAAAAGCGAGAAGCCAACTGCCTGTGTTCTAAGTGACAAAATACAAACAATCTTCTTTTTTTATGGTTCTGGACATGCTACAGAGCTTAAACTTCACAGATACGCCTTTTAGACCCCCCAGATACTAAATCCAAAGTCAAAATCAAAAAATCTCTTTTTTTTTTTTTTCAAAAATTGGCTTTTTTATCAAAAATGACAATTTTTAAGAACTTTTTTTCGTGTGATTAATAGTCCCTGGGGCATGACCCAGAACCCTAGGCACTTTTTAGGGGCATTTATTGGATTTTAGGGCTTTAAAATGGTGTTTTTTGATTACAGAAGTTCAGGTCCATTGATTTCAATGGGGTTCTGAAATCCGGGCCGAACTTTCGGGTAGTTCGGATGTTCTGGCCGAACCGAACTTTTCAAAAGTTCGATCATCCCTACTCTTTATTTGTATCACCATTAAGTCACCTAATTGTGTGCCACCAAGTGCACTAAGTATAAGTATTTACAGTATATGGTGTCCATATTTATTTATTTATTTATTTGATCATATCTGTATTATTAAGTCATTCTTACTTGCTGATTAGTTATAAATTGTGACCATACTTATATAATCCTCTCCTTATACCTTTCTTCTCCATATTTGGCAGCGCCACTCACCTCCTCACTAATCTTTTCATCTTACTGTACACCGTTGGTTTACAGTTAAGAGGTAGGCTGCAGCCAATATCCCACACTATATAAATTGTATCCTAGCGCGGATTCTTTCCCTTTTAAAGTGGTAGCCTGTAAAGGTTTTTAAGAATTTTTTGAGATAGACAGTCAGAAAGTAAAAGCTGCGTAAATTCCAGTGTATACACCATCGTTTTTAGACACTATAACTTTTGCTTAAACCAATAAATATATGCTTATCGAGGTTTTTTTTTTTTTAATCAAAGACATGTAGCTAAATACATTTTGGCCTAAATGTATGACAAAAATTAGTTTATTGGATATTTTTTATAAGAAAAAGTATGTAATTTTTTCTCAAAATTTTCAGTATTTTTTCATTTATATTGCAACAGATAAAAACTGCAGAGGTGATCAAATACCACCAAAAGAAATCTCTATTTGTGGGAAAAAAGGACATAAATTTTGCTTGGGTACAGCATTGCATGAATGCGCAATTACCAGTAAAATTCATGAAGTGCCAAATTGCAAAAATTGGCCTTATCATTAAGGGGGTAAAACCTTCCAGTCTTTAAGTGGTTAAAAGGGTGCCAAACAGTACCAAATTATGCTTTTTATACATCCTTAAAAATTATATAAAACAATTATTTAGGCTTAAAAAAATAGTCATAATTATTGTTATGCTAACAAAAAGTCTATCTGTATAAACATAGAAGAGGGAAAAACCAGATCAAGGCTGAATATGCAGACATTTTCTGATAACATGGTTGTACATAAGTCAATTGGTAGATCGACTTCTGTACAACCAGCCTGCCCATACATGGATCAAAATCTGACCAGTTCCGGCTGAACCGGCCAAACTTCGATCCATGGATGGGTTCTGGGTAGAGTTGAGCGAACACCTGGATGTTCGGGTTCGTCGGGTTCGACCGAACTTGAAAAAAAAGTCCGGGTTCGTGACCCGGACTTAACCCGAACTTTGTCCCGATCCCGAACCCCATTGAAGTCAATGGAGACCCGAACTTTTGAGCACTAAAATGCCTCTAAAACAAACATGGAAAAGGCTAGAGGGCTGCAAATTGCATCAAAATCATCTTAAGAGCATGGCAACTGCTCTGCAAACAAATGTGGATAGGGAAATAACTTAAAAAAAAATAAAAAACAGAAAAATAAAATAATCATCTTCAATGATGTAGGAGGAGGACGAGGCCAATATGGAGTAGGAGGTTGAGGTGGCAGAGGATATGGCGGTGGATATGGCGGTGTAGGTGGAAGCGGCGGCAGTGGAAGAGGAGAACGAGGTAGCCAACGCTGGTTTTGATTTTTAATAAAAAAACATTTTAAATTTGGGTACACCCCAAAAGAGTAAGAAAGATGAAATCCAGCAATGGCTGGATAAGGCCGGTATACATGACTATTCTGCACAAGGTACGGACAAGTCCTGTGGGATCCATGCCTGGTTCATTTTAATGAATGTGAGCATGTCCACATTGGCTCTGGACAGGCGGCTGTGCTTGTCTGTGATAACGCCTCCAGCAGTGGCGGCCCGTGCATAGCGGGCGCCAGGGCGCCGCCCCCCTACCCCTAAAAAAAAAAGAAAAAAAAAAAATGACAGCGAACAAATAAAGTTTAAAAAAAAAAAAAATTGGGTTCGCCGGCCTTTGTAAGGGAAGTGGTGGCTAGGGGGGGGGGGGGGGGGTGGGGTTACGTCCCAGAAGAGGCGCCGATCGGCAGCCTTCTGGGGGCGTAACCCGATCGCAAGTCCTTGCGATTGGACACCCCCACTTTCGGATATCCTGGCTGTGATTGGTCCAGTCTCCAGCCTGGACCAATCATCATCCAGGACATCCGATCCCTGACGTCACAATGGGGGCGGTGCCGGTGCGTGAGTCAGTCACTCACCGTCACCGCCGCTCGGAGGACGAGGTAGAAGCCGCTCTCCTTCCCGCCGCCGCGGAGAGGATCAAGGAGGGAAGAACCCGCCGCCGCCGCCGCCAGGTAAGTGCATTAAATTGAAGGGAGCACGCACGCTGCACTCTGCATTGATTGGGGTACAATGCTGTGGGCACTCTGCATTTATTGGGGTACATTGCTGTGGCACTCTGCATTTATTGGGGTACATTGCTGTGGCACTCTGCATTTATTGGGGTACAATGCTGTGGGCACTCTGCATTGATTGGGGGACAATGCTGTGGGCACTCTGCATTTATTGGGGGACAATGCTGTGGGCACTCTGCATTTATTGGGGCACAATGCTGTGGGCACTCTGCATTTATTGGGGTACAATGCTGTGGGCACTCTGCATTTATTGGGGTACAATGCTGTGGCGCTCTGCATTTATTGGGATACAATGCTGTGGCACTCTGCAATCATTGGGGTACAATGCTGTGGGCACTCTGCATTTATTGGGGTACAATGCTGTGGCGCTCTGCAATCATTGGGGTACAATGCTGTGGCACTCTGCAATCATTGGGGTACAATTCTGTGGCGCTCTGCATTTATTGGGGTACAATGCTGTGGGCACTCTGCAATCATTGGGGTACAATTCTGTGGCACTCTGCAATCATTGGGGTACAATTCTGTGGCACTCTGCAATCATTGGGGTACAATGCTGTGGCACTCTGCAATCATTGGGGTACAATGCTGTGGGCACTCTGCATTTATTGGGGTACAATGCTGTGGCGCTCTGCATTTATTGGGATACAATGCTGTGGCACTCTGCAATCATTGGGGTTAAATGCTGTGGGCACTCTGCATTTATTGGGGTACAATGCTGTGGCGCTCTGCAATCATTGGGGTACAATGCTGTGGCACTCTGCAATCATTGGGGTACAATTCTGTGGCACTCTGCAATCATTGGGGTACAATTCTGTGGCGCTCTGCATTTATTGGGGTACAATGCTGAGGCGCTCTGTATTTATTGGGGTACAATGCTGTGCCACTCTGCATTTATTGGGGTACAATGCTGTGGGCACTCTGCAATCATTGGGGTACAATGCTGTGGCACTCTGCAATCATTGGGGTACAATTCTGTGGCACTCTGCAATCATTGGGGTACAATGCTGTGGCACTCTGCAATCATTGGGGTACAATTCTGTGGCACTCTGTAATCATTGGGGTACAATTCTGTGGCACTCTGCAATCATTGGGGTACAATGCTGAGGGCACTCTGCAATCATTGGGGTACAATGCTGTGGGCACTCTGCATTTATTGGGGTACAATGCTGTGGGCACTCTGCATTTATTGGGGTACAATGCTGTGGGCACTCTGCAATCATTGGGGTACAATGCTGTGGCACTCTGCAATCATTGGGGTACAATTCTGTGGCACTCTGCAATCATTGGGGTACAATGCTGTGGCACTCTGCAATCATTGGGGTACAATTCTGTGGCACTCTATAATCATTGGGGTACAATTCTGTGGCACTCTGCAATCATTGGGGTACAATGCTGAGGGCACTCTGCAATCATTGGGGTACAATGCTGTGGGCACTCTGCATTTATTGGGGTACAATGCTGTGGGCACTCTGCAATCATTGGGGTACAATTCTGTGGCACTCTGCATTCATTGGGGTACAATGCTGTGGCACTCTGCAATCATTGGGGGACAATGCTGTGGGCACTCTAGTTACATAGTTACATATAGTTACATAGTTAGTGAGGCTGAAAAAAGACACAAGTCCATCCAGTTCAACCTATGATGTGTGTGTGTGTGTTTGCTTTTAACCGTACATTGTATACCCCTGTATGTTGTGGTCTTTAAGGTGTCCATCCAATATTTTTTTTAAACTATCAAGGCTCCCCGCTGATACGACTGCTTGCGGAAGAGAATTCCACATCCTTACCGCTCTTACAGTGAAGAACCCCTTACGCACTTTAAGGTTAAACCACCTTTCCTCAAGTTTTAGTGAGTAGCCACGTGTCTTATTGTATTCCCTTACTCTGAATAGTTTGTTCCTTATGCTAGGGTCGCCAGTACAGTATTTGTACATTGATATCATATCCCCCCTCAATCGTCTCTTCTCCAGAGAGAATAAGTTCAGTGCTTGTAGTCTTTCCTCATAGCTGATGTCCTCCATTCCCCTAATTATTTTTGTTGCCCTTCTCTGGACTTTCTCCAGTTCCAGCACATCTTTCCTGAGGACCGGTGCCCAGAACTGGACAGCATACTCCAGATGTGGCCGGACCAGAGTTTTGTAGAGTGGAAGAATAATCTCTTTATTTCTGGAGTGAATCCCCTTTTTTATACAACCCAGTATTCTGTTGGCTTTGCTTGCAGCGGCTTGGCATTGCATGCCACTGCCAAGCCTGTTGTCTACCAGTACCCCCAGGTCCCTTTCCATCCTAGACTCACCCAGAGGTTCCCCCCCAAGTGAGTAGCTTGCTTTCTGGTTACTGGCCCCCAAGTGCATTACTTTACATTTTTCTACATTAAATCTCATCTGCCATGTAGTTGCCCACCCCGTTATTTTGTTCAGGTCTGCTTGCAAGATTTCCACATCCTGCATAGAAGATATTGGCATGCCTAATTTAGTATCATCTGCAAATACTGAGATTGTACTAGATATCCCCTCCTCTAGATCATTTATGAATAAATTAAACAGAATTGGTCCCAGGACAGAACCCTGGGGGACCCCACTTTCCACACCCGCCCAATCAGAGTACTCCCCATTAATCACCACCCTCTGGACTCTCCCCTGGAGCCAGTTCTCTATCCAAGTACTCACCTTATGATCCATACCTACCTTCCTTAGTTTGTACAGTAAGCATTTGTGGGGAACGGTGTCAAAGGCCTTTGCAAAGTCCAGATACACCACATCCACAGGCTTACCTTTATCTAGGTGGCTGCTCACTTCATCGTAGAAGGTTAATAGATTGGTTTGGCACGAACGATTTTTCATGAATCCATGCTGATTACTACTAATAATACCGTTTTCATTACTAAAGTCTTGTATGTGGTCCCTTATCATCCCCTCCAAAATTTTGCAGACTACTGATGTTAGGCTGACCGGCCTATAGTTACCCGGGATATATCTCGGCCCCTTTTTAAATATTGGTACCACGTTGGCTTTTTTCCAATCAGCTGGCACCATACCTGTCTGTAAACTATCCTTAAAGATCAAGAATAATGGTCTGGCAATCACCTGGCTGAGCTCATTAAGAACTCTTGGGTGCAAGCCATCCGGTCCCGGGGATTTATTTATGTTAAGTTTCTCTAGTTTAGCTCTAAGTCTATCCTCTGTTAGCCATGGCGGCACTTCCTGAGGTGTATTATTTAGTTCGGCCTTACAAGCGGGGTTCGTGTAGCCCCCCGATTCCTTTGTGAAGACTGAAGAAAAGAAATTATTTAACACTTCCGCCTTTTCTCTGTCCTCAGTGGCCATTTTTCCTTTATCATCTTTTATGGGGCCAATGTGTTCTGGCCTCGCTTTCTTACTGTTTATATACTTAAAGAACTTCTTGGGGTTCTTTTTACTCTCCTCCGCTATATGTCTCTCGTGTTCTATTTTAGCCGCCCTGATTTCATCTTTACATTTCTTATTACACTCTTTGTAGTGCTTAAATGCTGCCAATGACCCCTCAGTCTTGTATTTTTTGAAGGCCTTTTCTTTAGCTCTAATATACATTTTTATGTTGGAGTTTAGCCACCCAGGGTTTAGTTTTGCTCTTTTAAATTTATTTCCCTGTGGAATGCACTGGCCCACCCCCTTGTTAAGTATGCTCTTGAAGCACTCCCATTTTTCCTTCGTGTTCTTTGTTCCCAGGGTTCTATCCCATTTGATATTTTCTAGCAGCGAGCGCACTTTAGGGAAATTGGCTCTTTTGAAATTCAGCGTCTTAATATTACCCTTGTGTTTCCTATTACTGTAATTAATACTGAAACCAATTGACCTATGGTCACTGTTCCCTAAGTTGTCCCGTATTTCTATATCCGTGAGCAGGTCTGTATTGTTGGTAATCAGTAGGTCAAGTACCGCATTGTTTCTTGTCGGTGCATTCACCATCTGACCCATGAAATTGTCCTGCAAAACATTTAGGAACGGTCGAGCCTTGACTGAATGCGCGGTTCCTTCTGCCCAGTCTATATCAGGATAATTAAAGTCCCCCATTATAATGACATTGCCCATCCTTGCTGCCAATCCTATCTGTAAAAGGAGGGCCGTCTCACCCTCCTCCCTCTGGTTGGGGGGCCTATAGCATACGCCCAATATTACCTTCCCCCCCGTGCCTTCCCTTTGAAGCTCTACCCATAGGGATTCTGCCTCGTCCATAGCTCCATTATTAATATCATCCCTCATATTTTACCTGTATACTGTTTTTAATATACAAACATACCCCTCCCCCTTTTTTACCCTCTCTATCTCTGCGATAAAGGGAATACCCCTGAATGGTCGCCATCCAGTCATGAGAGCTGTCAAACCAAGTCTCAGTTATCCCCACAAAATCTAAGTCCTCCTCAAACATCAGCAGCTCCAGCTCTCCCATCTTGTTGGCCAGGCTTCTGGCATTGGTATACAAACCTCGTAATTTTGATGTTTTTAGGCTGCTCTCTTGATTTTTCCCCGTACCCACCCTGGGTATAGGAGCTCCGAACACCCTACCGCTAGTGCCCCCATTTCTGCCCTCTGAAACTTGCTTTCCACTGGCTAATTCTACATCTGTACCCTCCCCATTGGGGACGATGCTGTGGCGCTCTGCAGTGATTGGGGACAATGTTGTGGCGCTCTGAATTGAAAGGGGCATGCACGCTGAACTCTGCATTGTGGGGGCACAGCACAGTGTTTATTGCATTGAAGGGGGCACAGCACAGTGTTTATTGCATTGAAGGGGGCACAGCACAGTGTTTATTGCGTTGAAGGGGGCACAGCACAGTGTTCATTGCATTGAAGGGGGCACAGCACAGTGTTCATTGCATTGAAGGGGGCACAGCTTCAAAGTCACGCAATTTTTTTACTGCGTTTTTTGGCGCGAAGCAATACCTATTCCATTTTTCTTTTTGCGCCCCCTCAAAAATTTTGAGCACAAGCCGCCACTGGCCTCCAGCCGTGCTAAATACCTGTTCAGATAATACACTGGCTGCAGGGCAGGCCAGCACCTCCAAGGTGTAAAGAGAAAGCTCAGGCCATGTGCCCAACTTGGAGACCCAGAAGTTGAAAGGGGCAGACCCGTCATTCAGTACATCTAGGCGTGTGCATACATACTGCTCCACCATGTTAGTGAAATGCTGCCTCCTGCTAAGACGTTCCATATCAGCTGCTGGTGCTGCTGCTTGTTGTGGCTTGCTGACAAAGCTTTTCCACATGTCGGCCATGCTAACCCTGCCTTCTGAGGTGCTGGCGGTGCCCTGGCAGTGTTGATGACCTCTTCCTCCTCCTCCCCTGCCTTGGCCTTGTGCTTCCACTGTGCCCCGCTGTCAGATGGGAATGCCACCAGCAGCGCGTCTACCAGCGTGCACTTCAACTCGCGCATCTTGCGATCACGCTCCAGTGAGGGAATTAAGGACGGTACGTTGTCCTTGTAATGGGGATCCAGCAGGGTGGCCACCCAGTAATCAGCACAAGTTACTATGTGGGAAACTTGGCGGTCATTGCGGAGACACTGCAGCATGTAATTGCTCATGTGTGCCAGGCTGCCCAGAGGCAGCGAAAAGCTGTCCTCTGTGGGAGGTGTATCCTCTGTGTCCTCTGTATCCCCCCAGCCACGCACCAGTGATTGCCATGAACTGGCCTGGGTGCCACCCTGCTGTGAACATGGTTCCATATCCTCCTCCATCTCCTCCTCCTCATTCTTGTCATCCTCTAGAACTGTGCCCCTGCTGGACAATTGTGTCCCTGGCGTTTGTGTGTGCAGGAACCCACCCTCAGAGCCACTTGTGAATGACTGCCCTGAAATCCTTGGAAATGTTACCTCTTCATCCTCCTCCTCCTCCTCATCCTGTGCCACATACTCTTCCATCATCGCCCAAAGTGTTTTTTCAAGAAGGCATAGAAGTGGGATAGTTAAGCTGAGAACGGCATCATCGGCACTGGCCATGTTGGTGGAGTACTCAAAACAGCGCAACAAGGCACACAGGTCTCGCATGGTGGCCCAGTTATTGGTGGTGAAGTGGTGCTGTTCTGCAGAGCGACTCACGCGTGCGTGCTGCAGCTGGAACTCCACTATGGCCTGCTGCTGCTCACACAGTCTGGCCAGCATGTGCAAGGTGGAGTTCCACCTTGTGGGCAAGTCACATATGAGGCAGTGAGTGGGAAGGCTGAAGTTACGCTGCAGCGCTGACAGGCGAGCAGCAGCAGGGTGAGAACATCGAAAGTGCACACAGACGGCCCGCACTTTGTACAGCAGCTCTGACATATCGGGGAAATTTCTAACAAACCTCTGCACCACCAAATTCAGCACATGCGCCAAGCAAGGGATGTGTGTCAAACCGGCTAGGCCCAAAGCTGCTATGAGATTTTGCCCGTTATCGCACACCACCAGGCCAGGCTTGAGGCTCACTGGCAGCAACCACTCATCGGTCTGCAGTTCAATTCCCCTCCACTAGTGTTGAGCGAACACGGACTGTATTATTCGTGTTCGTACCGAATAATTGGATTTTTGTTACCCGAACACGGACCCGAAAGATCTACTGTATGTTCGGGTAAAAATCTGTGTTCGGTCATTTTATTTCCAGGTTTGTATGTATTGGCACGCTTTTAATGGCGGGCTTTCAACAGCTAATCAACAAGCGTTTAACTGGTGTGCCTTAAGCCATCCCAGCCATGCCTACAAATGTATTAGTAGCTGTGATTGGCCATCTGAAGCATGTGACCAAGTCTTTATAAGTTCGAGACCGAGTGCCGCTGCGTCACTATGCTGTAGTACAGGGACAGAGCACACATCATACGTGCTGGCTGCTGATTAGGGACAGACAGGCAAAAATCATATTGTGTCCGAAAAGAATTGAGGGACAGGTCGGAGTGCTGCAGGCAGGGCGAGATATAGGCATTTTAGGGAGAAGCTGGAGATATTTAGGGTCAGTGTTCTACAATCGATTTTGCTGTGTGGGGGGGGGGGGTTTGCAGTGCCGGCAGTGACCGATCTTATCGATCCTTTTAGGGAGAGGCTGGAGATATTTAGGGTCAGTGCTCTACAATCGATTTTGCTGTGTGGGGGGGTTTGCAGTGCCGGCAGTGACCGATCTTATCGATCCTTTTAGGGAGAGTCTGCATATAGGCAGGTGTCAGTGGTCCACATCGATTTTGCTGTGTGTGGGGTGGTGTGAACACAATCTTTTTGCCCACTGAGGAGGAGGGAGAAAAAAGTCTTTTTTATCAGTCAGTTGTGTGCAGCGTTTTTCCTTCAGTGCTGCTGTGCTGATTGTGATAATACACTGCTGTGTTCACATGTGCTATTATTGAGTGATTTCAAAAGTTATACACTTTTTTCTATTCCACTATTCAATATACACCCTTGGGTTAAAAAAATTTAATTGTGGCATAGTCTGTACTAATCTAGTTAAAAATTACAAACTTAAAAGGGGAATTTTCTTTTTTTTTTTCCCTCCATAGCCTGCAGCAGAGCTGACTGATATAAGACACTGCTGTTCACATGTGCTATTGATAAATCACCAATTTTATATCATATTTTCTATTCCGCTATTCAATCTACACCTTTGGTTAAAAACAATTAAATTGCGGGATAGTCTGTATCAGTACGTGTGAGATACACCTTTCCAATTTTTGGGGCGCATCTCATACTGCCGAGGATTTGAGGGTGCTTCAGTGTGCCTCCTGCCTGTACCGAACTCCTCCTACTCCTCATCCTGCCTTTGGGGGTACAAAAAATAGTAATTTGGGCCTAGTCTGGGTCTCTACGTGTGAGATACATACACCTTTTGATATCATATTTTCTATTCCGCTATTCAATCTACACCTTTGGGTAAAAACAATCAAATTGCGGGATAGTCTGTGTCGGTACGTGTGAGATACACCTTTCCAATTTTTGGGGTGCATCTCATACTGCCGAGGATTGCAGGGTGCTTCAGTCTGCCTCCTGCCTGTTCCGAACTCCTCCTACTCCTCATCCTGCCTTTGGGGGTACAAAAAATAGTAATTTGGGCCTAGTCTGGGTCTCTACGTGTGAGATACATACACCTTTTGATATCATATTTTCTATTCCGCTATTCAATCTACACCTTTGGGTAAAAACAATTAAATTGCGGGATAGTCTGTGTCGGTACGTGTGAGATACACCTTTCCAATTTTTGGGGCGCATCTCATACTGCCGAGGATTTGAGGGTGCTTCAGTGTGCCTCCTGCCTGTTCCGAACTCCTCCTACTCCTCATCCTGACTTTGGGGGTACAAAATAGTAATAGTAATCGTGCCTAGTCTGGTTCTGTACGTGTGAGATACATACACCTTTTGATAATATTTTCTATTCTGCTATTTAATCTACACCTTTGGAGTAAAAACAATTAAATTGCTGGATAGTCTGTGTCGGTACGTGTGAGATACATACACCTTTTGATATCATATTTTCTATTCCGCTATTCAATCTACACCTTTGGAGTAAAAACAATTAAATTGCGGGATAGTCTGTGTTGGTACGTGTGAGATACATACACCTTTTGATATCATATTTTCTATTCCGCTATTTAATCTACACCTTTGGGTAAAAACAATTAAATTGCGGGATAGTCTGTGTCGGTACGTGTGAGATACACCTTTCCAATTTTTGGGGCGCATCTCATACTGCCGAGGATTTGAGGGTGCTTTGGTGTGCCTCCTGCCTGTTCCGAACTCCTCCTACTCCTCATCCTGCCTTTGGGGGTACAAAAAATAGTAATTTGGGCCTAGTCTGGGTCTCTACGTGTGAGATACATACACCTTTTGATATCATATTTTCTATTCCGCTATTCAATCTACACCTTTGGGTAAAAACAATTAAATTGCGGGATAGTCTGTGTCGGTACGTGTGAGGTACATGCACCTTTTGATATCATATTTTCTATTCCGCTATTCAATCTACACCTTTGGGGTAAAAACAATTAAATTGCGGGATAGTCTGTGTCGGTACGTGTGAGATACACCTTTCCAATTTTTGGGGCGCATCTCATACCGCCGAGGATTGCAGGGTGCTTCAGTGTGCCTCCTGCCTGTTCCGAACTCCTCCTACTCCTCATCCTGCCTTTGGGGGTACAAAAAATAGTAATTTGGGCCTAGTCTGGGTCTCTACGTGTGAGATACATACACCGTTTGATAATATTTTCTATTCCGCTATTTAATCTACACCTTTGGGGTAAAAACAATTAAATTGCGGGATAGTCTGTGTCGGTACGTGTGAGGTACATACACCTTTTGATATCATATTTTCTATTCCGCTATTCAATCTACACCTTTGGAGTAAAAACAATTAAATTGTGGGATAGTCTGTGTCGGTACGTGTAAGAATCATACACCTTTTGATATCATATTTTCTATTCCGCTATTCAATCTACACCT
Organism: Pelophylax lessonae; assembly: GCF_965119305.1. Lineage (NCBI taxonomy): Eukaryota > Metazoa > Chordata > Amphibia > Anura > Ranidae > Pelophylax > Pelophylax lessonae. The sequence continues at coordinate 410,368,103 of NC_138771.1, read as the reverse complement.
TTGGATAAAAACAATTAAATTGCGGGATAGTCTGTGTCGGTACGTGTGAGATACATACACCTTTTGAAATCATATTTTCTATTCTGCTATTCAATCTACACCTTTGGAGTAAAAACAATTAAATTGCGGGATAGTCTGTGTCGGTACGTGTGAGATACATACACCTTTTGATATCATATTTTCTATTCCGCTATTCAATCTACACCTTTGGGTAAAAACAAATTAAATTGCGGGATAGTCTGTGTCGGTACGTGTGAGATACACATTTCCAATTTTTGGGGCGCATCTCATACTGCCGAGGATTTGAGGGTGCTTCAGTGTGCCTCCTGCCTGTTCCGAACTCCTCCTACTCCTCATCCTGCCTTTGGGGGTACAAAAATAGTAATTTGGGCCTAGTCTGGGTCTCTACGTGTGAGATACATACACCTTTTGATAATATTTTCTATTCCGCTATTTAATTTACACTTTTGGAGAAAAAACAATTAAATTGCGGGATAGTCTGTGTCGGTACGTGTGAGATACATACACCTTTTGATATCATATTTTCTATTCCGCTATTCAATCTATACCTTTGGAGTAAAAACAATTAAATTGCGGGATAGTCTGTGTCGGTACGTGTGAGATACATACACCTTTTGATATCATATTTTCTATTCCGCTATTCAATCTACACCTTTGGGGTCAAAACAATTAAATTGCGGGATAGTTTGTGTCGGTACGTGTGAGATACACCTTTCCAATTTTTGGGGCGCATCTCATACCGCAGAGGATTGCAGGGTGCTTCAGTCTGCCTCCTGCCTGTTCCGAACTCCTCCTACTCCTTATCCTGCCTTTGGGGGTACAAAAAATAGTAATCGGGGCCTAGTCTGGTTCTGTACGTGTGAGATACATACACCTTTTGATAATATTTTCTATTCCGCTATTTAATCTACACCTTTGGGGTAAAAACAATTAAATTGCGGGATAGTCTGTGTCGGTACGTGTGAGGTACATACACCTTTTGATATCATATTTTCTATTCCGCTATTCAATCTACACCTTTGGGGTAAAAACAATTAAATTGCGGGATAGTCTGTGTCGGTACGTGTGAGATACACCTTTCCAATTTTTGGGGCGCATCTCATACCGCCAAGGATTGCAGGGTGCTTCAGTGTGCCTCCTGCCTGTTCCGAACTCCTCCTACTCCTCATCCTGCCTTTGGGGGTACAAAAAATAGTAATCGGGGCCTAGTCTGGGTTTGTACGTGTGAGATACACCACCGTTTTGTAAAAAATTTCCTATTCCGCTATTCAATATACACCCTGTTTGAGTGTAAAAAATTAAATTACGGCATAGTCTGTATCGGTACATGTGAGATACACCTTTTTAAATTTGTTTGGCGCATCTCCTTCCACCGCCGAGGATTGCAGGGCGCTTCAGTTTGCCTCCTGTTCCCAACTCCTCCTACTCCTCTTCCTCATCCTGCCTTTAGGGTACAAAAAATTGTAATCAGGGCCTAGTCTGTGTTTGTACGTGTGAGATAAACCGTATTATAAAATGTTTCCTATTCCGCTATTCAATATACACCCTTTAGGAGTGTAAAAAATTAAATTATGGGATGTGTGGGGTCAGTTTATAGTCTCTGAAGAAGGGAAGCAACTTATAATAGGATAAAAGCAACCCGGAAGAGCTTACTGACTTATTCGGTCATTCGCCGTGGATAAATGAGTAATTTAAGGAAGGGGGGAGAGGGGGAGGGGTTTTTTTTTTTTTTGGGTGGGAGAGGAGGAGGGAGGGAAGGGGGGGAAAAGAAAGGGAAGGGGAAAAAAAGAGAAGGAATATAAGAGGGTAAAAGTGGAAGATGAAGATTAAATTAAGTGTTAAAAAGTGATGTAAACTCCACATGGAATGTAGATGTATGTTTTTTCTGTTATGAAGATTCCTGAATAAAACTTATATTTGAAAAAAAAAAAAAATTAAATTACAGCATAGTCTGTATCGGTACGTGTGAGATACACCTTTTTAAATTTGTTTGGCGCATCTCCTTCCACCGCCAAGGATTGCAGGGCGCTTCAGTTTGCCTCCTGTTCTGAACTACTCTTCCTCATCCTTCCTTTAGGGTACAAAAAATTTTAATCGGGGCCTAGTCTGTGTTTGTACGTGTGAGATACACCGTTTTTTATCCTTTTTCCTATTCCGCTATTCAATATACACCCTTTTGGGGTAAAAAAAAAAGTTAAATTGCGGCATAGTTTGCATATTTGACTGTGAGATACACCCGTGCGATACTGTTGTTGTTTTGTTCCGCTATTCAATAAACACCTTTCTAGGGCAAGATCATAAATTACAGAAATATGAGGAGACCGTCAAATAGGGGCCGTGGCCTGGGTCGTGGTGCTGCTGGTAGAGCTCCTGTTGCAAGGAGAGGACGTGGTCGATCTGTGCCAGCTACACGCACAAGTGAAACACCTTCCTCAAGTGCGAGTAGGCGACGGAACCTGCAGCAGTATTTGGTAGGGCATCATACGCCTCTAGAAGTGATGAGGCCAGAACAAGTGGAGGCGATAGTAGATTGGGTTGCTGACAGTGCCTCCAGTTCCTTCACATTGTCTCCCACCCAGTCTACTGCAGAAAGGTCAGAGTTGGCACCTGCAGCCAATGTCCAACCTTCTTTCACCTCACCCCCTTGCAAATCAGGCAAGCAGTCTGAGCACGAGGACACGAGTGGTTTGCACCCTGTGCAATCAGAGCCTGAAGCGAGGCATAAACCTTCTCAACCTGAGCACAACCTGCATGATCAGGCATCTAAGTGCAAAGCACGGATAGCAATTTGGCGCATGTCCTTCCACCACCGAGGATTGCAGGGCGCTTCAGTTTGCCTCCTGTTCCTAACTCCTCCTACTCCGCTTCCTCATCCTCTACCGCCTCCTCATCCGGTCAGCGTAACACCTTCACCACCAACTTCAGCACGGCCAGGGGTAAGCAACAGCAGGCAGTTTTAAAACTTGCCTGTTTGGGGGAAAAACCACACACCGCGTAGGAGTTGTGGAGGAGCATGGAACAGCAGACAAATGAGTGGTTGCTGCCAGCGACCCTCAAGCCCGGCCTGGTGGTGTGCGATAACAGGCGAAATCTCATAGCAGCTCTGGGCCTAGCCGGTTTGATGCACATCCCTTGCCTGGCGCATGTGCTGAATTTGGTGGTGCAGAGGTTCCTTAAAAATTACCCCTATATGTCAGAGCTGCTGCAGAAAGTGCGGGCCATCTGTGTGCACTTTCGGCGTTCTCACCCTGCTGCTGCTCGCCTGTCAGCGCTGCAGGGTAACTTCGGCCTTCCCGCTCACCGCCTCATATGTGACATGCCCACAAGGTGGAACTCCACCTTGCACATGCTGGAAAGACTGTGCGAGCAGCAGCAGGCCATAGTGGAGTTTCAGCTGCAGCACACACGCGTGAGTCCACTCGTGTGTGCATCACTTCACCAACAATAACTGGGCCTCCATGCAAGACCTGTGTGCCTTGTTGCACTGTTTTGAGTACTCCACCAACATGGCCAGTGCCGATGACGCCATTGTCAGCTTAACTATCCCACTTCTATCCCTCCTTCAAAAAACAATTTGGGCGATGATGGAAGAGGATGTGGCACAGGATGAGGAGGAGGAGGAGGATGAAGAGGTAACATTTCCAAGGCTTTCAGGGCAGTCATTCGCAAGGGGCTCCGAGGGTGGGTTCCTGCACACACAAACGCCAGGGACACAATTGTTCAGCAGGGGCACAGTTCTGGAGGATGAGGAGGATGAGGAGGAGGAGATGGAGGAGGAGATGGAACCATGTTCACAGCAGGGTGGCACCCAGGCCAGCTCATGGCCATCACTGGTGCGTGGCTGGGGGGATACAGAGGACACAGACGATACACCTCCCACAGAGGACAGCCTTTCGTTGCCTCTGGGCAGCCTGGCACACATGAGCGATTACATACTGCAGTGTCTCCACAATGACCGCCGAGTTGCCCACATTCTAACTTGTGCTGATTACTGGGTAGCCACGCTGCTGGATCCCCGTTACAAGGACAACGTACCGTCCTTAATTCACTCACTGGTGAGCGATCGCAAGATGCGCGAGTACAAGCGCACGCTGGTAGACGCGATGCTGCTGGCATTCCCACCTGACAGCGGGGCCACAGTGGAAGCACAAGGCAGAGAAGGAGGAGGAGGAAGAGGTCGCCAACGCAACCAGGGCACTGCCAGCACCTCAGAAGGCAGGGTTAGCATGGCCGAAATGTGGAAAAGCTTTGTCAGCACGCCACAACAAACAGCAGCACCAGCAGCTCATATGGAACGTCTTAGCAGGAGGCAGCATTTCACCAACATGGTGGAGCAGTATGTGTGCACACGCCTACATGTAGTGAATGACGGGTCTGCCCCCTTCAACTTCTGGGTCTCCAAATTGGGCACATGGCCTGAGCTTGCCCTTTACGCCTTGGAGGTGCTGGTGTGCCCTGCAGCCAGTGTATTATCTGAACGTGTATTTAGCACGGCTGGGGGCGTTATCACAGACAATCGCAGCCGCCTGTCCAGAGACAATGTGGACAAGCTCACGTTCATTAAAATGAACCAGGCATGGATCCCACGGGACTTTTCAGTACCTTGTGCAGAATAGAGAAGGATACCGACCTTACCCAGCCATTGTTCTATTTTTGCTCTTTCTCACTCTTTTGGGGTGTACCCTCATTTAAAATGACTGAAAAAAAGCAGTGTTGGCTACCTCGTCCTCCTCCACCGCCGCTTCCACCTACACCGCCCATAGGTGTGCGCAGCCTATTGCATTAGGGTGTGCACCCCAAAGTTTAAATACACATGCATGTGTTTGCCTACATGTACATGGCCTCGATACATTACTCTCCCTGCTGGCAAAGTGAAATAGAAGTGTGTGGCACTTCTCTTATGGCAGAGAAGATCCGAGGGAGATCTTTCCCATCTCCTCACTGGCAAACAGAGCGATAATGCTAATGTGCCCTAGTTGATTAGGGTGTGCCCAGGCACACCCGGCACACCCTGTGCGCATGCCTATGACACCGCCACATCCACCACCACCTCAACCTCCCCCCTACTCCATATGGGCCTCGTCCTTCACAGATGAAGAACATTGTTTTATTTTTCTGTTTTTTTTGGTTGTTTTAAGTTATTTCCCTATCCACATTTGTTTGCAGAGCACTTGCCATGCTCTTAACTACGTTTTGCTGCCATTTGCAGCACTCTAGCCCTTTCCATTGATGTTTTAGAGCCATTTTAGTGCCTGAAAGTTCGGGTCCCCATTGACTTCAATGGGGTTCGGTGTCCGGGTAAAGTTCGGAAAAAGTCCGGAACACGGACAAGTCCGGACTTTTTTTTCAAGTTCGGCCAAACCCGCCGAACACGGACATCCAGGTGTCCGCTCAACTCTACCCTCCACAACTCCTGCGCGGTGTGTGGTTTTTCACCCAAACAGGCAAGTTTTAAAACTGCCTGCTGTCGTTTACCCCTGGCTGTGCGTAAGTGGGTGGTAAAGGGGTTATGCGGACTGGAAGAGGAGGCGGTAGAGGACGAGGAAGCGGAGTAGGAGGAGTTAGGAACAGGAGGCAAACTGAAGTGCCCTGCAATCCTCGGTGGTGGAAGGACATGCGCCAAACTGCTATCCGCCTCAGGCCCAGCCGCCACTGTATTTACCCAGTGTGCTGTTAGGGAGATATAAAGTCCCTCACCGTGCTTACTGGTCCACGTATCCGTAGCTTGGTGGACCTTGCCACAGATGGCATTGCGCAGTGCACACCTGATTTTGTCACCCACTTGGTTGTGCAGGGAAGGGATGGCTTGCCTGGAAAATTAGTGGCGGCTGGGCACAACGTACTGTGGGACAGCCACCGCCATAAGGCTCTTAAAACTCTGCGTCTCCACCAGCCGGAATGACAGCATTTCAAAGGCCAGGAATTTTGAAATGCTGGCATTCAGGGGCAGGGATCGCGGGTGGGTAGGTGGGTACTTCCTCTTCCGCTCCAGTGTTTGGGAGATATAAAGCTGAACGCTTCCACGGGACATTGTGGAGATGGTTGTTGGTGACCCAGGTGGTGGTGTTGCTGGTGGATCCTCTGTTTGCGGGGTGGCAGGTGCCACTGTCACTACAGAGGTGGATGAAGAGGCCGAGACTGCAGCAGCAGAAGAGGAAGCAGGAGGAGCCAGAGACCTTTCTTGGTTTTTAAGGTGTGCACTCCACTGCAGCTCGTGCTTTGCACTTAGATGCCTTGTCATGCAGGTTGTGCTCAGGTTGAGAAGGTTTATGCCTCACTTCAGGCTCTGATTGCACAGCGTGCAAACCACTCGTGTCCTGTCATCATCACATTGTCTGAAGAACTGCCACGCTAGAGAACTTCTGTGAGCTGGCTCTGGTGTGCTCGGTCCCTTGCTGCGTTGGGCAGTAGCAGGTGTAGTGTCTAGGGCATGGCCGCTCCGCTTTTGCACCTTGTTCCCTCTTCTGCTGTGCTGGTGGCTCTGTGCGACCACCATCTCTTCCTCCAAACCACTCAGGTCACCTGCATGACGTTCATTCCATGTGGGGTCGGGGACCTCATCATCCTCCACATCGTCTTCCACCCTGTCTTCACCCCTGCAACCCTTGTCGGTCTCCACAATTCGGAATTTCGCAGCAGTTGGCACCTGTGTTTCGTCATCATCCGAGACGTGCTGCGATGGTCCTCCCATGTACTCATCTGGAAACATAAGTGGTTGGGCATCGGTGCACTCAATCTCTTCCACTTCTGGGGCAGGGCTAGGTGGATGGCCCTGGGAAACCATGCTAACAGAGTTATCAAAAAGAAGAAGAGATTGCTGCATGAATTGGGACTCAGACTGATTGGCTGATTTGCAAGGGGCGCTGATTTGTGACAGTTTGATGGACATCGGCTGCAGGTGCCAACTCTGACCTTTCAGCAGAAGACTGGGTGGGAGACAATGTGAAGGAAGTGGAGGCACTGTCAGCAACCCAATCTACTATCGCCTGTACTTGTTCTGGCCTCAACATTTGTAGAGGCACATTAGGCCCTGCCAAATACTGCTGCAGGTTCTGTCGCCTACTAGCAGCTGAGGAAGGTGTTTCACCTGTGCGTGTAGCCTTCACAGATCGACCACATCCTCTCCTTGCAACAGGAGTTCCACCAGCAACACCACGACCCAGGCCACATCCCTTATTTAACCTTTTTCTCATATTTATCGAATTTTGGATCTTCCCCGAAATGGGTTTGTATTGCAAGGCGCAATACAACAGTATACAACGGGTGTATCTCACACGTACAGATACAGACTAGGCTGCAATTTAATATTTTTTCCCTAAATGGGTGTTTATTGAATAGCGGACTAGAACAACAGTATACAACAGGTGTATCTCACACGTACAGATACAGACTAGCCCGCAATTTAATATTTTTTCCCTAAATGGGTGTTTATTGAATAGCAGACTAGAACAACAGTATACAACGAGTGTATCTCACAGTAAAATATGCAGACTAAGCCGCAATGTAATATTTTTTTCCCTAAATGGGTGTTTATTGAATAGAGAACTAGAACAACAGTATCCAACGAGTGTATCTCACACGTACAGATACAGACTAAGCCGCAATTTAATATCTTTCTGTCCCCTAAATAGTTTTTTTTTATTGCAAGGCACAATTCAACAGTACGCAATGGGTGTATGTCACTGTAATATATGCGGACAGGGCAGCAATAAACTCTTTTGTCCCCTAAATAGTTTTTTTATTGCATGGCGCAATAGAACAGTATGCAATTGGTGTATGTCACTGTAACATATGCGGACAGGGCAGCAATAAACTCTTTTGTCCCCTAAATTGTTTTTTTTATTGCAAGGCGCAATGGGTGTTTCTCACTGAAACATATGCAGACAGGGCCGCAACCAACTTTTTTGGTCCCCTAAATACTTTTTTTATTGCAAGGCGCAATACAACAGTACGCAATGGGTGTATCTCACTGTAACATATGCAGACAGGGCCGCAATCAACTTTTTTGGTCCCCTAAATAGTTTTTTTATTGCAAGGCGCAATAGAACAGTATGCAATGGGTGTATCTCACTGTAACATATGCAGACAGGGCCGCAATCAACTTTTTTTGTTCCCTAAATAGTTTTTTTATTGCAAGGCGCAATACAACTGTACGCAATGGGTGTATCTCACTGTAACATACGCGGACAGGGCCGCAATAAACTTTTTTGCCCCTAAATGTTTTTTTTTATTGCACGGCGCAATAGAACAGTACGCAATGGGTGTATCTCACTGTAACATATGCAGACAGGGCCGCAATCAACTTTTTTTGTCCCCTAAATAGTTTTTTTATTGCAAGGCGCAATAGAACAGTATGCAATGGGTGTATGTCACTGTAACATATGTGGACAGGGCAGCAATAAACTCTTTTGTCCCCTAAATAGTTTTTTTATTGCAAGGCGCAATACAACAGTATGCAATGGGTGTATCTCACTGTAACATATGTAGACAGGGCTGCAATCAACTTTTTTTGTCCCTGAAATAGTTTTTTTTATTGCAAGGCCCAATTCAAAAGTATGCAATGGGTGTATGTCACTGTAACATATGTGGACAGGGCAGCAATAAACTCTTTTGGTCCCCTAAATAGTTTTTTTATTGCAAGGCGCAATACAACAGTACGCAATGGGTGTATCTCACTGTAACATATGCGGACAGGGCAGCAATAAACTCTTTTGGTCCCCTAAATAGTTTTTTTATTGCAAGGCGCAATACAACAGTATGCAATGGGTGTATGTCACTGTAACATATGCAGACAGGGCCGCAATCAACTTTTTTTGTCCCCTAAATAGTTTTTTATTGCAAGGCGCAATAGAACAGTATGCAATGGGTGTATGTCACTGTAACATATGCGGACAGGGCAGCAATAAACTCTTTTGTCCCCTAAATAGTTTTTTTTATTGCACGGCGCAATAGAACAGTATGCGATGGGTTTATGTCACTGTAACATATGCAGACAGGGCAGCAATAAACTCTTTTGTCCCCTAAATAGTATTTTTTTTATTGCACGGCGCAATAGAACAGTATGCAATGGGTGTATGTCACTGTAACATATGCGGACAGGGCAGCAATAAACTCTTTTGTCCCCTAAATAGTTTTTTTTATTGCACGGCGCAATAGAACAGTATGCGATGGGTTTATGTCACTGTAACATATGCAGACAGGGCAGCAATAAACTCTTTTGTCCCCTAAATAGTATTTTTTTTATTGCACGGCGCAATAGAACAGTATGCAATGGGTGTATGTCACTGTAACATATGCGGACAGGGCAGCAATAAACTCTTTTGTCCCCTAAATAGTTTTTTTTATTGCAAGGCGCAATACAAAAGTATGCAATGGGTGTATGTCACTGTAACATATGCGGACAGGGCAGCAATCAACTTTTTTGGTCCCCTAAATAGTTTTTTTATTGCAAGGCGCAAAAGAACAGTATGCAATGGGTGTATCTCACTGTAACATATGCAGACAGGGCCGCAATCAACTTTTTTTGTTCCCTAAATAGTTTTTTTATTGCAAGGCGCAATACAACCGTACGCAATGGGTGTATCTCACTGTAACATACGCGGACAGGGCCGCAATAAACTTTTTTGCCCCTAAATGTTTTTTTTATTGCAAGGCGCAATAGAACAGTATGCAATGGGTGTATGTCACTGTAACATATGTGGACAGGGCAGCAATAAACTCTTTTGTCCCCTAAATAGTTTTTTTATTGCAAGGCGCAATACAACAGTATGCAATGGGTGTATCTCACTGTAACATATGCGGACAGGGCAGCAATAAACTCTTTTGTCCCCGAAATAGTTTTTTTTATTGCATGGCGCAATAGAACAGTATGCAATGGGTTTATGTCACTGTAACATATGCAGACAGGGCAGCAATAAACTCTTTTGTCCCCTAAATAGTATTTTTTTATTGCACGGCGCAATAGAACAGTATGCAATGGGCGTATGTCACTGTAACATATGCGGACAGGGCAGCAATAAACTCTTTTGTCCCCTAAATAGTTTTTTTTATTGCAAGGCGCAATACAAAATTATGCAATGGGTGTATGTCACTGTAACATACGCGGACAGGGCAGCAATAAACTCTTTTGTCCCCTAAATAGTTTTTTTTTATTGAGCGGCGCAATACAACAGTATGCAATGGGTGTATCTCACTGTAATGTATGAATGAAAAATTTTTTTTTTTACCCTAAATACTGTAAAATAATTATTTTCCCCTCACATTGGTGCTTTTTGAAGAGGAGGTTAGAAAAGCAATGTCTGTCTGACATACAGTCTTTAAAGTTAAATATGAAGGAAAAAAATGTTTTTTCTTTTTTAAATGCAGATTAAGCACACATATATGCACTGAGGTTGCATGAAATGTGCAGCACCGCACGCCTAACAGAAAGGTTGAATACTGTTGTTCTATTCTGCTATTGAATAAAAAAAAAAAAAACATTTGAATGAAAAACTGAAAAGTAATTTTTTTACCCTAAATACTGTAAAAGAATTATTTTCCCCTCACATTGGTGCTTTTTGAAGAGGAGGTTAGAAAAGCAATGTCTGTCTGACATACAGTCTTTAAAGTTAAATATGAAGGAAAAATGTTTTTTCTTTTTTAAATGCAGATTAAGCACACACATATGCACTGAGGTTGCATGAAATGTGCAGCACCGCACGCCTAACAGACTGATAACATTTTTTGTTTCTCCCTTCTCCTCCTCACTTGGCTCAGGTTAGGGCATAAAGATTGTTCTACTGCACCCCCACACAATACAATCAATGTAGATCGCTGTCTGATTAAAGCAGATTGTTCCTATCTATGCTTTCCCTAAAAGCAATCTCTCCAGCCTGGCCCTACAGTAAACTCCTATTTCTCCCTCCTGGCCAAAACATTGTTCACTGCACCCCACAAAATCAAATCAATGTAGATCGCTGTATGATAAAGCAGATTGTTCCTCCTATGCTTTCCCTACAAGCAATCTCTCCAGCCTCGCCCTATAGTAAAGTCCTATCTGTCCCTCAGCAGCAGCAGTCAGGAACCTCTCCCTACAGTAGTATTAGCAGAGTGATGCGCGGCGCTGTGTGACTCCAGCTTATATAGAGTCTGGGTCACATGCTGCACTGGCCTATCACAGCCATGCCATTACTAGACATGGCTGTGATGGCTTCTAGGGCACACTAGTTAAACGCTTGCTGATTGGCTGCCTTGCACCTGTTGAAAGCGCGCCATTAAAACCGCACCAAAACATTCAAATCACGTTACCGAACAACGCACAGTACCCGAACATACAGTGAAATGTCCGGGTTCGGGTCCGGGTACCGAATACCCAAAAGTCCGGTACGAACACGAACAATACAGTCCGAGTTCGCTCAACCCTAGTTCTGGGTTCTAATTTCAGGTAGAAGTAAATCTGTATAGTTTCCATTAGTATGTATAGATTTACTAATACTGATTTATTCTAGTTGCATAATTACCTATACAGTGTGGTGCAACCAGTTAGAGGCAGATTTTCGGAGAGAGTAGAAAACCCCTTTAAGAAGTAAAACAGTAGGTTGAAAAAATTACAGCCAACGACACATGATTTAACAAGATGTAGAAATATATTTCCTGGAAAAATGGCTAACCTTTGCAAAAATTACACAGAGGAAATATTTTGTTTGTTCATTTAGATAATTTCATAACATCAGGTGAGGTAAAGTAATAACTCACAGACTACAAATGAACTGTGTAAACCACAAATCTGCAGAAAATGTGCAATATTTTGCAACTAGGAAAACAATACTGGTAGGAAGGATTTAAACAGAGTTGTTAATGCCATATTCCACGCAAAAAATTAAAAATAGCTATAAAGATACACTTTTTAATGTTTTCTCACTTTTAGCAAAAAAGGGAAAACCCCTACTTTGAAGGTTTTATGAATGGTATGTTTGACAGAAGTTTACAGTTCTCTGGCAACACTCCAAACATATGTGTTGAAAAAATACTAGTGCGCTATCTTGAAATTAAAAATGTCAGATAAATATCTGCAATTATTGTATTTTGTGAAAAAAATATTGATAACATGGAACAATAACACAAATTGATACTGTATAACCATGCACAGAGCAAAAAAGAGAAACAATTTCATATAACCATAAAAAAATCCTTAAGGAAGAGTCCCATGTGTAAATAGTGAAAAGAAAAAACAGTCCCGAACATGTGAAGAACTGCAAGTGTGCTGTTAAAAAAAAACTCCTCCAAGTGTTCTGTGAACCACAAGTGTTCTGTGAACCACTTGCGTGCTGATTGGTAAGTAATGGTCAATTACCAAATATTAACGGTCAAATAACAATGCTCCGTTGAATCAGCATCATTCCATAGGCAACTCCCAGCAATCCGACCACTTATGGCTGTGCCTCACCAAAGCAAGCTTAACCAATGATGGCTCTCAGCTTTTCCCCCTTTTTTATAAGTGCTCACATTCCCTCTGTTCTCAGCTGCATAGAAAGCGAGAGGAGTCTAGCTGCAGAGTGGAGCTCCACTTTTGACAGGAAGCATGTGTTTGCACTAGTATTTATTTTTTTAACACATATTTTTTCCCATCATTCAGGGAGTTCTAAGTGCAGCAATCTATCTGATTGGCTAGCGCATCCTATCGCCTTTTTTTCCTAACACTCCAAACATTCAAGCACTGATCAGAAACAGAATTAAAGACGAGGATCACTTTATTGTGGGCAAGGGGTTTTCTAAGAGAAAGAGAATTTGGCATAATTAAAGAAAAATAAGATAATGATTTAAAAAAAATAAGATAATGATTTAAAATCCGACAAGCTTTGGATTGAGTCGGGGAGGATTACAATCAAAACCAGATTTACTAAAACAAAAAGGAGAGGGCGTATCAGCCTTGTGCATTACCATAAATATAATTTATTGAATAACATAAGTATTCCAATACATTTGCTAAACAAGGCAACAACAGGCACATAACAACGAATCCAGTAAAGATGCTTGAATAATGCTCACCAACAGGCAGTAAGGCATATGTGTTTCAAGGGCAGTTCCCTCTTCATTAGAGTCAGCAGAGACATACTGTTATTTCATGTAGCACTGCAAGAGGGAGGTAGAAGGGGCAGATGGGACCTCTTACTCCATCAAGCAGTTTTTTAACTGCAGGACCCAGCATGGGATATATTGCCTCATCTACCTCTGTGGCCTTCTGTATGTGGGCTGCACCTCCAGGTGTCTTAGAACCAGAATTGGGGAACATAAGCGTAACATCCTAAGACCTAGTTCACACCATATACATGCATAAAAATTGATGAAAAAAAAAAAGCACAAATTTAACTTGCATAGGCTCACCATGTGCAGAGAATCACATACAGTAAAACCTTGGATTGCGAGCATAATTCGTTCCGGAAGCATGCTTGTAATCCAAAGCACTCTTATATCAAAGCAAATTTCCCCATAAGAAATAATGGAAACTCAGATGATTCGTTCCACAACCATTTATTCATAAGTCCTTCAGTGTATAGTCCATATAAAAAGATTATAGCATTGCGATAGGTTATATAACCATAAAATGTCCATCCACAAATAGCCGCTTCCACAAGGGGATAAGAAGCAAAATCCAGTAGGAGCTACAGAGTATCAAAGAGAAGAAAGGCGCCTCTAAGTGTAGCAATATGGTTCCATTTAATGAAGGTACAACATTTAGCAACTCACATGGTTGATGAATAAAACAGGCACATCTAAGTATGCAGGCATCCGGGGTAAAGCTGTCCACATGGACTATCTTCTGCACCGCCGGCTGCCAGTCTGTAATCCTGACCGGGAAGTCCACCCTGCAGTAAAGGGATCTAAAAGCGAGGGGCAGCATGGAAGGGATGACGTAGATGGCGGTGCAGAGGATGGTCTATGTGGACAGCTTTAGCCTGGATGCCTGCATCCTTAGATGTGCCTGTTCCAATCATCAACCATGGGAGTTGCTAAATGTTGTACCTTCATTAAATGTAACCATATTGCTACACTTAGAGGCACCTCTCTTCTCTTTTATACTCAGCTGTGACTTGAAGCTACTTGTATATCAAGACATCGCTTGTAAACCAAGTCAAAATTTATTTGAAAATTTTGCTTGTCTTGCAAAGCGCTCTTAAACCAAGTTACTCTCAAACCAAGGTTTTACTGTATTTATTAAATATATATTTATTTACAAAGAAAACAATTGTTCTCTGTTCACACCATAACGCTACTGTCACTCAAGTTTTTTTTCTGTGCAGGGTAAAAAGAAAACAGTTGTTCTCTATGTATCCCATTCCCCCCACAATGCTGATGTCACGCCAGTTTTTTTCTGCGCAGGAAACATCTGCACATGATAACAGTGTTGTGGTGGGAACAGGTTACATAGAGAACAATGTTTATCGTTGTGTCCTTGCAGAAAAACATTCATATCTGCACATGGTCTGAATGAGGCCTAAAAGATCTAAGAAACCATTACAGCATTTTTTGGGATTTTCACAAGAAAACCCTGCTGGTTTCAGACTTTTTAGAGGTCATCATTAGTGGCCTCAACCTTGGGAGATGGTACCAAAAAATGTGCAGAAGAGAAATGTTTTGGATATACCGGAAGACGTCATTCTATGGCGAAACTAGTCGGGCGGTACCGGTTACGTCGCAACCCCCCCTTAACGCCGGCCGGAGATTTTTGTACGGTTACACGCGGGACGCCGCCATCTGTATTCAAGTGTACCAGAGTTTATATATTATTGATAATGAATATGATTGTGCTTTATATTAGAAAAATCTTGAAGTAATTGATACCTACATCCCAAATTATACAGACATTTGTATTACCAAAACACCTCTATGGGGGATTGGTAGATGTGGGCTATGGGGAGACTTTTATGGTATCGTACTCATGATATATAACAACACATATATTATGTAAAATAGACTTTTTATTATATATTACAAATTAAAAAACATAAGTTAGACAAAGACGTTCAACATATGAAAAAACATATATTGGGTCATTGATGACAGTAAACATTCGATACATTCGATTCTTTTATATTTGAGTGGGGCCATTCGTGCTACCACCCATATCCTTGCCCGACATGTTTAGCTAAAGAAAGCTTCTTCAGGGGCAGATTGGCAGGATAAGAATTCTTTTATTATCTATAAAACATCAATACAGATTTAGTATACATACATTTCCAATAGATTGTACAATTCTCAGTATATCTCTAAGCGGAAAGTATCCCGAGTTTTGTGCTTCACCCTGCATGCAGTACCGTTGATTGGCCAGATGTAATAGGGGGTGTGTGGCAATATACGTCTCACCGGCGAGTGCGTGGGTAAAAAACAGAAATATGGTATATAGATAAAACCCGATATGGTGCTACATGCATCATTATAAAGGAAAAGGAAAAATTACCTCCACCTTTAGGAATTATATACAGTGTAGTGCAGGTTGAAAATTTCTGCTCTCATAGTATAGAAAGATTAATTTGTATATATACCTACCAAAGGTTGTCACTGGATATCAAATCTATAATAATATGGAGGAGAGGGGGCGGACCACAATGAGATGGAGATACTTGATTTCCAAAGATGGACTTAGGAGGGACCAAAAGAGAGAAAGGGAAATAAATTCCATATATTTATTTTCTACTAAAGCTAGTTATTTTATGTACTCCTCCTCTATAGGAGAAGTAAAGTTATAAAGTATAGAATCATATTATTACTCTCTTACCTTTTGACCATCTACAATGAAGTTATGATTATTTCACAGCACTGCACATGTGGATGGTATTTATAGTGTAGCTGTCATTACAAGGAGTCTCAGTTCGCATTCAAAGTGCTATCATTTGCTTCATGTTAGATGGTAAGATGGTCTCCCAATCCCATTATAATCAATCTGTAAATAGATAATTATATAGTGTTTGTCCCTTGCCCATAACGATAGTGTCCATCACTCTAAATTGGCCCCATAGTGTTGTAAAAATTCATTACCTCAGAGTGCTGCCGCCAACCACGTCTCAACTCCTCTGCCGCCATTGCGGTGTGTACCTGTTTATATAACCCCAACCTGAACGCGTCACCTCCGGTGGAGGTGACGTCATTCCGGGTCCGGCCGCCAATAGGCGCACGCGCACTGCTCAAAGCGGGAACTCCACGGTGATGTGGGTTCCCAGCAGCCACAAGTGAGGTGGAAGCAATATAGTATGCCCCTGCCTATTGCCCGGAGACCGCGTCACTCGCCGGAGAGAGATCCACAGCACCTCCCGATGGCCAAAGGAAGTACCGCACTTAGCAGGGTATTGCACTGAAACTCATAGGAATCCACAGTAGCATATAACCTGAAACAGAATTAAATTCCAGAAATCTGAATGTATACATATATATTTTTGATCTATACTTCAGCATTAACATGAACAATTTTTTTGCCATTTATATTACAGAATCATTGCATCATTTATTGGGTTTCAAGTAAACATTTTCCAAATGGATCATATTACTGCTACTATATTCAACCCATGATTAGACCTTATTCTCAATATTCAATATAAAATTAAATTGTTGAACCTTACCTTTAGACTGTATATCCTTTGCACCCCAGAGGCTACAAGGATAGGCAATGGATTTAATCACATTCTTTCCATTTCAATTGGTATTTTGATTTCATTATATTCCTATATTCTTCATCGATATTAGTGTGTGTTCTCATCTCTTATAGGAATGGCTTATACATTAAGACCTCATTAATGCCAGGAGGCATAGTGGCATTAAGGGATTCTATCCAATAGGTCTCTCTTTGGAGCACCCGTTTATCCCAATTCCCTCCCCTGGGACCTCCAATGTCTTTCCCATATTGGGGGAAGATTACACATCAATATAAAACAATCATAAATATTCCCCAAGTGGCAGAGCTATTTATACCTCTTTTCTAGTCTAACCTCTGAAGGGCCACATCCAAAATCAAAACTTTAAACAAAAAACAAGGCACGATAAGGGGGGGGGGGGGAGAGAGAGAAAAAAAAAGGGGGGGGTGGCTGGTTTAGGGGCTTCTCTCTGGGCTCATAATTTCCTCTATCTCCTAGTCCTTCATACAGGATTCTGTCTTCTCAAGATCACATAATCATTCCAGCTGTTCCATATTAATTTATATTTTCCTATTTTATGATTAGCATTTAGTACCAGGTTTTCTAGTCTGTTAACCTCTTCCACCTTATTAATCCACATATTCAAATCTGGTGGTTCCTCTTTTTTCCACTTTAAGGGGATGCACATTTTGGCTGCATTGAGTAAATGGGGTATTATTGAATTTTTGTATTGGTTTCTTGAAATGTTAGTTTTGTGGAGAAGGAAGAAAGCTGGGTCCATTATCAGTTGATGTTCTGTCACACTTTGTGTAATTTCATAGATCTGTTTCCAAAATGTTTCCATTTTGGGACACGACCAGAAAATGTGAAGTAGTGTCCCCTCAAATAAAGGATAAGCCTCCATTGCGTAGCATATGTTATGTCAACCAAAATAACGTAGCATCCACTCACAGTTAGGGAGTTCACTTTCAGCTTGAGAGCTGAAAGTGAACTCCCTAACTGTGAGTGGATGCTACGTTATTTTGGTTGACATAACATATGCTACGCAATGGAGGCTTATCCTTTATTTTAGTGACCAGGAAGTGTCGAGGCATTGGCCGAGAGAGTGTGGTAAGCAGCGGTGTCTCTGGTGGGTCATCCACCAACGCCATAACTTTGCTTGTTTATTTGTCTCCTTAATCACTACACGTGGTTCTTGGCATTATCAGCACTCGGCACTTTATATGTACAACATATGATGTTTACAATGTGGCACACTAAGCACAGCCCATAAATAGCACGTAGCACTTTATATACTATACATATATTTTATATTTTATATCTTATTGGGTGCACTTTAGCACTATATGCACTTTTCTAATTTGCACATGCACGATTTAAAGTGGTAGCGCCGGGTCCAACTTTTTTGCATTTTTTCTATTTTACTGCCTCAGAGGTAGGTTGGAGGCAGCTTACACCACCATTTGAGCCTGATTCAGTACAACTCCATAGCGCTGGTATACAATCCCTTTTATTTAGTGTCCCCTCACCCTCTCCACACCTCCAACATCTATGTGTATTCATTGGTGATATTTTATGCATTTTTACTGGAGTTTGATACCATCTCGACAGTATTTTAAAGTTCATCTCTTGTATTTTTTTACTGATGGATGTTGAATGGGCCATCTGGTATATCTGTCTTCTCTCTACCTCAGAAAAAGTCTTATTTAGTTCTTTCTCCCATTCGTTCATGTATGTTAATTGGCTATTATCTCCATTATCACTCAACAATGAATACAGTTTAGATATGGAATGTAATAACGTCCCTTTTTGTACACAAATCTCTTCGAATTTTGTATATTGTAATTCCTCCTCGTTAAGCTTTGGTAGAGTCCCCAGGAAATGTCCAAGCTGGATTGCTCTCCAGCGATCCAGCCGGAAATCCCCTAGAGTGTCCACCAACTCCCTCTCTGTTATCCATCCCTCCGGTTTCATGTATTGATCCACCTGAAATAGTCCTCTTTCCCTCAAATCTCTAAATTTTTTATCTTGAAATCTGGGTGTAAACTTAGGGTTACCCAGAACCGGAAATATGGCAGAGTATTTTCTTGTCAATTTATATTGTTGGAAAATTTTTGCACAGGCCTTAATTGTAAGGCCTATGAGCGGGTGCATTCTCATAGGGACTGGCAAGGAATGGCTACAGAACGGAGTTCTTTCCAGTGGGATTTCAAATTGTGCCTGTTCCATAGTTGGCCATAGTTTTGTATTTCTATGGCGGCACCAGTCCACGAATCTGCCCAACTGTATGGCCTGATAATATCTCCTCAGATCTGGAACTGACAGTCCTCCTTCCTCTTTTCGTAATGACATCACTCTCTTACTCAATCTGGGATGTTTAACTGCCCATATAAATTCCTTCAGCATACTGTCTATCTGTTTGAAATATTTCTGTGGTATGGATATAGGTAAAGTTTGAAAGAAATACAAACATTTTGGTAGGATGGACATTTTTACAATATTACATCTAGCCCACCATGAGAATTTCACTGTTTTTGTTTCTTTTTTTTGGTTTTGTATTATAAATTAGCTCCGCTCGGGGACGTGCTTTTTCGCTTTATTGAAGGCCTTTCTCAGCAGGGTTTTGGTATAGCCTTTCTCCAGGAGTCTGTCTTGTAGGCCATTAGCTTGGAGCTGGAAATTAACATCAGATGAACAGTTTCTCTGAAGATGGAGGAACTGTGCATAGGGTATGCTTTTCACTAGAGGGGCAGGATGGGTACTTGCTGCGCACAAAATAGTATTCCCTGAGCTTGGCTTTCTGTACAGGTCTGTTTCTAGTTTTCCACTGGGAAGAATGTTAGTCTGGATATCCAAAAAGGTTTAACCTTTTGTACTAATAGTATTAGTGAATTTAAGATTCAATTCGTTAATATTGAGAATTTTCAAAAATGTATCCAATTCATATCTTGGACCCGTCCAAATGATTAGTAAATCGTCTATGAAACGATACCAACATAAAATGTATGGAAGCCAAGGTTCCATGGTGTCACTCGAGAACACATATCGCTCCCAACCACCCAAATAAAGGTTGGCATAGGATGGTTCACAGCAAGTGCCCATAGCTACCCCCTGTATTTGCAGATAGTGTTGTTCCATGAATACAAAATAATTCCTAGTTAAAATAAATCAAAGTAATTGTAGAGTGAACTCCATCCGTGGCCATTGGTTTAAATCCTGTTCATATAGAAAGGATTTGATCATCCAGATGCCCCGCTCGTGTGGGATGCTAGAGTACAATGCCTCTATGTCCACTGCCACGAGCAGGGCATCCGGAGGAACCTGAATCCCCTCTAAGTGCCACAGTAAGTCTGAGGTATCCCATATGTATGAGAGAAGCACCAATACATGGGGCATTAATATCAAATCCACATACCTGCTTGCATGTTCTGTTAGGGATTTGATCCCTGAAACTATAAGCCTTCCTGGGGGGTCAACAATATTTTTATGAACTTTAGGTATCGTATAAAACATTGGTGTTTTTGGATATTTGGGGATTAAATAATCCATAGTATCTTTGTTGATTAAGCCCCCCAGGAAAGCCTCAGTTATCAGGATCTGGAATTCACCAGAAAAATTCAATATTGTAGAGGAATCTATTGGTGCATACCAATCAGTGTTATTTAATACTTTTAGACACATAGTCTCGTATTGTTGTCTGGAAATGACCACAATATTGCCCCCCTTATCGGATGGTTTGATAATCAAATTTGTATTAGTTTGTAATTCGCGTATTGCCTTATTTTGTTCAGGAGTTAAATTGCCATCAAAGGGGGGCCAACTTGTGGTCTTGACCTCGCGAACAACCGATTTTACAAATGACCAGATTTGTGGATTAGTAGCCAAATCCGGGAATTTCTGAGATTTTAATATGCTGGATTTTTTACTTCTATTTGAGTATGAGACCCTGTTCTTTATTTGGGATTTATATAGCCCTAATTTCTGGGTTGCCTTCTTCATAGAGAATGGCGAGGTCACGTAAAGCTCTGCATTCTGCCATTGTATAATTCTGTGTACGTTCTGCTAATTCTCTTTCCAATTTTTGTTCCTTTCTCTCCTCATCGAATATGTACTTGTATGATAGATTTCTGGCAAACATGTGTATATCTTTGATCGTTTCTCTAGGATCAATTGGGTTAGAGGGACAGAATCCCAAACACAATTGAAGCACTTGCTGTTGGGCTATGGTTAATGTTGTATTAGTAAGATTAACAATGCTCAGTTGGTTTGTACGACTGTTAATGTCTAAGAGTTGTGTTGTACATATAGATCTAAGCTGCTCTGTCTCGTGTTTTTGGGTGTGGGTGTGATTTGTCCTCCTAAAAAACCATCCTCAGTGTTAACTGAGGATGGATTTTGTTGGTCAGTCAAACCTGATACACCTTTAGTTAAGATTTTATGCATAATTGGAGTTAAATTTGTGGATTGTGCAGTTTTATCTATTTGTGTACGTGTATCGGGTTTCTTTTTATTTGTAGGGTGTGTGGGTGATGGTCCTGTGCCATTTCGTCCTCGTTTTTGTAATTTTCCACGTGTATTAGTGGTTGTTGCTACTCTAGAGCGTGAACTTTGTGATACTGAACTCTATTGAATTTACCTTGTTTTTTCAAAATAATGTCTTTGTTAATAACTTCAAGACGATTCTTGATTTCTTGCCATTGAATTGGAAATGTAGGTAGTTCAAATACATGTTTGTATTGAACTCCCAAATTATCAATTTCCGTGTCTAATACCAACATGTCCTGTGTGTTATGTCTGATCAACAAGTTCGTAAGTTCCTTGCTACAGGTTATGAGTATCCCCTCCCATTCTTTCCTAAAGGTCTCCGAATGGATCCTTTATGGTTGGAAAGGTATGGACTCTCAGTCCCTGTGGATTAATACCTTCCTTGACATATTTACGAAATTCTAAATGCCAATATAGGTGGGACTTTCGTTTAAGGAGTCCCTGTACCTTGGTTATATATATTTGGAGGTCCTCTTAATTTTTGTTAGGAGACTTGCAGTTGGATTGAATGTCTGCCATAAATACAGCCCATGCGGTGCCCGTGAGGTCCATGATAGACAGCCTATGCATAAGGTAGATCAACAAATAAGATTTAGGTCAAACTTTAAACAGAAATAACAAACACTCAATATACACGAAGGTATGAGTATCCCCTCAACTACATGCCTGAGATCGCATATATAGTGATCAGGGGAGACTCAGCAATCATATTTCATATAATATAAACATGAGTAGGATAAGACACAATCTCCGGATTGACTGATCTATTTGAAAAGTCCATGGGTGTGTTATCCACCCTACTACAATTGATATTGGATATGATTGTGCTTTATATTAGAAAATCTTGAAGTAATTGATACCTACATCCCAAATTATACAGACATTTGTATTACCAAAACACCTCTATGGGGGATTGGTAGATGTGGGCTTACCATCCGATAAGGGGGGCAATATTGTGGTCATGTCAAGACAACAATACGAGACTGTGGGGGAGATTTACTAAAACTGGTGAATGCAAAATCTGTTGCAGCTCTGTATAGAAACCAGTCAGGTTCCAGGTTTTATTGTCAAAGCCTAATTGAACAAGCTGAAGTTAGAAGCTGAATGGCTACCATGCACAGCTACACCAAATTCTGAGTGTTCCTGTTTTAGTAATTCCCCCCCTATATGTCTAAAAGTATTAAATAACACTGATTGGTATGCACCAATAGTTTCCTCTACAATATTGAATTTTGCCGTGAATTCCAGATCCGGATAATTGAGGCCTTCCTGGGGGGCTTAATCAACAAAGATACTATGGATTATTTAATCCCCAAATATCCAAAAATACCAACGTTTTATACAATACCTAAAGTTAATAAAAATATTGTTGACCCCCCATGAAGGCCGATAGTTTCAGGGATCGAATCCCTAACGGAACATGCAAGCCGGTATGTGGATTTGATATTAATGCCCCATGTATTGGGGCTTCCCTCATACATACAGGATACCTGAGACTTACTTCGGCACTTAGAGGGGATTCAGGTTCCTCCGGGTGCCCTGCTCGTGGCAGTGGACATAGAGGCTTTGTACTCTAGCATCCCACACAAGCGGGGCATCCGGTCGATCAAATCCTTTCTATATGAACAGGATTTAAACCAATGGCCAAGGATGGAGTTTACTCTACAATTATTTTGATTTATTTTAACTAGGTATTATTTTGTATTCATGGAGCAACACTATCTGCAAATACAGGGGGTAGCTATGGACACTTGCTGCGCACCATCCTATGCCAACCTTTATTTGGGCAGTTGGGAGCGATATGTGTTCTCGAGTGACACCATGGAACCTTGGCTTCCATACATTTTATGTTGGTATGGTTTCATAGACGATTTACTAATCATTTGGACTGGTCCAAGATATGAATTGGATACATTTTTGAAAATTCTCAATATTAATTAATTGAATCTTAAATTCACTAATACTATTAGTACAAAAGTTTTATCCTTTTTGGATATCCAGATTAACATTCTTCCCAGTGGAAAACTAGAAACAGACCTGTACAGAAAGCCAAGTTCAGGGAACACTATTTTGTGCACAGCAAGTGCCCATCCTGCCCCTCTAGTGAAAAGCATACCCTATGCACAGTTCCTCCGTCTTCAGAGAAACTGTTCATCTGATGTTAATTTCCAGCTCCAAGATAATGGCCTACGAGACAGACTCCTGGAGAGAGTCTATACCAAAACCCTGCTGAGAAAGTCCTTCAATAAAGCAAAAGCACGTCCCCGAGCGGAGCTAATTTATAATACAAAACCAAAAAAAGAAACAAAAACAGTGAAATTCATTACCCGATACTCCATGCATGAAAAGACATTACGCAAAATCATGGCCAAACACTGGCACCTATTAACAACTGATTATACATTGGCCAAATATCTAAAACCTCATCCAGAGGTAGTCTATAGGCGAGCTGCTTTCATCCGAGATAGCTTGGTCAGTAGTCATTACAACAAGAAGGAAAAATCCACACACGGTTAAAGTGAACCTATAAATGTGGACGCTGTGCCCGCTGTCCATGGGTTCTGGAGGGAAGAGGTGTGTCCCTCCCCAATGGCGATTGGCACAGGGCCACTTATTTTGCAGATTGTACTACACAAGGCATTATATATCTTATGCAGTGCACTTGCCATGCCTTCTATGTGGGTAAGACGGTGCGCCAATTCAATCAAAGAATTGGCGACCACTTATACTACTCGGAAGGTGGCAAGATACAAACAACAGTATCTCGACACATAGCACTCCATCATAAATGCAATAATTCAGTTGTCACATTTTATGTGCTAGAAGTAATATCCCCAGATCCCAGGGGAGGGAATTGGGATAAACGGGTGCTTCAAAGAGAGACCTATTGGATAGAATCCCTTAATGCCACTATGCCTCCTGGCATTAATGAGGTCTTAACGTATAAGCCATTCTTATAAGGGATGAGAACACACACTAATATCGATGAAGAATATAGGAATATAATGAAATCAAAATACCAATTGAAATGGAAAGAATGTGATTAAATCCATTGCCTATCCTTGTAGCCTCTGGGGTGCAAAGGATATACAGTCTAAAGGTAAGGTTCAACAATTTAATTTTATATTGAATATTGAGAATAAGGTCTAATTATGGGTTGAATATAGTAGCAGTAATATGATCTATTTGGAAAATGTTTACTTGAAACCCAATAAATAATGCAATGATTCTGTAATATAAATTGGAAAAAGATTGTTCATGTTAATGCTGAAGTATAGATCAAAAATATATATGTATACATTCAGATTTCAGGAATTTAATTCTGTTTCAGGTTATATCCTACTGTGGATTCCTATGAGTTTCAGTGCAATACCCTGCTAAGTGCGGCACTTCCTTTGGCTATCGGGAGGCGCTGTGGATCTCTCTCCGGTGAGTGACATGGTCTCCGGGCAATAGGCGGAGGCATACTCTATTGCTTCCGCTATCACTTGCGGCTGCTGGGAACCCACGTCACCGTGGAGTTCCCGCTTTGAGCAGTGCGAGTGCTCCTATTGGCGCATGTGCTCTTGGAGACCCGAAATTACGTCACCTCCACCGGAAGTGACGCGTTCAGGTTGGGGTTATATAAACAGGTACAAGCCATAATGATGGCAGAGGAGTTGAGATGTGGTTGGCGGCAGCACTCTGATGTAATGAATCTTTACAACACTATGTGGCCAATTTAGAGCAATGGACACTATTGTTATGGGCAAGGGACAAACACTATATAATTATCTATTTACAGATTGATTATAATGGGATTGGGAGACCTCCATCTTACCATCTAACATGAAGCAAATGATAGCACTTTGAATGCGAACTGAGACTTGTAATGACAGCTACACTATAAATACCATCCACATGTGCAGTGCTGTGAAATAGTCATAACTTCATTGTTGATGGTCAAAAGGTAAGAGAGTAATAATATGATTCTATATTTTATAACTTTACTCCTCCTATAGAGGAGGAGTACATAAAATAACTAGCTTTAGTAGAAAATAAATATATGGAATTTATTTCCCTTTATCTCTTTTGGTCCATCTTTGGAAATCAAGTATCTCCATCTCATTGTGGTCCGCCCCCTCTCCTCCATATTATTATAGATTTGATGTCCAGTGACAACCTTTGGTAGGTGTTTTAACCCGTAAATATAAACATGTCAGGCAAGGATATGGGTGGTAGCACGAATGGCCCCACTCAAATATAAAATAATCAAATGTATCAAATGTTTACTGTCATCAATGACCCAATATATGTTTTTTCGTATGTTGAACGTCTTTGTCTAACTTATGTTTTTTAATTTGTAATATATAATAAAAAGTCTATTTTACATAATATATGTGTTGTTATATATCATGAGTTCGATACCATAAAAGTCCCCCCATAGCCCACATCTACCAATCCCCCATAGAGGTGTTTTGGTAATACAAATGGAGTTTATATCTTGCCTGCTTGTACATTAGTGGAGTAAGTGCAATCTTTTTAAATAAATTGTTTTTATATTATGGTATCACGCTATGTGCACCTTTCTTCTCATTGGTTCATTCCCCATGGGTCTTACCCTCTACATGTGAGGATTGACATTACTACCTGCTCCAGTCTTTTTTGGATCCGTTACTAAAAGTTTATCCTGTGAAATTGCTGGGATTGGTCCCCACAGATTAAATGCCTATGTGGGCTATCTATGAGAGTAGATGACCATGTATATCTGGTAAGCACTGCAGTCTATTATACATCTCCTTGATCACGGGTGCCAGTTAACGGAAGCACTTTAAAGATTTACCATCACTGCTGGGACTTGCGGTTCGTTTCATCTGGAATTGACCTCTTCCTTTTTCTTTTGTACCTAAAGACTTTTATATTAAGACTTTTTAGTTTTACATATTGGTACATATATTTTGTATTTTATTTCACAGGTGTGTTTTCAATATCCCTTTTTGCACCATTGATTCTAATAAGATGATTTCCAGTCACTTAATTTTCACTTACATAGTTACATAGTTAGTGAGGTTGAAAAAAGACATCAGTCCATCCAGTTCAACCTATGATGTGTGTGTGTGTTTGCTATTAACCGTACATTGTATACCCCTGTATGTTGTGGTCTTTAAGGTGTCCATCTAATAGTTTTTTGAAACTATCAATGCTCCCTGCTGATACGACTGCTTGTGGAAGAGAATTCCACATCCTTACCGCTCTTACAGTGAAGAACCCCTTACGCACTTTAAGGTTAAACCGCGTTTCCTCAAGTTTTAGTGAGTGGCCACGTGTCTTATTGTATCTCCTCTCTCTGAATAGTTTGTTCCTTATGCTCGGGTCGCCAGTACAGTATTTGTACATTGATATCATATCCCCCCTCAATCTTCTCTTCTCCAGCACAGTTCAGTGCTTGTAGTCTTTCCTCATAGCTGCTGTCCTCCATTCCCCTAATTATTTTTGTTGCCCTTCTCTGGACTTTCTCCAGTTCCAGCACATCCTTCCTGAGGACCGGTGCCCAGAACTGGATAGCATACTCCAGATGTGGCCGGACCAGAGTCTTGTAGAGTGGGAGAATAATCTCTTTATTTCTGGAGTGAATCCCCTTTTTTATACAACCCAGTATTCTGTTGGCTTTGCTTGCGGCGGCTTGGCATTGCATGCCACTGCCAAGCCTGTTGTCTACCAGTACCCCCAAGTCCTTTTCCATCCTAGACTCACCCAGAGGTTCCCCCCCTAGTGAGTAGCTTGCTTTCTGGTTTCTGGCCCCCAAGTGCATTACTTTACATTTTTCAACATTAAATCTCATCTGCCATGTAGTTGCCCACCCCGTTATTTTGTTCAGGTCCTCTTGCAAGGTTTCCACGTCCTGCATAGAAGATATTGGCAAGCCTAATTTAGTATCATCTGCAAATACTGAGATTGTACTAGATATCCCCTCCTCTAGATCATTTATGAATAAATTAAACAGGATTGGTCCCAGGACAGAACCCTGGGGGACCCCACTTTCCACATCCGCCCAATCCGAGTACTCCCCATTAATCATCACCCTCTGGACTCTACCCTGGAGCCAGTTCTCTATCCAGGTACTCACCTTATGGTCCATACCTACCTTCCTTAGTTTGTACAGTAAGCGTTTGTGGGGAACGGTGTCAAAGGCCTTTGCAAAGTCCAGATACACCACATCCACAGGCTTACCTATTTGCTTTTATACCGGTTGGGTAGCCTGCTCCCAGTTGGCCTTAATGAAGGCCTAGAGGTTCTTTCATTTCATTTTTAATAATCAATTATGGATCAATCATTGTTCTTTGGTTATTCTGTATATGTCTATATACAGTATATTGTTAAGGATATATATATATATATATATATATATATATATATATATATATATATATATATATATATATACTGTGACGGTATTCACCGTCACTGGGAGTGAAAGACAGATAATTAATGGTTTGAATTACTTCAGATGAGACTGTAATATTTGTCAGCAATATCTTCATATAGAAATATAAAGAATTATTCCAACTTTACATTGGGACACTTAGACTGTTTTGACCATTGCCATGAAGTCTGACTCCTAGATAATGTGTATTCCGTGTGCTTGTCAGTTAGAGAGACACACAGACTGTCATTGGCAGACTTCCCTATTGTTTGTGCATTTAAATGGAATGTGGATTGTGCCTGTCCCATTGTTAAATGTTAATGACCTCACATTGTTCTGTCCAGATGGCTAGATAATTAGTTTAGGTTAATTCTGTTAATTCTGATAATGTAATCATTCAACCCCTGACCTGTGTGTAGTAATTTGATCAGGAGGGGGATGTGCTCATGTGTGTATAAATTGAGTGTGTGTCTGTTCAACAGACAGTTTGTTTTTACCCCTTCATGAAGTCTCGACTCATGTTTGGGGGATTGGGAGCTATTTTCACTTCCTGGTGTTACCTTGACTGGGATCTCGTGAGAAGCTGCACGGATCTCTCTCATAGAGACTATAGGATCCGTTACATAGGTGGCAACCGGTGGGATGGCGTCCTAGTGCGAGGAGAAGCAGCCCAGAGACACCAGTAATGTTATGGAGCGAGCTAACACCCGCCCAGTGTCCCCATATGAGGAGGAGTTTCACTGGAGGTTGCAGCAACACATGGCCCAACAGGATGGGCCTGTATCAGAGAAAGGCATACTGGACTGGAGAGATGTCACTCAAAAGGAAATGAGGTATGACACCTTAAAGGATGTGCAGTGGAGGCGGAGAGAGAGCCATCTCAGTGAAGAACAGCAGTTCCAGGTATATGTTGCCCTGCGGTTACCTTTCCTAGGAGAAAAACCTCTGGATGAGTGGGTGACGGATCTATGGGACCTGATTTGGAAGGAGTTGTGGCTGGATGAAGCTTACCGGGCACTAAAGTGGTACGCCACATGGTGCGACCACTGGATGGCTGACGACAATATGCCGGAAGGTGAGGACTATAGTGGCCAGGGCTTGCTGTGGGAGGCCTTTGAGGAGAGCAATGACTTTGGATGTCCAGCAGAGTTTTGGCGCAGGGAAATCCACAACACCAGCGAAGCCCTACTGGGTCTCCCCAGAGCGGACTACCATCGCCTGCTCTTCTCCATTCAGCCCCAATCTACCCTGCAAACAGAGCTGGAGTGCTGGGTGGGAGATCCAGACCCACAACCCTTCAGTTGGAGAGACATTATAGACTGTTACTGTGAAGACCCACCGATGGCAGGTGGAGCTGGGACCGAGGTCTCTCTACCTGCCCTACTGGGAGGCTGGGCAGCCAGCCCAGATCCCCAGCTACAGCAGGAGTTACTGGTAATAGAGACAGTCGGTTCTACTCCCCAGCGGCAGACAGAGAGACAGAGTCACAGGGAGCCAAAGGTTTCGTCCTTCCTCCCCACCGGCAGTGTACCTTCCAGGGAGAGGAGACAACTAATCTTTCTCCCCAACCACAGGGAGACAATAGACAGATGGGACTGCGGTCTCTGCATCAGACCTACAGGGATGCAGGACGGTTGGTCCAGATCCCCAACCAACCCCGCAGGAATACCAGGAGGAGGAGGTAGGCGAACCCTCCTCTCTATAGCAGACCCACAACCAGGTCCTGGGGGTAGTATTCGCTGACCTTAACCCAGCAGAGGTGCTGGCAAAAGGGTAGAGTGCTACCAACCTCTGCCCAGCACCCACAAAAGCTACAGAGATCCAGGAAGCTGGGGAAATCGGCCCCTTGCCCCAGCAACAAGCTGATGAAGTGAAGCTTCTACACCAAGCTGAAGCACTGGCAGCCGGACAGAGAGTCAACAACCTTTGCCCCACATCTGTGGCAGTTTGAGAGGCCCAGGGTGAGAAGGGAGAGGAGGTTGCAGTCATCTCTCCCCAACAGTCAGTCAGAGCGGAGGAAACTGTCCCCAGCCAGGATCTGTGCATCTGGGAGACAGTACCGGAGAAAGGTTGTCCCAACCACCAGATGGGGGTAAGGAAGATGGACCAGCTGACTACCCTTCCCAGCAGCAGTTGGTGCCCCAGAAGAAGAGCTGGCAACAGAGCAGAGTGCAGTTGGCCTCTGTCCTCAACATCCAAAAGAGTTCCTGTGGTAGTGGATGGGAGTACAGTCTTCACTTCTATTTCTCAGGAATGCTGGACAGTCGGCCCAGATCCCCAACAGCCTGATGAAGTGAGTCCCACCACTATGTCTTCTCACCAGTGGCTGAAATGACTCCCAGGAGAAGGGCCAGTCCACGCTTATCCCCAGTGGTGGGTATGTTCTATGAGAGAGGCAGAGGTTGGCTGGGTGAGTAATGCTGTTTTCTGGACAATTTGTTTTCTGGTACTGGGTGGGTGCAGACATTGGGAGGGCCCGTGGAACACAGCCTACCTTAGAGAGGTTGGAAAACCGCTCTCTCAGCCCACTAGGCCCCTCTTATGCCTAAGTCACCCTGTGTCTATTAGAGACACAGGGTGCCCAAGAAGCCCAGTCTGGCCTGCCCAAACCAGACTTCCACAGACTGATTGCCTATGAGAGCTCCATGCGCCTTGCCAGGACAAACTTACAAACTATATGGAACTTTGTCAAGGAAGCTACCATGATGGATTGACTCTTTGGGACTTGTTACCCGATTAACTCAGGCACAGACCAGTTGGAGGTCTGGTACCTGGTTAGTCTACCTTTGGGGGGAAGGTATGGGATAGTATTCACCATCACTAGGAGTGAAAGACAGATAATTAATGGTTGGAATTGCTTCAGATGGGACAATAATATTTGTCAGCAACATCTTAATATAGAAATATGAAGATTTATTCCCACTTTACACTGGAAGACTTAGACTGTTATGGACCATTGCCATGAAGTCTGACTCCTAGATAATGTGTATTGTGTGTGCTTGTCTGTGAGAGAGACACACAGACTGTCATTGGCAGACTTCCCTATTGTTTGTGTATTGAAATTCAATGTGGATTGTGCCTGTCCCATTATTAAATGTTAATGACCTCACATTATTCTGTCCAGATGGCTAGATAATTAGTTTAGGTTAATTATTTTCCTGTATACACTTTCATCTGCATATGATACTGTAATGAGCCAGAGGGGAGGGATTGCGTACACTGTATGGGAATGACTGTAAAACCCTGTTTCTATTAGATTGTGAATGTCATGTCCTGTTATCCGCAAGGTCCACCTGGGCGGAAACCTGGTTTATAAAAGTCTGTTTCTTGTTCAATAAAGAGTTCTACTTCACCCTCAATCTAGAGTGCTGTCTGTTATTGGGGGAAGCTCCTACAAGGGATTGCTATGCTCTTCATCCTCCCTTGGAATAAGCACTAAGCTCTTGTAAGAGCTTGTGTAAGAGCTTGTTCCTACTTCACTCTCTGGGGAAAGAGAGGGTCACTCGCGGGAACCTGGAGTCTTGTCGTAGGTCCAGGGTGGGTAGGAGACGGTGAGACCCCAACCAAGCTGCGGTGGTTCGTGGGGTCGGAGGTGGTTATGGTGTCTGGTGGAGTGCTTAGAGCCCTCGGGAAGCACTAGGAGCATCCGTCAACGGAGGTACCCAGTCGGGGTGCCAGTTAATCCTTTACATATACATATATACAGATGCATCTCATAAAATAAAATATCATCAAAAAGTTATTTATTTCAGTAATTCAATTCAAAAAGTGAAACTCATATACAGTATATCACAAAAGTGAGTACACCCTCACATTTTCATAAATATTTTATTTTATCTTTTCATGTGACAACACTAAAGAAATGACACTTTGCTACAATGTAAAGTAGTGAGTTTACAGCTTGTATAACAGTGTAAATTTGCTGTCCCCTCAAAATAGCTCAACACACAGCCATTAATGTCTAAACCGCTGGCAACAAAAGTGAGTACACCCCTAAGTAAACATGTCAAAATTGGGCCCAATTAGCCATTTTCCCTCCTCTGTGTCATGTGAATTGTTAGTGTTACAAGGTCTCAGGTGTGAATGGGGAGCAGGTGTGTTAAATTTGATGTTATCACTCTCACTCTCTCATACTGGTCCCTGGAAGATTTACATGGCACCTCAAGGCAAAAAATTTTCTCTGAGGATCTGCAAAAAAAAATAATTGTTGCTCTACATAAAGATGGCCTATACTATAATAAGATTGCCAAGACCCTAAAACTGAGCTGCAGAACGGTGGCCAAGACCATACAGCAGTTTAACAGGACAGGTTCCACTCAGAACAGGCCTCGCCATGGTCGACCAAAGAAGTTGAGTGCACATGCTCAGCGTCATATCCCGAGGTTGTCTTTGGGAAATAGATGTATGAGTGCTGCCAGTCAGTCTGTCCATACTCAGACCATACGCCGCACACTGCATAAAACTGGTCTGCATGGCTGTCATCCCAGAAGGAAGCCTCTTCTAAAGATGATGCACAAGAAAGCCTGCAAACAGTTTGCGGAAGACAAGCAGACTAAGGACATGGATATCTGGAACCATGTCCTGTGGTCTGATGAGACCAAAATAAACGTATTTGGTTCAGATGGTGTCAAGCGTATGTGGCGGCAACCAGGTTAGGAGTACAAAGACAAGTGTGTCTTGCCTACAGTCAAGCATGGTACTGGGGGTGTCATGGTTTGGGGCTGCAGGAGTGCTTCTGGCACTGGGGAGCTACAGTTCATTGAGGGAACCATAAATGCCAACATGTACTGTGACATATTGAAGCAGAGCATGATGCCCTCTCTTCAGATACTGGGCTGCAGGGCGGTATTCCAACATGATAACAACCCCAAGCACACCTCCAAGGGGACCACTTCCTTGCTAAAGAAGCTGAGGGTAAAGGTGATGGACTGGCCAAGCATGTCTCCAGAACTTAATCTAATTGAGCATCTGTGGGGCATCCTCAAACGGAAGGCGGAGGAGCGCAAGGTCTCTAACATCCACCAGCTCTGTGATGTCATCATGGAGGAGTGGAAGAAGACTCCAGTGGCAACCTGTGAAACTCTGGTGAACTCCATGCCCAAGAGGGTTAAGGCAGTGCTGGAAAATAATGATGGCCACACAAAATATTGACACTTTGGGCCCAATTCGGACATTGTCACTTAGGGGTATACTCACTTTTGCTGCCAGCGGTTTAGACATTAATGGCTGTGTGTTGAGTTATTTTGATGGGACAGCAAATTTACACTGTTTTACAAGCTGTACACTCACTACTTTACATTGTAGCAAAGTGTAATTTCTTCAGTGTTGTCACATGAAAAGATATAATAAAATATTTACAAAAATGTGAGGGGTGTACTCCTTTTTTTGAGATACTGTATTTTATGTAGATGTGTTACACACAGAGTGATATGTTTCAAGCATTTCTTTCTTTTAATTTGGATGATTATGGCTTACAGCTGGTGGAAACCCAAAATTCAATATCTCTGAAAAGTAGAACATTACATAAGACAAATAAAAAAAAGGAGTGTTAATACAGAAATGTTTTTTGTTTGGCGCTAGCGTTTTTTTGGGCATTTTTTTGGGTTCTTTGGAGGCAGGCAAAACATCTGAACTTGTGTATAGTTGTATATATAGCACTATACACAAGTTCAGATGTTTTTCCTTCCTCAAAAGAACCCAAAAAAACGCCTGCTATTAAACCGGCAAGGTGTGAAAAGCGAGAAGCCATATTCCAGATCTATAATTGCACTAATACAAACAATCCTTTTTTTTTTTATGGTTCTGGACATGCTACAGAGCTGAAACTTCACAGGTACACCTTTTAGACCCCCCAGACACAAAATCACACAAAAAAGTTCTTAAAAATTGTCATTTTTGATAAAAAAGCCAATTATTGAAAAAAAAAAAAAAGAGAGATACCACTACAAACAAGTTCAGATGTTTTGCCTGCCTTCAAAGAACCCAAAAAAATGCACAAAAAAAACGCTTGCGCCAAAAAATAAAAAAAAACGCCCAGGTGTGTTGTTGCAGGCATTTTTTGGGGGTTTTTGGAGGCAGGCAAAACATCTGAACTTGTGTACAGTACCACTATACACAAGTTCAGATGTTTTTCCTGACTCCAAAGAACCCAAAAAAATGCCTGCTATTAAACCGGCAAGGTGTGAAAAGCGAGAAGCCATATTCCAGATCTATAATTGCACTAATACAAGCAATCTTTTTTTAATGGTTCTGGACATGCTACAGAGCTGAAACTTCACAGGTACACTTTTTAGACCCCCCAGATACTAAATCCAAAATCAAAAAATCTCTCTTTTTTTTTTCAATAATTGGCTTTTTTATCAAAAATGACAATTTTTAAGAACTTTTTTTGTGTGATTTTGTGTCTGGGGGGTCTAAAAGGTGTACCTGTGAAGTTTCAGCTCTGTAGCATGTCCAGAACCATAAAAAAAAGGATTGTTTGTATTAGTGCACTTATAGAACAGGTTGTTTGCTTCTCGCTTTTCACACCTTGCCAGTTTAGTAGCAGGCTTTTTTTTGGGCATTTTTTTGGGTTCTTTAGAGGCAGGCAAAACATCTTAACTTGTGTATAGTGGTATATATACCCGTATACACAAGTTCAGATGTTTTGCCTGCCTCCAAAAACCCCCAAAAAATGCCTGCAACAACACACCTGGGCTTTTTTTTTTTTGATGCTAGCGTTTTTTTGGGCATTTTTTTGGGTTCTTTGGAGGCAGCCAAAACATCTGAACTTGTGTATAGTGTTGTATATACACACATACTTATATGTATATACACACCTAGCCATATATAGGTGTGATAGGAGCGTAACTATATTGGTGTTAATTATTTCATTAGCGCAAGTAGTTTTTTCTGCTCCTTTCACACCTATATATGTCTAGGTGTATATATACAGACATGGTTGTGTATATATACCCCCTATACACATGTTCAGATGTCATATCTAACTCCAAACATGTGCTCAAAAAATCACTAGCAACGCCTGCAGCCAAAAAGAATGCTGGCGGCGGCAAAGCCATATTACAGAAGCAAAAGTGACTTGAGAGAAACTAGCTTTTCTCTATAGCGGTCACCCTGCTATGGAAGGTTTTTGTCACCCTGCCATAGCAGACACTGTCAGTTAACCCTACACTACACTACGGTTCCCTTACACTTAACACTTTCCACTATAGAAACTGAATAAATTAAAGCTAACTAAAGTGTAAAAGAGCACTCTAACTATACTAGATATCCCTTTCCTCACACTAATAAATGCTAAATGACACTTTGTAACACTTTGTAACAGAAGTAACAGAACAGCATTCCACTCTCTTCCATGTCCCGTATAAGAATGCTAGGAATTTGGCGGGGGCTATCTTATATACTGGGGGGCGTATTCACTAATGATTGGACTATGGACCCCCTAGTCACTCCAATCACATTCCTAGCATTCTCCTGCCCCCTCAATTGGCTTTTGCTAATGGTTCTGGTCCAATCACAGGCTTTTAAAGCCCATTTCCTGTCCCATTGCATTTTGGTCGGTTCTGGTTGCCGAATTCCGGACTTTTTGGGCAAAAAGTTCTAAATTCAGCCGAACCTCGAACACCCAATGTTCGGGCCGAACCGATGGTCGACCCGAACCGTTCGATCATCCCTAGCTGTGATGTGGCTCGGAGCATGCACAGTGGGGTTCCTGTGTGTTTCAACAAGCCACATGGTCTGGCCCCACCTTGGTTGTTAATATGCGTTTCAGCATGGAAAAGACTAGGAAGTCCTGTATTCTGGCTTGCTAAAAATTGATTAGGCATCTTTTGCTGTGCAAGGGTGCATCATAGGTCCATGGGGATTATAGGCATGTTAGAATGCATGTATTGAACATTCCATAGTTATTGTGTTTATTGGCTTTTTATACAAAATAAATAAAATATGAGCAATACATGTTTCTAGTGAGACCTAGGAAATCAGTGGGGGCACAATTCATAACTATACCTGGTTGCATATGGCATTGTTTAACCACTTGCCTACTGGGTACTTTTACCCCCTTCCTGCCCAGGCCAATTTTCAGATTTGCGTTTCAGCATGGCGATTGGGTTGGTAGTTGCTCCACATGGGTTAACATAATATTCAAGAAAGAAGAAAACCGGTCGCACACTGCAGATGAAATCCAATAAAATATCCTTTATTTTTGATTAAAGCGTTTGTTACCCTAAAAAAAAAATATATATATATATTTATCTTGTTCCTTTAACCACTTCTGGACCGGAAGGATTTGCCCCCTTAATGACTAGGCTATATTTTGCGATTCGGCCCTGCGTTACTTTAACGGACAATTGCGCAGTCGTGCGACGATGTACCTGAATCAAATTGATGTCCTTTTTTTCCCCACAAATAGAGCTTTCTTTTGGTGGTATTTGATCACCTCTGCAATTTTTTTTGCGCTATAAAGAAAAATAGAGCGACAATTCTGAAGATAAAAACTCTAGCTGCAGGCACGCAACTGACGTATACCTACGGCGGTTAGCGCAGGAGGGCCAGCCTGCCGCAGTATTTCTGCGGCGGGCAGTCCGAAAGTGGTTGAAACATGTTATACAGTACAGTGCTTGTGCTATGTAATTTGGCCCCTTTTATCACCTAAAAAACCTGGCTGATCCTTCCAGTTTCTGCCCTCCCCCCTGTACACTGACCACAGTGTATCATGGCTGCTGAGCCCTGACACCGTGGTCAGTGTACGTGCCTCCGTCATCCGCAGCCCTGCCCTTTCCTGTGTCCTCCACCCCCTCCTCTTTCTGCCTATCAGCTCTGTGTCACAGCCCGCCCACCCCTCCTGCTGCTCAAATAACTGTTGATATGTTATATAATCCTGTTTGTCTCCTAAGCCTGTGTGCCTCTGTCTCTGTGTTTTATAAAAAAAAAAATCTGTATATACCTGATTGCAGTATGCTGCTCAGCGATCACGTGACCAGCTGGCTCTCTCTCTTCTACTGAGTGGCATTAGCAGGGGAATCTCGACCCTGCCCCCTGCATCTGTCAGACTGGGAGAGGAGAGAGGAGAGAGTTTTTTTATAAAACACAGAGACAGAGGTACACAGGCTTAGGAGACAAACAGGATTATACAAAGTCCTGCAAATGGCTTAACCACTTAAAGCACTTTTATTTGTGAAACACATCAAATGTATGCCTCACCCTGTGCTGTTGTTCCATGTTTGAAGAAAAAAGGAAATTTTAATGGACTACATCTGCAGTGTATGACCAGTTTTCTTCTTTCTTGCATGATAATTTGCGGTGGCGAGTGGGGGTCAGCACCTGGGAGCAATCCTTCATACATCCACACCTGAGCGGCTCTTTGCTCTCTATTTTTGATCAACATAATGTGCCCTGACCTCTCCTCCCCGTGTGAGTGATGAGGAGCTCACATTCAGGTTCTATTCTAGGAGTATAATATTTACTGTGTTTGGTAATTCTCGGCTGGCTCTGATGAAGAGGGTACACCTGTATGGATAAATTGTTTTCTGGATATAAAATGAAGAAAGGTATGCAGGCATTCCTTTCTCCTGGTGTTATCGATTTCCCCAGAGAGGAATATAGTGAGGACAGGATTAATGAGTGAGAGGAGAAAGAAGGGAAGGAGAATAGGGGTGTGCACAAATATAAATTTATAAGGAAACATGTTTTTTAGAACTAGCCCTAAATTGCAATCAGTATGTTGGGGCCCCTTTCCCTCTTTCCTCTTGTCCACTTCCTTTTACCCCCCTCTATTAAAAGGGGGAGGGGGATAGTAGGGAGAGGGAAGGAGAGAGATGGGGATTATGGGGATTTGCTATGTATAGGATAGTAGGGGGGTGGAGGAAAGGTGAGATACCATTCTTTTGTGCTGAGGTTGTTTGAGAGGGGGGAAGGGGAAGAATGGAAGGATAAGGGGATGATAGAGAGGAGGGGAGAGGTTTTTTGTCCTTTTTTTTTTTTCGGGTAATATCACTAAAGAAAGTTATTTCTTTTCAATTTTTAAATTCACGGGTAGGAGTTTTTTTTTTTTTGAGGTATTTGGATACAAAATTAATTTTTTTTCTTCCTTTTTTTTTTTTTTCTTCTTTTTTTTTTCCTTTTTATTATTGATAGAATCACTAAGGAAAGTAATTTCCCTTTAATTTTTATAATGCACGGGTGGGAGATTTTTAGAGATAAACGGATACAATTTTTTTTTTTTTAGGATTGGGGGTCTGCCTTCCATCTTCCCTCTCTCCCCAGCATTTATTCTTTATATTGAAGATAGTGAGTTATAGATACATCTTCATGCTAAAGTGGGTGGAAGCCCATTTAGTGGGATAGGGTAAATTTGTTCGGGTCTTACGACATGATATTATTGGAATACGTTAAATAAGAGCGAGCGGGAGGAGGTGCGGGAGAGTCCGCAGAGAACCACTTTGGGGCATTGCCCTACTGAGAAAGTCACACAGGTGGCACCAAAAAGTGCCGTGTGAAATAAGGATACGTTTTTTATCCGAAGAGATGGGAGGGAGAACCGGTTTCCTAAAGGAACTGGTTCTTCTTACCCGTCAGTAGGTGGAAAGGGGGGGAGGGTTTTTTTTTCCCTTTTTTTTTTTTTTTATATCCACGCCCAGCGATGGAGGACCTAAAAATTGTCTCCTATAATGTTAAAGGACTAAATGTGCCAGAATAGAAACACATGCTGTTATCTGATTTGAGACGTTTACATACCAGTATTGCACTAATACAAGAGACACACTTTAGGACAGATAAAATGCCTTTTCTAAAAAATAAACACTTCCCATATGTATATCACTCTACGTATACACAAGCAAAATCACGAGGGGTTTCTATACTACTAGCAAATGCCGTCCCATAGTAACACTAGCAACGGCATACGCACCTAATAACCGGCAAGATAGGTTTATTTCTAGAACCTTGGGTGAGCTTATGCGCTTCTCAGAGGGTCAATTAATTATGGGTGGAGACTTTAATGTACCATTGACACCAGCAGTAGACACTTCATCAGGGACCTCAGCACTTACACCCGGAATGAGTAAACGGATTCTAAAGACCCTATATAAAGCTCAGCTGATAGATGTATGGCGTCTACAACACCCTTCTGAAAAAGAATATACATTCTATTCAATACCACATAAGAATTATTCTAGAATTGATTTCTTCGTTGTACCTCACGCTCAGCTACAGGCAGTGAAAAAAACGGGCATAGATAGCATTACCTGGTCAGATCATGCACCTATATCATTAACATATAGCTTGGTACCAAACTCTACACAGAGAAGGAATTTTTGGAGGTTAAATGAGAGTTTGTTACAAAGGGAAGAGATATTAAAGGAAGTTGGGGAGGAGATGAAAGTTTTCTTTGAGATAAACGATCAGCCTGGTTGTAATACGGGAATTTTATGGGAGGCCCACAAGACAGTGGTGAGAGGAATTTTTATTAAACATGTAGCACGCATTAAAAAAGAAAGGAATGAACAGCTGTCACAACTTCTGGAAAGACTTAGAGCTTTAGAGACAGAACATAAGCAAAGCCCAGCAGATAGAACAATGATCGAGTTGAAGTTGACTAGAAAGCAGATAATGGACTTGTTACAATATAAGGCGAAGGCTGCCATACAAAGGTGCCGTAAACTGAATTATGAAGCAGGTAATAAATGTGGAAAAATGCTTGCTAGATCCATACAGAGACAGAAATCGAGATCATACATACCCCATATTGTTACAGCAGAAGGGGTTAAGAAAACTTTACCAACACAAATAATAGGAGAATTTGAGAAATATTATACCGCATTATATAACTTAAAAGAAACACCACCCCGCAACAAGATATTGAAAATTATCTAGCTCAATCACAATTACCTAAATTAACGGAGGAAGATCGAGAATACCTAGAGACTGAGATCACTATAGAGGAGATACAACAAGCATTAAAAACGATGAAACCCGGGAAGGCACCAGGACCTGATGGTCTAACGACACAATATTATCAGTCGCTGATTCATATTTTAGGCCCTTATATGGAAAAATTATATAATGCAACAGATCTAGATGGGAAGCTGACTAGAGATACTCTTACAGCCCATATCTCATTAATATTAAAGGAGGGTAGGGATCCAGCTCAATGTAGCAGTTATAGACCAATATCCTTATTAAATGTGGATCTAAAGCTACTTACCAAAATCTTAGCAAATAGATTGGCAAGACACCTCCCAAGTGTAGTCCAGCTAGACCAGGTAGGCTTTATGATATCAAGGGAAGCAAGAGATAATACTACAAGAATTCTGAATCTGATACAAATAGTAAAAGAAAAAAAGACCCCCTGCGTAGTGCTGAGTACGGACGCAGAAAAGGCATTTGACCGGGTGGGTTGGCCTTTTCTGTTCTCCGTACTCAGATACATCAGAATGAGAGAAGCTATGCTAGAAAAAATAACTAGAGTATATACAGAGCCAACAGCCAGAGTGAAGGTCAATATTTATTGTCGGATGCATTTCCAATAAGTAATGGCACAAGACAGGGGTGCCCACTGTCACCCCTCCTGTTCGCCCTGACAGTGGAACCTTTCCTGTGTAGGCAGGCCCGGACTGGGACAAAAAATAGGCCCGGGCATTTTGGACTGAGCAGCCCGCGAGGGGGGCATGACGGGGGCGTGGCTGGGGCGGGGCGTTCGTCGGGATGCTTGATGACAGGATTTAATGTTTCAGGATGTGTGGATTCGATTACGGTACCTTTTTTAGATTAATCTGACAGACTGGGTCCAATTTAGATCAGAGCTGCCATATGATGCTGTTTTTTTTGTCTTACTTTAAATCCTGTTTTGATGGTTGAGTCCTAAAAATAGTATGAAGCAGCACAAGATGAGGGTTACTCTAATCAAGGGGTAGACAACCTTTTTGGGCACAGTGTGCCGAAAAATGTTTTCAAAGAAATTAGGAGTGCCAGATACATAAAAAACAACTCAACTTCATATAAAGTAACTGCTGTAAACCACTTAAATAATAGTAAGAAATCAAGTGAGATTTGCACCTTCACAAATCAGATCACCCCAATTCCTGCACCTTCACTCCTCAGACCACCCCAATTCCTGCACCTTCACTCCTCAGATCACCCCCAATTCCTGCACCTTCACACCTCAGATCACCCCAATTCCTGCACCTTCACACCTCAGACCACCCCAATTCCTGCACCTTCACTCCTCAGATCACCCCCAATTCCTGCACCTTCACTCCTCAGATCACCCCCAATTCCTGCACCTTCACAAATCAGATCACCCCAATTCCTGCACCTTCACTCCTCAGACCACCCCAATTCCTGCACCTTCACACCTCAGATCACCCCAATTCCTGCACTATCACACCTCAGATCACCTGGTAGGCTGGCACTGGCAGCAAATATTTTATTCAAATCAGGATTTCTTCTGCAAATAGGCTGGCATCAGAGTCAGACAATTACCAAAACCAATGTCATCAGACACATGATCAAAAAATTAGGAAAAATAAGGTTTTCTTCTGCAAATAGGCTGGCAGTGGCATCAGATCAGAAAATTAACAAAAAACAATCTCAGACACATGACATGACCAATTCAAATCAGGATTTCTTCTGCAAATAGGCTGACCTGGCACTGGCAGGCATAGTACTAGCCTAGTACTATGCCTGGCTGCCAGTGCCAGGCCAGCCTATTTGCTAAATAAATCCTGATTTGAATTAAATTGTTGCTGCCAGTGCCAGCCTATTTGCAGAAGAAATCCTGATTTCTTTGAATAAAATTGTTGCTGCCAGTGCCAGCCCAGCCTATCTGCAAAAGAAATCCCTAAGTAGAAGTCACTCCTCTCTCCAGTCCTCCACTTACCTTGGGTGTGCTGTGCTGTGCGGTGTGGCTGCAGAGTGTTCCCGCTGGACATAGTACAGGAGATGGTCAGAGACTGCAAACATGATACACGAGATGGTCAGAGACTGAGGACATGATACAAGAGATGGTCAGAGACTGAGGACATGATACAAGAGATGGTCAGAGACTGAGAACATGATACAGGAGATGGTCAGAGACTGAGGACATGATACAAGAGATGGTCAGAGACTGAGGACATGATACAGCAGATGGTCAGAGACTGAGGACATGATACAGCAGATGGTCAGAGACTGAGGACATGATACAGTAGATGGTCAGAGACTGAGGACATGATACAGGAGATGGTCAGAGACTGCAGACATGATACAGGAGATGGTCAGAGACTGCGGACATGATACAGGAGATGGTCAGAGACTGCGGACATGATACAGGAGATGGTCAGAGACTGCGGACATGATACAGGAGATGGTCAGAGACTGCAGACATGATACAGGAGATGGTCAGAGACTGAGGACATGATACAGGAGATGGTCAGAGACTACAGACATGATACAGAAGATAGTCAGAGGCTACAGACATGATACAGAAGATAGTCAGAGACTGAGGACATGATACAGCAGATGGTCAGAGACTGAGGACATGATACAGCAGATGGTCAGAGACTGAGGAAATGATACAGGAGATGGTCAGAGTCTGCAGACATAGCACAGGAGATGGTCAGAGACTGCAGACATGATACAGGAGATGGTCAGAGACTGCAGACATGATACAGGAGATGGTCAGAGACTGCAGACATGATACAGGAGATGGTCAGAGACTGCAGACATGATAGAAGGACACTAGGGGGGCCGGAGAGCACAGGGAAAGCAGATAGCACTGGAGGAGCTGAAGGGCAGGGGGGGGGACTGGAGAGCATTGCAGGGGGGTTGGAAGGCTCAGGGTGTGGATAGCACGGGGGGGTGGGCAGGGAAAACCAGGGGGATGGAGAGCATGGGGGGGGGGGACTGGAAATCACTTAGGGGGGAGCCATGAAGCACAGTGGGGTGGAGAGAACTGGGGGAGCCAGAGAGCATAGGGGGAGATGAAAAGCAATGTGGGCTGGGGACTTGAAGAACATGGGGGGGCTAAGGAGCACTGGGGGAGGCGGGGGTCAAGAGCACTAGGGGGTAAGATCACTGGGGGGGGTAAGATCACTGGGGGAGGGGTAAGATCACTGGGGGAGGGTGGCTAAGATCACTGGGGGAGGGTGGCTAAGATCACTGGGGGAGGGTGGCTAAGATCACTGGGGGGGGGGGGGGGAAGTAAAAGAAGTTGTATAGGAGGGGGATGGGACAGTCACAGCTGCATATAGGGAAATTGATATTTCCATATTTCTCCTGCAGCTGCAGAATGACTGCAGAGAGGAGAATCAGGCATCCATCCAGCAGCAG
This sequence comes from Pelophylax lessonae, assembly GCF_965119305.1. Lineage (NCBI taxonomy): Eukaryota > Metazoa > Chordata > Amphibia > Anura > Ranidae > Pelophylax > Pelophylax lessonae. The sequence goes on along the minus strand of NC_138771.1, from coordinate 410,325,224 downwards.
GAGGAATAGGTAAACATCAAAAATCCTCTATATGCAGGCTGCAGCCGCCCCATCCATCCCCCTCCTATTGAGCAGTCATACACACACGGCCGGTGTAATCACAGTACACAGTGCACAGCAGCACTGTCTGCAGACAGGCACTTACCTTCTCTTCTCTCCCCGCGGCCCCCCCCGCGAGCCGCCGGAGCGGGACTTCACTGAAGGAGCCCGCCCCCCGCGAGCAGCCCGAGCGGGACTTCACTGAAGAAGCCCGCCCCCCAGCGAGCAGCCCGAGCGGGACTTCACTGAAGAAGCCCACCCCCCAGCGAGCAGCCCGAGCGGGACTTCAATGAAGAAGCCCGCCCCCCAGCGAGCAGCCCGAGCGGGACTTCACTGAAGGAGCCCGCCCCCCCCGCGAGCAGCCGGGAGTCAAACTTAACTGAAGGAGCTGCAGCTGCTTGAGAGAGATGCCGTGGCCCGTGACCGTCCGATGCTGGCCGCGCCGGGCAGGACACCGGCGGCCGGCGGGAAGTACACTGGTGTTGACTCTTAGACTACTTGACTTCCGTCTCCGCGGCCAATCAGCCTTCTGCTCAGGGGGGTGTGACTCACACCCCCCCTGAGCAGAAGGCTGATTGGCCGCAGAGCCGGTGTAGCTGGCAACGGCCGGCGGCCGCAGTGAGGGAACTTACTTCTACCTTGATCGTGATGACTCACTGGGCCGCGGCCCACCGGGAAAATGCCCGGTCTGCCCTATGGCCAGTCCGGCCCTGTGTGTAGGGTTCGACTAAATCAAGATATTGAAGATGCAAAGATAAAGGAGAAGCAATATAAGATAGCTGCTTATGCAGATGATTTGTTATTTTCTCTAACTAACCCGAGTATCTCACTGCCGAATCTGATACAAGAGTTTAAAAAATTTGGTGCTATGTCTTATCTGAAAATTAACTATGGGAAATCAGAGGTAATGGGAGTGGGGGTTCCCACAGCCCAAGTAAGCTTACTGAAAAGCAGCTTTGGCTTTAAATGGAAGGATAAGGTGGTGAAATACCTGGGGACATATATTCCGGCAAAACTAACACAGGTTTACGATCTCAATTTTCTGCCCTTGTTGGCAACGACCAGGAGGCTTTTAGAACAATGGCATGGAGGTCTGCATTCATGGTTTGGTAAATGTAACCTATTGAAGATGACAGTTCTACTAAAATTTCTTTATTTGCTATGAGCACTACCGGTGAAGATCCCGAGTGTTTTTTTTAAGGCAACACATTCCCTATTTGTGAAATATATATGGTCCCATAAAAACCCACGAATAGCACGTCAAATTTTAACTCTACCAAAGAAAAAGGGCGGGCTGGCATTTCCGGATATCCATGCATATTACCAGGCAGTTCATGTGAGCAGGCTCTTAGATTGGTGGCACCAGTCGGAAAATAAACTATGGACACAAATTGAACAGGCACAAACGGAGATAGATCTGAAAAGAGCTATATGGTGCTTTCAGTCATTACCTAAAGATTTGAAACATCACCCAATAATAGGAAACACAATATGAATATGCATGCAACCAAATACATATAGTAAATTGACAGCGAAAGAGTCCCCCTTGTTCCCAATATTGGGGAACCCCCAGTTTATCCCGGGTTTAGATGTCAGACAGTTTACAATATTAAGGGAAAAGAAGCAGGAACAAGCCTCGTCATTCTTGATACAAAATAAATGGCACTCAATTAATCAATTGATCGATATAAATGGACCATATAGTATGCCTTTTTGGCAAGCAGTTCAATTACATCACTACTTGGCCTCAATACCAAACCCGGGAAGTTTTGGTAGAACACTAACGAGATTTGAAAATTATTGTGTAAAACCAGGGAATTTACCACACACATTATCGATTGTTTATGGCTTGTTGACAAACCCGGAAGAGCAACCAGAGCTTCCATGGGTGGAAAAATGGGGAAGAGACTTGGAGTGTGACTTGTCAAAGGAACAGATCCAGAAGATATTAAGGTTTGCCTTCAAACCATCTAGATGTACTAAGATTCAAGGGTTGAACTACAAGATTATAATGAGATGGTATATTACACCTTAGAAAATACATAACTGGT